>NC_060142.1:14855315-15480951 GCF_021461385.2 Schistocerca piceifrons | reverse complement strand
CAGCGTTCGTGCTGGACGTGCAGACCGCGTGAATCGACACTTCATCCAGTCCCAAACATGCTCAGTGGAGGACAGATCCGGAGATCTTGCTGGCCAGGGTAGTTGACTTACACCTTCTAGAGCACGTTGGCTGGCACGGGATACATGCGGACGTGCATTGTCCTGTTGGAACAGCAAGTTCCCTTGCCGGTCTAGGAATGGTAGAACGATGGGTTCGATGACGGTTTGGATGTACCGTGCCCTATTCAGTGTCCCCTCGACGATCACCAGTGGTGTACGGCCAGTGTAGGAGATCGCTCCCCACACCATGATGCCGGGTGTTGGCCCTGTGTGCCTCGGTCGTATGCAGTCCTGATTGTGGCGCTCACCTGCACGGCGCCAAACACGCATACGACCATCATTGGCACCAAGGCAGAAGCGACTCTCATCGCTGAAGACGACACGTCTCCATTCGTCCCTCCATTCACGCCTGTCGCGACACCACTGGAGGCGGGCTGCACGATGTTGGGGCGTGAGCGGAAGACGGCCTAACGGTGTGCGGGACCGTAGCCCAGCTTCATGGAGACGGTTGCGAATGGTCCTCGCCGATACCCCAGGAGCAACAGTGTCCCTAATTTGCTGGGAAGTGGCGGTGCGGTCCCCTACGGCACTGCGTAGGATCCTACGGTCTTGGCGTGCATCCGTGCGTCGCTGCGGTCCGGTACCAGGTCGACGGGCACGTGCACCTTCCGCCGACCACTGGCGACAACACCGATGAACTGTGGAGACCTCACGCCCCACGTGTTGAGCAATTCGGCGGTACGTCCACCCGGCCTCCCGCATGCCCACTATACGCCCTCGCTCAAAGTCCGTCAACTGCACATACGGTTCACGTCCACGCTGTCGCGGCATGCTACCAGTGTTAAAGACTGCGATGGAGCTCCGTATGCCACGGCAAACTGGCTGACACTGACGGCGGCGGTGCACAAATGCTGCGCAGCTAGCGCCATTCGACGGCCAACACCGCGGTTCCTGGTGTGTCCGCTGTGTCGTGCGTGTGATCATTGCTTGTACAGCCCTCTCGCAGTGTCCGGAGCAAGTATGGTGGGTCTGACACACCGGTGTCAATGTGTTCTTTTTTCCATTTCCAGGAGTGTATATATAGCAGTTCATGATATCCATTCTTACAAATGTACTGTTTCTGATTGACACATGTCCAGATTATCCGCTCTCAAAAATCCGCCATCTCACTTCCCCACATCCACCACTGCTAGCGGCTCACCTCCAACTGCGCAACGCCACGTGCTGTTAACAGCCAACTGCCCAACACTACAATAGCCAACAACAATGCAAACCAGCCACAGACTGCACACAGCACAGCCAGAGATTTTCATACAGAGCGCTACATGGCGTTACTAATATAAAAACCTAAGCAGCCTACTTACAAAGTTAACACTAAAATGACTACTGCAATTGTGCAGGTTATTGCAATCATTAATATTATATATATGACTATGAATCACTTGTAAATAGAGTCTTTATGACGATTTCAATACAGCATTGTTACTGAGTATGTGAAGTTATAAAATGAATACTGTGATTGTGGAGGTTATTGTAATCATTAATATTCACTTGTAAATAGATTCTTAATGATGATTTCAATACAGCAAAGATACTGACCATATGAGGTTCTATTCACCTTAAATACATACAGACATTTATTTTGTAACAAATGTTCACTACATATTGTTATTATTATGGTGTACTACCTTTAGTGGGAATTTTTTTTTTTTGTACATAGATTCTATAAAACTAATTACTGTTATTGCTACAGAGTACATGATGTTATTGTTACTGTCAAGATATATAATAATTTTGCAACAAATGTCCACTGCATACAATTATTGTACATTATTTTTCATATTAATTTCTTGCACAGTAATAATATCAATGTAACTAAGATTACATTTCTGTCACTATGACAAACGATTTTTTTATTTTTTTAACTTAGCGTCAGACTAAGGTGTCGTCTGACAGGACATATATTCTGCATCTGCGAGAATCTCATGATTGTGTTTAAGAGTCAGAGTGGACTACCACCTGACATAATGAGTAGCCTGAGTCTACATAAATGTAAGTGAAACTCAGACTGAACTGTCACCTGACATAATAACTGGTCTGAGTCTACGAGAATTTAATGAAAGTCAGTGTAAGCTACCTTTACACATAAAATGTGTCCTATAACAAATTGAATATCATGACTTTAAGGGTACGTCAGTGTGAGCTACCACCTGACATAACATGTGTTCTATGACTGATAGAATATCATAATTGTAACTGAATGTCAGTGTGTGTTGTCACCTGACTTGACATATATTTTACAATGGAAACCACCATGGCTCAGTGTGTCCCATCACCTGATGCCCATTCTTCTTCACTCTTATTATACTACTGATCACTATTAAAGTCAGTGTGTCCTATCACCTGATGTGACATGTATTTTGCAATGGACATTATTTGTGGCTCAGAGTGTTTCATCACCTGAGACTCCTGTTTGTGACATAATATAAATTCTCATTATGGTAACTGAAACAGGGTGAGTTATCCCCTGACTTAACAGGTATTCTATGGTTACAATAAGGTGGTTCAGTGTGTCGCATCACCTGATGCCCACTCTTCTTCAACCTTATTGTACTACTGATCACTATTAAAGTCAGTGTATCCTATCACCTGATATGACATCTATTGTGTAATCAACATTGTTTTTCCATCACCTGAGGCCCCATATTTTACTACGGTTTACAAGTAGAGTCTGTGCAAACTGTCACCTGACATGACATGGGTTGTAAAATCGACACTAGTTGTGGCTCAGTGTTTTTCTTCACCTGAGGCCCCACATTTTGCTGCAGTTTACAATTAGACTCAATGTAAACTGTTGCCTAATGTGACATGTCTTCTTCATTTACTATTGTCAATGAACCTTTCCATGTACTCTTGGTCTACTACAAGATAATGATTGTAACTTAAAGTCAATATATGCTGTCACCTGATGTGACACATATTTTATATTTAATGCTATTGTTACTTAAAATATTTTATTACATTATTTTACTGGCATTAAGAGTTCTCTATGAGACATTTATGTACATTAGCTGTTAAATTGTAGCAGATATTTAACTATTTTATGTATTTTATCTCATGTTCTACATTTCTGTTTGATAAAGTTTGATGTTATTTGAGGTATTTTACCCCACATTACTATGCTTCTATATAGAGTATTTATGTCTTTTATACTATTTTGTAACTTTTAGTTCTATTTGATACACTTCTCTTTAGAAATCAAAGTATATTCCGCATTTTACCCCACATTCTACATTTTTGTATTATAACTTTTGGTTTTATTTGCCACAATTCAATGTCGAAATCTAAATATCTTATGGATTTTACCTCACATTGTTTTCCTCTGTTTTGTAAATTTTCATGATATTTGATGCACTTCTCTTGATAATCTAAATGTCTGATGTCTTTGCCCTACATTCATGTGTTTCTGTTTTGTAGATTTTGCTGTTCTTTGATTCACTGCAATTTGACAATCTAATTATATTATGCATTTTATTTCACATTCTTTGTTTCTATTGGTGAATTTTATTGCTGTGTAATACTCTCTTAATAGGAATACTGTGTATGTTTTGTATTGTATCTTACATTGTATTTTTTTAAGAATTTCATGGGGAAATCTGTGCTAACTGCACAGATCCCTCCCCACAAAATTCTGGTCCAGTGGACCAGCGGGTTATGAAAGGTATGTGCTAAGGTCCGATCAGGGTAGCTCCAGAAAATAGTCGGTAGTTGCCAACCACAAGCTGGAACGAGTACAATATCTTTGAGTTGGAGGATCTTTGATGGTTAAGAGAGCCAGGTGCATGCAGTAAATACTGGGGATTCACAGGTAGATGCCCGGAGGAAGCAGACATGTGGTGGCAGCTGTAAGGTAGGTCGTGCTCACTGCCCCAGACCAAATTTAAGCATGTAAATGAGAGAAGATATATAATGATTTCAAATTGGTTATGTTAGATACCGTTCAGAGTTAGGATTTGCAAGTCCAAGGTGTGACACAGTAAGGGTTTGGTAAAATTTTTTGTAAGAGTGATTCATGATACAAAAATGTTGGAAATGGTAGGTTTTGCGTATGACTTAAAATTTTAACAATATATATATTGAGATCAACATTGTGTTTAAATCTAACAGCCTGAATCATAATCCACATCCTCTGCTTGTACTGAATACCAAAATGAGTAGTAAAGTAAAGTTACCCACCAATGAAAGAACCAAGTAAACATCAGGGCCAAAAGTTAATCTTGCAGTACAACCTTAACGCCACTGCACTAACAGCATTATTCTCTTAAAGTTGATTGCTGAGTCAAATACATGTTGCATTTCTGGCAAAATGGAGGAGTTCAAGAAACAAGTTCACAGACGCAGTCAGATGCAGGTTTGCTGAATAATTAATTTAGAACAATCTTATCAGTGATACATTCACAAAGAAAAGATAGAATTTTGGTTAGATACTTTCAAACCAACATCGGTGGAGATCCCTCAGAGACTAAAGAAGGCGTATCAGGCAGCATGTCTGTCGACAACCACTGTTATGCAATGGTGTGCGACAAAAGCTGCTGATGCTTCATGGTAACACACGTCCCCACACCGCAAATTTCGTAGCGCCTAAGTTACACCAACTCATTATTAAATATTAATTTTGGTTATTATGTCATAAATGAATTCAGAAATAAACATAGTAAACAGTATAGGTTTGCGTAATTAATAATGGAAGTTTTAGTTGTTACAAATAACTCGTAATTTCAAATGATTCTATAAAACTAATTTTAATTTTACATTCATGACTAGTACTCATCGATTATAACATCTAAACTAAAATATTTTATAAAGTAATTTCTTTTCATAAATTTTAGCTTGAAATATAACATACTGTGTATAAAATGTATGAAATAATGCTGGTATCGACAACTACAGCTGAGGAAAAGTAATGCTAGGGGAGGTCGTCCCATTACATGTGCAACTTTACAATGAGGTTCGTGGCGGCAATAGCTGGGAGATGTCGTCTGTCGTTTGTCAGTGTTCGTTACCTGAATAGAAGAAGTGTGTTCACTCCGCGGGATGTAAGTTTAATACTTCATGATACAATACTAAGCTGAGTTCGGTACTTTCGCGGCTTGCGTTTCTATCAAAAAGTACCACGGAGCAGTCATTTATGTGAAGCAATACACGGTCCACTCACGTGAATGTGATAGCGGCTTATGTTCGATGTCAACTAGCAATAACCATTTACGGATGGCGGGTGGCAGCCCTAGCCACAGTGCGGAAATGCACCGACTTATGGATAGTCCAAAGGGACACGATCATTGCGTTTCGGGCCAACGGTGGAAGCATTTCCGGAAGTTTCCGGAACAGCTATATTTGTAACCTGCTCGGTGGCGCTGTGGTTAAAAATGCCGTGCATGGAAAAGTGGTGCTGCCAAGAATCGGTGCCGAGGCAAATGTGGGGCACTACAGGCCATAGATGACACGGGTGAAAGACGGCTGCATAGATGTGTACTGGCGAATAGACGTACAGTTACTGTCGAGCAAACAGACCGCCCTCATGGGCCAAGCGGCTATCAACAGTGTCTCCTCATCGTCAGTTCGGCGAACGTTCCTGTGTATCTGCCACCGCAGCATGCTGTCACTGTACCCAGATCAGAATAACAAAGTGACTAATGTTACTGCCATAGCAACAGCCAATGGGACAACGTGCTTCACCACGTCTCCCGATCACCCGTTGTTAAATCTCTGCTACTGCAGGTAGCGGCCACTTTAGCCAGTTATAGACGACGCTCGCGGCAGGTAACGGAAACGGTTGTGGACTGTTGCGTTGTGCGTTTCTCTGTGAGGTGAGTTTATTTTGCGCTGCAGGATGTCTGAAACTTGTAGTTTGGGGGCGGAAAAAAGTACCTGCTAAACTGGAAGTTCAACGATCTGGCCCTGTTTTGCGTGGTCAGACACGTGAGTTTGTGGGCTCGGTGTGAGAATAATTACAGAGGGAGAGAGACAATGGTGCAGCACTGTTACCTCTAACGATAGTAGTGGGAAGAATTGCAGGAGCTGAGAAGATATATAAAAGTACTTTCGTCCAAGTTACTAAGGAGAAACACTGTGCACAAAGCGAAGAGCCTTGTTCATCCAAACCGAATGAACCGGGAAAAACTCAAGGACAGAACCACAAGTAACAAACTTAAACTCTGTCAAGAAGATGCTGTTCGTCGCCACATATATGAATGTTACGAGAGAAAAGAACGTTGAACCATAAATGAACTGTGCGCTACTCTCCGCGAGGCAGAGTTATTCAGTGGCAGCAAGACGTCTTTGTTAACGATTGTCAGAGCCCTCGCTACAAAAAAATTAATTGACAGAAATATATAATGGAGAGAGGTGACAGCGTAGCATGGCGTTGTCGATTTTTAAGAAATATTGTTAAAGTACCGTTTAAACACATTCTGTGGGTCGATCAAACCTGGATAAAGATCGATCATTCCGTCAGAAAAAAACTGGACAGATGAGATGTGTGGAAGTTCAGCTGTTTCCATGGGAAAGGGCCGAAGAATTAGTCTTGCATGCTGGAACTGCATCTGGTTTCGTATGTAACTGCCTCCTCGTTAGCAAACCGAGGAAAACAAGTGACTACCATATGCAGATGAATCACGGTAGTTTTCTGATGTGGTTCATGGGGCACTATTGTAAAACTTAAATAGTCTGTCTATCATTGTAATGGACAATGTACCCTAATATTCAATTATTAAAGACAAATGTCCAACGAAGGAAACGAAAAAGGCCGACATTTTTGAATGATTGGAACGCCACAGTGTGAAAATAGAGGACGTGTTATGTAAGATGGAGCTCATGAAATGGTGAAAAAAATTAATCCACAGTTTCAACTGTATGCCGTAGACGGCTTAGCTGAGGAACATGGCCA
Source organism: Schistocerca piceifrons (assembly GCF_021461385.2). Classification (NCBI taxonomy): domain Eukaryota; kingdom Metazoa; phylum Arthropoda; class Insecta; order Orthoptera; family Acrididae; genus Schistocerca; species Schistocerca piceifrons. The sequence continues at coordinate 15,473,945 of NC_060142.1, read as the reverse complement.
CCCTCCGCACCACCGCCACTTCAACCACCATCGAAATTATTTGGGAACAGATGAAACATTACATGGCAACAAGTAACAAAAGTTTCTCTGCGACAGAAATTCACAGATTATTAGAAGAAGCCATGGCACAAATAACGCCAGAGGAGTTATGTTGCACTTCGCACAGAAACGGTTGTTAAACAAGGGTGGAAAAGAGTAGTGAGTGTAGAGAGTATTGTTGAAAATATCATTATATCCCTGGACAATTCCAGTTGATCGTCCACGGTCCAGAGCTCAAATAACGACCGAGGAAAAAAGTGATCCTGAACTAAGTGGCATTTACCCTTTGCCTTAATCTGTTTTTATTTTTGTGTTTATGTTCCGTATTTTTGACTGAATGATGTGTACATTTGCATAATAAACCTCATCGCATTATTAAGAATTACTCCTCTGCCCAAATATGAAACTCTAGAAGAACAGTATAGTGATTTATAATTATTCAAGTACTCTATATCATTTTAATGTTGTTCGTTATTGTATTCACTTGAACGATACAGATCCATTTTTAAACCCCTTTCGTATCGAATACGGCAGCTGAACGTGTTTCATCCAGATTATTGTAAAGGATAGTGCGCTTCCTATTGCTTTTCTTGAGGTTTTCAAATAACTAGAAAACGGTATCATTACATACACAGGAGAGCGTTTGTTAAGCCTCAAGGATACTACGATCTTCTGTAAAGTGGACTCAATAACGCACGTTAACAGGCGGCGCGAGCAGGTAGTCAGCAAAGAAGCGCACAGCTGGTGCTGCTGCAGCGATGTTGCGCACGCACGTACCAGCGAAAAGACCACATCGCCCCCTCGCACGCTCAACTGTGCTTCGCTTCAATCACTTGGAGTATAGACGTCAAGTGAGTGGTGACAGATGGCATTTTGAGATGAACGATGTTTTATGCTCTATCAGATGGCAAACGCCCTGCAACAATCGTCGGAACGGTTCAGGTCAGAGAAGAGAGCGTTATTGTCTCAGGAATGCTTTAGTGGCATTCCGAGGAAGTCACAATTGTTCATCAGAACCGTGCATCTATCCCTCAGGACCATGTCCACTAGCACATGCAATGTGTTTATCATCGGCACGATGGCACCTTCCAGCAGGACAACGCAACGTGTTGAGCATCTCGCATTGTACTTCCGTGGTTCTAAGAGCACAAGGATTAGTTTACCGGACTGTCATGGCCACCAAACACCTCGCATTCGAACCCAGTCGAGAATCTATGGGACCACCTCGATGGGGCTGTTCGCGCCACGAGTCCTCAGCCGAGAAACCCGGCGCGGCTGGCCGCGGCGCTGGAGTGGGCATTGCTCCACATTCCTGTCTGTTCCTTCCAGAACCTCACTCACTCTTTCTCTGCTCCTCTTGCACATGCCTGTGCGGCAATAGGTCGTTATTCAGGTTTCTGACATCTGATCTCATTACTGCGACTAGACAGTACAATATTGTGCAATCATTTGCAAGTGTGTAAGAAGAGGTAACGATGATTGCATCAGTAATTCTAAAAACAGCGGAACCACGAATATGCGTTGTCTCTTCTGAAAGGGACGTAGCTTTAGAGAACGCAAGGCGAGCTTTCAGGACTCTGGCGACGTGTGACTGAAGTCAACATGTATACCTGCAATTCGTGTGTCGACTGATTCGCAGTTATAAGCAGCCACACTCTCACGTCAGCACTTAAGCACAGGTGTAGCAAGGTTCCGTTTTGCACAAAGTGATCAGCAATTCGACGTATGGCAGTTTTATCTGTACAGATCCGTTCCCTAACTTCACAGTTTCTGAAAAACAAAAAGGCGGTTTTCGATCAGCTGCAGACATACTTTATAGGGAGAGCCGCTGAAATTTGTCACGGTGGCCAAATTGTGTACGGCAAAATAATTGACTTTCGTGAACGTGGGTTCGAATGAAAGATCTTGTTACATTATTTCCACACTTTGGTAGCACAATCAGATCTAACGAATTAGTGTATTTTCTTAATACAGGCATTACTCCAACCGATCACCGTCGGTAAACCAGGTATTTGTTTCTCAAGTAAATCTACAACGGACAGAAATCACAAATTCTTCGGCTTTTACGAAACTGTGAGGTTGCTGACGTGTACAATGAAATTTCCTTACTTTCCAGTGTACTACTGACATTATATCTCCGAAATCTGTCCTGTGGCAGTACCTCCGACCTTCGTTATGCCGAAAACGGAAGCACAGTAAACTAAATTCTGTGGTCAGAGCTACGTCCGGCTGCCTCCTAATAGTACACAGAAGCTCTTCGAGATCGGACGCTAGCTGTAGCCTCTGCATGTGCGACTGCTATTCAAAGATCTGAAATGACAGTTTGCTGGACCCTATGTTGAACCTGAACAGAATATTTCCATGTGTAAATGTGATGCTAAAGCTGATGAAATACTGAAGAAGGGAGGGAGAAGATTTTAAAGTCTCCTCGATGACGCAGTAGTAACAGACCGAAAGACATGGACACTGGATGAAACTGGAGTGTCTTTTTCGAAGAATCCACCCTGCCATTCATCTTAACTCGTTATTGAAACCATATAATCCCGAAATATCGAATTGATACCAGCCCCTGCAACCTTGCGGCTAAAGTTGTGCTTTACTACTAAATGCTAAACCTCGAAAGAGGTGTACTCTGGAAAGCTTTTTGATTGCTAGGCTCTTTTAGAAAAAGAATCACAACAGTTCGACGCAATATAACGTTTTGTTGCAACTTTAAACTCCATGCAACCATCAATAGCGTCTGTGACGCATTTACTGTCGCATTTCACTGATACTTGTACAGAAACCTTAGTATTAATAGGCTGTGAAGAGATTCTTCGAAATGCGTATTCATCATCAACTGGTTTGAAACTCTCACTGCTTTTCTGTGAATAGTTCTTCTGCCCTCCTTGTCTGTCACTTTTAATCCGACTGTGGGTAGGAAATAACTGCATCAATAGCAGAGTGGTCAACATAGCTGGACGCCATGTGAGGGACCTGGGTTTGGTTTCCGGTGCTGCTAATGATTTTTCCTTCAACCTCGTGATGTCAACTGAGGAGCTACTTAATGAGACGTAGGGGCTCCATCATCTGGAAAGTCGGCCAAACGGCCGGGAGGGCGGTGTGCGGACCACATGAGTCTAGGTAGGGCATCCGTAAGGCGCCGAATGGCAGAGGATGACACGGCGACCGGCGACATTCCTTGGACGTTCGGGCTTGGACGAAGAGTTTGTATGTTGGTAGGGCATCCGACAATTCAACGTGAAATCCTCAGTGCGGCATTTCTTGGTATGTGTCACATACACTACCGAATGAACAATAACGAGGAAAAAAACATACCGTAAGACTGGGCAGGGCTACAACCCCTAACTTTTACACTTGTAGTCTGACACTTAACTCACTAAAACATCTAAAGGCTTCATTGTTTCAATATTTATATTACCGACTGATGTTATCATTACTGAAGATGAAATCACTGATCAGCCACATACCTAATAGCCGATATGTCCACCTTTGACACAGATAACAAAGACGACGCGTCGTGGCAACAAACCAATGAGGCCTTGATAGGTAACTGGAGGGAGTTGGCACCACATCTGCAAACACAAGTCATCTAATTACTGTAAATTCCGGGGAGGGGGCGATGAACTCTGACGCTACATACAATCACATCTCAGACGTGTTCGACCGGACTCAGATCTGGCAAGTTGGGGGGCCACCACAATTGTAACACGTCACCTCGTTCTTTGAAAGGCACCGTCACATTCCTGAACCTCTGACATGGGGCAATATCTTCCTGAAAAATACCACGATCATCATTTGGGTTGTATGTGGTCCGCAACCAGTGTTCGATACTATTTGGCCGTCATGGTGCCTTGTACGAGCTTCAGTGGACCTATGGATGACCTCGTTAATGTTCCCCAGAACATAAAGGAGCCGCCACCCGCTTGTATCCGTCTCCGCAGTACAGGTGTTAAGGAGCTGTTCCCCTCGAAAACGACGGATTCGCGCCCTCCCATCGACATTATGAAGAGTGTTTCAGGATCCATCAGACCGTGCAACGCTCTGGCTCAGCGCCGACATCCAGTGCGATGGTCACATGCTCGTTTCAGTCGTAGTTGCTGATGTTGGTGGTGTCGACATTGGCATATGCGTGGTTCGTCGGTTTAGGAGGCCTGTCGTTATGCGTGTTTGGTGCGTTGTATTCAGACACACTTGCTCTCTGCCCAACATTGAAGTCTGATGTTAGTTCCACCTGTCCTGTTTCACCAGTCTGACCAACCTACGATGTCCAGAATTCTGCAGTGAGGGTGGCCGCCCAACGCCATGAAGTCTGGACATGGTTTCACCTTGAATGAGATTTTCAGTCTGCAGTGGAGTGTGCGCTGATGTGAAACTTCCTGGCAGATTAAAACTGTTTGATGCTCGGGACCTTTGCCTTTCACGGGCAAGTGCTCTACCATCTGAGCTACTCAAGCACTACTCACACCCCGTCCTCATACCTTTACTTCTGCCAGTACCTCACGTCCTACCTTCCAAACTTTACAGAAGCTCTCCTGCGAAACTTACAGAACTAGCACTCCTGAAAGAAAGGATATTGCGGAGACATGCCGTAGCCACAGCCTGGGGGATGTTTCCAGAATGAGATTTTCACTTTGCAGTGGAGTGTGCGCTGATATGAAACTCCCTGGCCGATTAATTCTGTGTGCCGGACCGAGACTCGAACTCGGGACCTTTGCCTTTGTCGGGCAAGTGCTCTACCAACTGGATTACCCAAGGTCGGAGACGAGGTACTGGCAGAAGTAAAGGTGTGAAGAGGGGGCGTGAGTCGTACTTTGGTAGCTCAGTTGGTAGAGCACTTGCCCGCGAAAGGTAAAGGTCCCTAGTTCGAGTCTCGGTCCGGCATACAGTTTTAATCTGCCAGCAAATCTAATGGTTTCACCTTGGTTTCGCCACGTGTTGAAAACACACAGGACAGCACACCTTGGACGCTCGACAAGCCGTGCAGTATCCGAAATGCTCGTGCTGAACCTGTGGGTCACGACAATCTGTTCTCGGTCAGCACAGATCGAAGGCCTTTCCACTGATACTACATGCACCGTGCGTGTGTCTGACTAACAGTCATTCCCCGCCAGGTGGCCCTCCTATCGCCTGGACTGCTTTATGTCGACAGTAGATCGGCGATCATAGTGTTCTGGGTAATCAGTGTCGTTAACTGATGTTAGGAGTGTCTCCATATTTTTCTTATGGGCCCAGACACATAAAAGAGAAGAAGAGGGAGGAATGGGGAAAAATGAATGGTGTGGCAGTTATTGTTTACAAGAGGCAACGTCGACACGGGCGTGCACGCTGAAAGTAGGCCATCAAAAGCACGTAACGTCGCCTTAACGGAGCTCCCTTGCGCATTTGCAAATATTCAGTGGAACACGGGATCATTTTACAGTGTTATAACATGCAGCGAAACATCAGGTTCATAAGAAATTCCTTACGACCACATTTTTCTCTTCCGTATTGTACCTTAGATATGGTGCCACGTGATTTCTTTTCCTTCTGAAGGCGAGAGGAACAATCAATGACTTCTTTTTGACTCCTTGTAAGTGAGTTCGTTTGTCTTTTAAGTATTTCCGAAATTCGTTTCCAGAGGATGCACATAAGAAGAAACCATTTAGGCGATGCACTGATGTCGAGAAAGAAATGATGATAAAATAGCTTCACCATATTCCTGCTGAGGTGGCTGGAGATGATATCTCTTGTCCTGACGGTATCTCCAGAAATGATGAGCGGCGTGCAGCGCGCCTTCTTAGGCGCTGTACTACTGAGAGCGAAAAAGTTCGTATTTGTACGGGTTTGTATCAAACATGCAACGCGGGAACAGAGTATTACGTGCCTTCCCTTACGTACAGAAAGACAGTAGCAGATATATTTGTAGAGTAATTTCGTTGGTGATCTGTAAATGCGAGCAGCGAAGTTATATAACTAGGTACATTTATACAGCTCTGCTGACGCCCCGTCCCTTTATATCGGAAGACTATCCACGACGAGCCGTTAAACCGTTTCATCGAGGATAACCAATACGTACGGAGAACGCAGCAACGATTTAGAGAACAGAATAAAAAGTGAAACATCGTTCGCCTTTTTCCTCATAAGACGTTATGAAAGTAATAAATATGGGCAAGCTCGTAGATTCCATTTTCTTTCTGACTCGCAAACGGTATCGCTGGTAACTGAGAAGTGTAATAACTTCTTATAAAGTATTGCAGTTGACTTACAGTCTGGGTGGCTGTACCAGAGAATAAAGAAACTTTTGAAGTCCAATCGCTCGTAAAAATCCGCAAAAATATGGAACAACCCAAAGTCTTTTGCTCGTGATTTCGGCGGTTACTTTACAAACACATTGTCTATTAATACTGCGTCTGCGAAATTTTCTTCAAAGAAATTTTGTCTGTTACGTAGGATAGACAAACTACACAGTTTTGTTATCTTCACTCCAATCAATGTATCTCACTTTATGATTTTCGCCTATGGTACACAAACATTGGCTTTTGGTCAAACGGACAACTTCACACATTTTACCCTTTACACATTCGAAACGAAACTGAACTGACGGAAAAAATCGCAACACCAAAAAATAATTAATGCAGAGTAATGAAATTTTGAGAACACACATGTCTAGGTAGCATATTTAAGTAACATTGAAAGTTCACAGGATAATGTAAGCGCGACACAGGCCATTGCAAATAAAAGATGGTGCTACATTAATAACCGGGGTACGGCCAGAATGTAGAGTGCAAGAGTGCAACCGTGCATGAAATATCTTATACAGGTGTCGGATGTCAGTCTCTGGGACGGAGTCCCATGCCTGTTGTACTTGGGTGGTTAATACAGAGCCGTTACATGATCCTGGAGTTGTTGTCCGATGATGTGCTGTATGCTCTCGACTGGAGACATATCTGGTGATTGAGCAGGCCAAGGCAACTTGTCGACATTCTGTAGAGAACGTTGGGTTGCAATAGTGGTTCTTGGGCGAATGTTATTGATGTGGCTTAGCAACACTAGTACAAGGATAGCGTACCATCAGGGACAAGAAAGGGGGCATGAAGGGCGCCAAAAACAGAAATAACAATCATTCATTTATTGCACCATTACACACGCACATTATGATGTATAAAACATTATAATTGCCACAAACAATATGTATCACGAAGGGCACACACAATGGAGTTTAAGAAATTACAATGGCACATCAACTCCGCTACGACAAATAGTGTGCACAATGAAGGCCGCAGAATTTTACCAATGTAATAAATTAAAATACTAGCATAAAATTAACTAAAATGCCTTGAAGGAAATATTTATGAGAAGAACACGACGGGGCTGCAAGGGAGGAGGCAACACAATACTTAACTCAGGTGCACCAAAATAAACAACGGACACCAGGCCGCGCCAACAACGGGCACGTAAGGCATGCAGCTACTCTCTCCGTTGCGGTTCCGCGCGTTCCACCCAAGTAATAGCTGCCTGAAACATTTCAATACTTGGAACACCACACCAATGATCAGAAAATAAAAAAAAACCATAACATGACATAAAAATTAAGTAATTTAAGAAAATCACATCATATGACTATGAACTTAGGTCTTTCGGTAATTAACAGTTTATGAAACAGGTAAAGGGACATGTGCCACTATTAAATCTTCCGTAATTACACTACAAAATTTCTCAATACCCAAGTTGTAATTAATGCAACAAGAATTAAATCATTTAAGTGATAATGTTACTTTAAAATAATAATAAAATCATTTCGTATAACAGAGCACCAAGAATGGCCCGATCAGTACTCCCCAGTGAAGCAGTTTACACAAATGGTACTCCACGGCTCCGAGCACACAGCCCCATATAAAATACAACAAAACCACAGAGACCCGGCGTACTACCAAAACCACCAGGCAGTAAACCAAAATCGTACTAAGCCAAAACATGGACCGACTTTTAAAATAACTAGACCTAGCCCGGGCCGGACAACAGACCAAATGCCGGGAAATCCATAAGAAACCTCATCCAACTTAATACGAAAACAACAATTTATGAACAATATGCAAAACACAAGGCCTCTCAGTCCAAAGGCTTCCGTTTAGTCGTGAAGGTAGCTCGCCTGCTGAGGTGCCAGGCGTCGTACGGAGTGCCGAATCAAGCTTAACCTTCGTTAACGCAAAGCGGAAGCACCACAACACAAAATAAACTCCTATCTAACTGCCCAAGACTAACTCTAAGGAGTGCCACTTGAGGATCAAACATAAAGTACCCAGACTAACGTGCCGCTGAACGACGCACTTCCATCACCAGCGTCAAGTAGAGTACGGAGAGCATCGTACCCCATCGATATACATCCATGGGACGGTAAACGAGGATAGCAATCCCAACGACGGAGAGACAGGAAGACGAAATAACATCCCTCCGCACATAGAAGGTATTTCAAACTCAGGCTCGACAAACTACAACAGGCGAGGTTTTACTCCCCTTACGAATCAAGTAGCCCGCATCTCGTGGTCGTGCGGTAGCGTTCTCGCTTCCCACGCCCGGGTTCCCGGGTTCGATTCCCGGCGGGGTCAGGGATTTTCTCTGCCTCGTGATGGCTTGGTGTTGTATGCTGTCCTTAGGTTAGTTAGGTTTAAGTAGTTCTAAGATCTAGGGGACTGATGACCATAGATGTTAAGTCCCATAGTGATCAGAGCCATTTGAACCATTTTTTGAACGAATGAAGTTAAACGGCACACCAAGTCGCTGTCCACACTATTAACCGTAAAATCACGGTCCGATCTCCCAATCGGGCCCCACTCGGCGTCCAGACGCAAACAACCCCAGCCGAACCGAACTGTCTCGACGCCAAGGCAGTTACCTCTTTCCTCGTCACACGCCTCCAGCTAACAAGGGAAACTTCCCATCGCACCCCCCTCAGATTTAGTTATAAGTTGGCACAGTGGGTAGGCCTTGAAAAACTGAACACAGATCAGTCGAGGAAACAGGAAAAAGTTGTGTGGAACTATGAAGAAAAAAAGCAAAACATACAAACTGAGTAGTCCATGCGCAAGATACTCAACTTCAAGGAGAATGTGAACTCAGGAGCGCCGTGGTCCCGTGGTTAGCGTGAGCAGCTGCGGAACGAGACGTCCTTGGTTCAAGTCTTCCCTCGAGTGAAAAGTTTTTTTTCGCAAAGTTATGATCTGTCCGTTCGTTCATTGACGTCTCTGTTCACTGTAATAAGTTTAGTGTCTGTGTTTTGCGACCACACCGCAAAACCGTGCGATTAGTGGACGATAGGACGTCCCTCTCCAATGGGAACGGAAAGCATTTGATCGCAAGGTCATAGGTCAACCGTTTCCTCCACAGGAAGACACGTCTGATATATTCTATACGACACTGGTGACGGCATGTGCATCACATGACAGGAATATGTTGTCGATCCACCTAACTTGTACACTTGGCGAATGGATAAAAAGATTCTTCTACCTTGCCCGATTTAGGTTTTCTTGTGATAATCGCTCCAAAAAAAGTGCTGATAACATAAGAGTTTGTCACATAAACTGTAACAAATGAATGCAATAGTTTCACAGTCGCACAGTTTTCCCTGTTCTCTGTCAAAACACATGTTTTTAACGTTTTCAAATTTTTCCTTGTGTAGACCGTCAAATCCTGCATATGTCCAAGCAAATCTGAACATGTCCTGGAATTTTGGAGAGCGAAGTTGATTATGTGTGAGTGCCTGAACGTTGATAATTGTCTGAAAATAAAATAATAAACTTTTCACTCGAGGGAAGACTGGAACCACGGACCTCTCGTAGCACAGCTGCTCACGCTAACCACGGGACCACGGCGCTCCTGAGCTCACACTATCCTTGATGTTGCCTATCTTGCGCATGGACAACTCAGTTTGTATATTTTGCTTGTTTTTTTCATAGTTCCACACAACTTCTTCCTGTTTTTTCGATTGATCTGTGTTCGGTTTTTCAAGGCCTATCCACTGTGTCAACTTATAACTATATCTGAGGGGGGTGCGATGGGGAGGTTGCCTTGTAAGCTGCGGCCAGCGATCACACACGTTAACAACCGCCCAACGCCATTTGCCGTCTCGGTGAAAACTCAGCACTAAGATCGATACGGACTTGGAAGTAAGCGAGCACCGTATTAGTTGTCCCGTTGGAAAACACTCCCTTTAATGCTGTTCATGTATGGCAGTGCTACAGGCCGAATCAACAAATTTACGTACAAATTTATAGTCACGGTGCGTGGCATAATCACGAGAGTGCTTCTGCTGTCATACGATATCACACGCCATACGACAAATCCAGGTGTGGGTCCAGTGTGTCCAGCACGCAGACTGACAGGTTGCAGGCCCTCATGTGGCCTCCTCCTAACCAGCACAAGGCCATCACTGGCATTGTGGAAGAACTGGCTGTCATCATAAAGCGCAACAGAATTGCATTCCGCCCTCCAATGAGTTCTCGCTTAAGACCACTAAAGTCACAAATGGCGATGTTTTGGGGTCAGTGGAATACACACACATTACAGGGAGTCTGGTTCGGAGCTGTCCTTTGAGGCAATCGGTTTGTAACAGTTCGAGTTGTCATTAATGTGCCCACTGCTACTCGAACTGCTGCTGCAGACGCAGTACGATGCGCCAGAGCCGTACGCCAGACATGGCGGTCTGCCCCCTGGCAGTGCCACGTGGCCGTCTACAGCCAGGCCTCCTTACGACTGTTCATTCATGTGACCACCGCTGCCAGCAGTCATGTACATTGGCTGTATTCCCACCAAGTCTTTCTGCAGTATCGTAAGAGGAACATCCAGCTTCTCGTAGTACTATTACACGACCTCGTAAAAATCCTGTGAGGTGTTGATAATATCGTCTTTGTCGCCTTCAAGCCATTGCTGTTTAGCATCACTTCACCATGTCCAATCTCAAACGTAACTAACCTACGTACTTTAACTTCTGACTACTTTTCCAGTTGGCGCCATCAGCCCCCTCCAGACCGCCAGCCATAGACACACTGTCCTGCACCTTTTATCCGTATCTCAGGAGACCTATATCTGCAGGAGATCCGGAACACATACTCGCTTCTGACAATGCGCCACTGTTGATGCACCGTGGTCTTACCGTGGCACGACATTTGTTTCTTATAACTGCATCTACTTCTAAGTGACAAGTCTGGAAATCTCACTCAAGGATTGGACTGGATTGTTTGGGGGGACGTGACCAGACAGCGAGGTCATCGGTCTCATCGGATTAGGGAAGGACCGGAAGGAAGCCCGCCGTGCCCTTTCAAAGGAACCATCCCGGCATTTGCCTGGAGCGATTCAGGGAAATCACGGAAAACCTAAATCAGGATGGCCGGACTCGGGATTGAACCGTCGTCCTCCCGAATGCGAGTCCAGTGTGCTAGCCACTGCGCCACCTCGTTCGGTTCTCACTCAAGGCGTAGTAAAGTGTTCATCAGACCACTTCCAAATATTTCTCTACCGTTCCAGTCTCTAACAGTGAGCGAGAAAAACGAACGTTTGTTTTTTCCAGTGCTAGCTCTGATTTCATTTAGTTTATTATGAAGATCATTTCTCTCCTTACTTTCTGAAGTTCCTAAGTACAAATAGAAATATTTCGACTAACACTGGCTGATAAACAAGAAACAGTAGAATGGTAAGTTAGAGCAGGAGTAAAACTTGGTTGAGAACACACGAAGGTGTTGGCAAGAAGCGTGCGTCTGCTGGCTATGCGACGGTGTTATGACCAAATGACAACACGGGAGACCCGAAGTACAAATAAGGGGCGAGACAGTTTCATCAGACTTTGCGAGGATTAGTAGTATTAGTATAGTGTGCTGTCTTACGGCAGGTCTTGTCATGAGTGAAGCCTCTTCCACTTTTGTTTGTCCATAGCCAGTCTTTTCATTTCTGAATATTTGTCTCCTTTGATATTGCCCATGATTTGGTATCTTCTTTTTCCTCTTTTTCCCTCCACTATTCCTTCTATTCCTTCCTTCAATAAACAGCCCTTCCTAAAAACAATAGCCAATCCAGTTCCGTTTTCTCTTTCTGAGGAGTTACAGGGCGTTTCTTTCTTCTCCACCTCTCCTTAATACTTCATTCATTATTCGGTCTTCCCATTTCATTTTCCCATTCTTCTCCATATCCACATCTCCAGTGCCTCCAATCTTCTCTCATCTTCCTTCCTCAAAGTCCAGTTCTCCGCACCATGCAGTGCAATGCTCCAGATGTAACATTTGGCAAGTCTTTTCTTCAGATCTTTGTTTAGTGGTCCGCAAAGTAATTTCTGTTTCCTTCTGAACCCTTCTTTAGCATTGCAATTCTTTTGCTAATTTCTTGAGCAATACATATCATCGATTATTACACTTCCCAAGTAACTGAAGTTATTCAGAAGCTCCATTTCTTCTCCTCCTATATTCATACAGCATTTTCTTCCCTCCGTTTTCTCCTTTTTAATCTTCATTCCTTTTCTTCTAACATTTGTTCCATCTCTCTTGCACTCTCTGCCATCACAACCATGTCGTCTACAAATCTTATACACTACACTCTTTGGCCCCCTATACAAACGCCTCTCCTTCCATCAAAACTTTCATTACTAATTTCCTCCAGCTAGATATGAACAGCGTTGGTGATAAACAACAATTTTGTCTTACACCTTTTCCGAGTTCGATTTCTTCTCTCATCGCACATCCTGTTCTTACTCTTGCTCTCTGGTTCAAATATAAATTTCTAATTAGCTGTCTATCCCTTCAGTCAACTCTATGTTTCCTTAGAATTTCCATCAATTTGTCCCATCTGACACAATCAAAAACCTTCTCAAGATTAATGAACACAACATACACCTTCCTTCTGTTCTCCATGTACCTCTCCCCTATTACTGACAGTAGCCCAATGGCATCGCTAGTTCCCACTCCCAGGCTGAAACCAAATTTTTCATTTCATATTTCTCAATTCAGCTTTCCATATAGGCTTCCGTAGAGCGTCGTCAACAAGACTTTGGCTGCATGCGATATCAGGCTCACTGTTCTAAGTTCCTCACACTTTTTGCTGTTCTTCTTCTTTTCTATAGGGATTAAGATACTTTCAACTCCCTTTTCTCTTCTATCTCCAATGACTTTAACAGTTCCGCAGGAATCTCATCATTTCCCATTGCCTTTCAAGTTTTCATCTCCTTCATAGATGCATCAGTCTCACTAGTTAGTATTGTATCTCCTTTGTCATCATCTCAAAGCTCTTCTTCACTTGGTCGGCTGTCTGCAGCACTTAGCCGTTCTATATATTCTTCCCATCTTCTCATTATTTCTACGGGTTCATTCACGATTTTACCGTATGCAGCCTCTACTTAATTTAGTCCATTGTTTTTTCTCTTTACCCTCTTTGTTTTTTCTCTTTTTCACTTGGACGGCTGTCTGCAGCATATAGCCGTTCTATATATTCTTCCCATCTCCTCATTATTTCTTCGGGTTCACTCACGATTTTACCGTATGCAGCCTCTACTTAATTTAGTCCATTGCTTTTTCTCTTTACCCTGAATGTGGAATCCATTGCTTCTTTGTACATCAAATCGTATTTTCCTTCTTTCTCTAATTTCTCTCTCTTGACGCACTTCACTGTCAGCCATTTCTGCTTTGCTTTTTCCGTCTCCCTTCTTAATTCATTATTAGAGAACGAAGCGAAGCACATTTGATTCAGCACTTTGCCAAGAGTTCGGAACGACAGAACATACTACTGCAATGAGGGTAAATGTGGCTTCTCCACGTAGAGATGTGATACGAACGCCTATCAGGGTGCAAACTTCGCATTAAGGAACACTCTGAAACCCTGGAATTAAATACTAGAGCAGCTGAGAGCGCTGACAGGCTTAGGAAACGAGAGTACATTCGGTCACCAGTGTGTGTGTGTGTGTGTGTGTGTGTGTGTGTGTGTGTGTGTGTGTGCGCGTGTTGAGGGGATTTTGGGGGGGGGGGGAGGGAATCATGTCACCGCCTGCTATTAAATCTCTCCACTCCTCAAGCTCGTTCCCAGAGTGAGCCCTTTCCATCTGCATCACTTATACCGATGTATGACAGGCTCTGTTAAGTTGCAGGATGTTCTAGTGAAATCGACAAGTGTCTTAAAGCTGCAGCCAACTTGGAGTCCAATGCTGCAAACCGAAAGCCATCCGGCCATGGATGGGACTTCTGATCCTGAAGCCACAGTCATGCCAATCACGATGGTGGCTGACTGAGGGTGGGTATCGGACCGATCTGCCCAGCTGATAGCTGCCCAACTTAGGGGCTGGGCGCCCTGCTGGCTGCCGGCTGGGCCCGCCTCTCGGGCAGTCCTTCGTGTTGCTGCCGGTCTTCCGCCTGCGCGCCACCTCGACAACCGACTACAGGGGGCGCAGGTATCTGGGACCGAACCCGGGCACAGGTTCAGTCGTCGAGAGCGGCTGAGGCCCTCACGGAAGTCCACAAGCACTGGAAGGCACGGCCGCCGCACCGTCCTACGACGGGGCCGTAGCGCCGACCACAGGCAACGCCAGGGCATGCGCTCAGCAAGTTCCTCGCCGAACGCTGAAGCGCCACCGCACACTGTCATGGAGGCCGACTCAACACGCTCGCTGCTAGGCAGCGCCAGGAAGGAGAGAGCCATGGTAGAACTCTCGCCAATAAGTGATTCTTCAAAAAATGGTTCAAATGGCTCTGAGCACAATGGAACTTAACATCTGAGGTCATCAGTCCCCTAGAACTTAGAACTACTTGAACCTTACTAACCTAAGGACATCACAACACATCCATGCCCGAGGCAGGATTCGAACCCGCGACCGTAGCAGTCGCGCGGTTCCGGACTGAAACGCCTCGAACCGCTCCGCCACCATGGCCGGCTAAGTGACTGTTTCCAGAATGAGATTTTCACTCTGCAGCGGAGTGTGCGCTGATATGAAACTTCCTGGCAGATTAAAACTGCAACATTATTGCAGCATCATCTGGAAATTCAAAAGAGCGCAGAAAAGAGATTCCTCATCGGTAAAAGTGTTCTTATCAAAACTAGAAGAAATCTGAAACCAGGAAAACAGGGAGCAGTACGTGTTCACAGAATAAAAAGGAGTGACGTATGCTTCACACATCACCATGTTTGGTTTCCCTCTAATGCAAATCAATCCAGCAAGGAATGAATGATTGCAGTGCACACCATTTTGAAAAAAGTTCAGAAAAATCAGTAGAAATTTGATTAAAAAAGTGTGTGACTAAAAGACTGCAAAGAATTGTAACGGTGCGTTCACAAATATTTTATATTCAAAAGAGCTGAAGGGACTGAGGTAATGGGCAGCTATGGAAATAAAAATTAGAGCTAAAAGGTTCTAAAATACTATTTGCAAACTCCATACAGATTTCAGGTTTCTGCTTTGCTTCACAAGGAATATTTATAATTAGTACACATTTTCCACCGATGTCGTATCTTTCAATAATGAAATACAGTGCAGTAAACCATTGGAAACCCGAGGATGGATTCTCCATCCAGAGATGTAGCCTCGAAATTACTTGAAATTGAAAAACTTAATCAGAAAAGATTGGGGTGGAACACCTGATTACGGTCGATGGGATATATTCCCAGAAGAACGGACGCTAGCACTGTGTCGAGTCCTCTGACTTCAGAAACGATGCATAAGTTAACCTTGTGACTGATGGATGAGCGACAACAGATTTTTGATTTTCGTCTGTATTTCGACCGGCCTGATCCGACTCATCACCATTACCTCTTTATGCTGATCTTCTCGCCTCACCGTTCAACTTATCAGCCAACGGACTCAATTATTGATGCGCGTAGTTTCCAGGAATGAAAATGAAATCAGTTCTTCTCAATTTGCTATATCTCGGCTTCGAGGCTTATAGCCAAATTCGGGACGTGTTCCGTCATTTTTACAGCCACGATGTCGAAAGAGGAAAATAATCAGTTACGCATACATATCTGGAATTTCATTCATCAAGAAATTATTTGAGAAAATATCAAGAAAAACGAGATAAGCTTTTTCCGTCCGTGGCTCATATACATATTTTTCGAACAGTCTCTTGGTATAGTTAGTGTTTGCCATGTATGTCATACGCGTCCAGATTTGTGGATAATATCCTTGTTTCTAGTCTTATCAGTCCACTTACTTTTCACCTCCTTTGTCTAACATCATCCTGCAGCGACTTCGATCCACTTCGTCTCTGGTTTTCCCAAGTCTACGAATAACTTCATACAGTCCTGCGCTCCACACATACAGTCATGGGCGCCAGCCGAAATTCTACATCTACATTTATACTCCGCAAGCCACCCAACGGTGTGTGGCGGAAGAAACTTTATGTGCCACTGTCATTACCTCCCTTTCCTGTTCCAGTCGCGTATGGTTCGCGGGAAGAACGACTGCCGGATACACTCCGTGCGCGCTCGAATCTCCCTAATTTGACTTTCGTGATCTCCTCGGGAGGTATAAGTAGGGGGAAGCAATGTATTCGATACCTCATCCAGAAACGCACCCTCTCGAAACCTGGACAGCAAGCTACACCGCGATGCAGAGCGCCTCGCTTGAAGAATCTGCCACTTGAGTTTGCTAAACATCTCCGTAACGCTATCAGGCTTACCAAATAAGACTGTGACGAAACGCGCCGCTCTTCTTTGAATCTTCTCTATCTCCTCTGTCAATCTGACCTGGTACGGATCCCACACTGATGAGCAATACTCAAGTATAGGTCGAACGAGTGTTTTGTAAGCCACCTCCTTTGTTGATGGACCACATTTTCTAAGGACTTTCCCAATGAATCTCAACCTGGTACCTGCCTTACCAACAATTATTTTGTATGATCATTCCAATTCAAATCGTTCCGTACGCATACTCCCAGATATTTTACAGAAGTAACTGCTACCAGTGTTTGTTCCGCTATCATATAATCATACAATAAAGGATCTTTCTTTCTATGTATTTGCAATACATAACATTTGTCTATGTTACGGGTCAGTTGCCACTCCCTGCACCAAGTGCCTATCCGCTGCAGATCTTCGTGCATTTCGCTGCAATTTTCTAATGCTGCAACTTCTCTGTATACTACAGCATCATCCGCGAAAAGCCGCATGGAACTTCCGACACTATCTGCTAGCTCATTTATATATGTTGTGGAAAGCAATGGTCCCATAACACTCCCCTGTGGCACGCCAGAGGTTACTTTAATGTCTGTAGACGTCTCTCCATTGAGAACAACATGCTGTGTTCTGTTTGCTAAAAACTATTCAATCCAGCCACACAGCTGATCTGATATTCCGTAGGCTCTGATTTTGTTTATCAGGTGACAGTGCGGAACTGTATTGAACGCCTTCCGGAAGTCAAGGAAAATGGCATCTACATGGGATCCTGTATCTATTTCTTTCTGGGTCTCGTGAACAAATAAAGCGAGTTGGGTCTCACACGATCGCTGTTTCCGGAATCCATGTTGATTCCTATAGAGTAGAATCTGGGTTTCCAGAAATGACATGATATGCGAGCAGAAAACATGTTCTAAAATTCTACAACAGATCATTGTCAGAGATATGGGTCTATAGTTTTGCGCATCTGCTCGACGACCCTTCTTGAAGACTGGGACTCCCTGTGCTCCTTTCCAATCATTTGGAACCTTCCGTTCCTCTAGAGACTTGCGGTACACGGCTGTTAGAAGGGGGGCAAGTTCTTTCGCGTACTCTGTGTAGAATCGAATTGGTATCCCGTCAGGTCCAGTGGACTTTCCTCTGTTGAGTGATTTCAGTTGATTTTCTATTCCTTGGACACTTATTTCGATGTCAGCCATTTTTTAGTTTGTTCGGGGATTTAGAGAAGGAACTGCAGTGCGTTTTTCCTCTGTTAAACAGCTTTGGCAAAAGGTGTTTAGTATTTCAGTTTCACGCGTGTCATTCTCTGTTTCAATGTCATCATCATCCCAGAGTGTCAGGATATCCTGTTTCGATCCACTTACTGATTTAACGTAAGACCAGAACTTCCTAGAATTTTACTTTCGAATTCACTGAACGCTTCACGCATAGCCCTCCTTACACTAACTTTGACATTGTTTAGCTTCTGTTTGTCTGAGAGGTTTTGGGGGCGTTTAAACTTGCCGTGAAGCTCTCTTTGCTTTCGCAGTAGTTTCCTAACTTTGTTGTTGAACCACGGTGGGTTTTTCCCGTCCCTCACAGTTTTACTCGCCACGTACCTGTCTGAAACGCATTTTATAATAGCTTTGAACATTTTCCATAATCACTAAACATTGTCACTATCGGAACAGAAATTTTCGTTTTGATCTGTTAGGTAGTCTGAAATCTGCCTTCTATTACTCTTGCTAAACAATAAACCTTCCTCCCTTTTTTTTATATTTCTATTTTCTTCCATATTCAGGGATGCTGCAACGGCCTTATGATCACTGATTCCCTGTTCTGCGCTTACAGAATCGAAAAGTTCTTATCTGTTTGTTATCAGTCGGTCCAAGATGTTATCTCCACGAGTCAGTTCTCTGTTCAATTGCTCGAGGAAATTTTCGGATAGTGCACTCGATCTGTCCCTACCACCCGTCCTAATCATCTGAGTGTTCCAGTCTATATCTGGTAAATTGAAATCTCCACCTAAGACTATAACATGCTGAGAAAATTTATGTGAAATGTATTCCAGATTTTCTCTCAGTTATTCTACCACTAATGCTGCTGAGTCGGGAGGTCGGTAAAAGGAGACAATTATTAACCTAGCTCGGTTGTTGAGTGTAACCTCCACCTATAATAATTCACAGGAACTATCCACTTCTAATTCACTACAGGATAGACTATTACTAACAGCGACAAACACACCACCTTTGGTTGCATGCAATCTATCCTTTCTAAACACCGTCTGTGCCTTTGTAAAAATTTTGGCGGAATTTATCTCTGGCTTCAGCCAGCTTTCCGTACCCATAACGATTTCAGCTTCGATGCTTTCTGTCAGCGCTTGAAGTTCCGGTATTTTACCAACGCAGCTTCGACAGTTTACAATACCGATTGCTGCTTGGTCCCTGCATGTCCTGACTTTGCCCCGCACCCTTTGTGCCCTTTCTGTACTTGCCCGAGGCCATCTAACCTAAAAAATCGCCCAGTCCACGCCACACAACCCCTGCTACCCATATAGCCGACTGCTGTGTGTAGTGGACTCCTGACCTATGCAACGGAACCCGAAACCCCACCACCCTATGGCGCAAGTCGAGGAATCTGCTGCCCACACGGTCGCAGAACCGTCTCGGCCTCTGATTCAGACCCTCCACTCGGCTCTGTACCAAAGGTCCGCAGTCAGTCCCGTCGACGATGCTGCAGATGGTGAGTTCTGCTTTCATCCAGCTAGCGAGACTGGCAGTCTTCACCAAATCAGATAGCAGCCGGAAGCCAGAGAGGATTTCCTCCGATCCATAGCGACACACATCATTGGTGCCGACATGAACGACCACCTGCAGATGGGTGGACCCTGTACCTTTCATGGCATCTGGAAGGACCCTTTCCACATCTGGAATGACTCCCCCCGGCATGCACTGGTTTTATTCCCCTCTCTTTCTGCCATATCCCTCAGGGTACCTATTACACTCCTGATGTTGGAACTCCCAACTACCAGTAAGCCCGCCCTCTGCAACCGCCCGGATCTTGCAGACTGAGGGGCAACCTCTGGAACAGGACAAGCAGCCATGTCCGGCCGGAGATCAGTATCAGCCAGACACAGAGCCTGAAACCGGTTCATCAGACAAACTTGAGAGGCCTTCCGTTCAGCCCTCCGGAATGTCTTTCGCCCCATGCCACACCTTGAGACGACCTCTCACTCTACCAAGGGTGAGGGGTCAGCCTCAATGTGGGCAGTATACCGTGCAGCCACAGCCGTAGTCCGATCGTGGGATGCGTGGGACGAGCTGGCCGTCACCAACAAACCCCTATCCGGACCCCCACAGTGATGCCCATTGGCAACAGCCTCAAGCTGTGTGACCGAAGCCAACACTGCCTGAAGCTGGGTGTGAAGGGATGCCAACTCAGCCCACATCCGAACACAGCAGTCGCAGTCCCTATCCATGCTAAATGCTGTAGTGCAAAGAACATCTGAACTAATCTTTTCTTTTTTTGGTCATCAGTCTGCTGACTGGTTTGCTGCGGCTCGCCACGAATTCCTTTCCTGTGCTAACCTCTTCATTTCAGAGTAGCACTTGCAACCTTCGTCATCAATTATATGCTTGACGTATTCCAATCTCTGTCTTCCTCTACAGTTTTTGCTCTCTACAGCTCCCGCTAGTACTATGGAAGTCATTCCTTCATGTCTTAGCAGATGTCCTATCATCCTGTCCCTTCCCCATATCAGTGTTTTCCATATGTTCCTTTCCTCTCCGATTCTGCGTAGAACCTCCTCATTCCTTACCTTATCAGTCCACCTAATATTCAACATTTGTCTATAGCACCACATCTCAAATGCTTCGATTCTCTTCTGTTCCGGTTTTCCCACAGTCCATGTTTCACTACCATACAATGCTGTACTCCAGACGTACATCCTCAGAAATTTTTTCCTCAAATGAAGGCCGGTATTTGATATTAGTAGACTTCTCTTGGCCAGAAATGCCTTTTTTGCCATAGCGAGTCTGCTTTTGATGTCCTCCTTGCTCCGTCCGTCATTGGTTATTTTAATGCCTAGGTAGCAGAATTCCTTAACTTCATTGACGTCGTGCCCATCAATCCTGATGTTAAGTTTCTCGCTGTTCTCATTTCTACCACTTCTCATTACCTTCGTCTTTCGCCGATTTACTCTCAAACCATACTGTGTACTCATTAGACTGTTCATTCCGTTCAGCAGATCATTTAATTCTTCTTCACTTTCACTCAGGATAGCAAAGTCAGCAGTGAATCGTATCATCGATATCCTTTCACCTTGTATTTTAATTCCACTCCTGAACCTTTCTTTTATTTCCATCATTGCTTCCTCGATGTACAGATTGAAGAGTAGGGGCGAAAGGCCTTGTCTTACTCCCTTCTTGAGACGAGCACTTCGTTCTTGATCGTCCACTCTTATTATTCCCTCTTGGTTGTTGTACATATTGTACACTCCTGGAAATGGAAAAAAGAACACATTGACACCGGTGTGTCAGACCCACCATACTTGCTCCGGACACTGCGAGAGGGCTGTACAAGCAATGATCACACGCACGGCACAGCGGACACACCAGGAACCGCGGTGTTGGCCGTCGAATGGCGCTAGTTGCGCAGCATTTGTGCACCGCCGCCGTCAGTGTCAGCCAGTTTGCCGTGGCATACGGAGCTCCATCGCAGTCTTTAACACTGGTAGCATGCCGCGACAGCGTGGACGTGAACCGTATGTGCAGTTGACGGACTTTGAGCGAGGGCGTATAGTGGGCATGCGGGAGGCCGGGTGGACGTACCGCCGAATTGCTCAACACGTGGGGCGTGAGGTCTCCACAGTACATCGATGTTGTCGCCAGTGGTCGGCGGAAGGTGCACATGCCCGTCGACCTGGGACCGGACCGCAGCGACGCACGGATGCACGCCAAGACCGTAGGATCCTACGCAGTGCCGTAGGGGACCGCATCGCCACTTCCCAGCAAATTAGGGACACTGTTGCTCCTGGGGTATCGGCGAGGACCATTCGCAACCGTCTCCATGAAGCTGGGCTACGGTCCCGCACACCGTTAGGCCGTCTTCCGCTCACGCCCCAACATCGTGCAGCCCGCCTCCAGTGGTGTCGCGACAGGCGTGAATGGAGGGACGAATGGAGACGTGTCGTCTTCAGCGATGAGAGTCGCTTCTGCCTTGGTGCCAATGATGGTCGTATGCGTATTTGGCGCCGTGCAGGTGAGCGCCACAATCAGGACTGCATACGACCGAGGCACACAGGGCCAACACCTGGAATCATGGTGTGGGGAGCGATCTCCTACACTGGCCGTACACCACTGGTGATCGCCGAGGGACACTGAATAGTGCACGGTACATCCAAACCGTCATCGAACCCATCGTTCTACCATTCCTAGACCGGCAAGGGTACTTGCTGTTCCAACAGGAAAATGCACGTCCGCATGTATCCCGTGCCACCCAACGTGCTCTAGAAGGTGTAAGTCAACTACCCTGGCCAGCAAGATCTCCGGATCTGTCCCCCATTGAGCATGTTTGGGACTGGATGAAGCGTCGTCTCACGCGGTCTGCACGTCCAGCACGAACGCTGGTCCAACTGAGGCGCCAGGTGGAAATGGCATGGCAAGCCGTTCCACAGGACTACATTCAGCATCTCTACGATCGTCTCCATGGGAGAATAGCAGCCTGCATTGCTGCGAAAGGTGGATATACACTGTACTAGTGCCGACATTGTGCATGCTCTGTTGCCTGTGTCTATGTGCCTGTGGTTCTGTCAGTGTGATCATGTGATGTATCTGACCCCAGGAATGTGTCAATAAAGTTTCCCCTTCCTGGGACAATGAATTCACGGTGTTCTTATTTCAATTTCCAGGAGTGTATATGACCCGTCTCTCCCTATAGCTTACCCCTACTCTTTTCAGAATCTCGAACAGCTTCCTCCATTTTATATTGTCGAACGCTTTTTCCAGGTCGACAAATCCAATGAAAGTGTCTTGATTTTTCTTTATCCTTGCTTCCATCATCAGCCGTAACGTCAGAATTGCCTCTCTCGTCCCTTTACTTTTCCTAAAGCAAAACTGATCGTCACCTAGCGCATTCTCAATTTTCTTTTCCATTCTTCTGTATATTATTCTTGTAAGCAGCTTCGATGCATGATCTGTTAAGCTGATTGTGCGATAATTCTCGCACTTGACAGCTCTTGCCGTCTTCGGAATTGTGTGGATGATGCTTTTCCGAAAGTCAGATGGTATATCGCCAGACTCATATATTCTACACACCAACGTGAATAGTCGTTTTGTTGCCACTTCCCCCAATTATTTTAGAAATTCTGATGGAATGTTATCTATCCCTTCTGCCTTATTTGGCCGTAAATCCTCCAAAGCGCTTTTAAATTCCGGTTCTAATACTGGATCCCCTATCTCTTCTAAATCGACTCCTGTTTCTTCTTCTATCACATCAGACAAATCTTCACCCTCATAGAGGCTTTCAATGTATTCTTTCCACCTATCTGCTCTCTCCTCTGCATTTAACAGTGGAATTCCCGTTGCACTCTTAATGTTACCACCGTTGCTTCTAATGTCACCAAAGGTTGTTTCGACTTTCCTGTATGCTGAGTCTGTCCTTCCGACCATCATATCTTTTTCGATGTCTTCACATTCTCCCTGCAGCCATTTCGTCTTAGCTTGCCTGCACTTCCTATTTATTTCATTCCTCAGCGACTTGTATTTCTGTATTCCTGATTTTCCCGGAACATGTTTGTACTTCCTCCTTTCATCAATCAACTGAAGTATTTCTTCTGTTACCCATGATTTCTTCGCAGCTACCTTCTTTGAACCTATGTTTTCCTTCCCAACTTCTGTGATGGCCCTTTTTAGAGATGTCCATTCCTCTTCAACTGTACTGCCTACTGCGCTATTCCTTATTGCTGTATCTATAGCGTTAGAGAACTTCAAACGTATCTCGTCATTTCTTAGAACTAATCTACAGAACACAAACAATTCGACACAAAATTTAATCGGTTATTGAAATACAAGATTGCCTAGTAAATGCAGTAATGCTGCTACTTGCGCACTGCTAACACACGGCTCGGCTGCAGAAGGAGACTACGCGATTCTACACTATTCAGGTACTAAAACGCGATGCAACAACTCTCAAATACTATAATACGCCCGAAATTTATGAATTAAACAATGCAAGTACCCAAAAACACGCAAAGGAATAAAGAATTAAACTATGTAACAAATAAGTGAGCTGAGAGTATACGATTTGCTGCTGGCAGCTGCTTATCCAACGGCGGCAGGGAGCCAGAGGTGGCAAGACTCCAGAACGGCCAAATTTCATAAAACCGATTTAGTTTTAGAACTAAATTCCACAGAAACAGGCTATTCTAAACGTATTTATTTCAGACGCTTGATAGTCTCTGCTCAATTTTTGTTGAAGGTAGAATACTATGACTCACGAAAGGTAAGCATACTTCATTAGTATTTGCAAAGTACATATTGTCAATGTGCAGCTATACAGGATATTCCGAAACTGTTCGTTCAGTTTAATAAAAGAATTAGAGAGAACAAAGACAAATATATTTCAGTAATGAGCGTATGGTATCTAAGGTCAACTTGAAATGTTAGGGAATATTTTGTTAGTGGTGCTGACGTAAGGTGTTGTGCCGGTGTCGTTGACAGAATGTGTACCGTCATTCAGACATCAATAATTCGCATGTTTGGGCAGATGGGAAGCCACGAGGTGCACGACCTTGTGTTCATCAACAGCGATTCCGTGTTAATGTGTGGGCCCGCATTCTCGGTTATAGGTTTACTGAACCATACATTGTTCAATTCCACCTCAATGGACAGAGATATCTCATCTCTGTGGAATAAGTGTTGCCAGAACTGCTGCAGGCTGTACCTCTGAATGAAGGCAATGGATGTACTTCCAGCACGACGGAGCACCACCCCACTTCAGGGTTGCTATGAGGAATCATCCAGCAGCGACTTTCAGAAATCGATGGAGGGGGCCCTGTGTACTGGCCGCCCATCTAACGCATCTGGGCCTCTTCGCCGTGGTGGGGGGGGGGGGGGGGGGGAGGGGGGGCATGTGAAGCAGCTGGTGTAAGAAACCGGTGTGGAAAGGGAACAAGACCCCGTCGCTAGACTTGCCGTCACTGCTGGTACCATTGAGGACATATCAGGAATCTTCGACGGACACGTTAGTCGATTGTCCGACGATGTACTGCGTGCATACAGACCAATGGTAGCCCATTCCAGCACTACCTGTGAATGACACTGCTATAATTAGCATACTAAACTACCTTCTGTGTAAATCGTGCATAGCATCAGAAATCTCCACCAGGGACCACATCAGAAATCTCCGTAAGGGACCTAATGTATTATGACTAAATACATTTATTTTGATGTTATCTACCTCTAGTATTAATCAGAACGAATACTTTCGGAACACTGTGTATAGATACCGACATTTCGATTCAGCAATTAGAAATTAAATCCCCGTGTGATTAAATCCAGCACATCCAACGAGCTAAAAAATAAAGCTAGAAATATTCACAAAAGATTTTTTCTTCATATAACAATAACGTTATTTTGATTCTGAAAACTAGTGGAACTTGAGGTACAAAAATCTCTCATAACCTGAAAAATTCCCAATTGTTACTAACAAAAACTGAGAATACTCTCCGGATTTTGGAATATGATATAAATTTCAGAACCGGTTATTCAACTTTGATGCCATTTATAATACTACATTTGCTTACACAATTGGACATCACAACATGTTATTGTATTATTGAGTTATTTTCACGCTTTCTATTTGTCAGATTTGTCTGTCATCGTTGAAGTTTTATATAATCAGTTTCCAAAGCTCCTTTCTTTGGGAGCTGACCAGCATTGGAAGGGATGAATACGGGAAGCCCCTAAAACAACCTCAACCTGGGCAGTACAGCCGACTGTTTACAGCATAGGAGTGAACCAAGGCGTTCCTCATCTTCCAACTCGACATATTGTCACGCTGTAATGTGAACCGGATTGCTCAATTCGTAATTCTATTATTGCATCCGGTTTCTTGAGTGGAGAAACTTCCTACCTTGAAATTGTTCTTTTCCGCCGGCCGCGGTGGCCGTGCGGTTCTAGGCGCTGCAGTCCGGAACCGCGGGACTGCTACGGTCGCAGGTTCGAATCCTGCCTCGGGCATGGATGTGTGTGATGTCCTTAGTTTAGTTAGGTTTAAGTAGTTCTAAGTTCTAGGGGACTGATGACCTCAGCAGTTAAGTCCCGTAGTGCTCAGAGCCATTTGAACCATTTTTGTTCTTTTCCTTCCCTTTCTCTTTTAGATTCACGTATTTACATCCATAGATGAAGTGTACATGAAAACACAGACGGTAATCTAAAACCCTGTTTTTCCGAGTTTGCTGAAATTGCGATTGATTTCAGCAAGCTGTGACGAGTGTTCTTCAATCTGAGACAAATGGTGAACTGCCTTTGTGATGTAGTTGTGCAGCAGCACGATGAGATGTTGTTGTGGTAGTTGGGATCGCATGCTGGACAGGTATACCTGAGCTTTCGTTTTTTGGTGGAAATCGGCGCCGGACACCGCGCGCTGGCATGATGAGACGGTCCCTTTGAGCAAGGCTCTGCGGGGTAGGGGCAGAAAATGACCATACATCGATACTACCCTCACCAGAGTCTCACAGTTGGAAATGGAAAACCACGTGTCGACAGACGCCGGTAGCCACGGCTCCAGCGGCTTGGACTACGAGTGCCCCCTGCCGCGACAAAGGATGGATGGCCTGGGTCAGCCACACGTACCACTCTCAGTCGCCGCCTCCGATAGTTTTCAGTCTTAGCCCTCGATGGTTTGCTCGTGTATTAGTAGCGGGAGCCCCAGGCTACACGACGTTTGTTTCGTCTAATCGCTGGACTTTATTGCTGTTTGTTCATTTGAAAAGTTTCTTCTCGTAGCTTGGAGGAAGCTACAAACTAAGTAAAACCTCAGTTTACTGTAAACTGAGGTGACAAACGTCATGGGGTAGTGGTCTGCACACACAGAGATGGCGGTGATATTGCATACACAAGGAATAGATGGGCTATGCTTCGGCGGAGTTGTCACTTGCAGTCATATGATTCACGTTAATACGTTTCCGACGTGTTTCGGTCACAGTACGGGAATTAACAGACTTTGAACGCGGAATAGTAGTTGGTGCTAGACGCTTGGGACATTGCATTTCGGCATTCGTTAAGGAATTCAGTATTCCGAGATCCACAGCGTCAAGAGTGTGCTGAGAGTACCAGATATCAGCCACTACCTCTGGCCAGGGGAGACGCAGTGGTCGGCGACCTTCACTTGCCGACCGAGAAACGCGGCGCCTGTGTAGAGTTTCCAGTGCTAGCACACACGCAACGCTGCGTGAAATAAATTCAGGGCGTAAGACGAATGCATCCGTTAGGCCGCTGCGGTGAAATGTGGCGTTAATGGGGTATGGGAGCAGATGACCGACACGAGTACCTTTGCCAACAGCACGACATCGCCTGCAGCGCTTCTCCTGGGCCCATGGCCATATCCGTTCCACCCTAGAGGAGTCGAAAACCGTGGCCTGGCCAGATGATTCCAGATTTCAGTTGGTAAGAGCTGACGGTAAGATGCGAGAGTGGCGTAGACCCCTCGAAGCCGTAGACCCAAGTTGTCAACAAGGCGCTGTGCGAACTGATGGTGGCTCCATAAGTATTGTAACAAGGCCAGTCCCATTCCAAAATACCGTTATCCATGATGGCGGCCATGACGTCAGAGTCATTATGAAATGTTTTCATAGCACCGTCACCATTCCAAAGCATCGTTAGTCGACAACAACAAGGTCGCACGCAACGTATCCGGCACGTGTTGACTCTCTAGTCTTTATTACCGTAGCGGGTTGTGACATAGAGAGAGAGTTAACGCCATCTCTCACTATGTCACAACCCCGCGCATACATACACGCGCTAGGCAGGACCTATATAAATCAATGCACGACCTACCTCACTCTCACACTGCTCGTATTCTTCATTCATCCAATACTTGTCACGTCTTCGTAATTAAACGTGTAAAAATGAAACGATCACGAACCGCCAGTGACAGCAGCAGCAGCAAACGTGCTCATGTGGACGAAGTTCCATTCCCTGGTAAGTACATTTTCAGTATTCTGATATCTACACCCTTTAACTCTGTGTATGAGTGCTACATATCATTTATAATGCTCTCTATAAAGATCGCTCCTCCACTTGTTCTGTGTGTGTTCCGGCTTACGTTTTTTACTCTTTTGAATCTCTCTCTCTATAAAAATTGCTTATCCACGCCTCTTTTTTTTTGCCTCTAACTTGTGTGTCTGAATCTTTTATTTTAACTGTTACATTTGTTTTGTACTGCTCTCTATAAATATTGTTCATCCACGTGTTGTATGTTACGTGTTATACCCGTTTTCGATCTCCCTCTGTAAAGTTTACTAAGTCTTTTAACGGATTCTATGTTTGTGTATGTGTTAAGTCTTATATCCGTTTTGGACATCTCTATGTAAAGAATGACTTTCCACATGTTGTATGTGTTATAATTAATTTACCGTATCCGCTATAAAGATAGAGCTTCCACGTGTTGTGTATCTGTTATATTCGTTGTGCAGTGCTCTTTGTAAATATTTCATTTCGTTTCTTTTTTTTTTTTTTTTAATTTGCTGGTCCGCTTATTTCTCTATCACTTAACTGAAAGCACACTTCCCTTTCCATATCCGATATTTTATTCAGTCTTCTCCATCTTTCTAGATTTCTTCCAGCAAATCACGGCTGATCTAGACAATCAGATCGAGATGGAAAGGGCTCAAGCGCAGCTCGAATGTAAGTACATTTATAATACAATCATACTTCTTAAACTTAAATAATTTCATCTAATATATACCCGTTTCCTGATTCTATACATTTAGTCCTCATAAGCCGGTCTTTTCTTTGTAGATGCGCCTAATTCAGCATTCGGTTCAACCACCCAAAACGTTCAAGGAGGCGGCGGTAGCGTTCAAACGGCGCCCGCCACACAGGACACTCAGTCTTTAGAGGAGGAGGAGGAGACCAACCTGCCTGACCCGTTTGAGGAGGAGATCAACCTACCTGAGTGGTTTGAGGATCTACTTGATTTTGGCAATGAGTTGCTCAAACCATGGAGTCAGAGCGGAGAAGGTGAATAATTTTGAACATTAACATTCCTTCACATAACAACCATTATCTACTCTCATTGTTATTATTTATCGCTCTTTTAAATATAAATCACTAAATTAATTTTTTTCCTTATTTATCTTACAGGTATATCACACGGCGTAGGCCGTGTTCCTAGAGCGGTGGTTGCGGGGGCGGGACTCGGGCGCACCGAACCGCAAAGACACGCCGCGCCTTGCCTAGCCCCTATAAGGGCTTCGCGGGAGGCGGATGCAGAACACGCGCCAGCTCCTCCCCCAGCGCTGTCGCAACCGTTTGGCTGCGCAGCCCGTCCGACGTCGCCACAGCCTGGCCCTTCAAACCGGCTGTCACCCCCTCCTCCTCAAGAAGCAGCAGCTCGCCGCCGCCGCCCACGCAAGGTATGCGTTCCGAGACGTATACCTCTCCCCGCAAATGATGATGATTACGATCACCCATCACCAGCCCATTCATCTATCGGGTGGACTCCTAGTTGCAGCAACAGTAATAATAGTAATTTCCTTATGGCTAGCGGTAGTTCTCTCCCCCGTCCTATCGATAACGAATTCGATCAGAATAACGGCTTAATGACTCCCTTAGAATACTCAGCAGTTGCTAGAGCGTTTGAGGGGCGAATCTCTTTCACCAGAATTGAGAATCCAGGCGGGAGGTATCGCGATCCTGTAAGGTTTTTGGAGGCGTTGCATGGGGGCTTAATTAAATATGATTGAAAATACTTTTAGTTTTTAGTAGCTGTAAGTCCGATTACGCTGTTTCGTAATCGGTTGGCCCTGACTAGTATTATTACGCTATCTGACTGCAAAGAACAACAACAAGAATGAAATGAAATTTTTCGTTAACACAATTAATTAATTAAGTCCCCAGCAACTATAAAACCTACAAAACCAAAGCACAAGTATAACTGTTCTGTATGTGGAAGTGTGACTCAACGCACACATCTGGCACGGTTCTTCTTCAACAAGACAAGAAATTTGAAATACCATTTATACTGACGTGATAAAAGAAAATTAGAAATACGATAATTGCGTAAGGAAAGCAGAATTACACTCTAATACAAGAACACACGCCAGATGCTTTGTTGACTGAACCTGTAATGACGCATTATTTAGGACACTAAAATAAAAACAAACTGAGTTGATTACCTCATTTATATTGATGAAAATCATTCTAATCCTTACATTATATCTCAACCAGAACTCTCCCATATCACATCTCAGCAAGCACTGCCTAATAGCACATCTCAACAAACACACTCTGCTACAACATCTCAGCACAGACTACCACGAGCTCTCTCCAAGCACTGTCTTCTACGAGTTCTTAACAGGCACTGACTACTACGAGCTCTCTCCAAGCACTGACTTCTACGAGTTCTTAACAGGCACTGACTGCTACGAGTTCTTGACAAGCACTGTGGAGGCGGCTTAATAATACTCTTTGGCGCAATCTCTGGCGCAGTGGCTCAGTGTAGCCACCTTTCATATGCCCCTCCTCCACAGGCCAGAATTTGATGGTATTTTTGCCAGCATTGGTGGTGAAAATACCACCAAATTCGTCCAGAAAAATACAGACAAAAATAAAAGATAATATTAATACCTAAATATCACATAATTAGTTAAAATTTTGGCTTTGCACTGACCTTTCAATAACCTAATATATAAAATACAGTAGGCAATACAAATTCTTTTCATACATGTGGCTTTACATAATAGTTTGCACAATACACAAAAAATCAGTTTATACAAATGTTCACATAAAATACTTTTCATTGTTCAAAGAAAAAAACAAATAGTTGATAATTCCAGCCCAGCAATGGTCAACAGGTGCAAGCACCAACAAGTGACATCATTTCAGCAGAAGCAGTCCATCAGTTGCACCCAGCAATGTTGAGCAGGTGCAGACACCAACAAGTGACATCATTTCAGCAGAAGCAGTCCATCAGTTGCACCCAGCAATGTTGAGCAGGTGCAGACAGCAAGAAGTAACATCATTTCAGTAGAAACAGTTCTAACAGTGGCACCCAGCAATGCTGAGTAGGTGCAGACAGCAACAAGTGACTTCATTTCAGTAGAAGCAGTTCCATTAGTGGCACCTAGTAATGTTGAAGAGGTACACACAGCAACAAGTCACATTAGTTCAGTGGAATCAGTTCATCAGTGGCACCCAGCAATGTTGAGTAGGTGCAGACACCGGCAAGTGACATCATTCCCATAGAAGTAGCTTCATCTGTGCACCCAGTAATGTTGAGCAGGTGCAGCCACCAACAAGTGACATCATTTCAGTAGAAGCAGTTCCATCTGTGGCACCCAGCAATGTTGAAGAGGTACACACAGCAACAAGTCACATTAGTTCAGTAGAAGCAATCCATCAGTGGCACCCAGCAATGTTGAGCAGGTGCAGACACCAGCAAGTGACATCATTTCAGCAGAAACAGTCCATCGGTTGCACCCAGCAATGTTGAGAGCAGGTGCAGACACCAACAAGTGACATCATTGCAGTAGAAGCAGTCCATCAGTTGCACCCAGCAATGTTGAGCAGGTGCAGACACCAACAAGTGACATCATTTCAGTAGAAGCAGTTCCATTAGTGGCACCCAGCAATGTTGAGTAAGTGCAGACAGCAAGAAGTGACTTCATTTCCATACAAGTAGTCCATCAGTTGCACCTAGCAATGATGAGCAGGTTCAGAGAGCAGTCCATGATATTCACTATCACTGATCACACTGTTCATCGGAGTATATAAGCACAAATTAAACATGTCCTAGTGGCACCAATCATGTAGAAAAAGTACAAGTAACAGTCCATAATATTCACTATCCCTGATCACACAGTTCATCAGCAGAAATTAAACATTCCTAAGTGTCACACATTATGTTGAAAAAGTGCCGGTAACAGTTCATAATATTTACCCTCACTAATCAGACAGTTCAGGCATGAACAATAGTTTGAATGCACATACAAATGCTTTTAAACTAAACATACAAATCATAACAAACACACAAATGATGTCAGATAATTTTCATATTAACTATTACAAATACTCAAATATCAGTAAACCTATAATATTTATGGGTGTCAGTGCAAGCCACAACAAACAAATAAAATAATATTTAGGAGATAGGTGGGTAGGATTAGGAAAGGAAAACACACAAAACACACTCACTCATCTTTCATCCACATTAAGCGCTACTGTGTAACTGAATAGTGTTAACTGTGTAAATGCAATTCTGTCAAAATCTGATGTTCATCATGTGTATCAAGTAGTAGTGGCAGCAATGTATAACAGTCAATAATAGTTAAGTCAACGTCATAGTCATCATGTCAAGACCAATGTTTGCCAAGCCAGATCAAATGTACTGTTGCTGAACAACTGTCAGTGAGCCAAGATATGCAAATACTTCCTCTCTTCACAAAAAAAAAAGTATATACTGCTTAGTGATTTAACAAAGTGTGTATATAGACTATCTTCCTTCTACTTTAGTGTTCTAGTCTACTATCTTCATCCTCCTTGTTCCATAAGACCAACAAAAAAATATGCATCTCACTTACTTTACCTCTTATCCACCAAAACTCCAATAATCATCAGCTTCACACAATCTCAATAATACCTCAATAATACCTCTTCAATACGTCGATACATATAAACCTTATTGCCAATATATGCTTCTCACTTACTTTACCTCTTATCCACCAAAACTCCAATAATCATCAACTTAACACAATCTCAATAATACCGCAATAATACCTCTTCAATGCGTCGATACACATAAACCTTATTACCAATATCATTTCACTTCCATCACAACTCTTTCCTCTAGTCAGTCTCCTCGAACAAGTACAGATAAAATCCTAATGCAAACTTCAGTTCATCATCCCATACAATCTGAAGACACATTGTCAACACACAACCTCTGTGTAATCCGTCTGACCCAAATCTTCTACTCATTATGAATTATAAACAAAAGAAATGCATACATGACCTCTAACAGACTTAGTTCGAATAACTCTCAGTAATTAAGTACGATTACGGAATGTGAATGATCATAATATTTCACAGTGTGTACACCACTTCAAGAATTATGGCAAACAGAAGCAAACATGTGGAGTATTTCTTGTGTCAAGTGTCACTTTCTATTTCAATTGCTCACGAAAAATGCAGTGTAATAACTGTCAATGGTCTAAACCTAGTTTTGGTATGTCATGTCGTTAGCTTCCTTCCTATTAGCATAAATTTATACAGCTTCCATAAAACCTCAGCTCATGTGACTTCTATGAAGTTTCTTGTACTAATGTTCGTCGAATTATAGCAGTTCATTTTCTTATCTTAAAAATATAAGGCACTTAGCGTAAGCAAAACAAGCAATAGCGAGTAAATATACCAGTAGAGAACAGAATGTCAACAAGTGGATGCAGTACAATCCTTACAACGAGGCTCTGCCAAGCGAACAATCTATAATTAATACCGTAGTGTGACCTAAACTCTATGTTTGTACACCTTATATCAGCATTTCTATATACCAAATTAAAGAGTAGTTATGACAACAACAGATATGTACAAATATGCAATCCATACGCAAAGCAGTAAACATGTCATTAGCATCAGCATAAGCAAATAAATGTTCATATGTCATCTTAATAAGTAAACATGAAGGCGCAAACAGATAAATCACAAAGTATAACTTACAAATCTAAACACATCAGCACAATAAATCAGGTTACAATTATAATTTAAATAAATAAGCACAGCAGGCACATAATTAAAAAAAATATGACATCAGTGAAAAAGCATAGCAGCCAAGCGATGCATAATATACACAAGTTACAACCCAGTTCATTAATAATAATTGTCAAAATCAGTTAACGTACGCAAGCACGTCGCTTCACAAGTAATTTCATAGAACATGAAATTTAGCACAAAGTATGAATCACGTAATCGCGAGCAGCAAATTACGTCTAAAGTACGTACCTAAGTGGAAATGTGTTACCTGAAAAATAAACTCAGTAATAGTTACCCTTTTTAGTTTATTAGTTTCTTCTTCGAAATTACATTCTTCTTGAAAATTTCTCGATAGCAAGTCCTCTTAACGTCGGAGACACACAGAATTTACCTGAAGTTCTTAAATATTTTATACAACCGTATCCTGAAAAATACTGAATGTTAATAACATAATTCATCAAGTCACTATAGCTTTATACTGAATTTAATCGGAGAAATGAAACTGTGTATTTGTTTACGGCTGTCAGTGCATTCGCACTGAGCGCTCGATCAGCTGTAGGCGCGTGACGTAGGAAGCAATTGTTCGCGGTCAACGACTGCCTTGTGCGGCGCGCAGACTTGACTGTTGCTTTGAGTATGTGCCGCCGCCAAAACACAGCGCGGTATCCCTGTACTCTCCGCATGTTTACATGTAGCTGTTAGTTTCTCACAAGTATGTCATTCTACAAAAAAAATTTTTTTTTAAGTATATCATTCCACAAAAATTTTGGAAACTACGAACCTCTCGTTTTGTGGTAGGAACAGCATAATTACGAATAGCGTCTAATTTTTTTTTGATCTGGAAGAATACCTTCTGTACAAATAATGTGACCGAGAAATTTCACCTGTGAACGACCAAATTCAGATTTTTCTAAGTTCACTGTAATGCCAACTCTTGCAAAAATACGTAATAATGAATCCAAAATTTTGTTATGCTCACTCCAAGAACGTTTAGCAATAAGAATGTCGTCAACATACGAAGTAATATTGTCACGAAGATTAACAGGTAACATTTCGTTTAAACTACGAATGAATGCTGCTGAAGGTACAGTAGCTCCACATGGTAATTTCCGAAATCACTTTTGGGTAAATTAGTCAAATCCGGTTATTGTTTACTTACTCACTAGATAGATTGATAGTCGAAGAGTTGGTTTGACAGATGCAAAGAATAGTAAAAGAGTAGGCAGCGGTACAGAAAACTAAAAGAGAAATAGCACCACTACAGCTCGGGGCCCTATGCTCGCTACGGCACATATTCACTTAGAGCAGTGAATCCCCTGAGGACCTTAATAGCTGCACATAATTTCTAGTTTGTGACTTAGTGACAAATTTGGTGGGAGTGCGTACATAAATTGATCTAACCATGCACATGGATGTATGTCATTCTTAGAATTGCGAAAGATATTAAATTTCCGAACAGTCAAAAAATGTTTATAGTCAAAGTTTTCGCCTCGTGGCGACAAAGACCTACGGCGTCTGTCCCGGTCACAATGACGATTATTGTTAAATTCACGCGCCTGGCGCTCTCTTGTTGCATCCCGTACATGAAACAAATTACTTTCTTCAAACCCCTCTGCTATCTGTGATTCCATATTTCTTTCGCTGTCTTTTCCTACGATTTCACCTTCAATTTGTTTGACTTGCTTTCGTAATGCCTCAACTTCCCTTTTAACGCGTTCATTAAATTTTCCCTGATTTTCAACATGTTTATTTATGTTCTGATACTCTTCGGCTTCTGCAAATGACAATGGTGCTGTATCATCCGAATCTCTGTCCCCATGTAAACTAAGATTTGTCAGTTTATCTGAATTTTCCTCAACTCTTTCCGATAAGTCACCTAATTGTTCTTTCTGTTTATTTACGTCTTCCGTAAGTGTCGCGACTCTGGTTTCAGTATTGACACATTTGGTAGTTAACTGTTCATATTGTTGTGTTAGATTATTTATTCTGTCATTTGGTACGGATTCCTCGATTCTCTCAAATATTTCTTTCTTATCGTGTGCACGTTGTAAATTTAACTCTGAAAATTTCTGTACTATCACGCGATCTTTTTCTTCCTGTTCCCTGCCCTGTTCCTCTTGTCTGATTTCTGTTGAAATTAAGCTATTATTGTGAGCCTTCAAAATCGGTTGTACTTCTTCTCTAATTTCTTTCTTTGATTCGTCTTTCATGTTTTTGAAACATGTCCCTATTCGTGAACTTAACCGTGTTGCCATTGCTTCCATCTCTGTTTTAATTGTTCCTATTTGTGATCCCCGTGAGTCTAACCGTGTTTTTAATTCAGATCCCAAATTTAATATTGCACTCATCAACTGCTCCATATCTTCTGTCGTTAACAACGTATTCTGAAAATTTTTCGATTGTGAAAAATTTTGAACTGTTTCCGGCCTATTTTCCCGACTTATTAAATTGTTTTCAACTCCATTATTCATCATCCCTTTCTCCTGTGTTGGCGAGTTCGCCATGTTAACAATTTCGTTATTCTGACTATCCATCATTTTTGCCTTTCTCATCGATCGTGTAATCATTTACAAATCATACAAAACTCGTCACAATACGAAAATTACAGAGAATATAACATTTATCACCAACAATACCATTCACACGATATGCTTCCCTCAAACACGATTAACGAACAATTGAAATAATTGCACTAAATAATCAAACCCGTAGACAAGACAAAAAAAAATTGAAAAATACCATTAGAAGAATGCCAATTACCAAATCTACACATGCAAAATAGACTACAATTACTAAACTACAAATTACTACAACAATACTACTGACTACTATTTTTACAATCAGAAGATTCCAAGGGACGATCCGAAGCAGCGGTCGCCACGTGCATGGGGGCTTAATTAAATATGATTGAAAATACTTTTAGTTTTTAGTAGCTGTAAGTCCGATTACGCTGTTTCGTAATCGGT
Organism: Schistocerca piceifrons; assembly: GCF_021461385.2. Lineage (NCBI taxonomy): Eukaryota > Metazoa > Arthropoda > Insecta > Orthoptera > Acrididae > Schistocerca > Schistocerca piceifrons. Next base: position 15,437,374 of record NC_060142.1, on the reverse strand, counting down.
TGGCCCTGACTAGTATTATTACGCTATCTGACTGCAAAGAACAACAACAAGAATGAAATGAAATTTTTCGTTAACACAATTAATTAATTAAGTCCCCGGCAACTATAAAACCTACAAAACCAGAGCACAAGTATAACTGTTCTGTATGTGGAAGTGTGACAACGCACACATCTGGCACAGTTCTTCTTCAACAAGACAAGAAATTTGAAATACCATTTATACTGACGTGATAAAAGAAAATTAGAAATACGATAATCGCGTAAGGAAAGCAGAATTACACTCTAATACAAGAACACACGCCAGATGCTTTGTTGACTGAACCTGTAATGACGCATTATTTAGGACACTAAAATAAAAACAAACTGAGTTAATTACCTCATTTATATTGATGAAAATCATTCTAATCCTTACATTACATCTCAACCAGAACTCTCCCATATCACATCTCAGCAAGCACTGCCTAATAGCACATCTCAACAAACACACTCTGCTACAACATCTCAGCACAGACTACCACGAGCTCTCTCCAAGCACTGTCTTCTACGAGTTCTTAACAGGCACTGACTACTACGAGCTCTCTCCAAGCACTGACTTCTACGAGTTCTTAACAGGCACTGACTGCTACGAGTTCTTGACAAGCACTGTGGAGGCGGCTTAATAATACTCTTTGGCGCAATCTCTGGCGCAGTGGCTCGGTGTAGCCACCTTTCAGCGTGCCTCCCCGTCTTGGAGACCGAGCTCCTCAAACTCTTAGAAGATCCGGAATTTAACGCTTTTAAATGCAGTGGTGTGTTATGCTGTGAACTGAGTCACCCCCCTAAACATCAAGGTGACGCGGAGACGGCTACTATGCATTATATATGGGGTGACAATGGCGTTATTTCTCGGAGCACATCGATTGCTGAGTGGTATCGAGAATCCACCTTGAGCGCTATTATGGCCCGATTTTCCGAGATGGAAGTACGTGGATCCGCCAAAGCGCTCAGCAGTATACCACACCTCGACATCCATATACATGTCTATGATCCAATGAATGGAGAGTCCAGTTATATTAAACTCCCTATAGATATTGAGAAAAAGCAAGCATGCATTAATGTTCAAAATAAGTATGATAATGCGTGTTTTGCACGGTCAGTCCTGGCTTGCGAGAGAAATTACAATTACAAACATCATCCCGAGCGTCCCAGCAGTTACAAAGTCAAAGATATTAAGAGACAGTATAACTTTGACGGAATAGAGTTCCCTTTAAGAATCCAGGACATACGTAAGTTTGAGGCTCAGAATACCGCAATATCGGTCCACGTTTATGGCCTGGAGAAGAAAAGCAAGTCAGATGAGCAGAACAAGCATACAGTAGTAGGCCCCCTCCATTTCTCAAAATTTGCTGGTGAGCGAGAGTTGCGTGTCAACATGCTGCTCTTCTCCGAACGTGATAATGATCACTACGTCTGGATCAAAGACATGTCCCGACTCATTTCCTCCCAGTTAAGTAAAAATGATCATAAACAACATATTTGTATAAGGTGTTTGAATTATTTTTCATCTCAAGAGTTATTAGCAACACATCTATTAGACTGTGCATGCAAGGACCCGGTACGTGTTGTTATGCCCACTGAGGAAAATAACTTCATTAAATTTAAAAATGCTCACCACCAGCAGCGTTGTCCTTTTGTTGTGTACGCCGATTTTGAATGCTTGCTGGCTCCTATTACTTGTTGTGAAGGGAACCCCTTAGCCTCACACACAACCTTCACACAAAAACACGTACCTTATGCGGCTGCGTTCCAAGTTGTATGCGCATATGATTGTAAACTTAATAGCTATCAGTTTTATGTAGGGAACGACCCGGCGGTTTGGCTTCTCACAGAGCTTGAAAAACTTTCTTGGCAAGTTCACAAGCTCTACAGCATCAATATTCCCATGACCAAATCAAAGGAAAATGATGACTTGTATGAAAAGGCTGTTAATTGTCATATTTGCGGGCTGGTCTTAGAAAGAAAAGCGGAGACTCCTCGTAGAGACCATTGTCATCCTACGGGTAAGTTCCGCGGTGCAGCCCACAATGCATGCAACTTGAAGTATCAGTTACCTACACACATACCCGTCTTTTTTCATAATCTGAGCGGGTATGGCGCTAATTTTCTCGTTGAGCACTTGGCTAAGTTCGGTATGAAGAATGATCAGGTCAATATCCTGCCTGAAAGTGTTGAAAAGTACATTTCTTTTTCAAAACGAATGACGCCGAAAATTACGCTCCGCTTCCTTGACTCTCTACGATTTATGCAAACTTCGCTTCAGAAACTGGTTGAGATTTTACCTCGGAATGATATGCATATCACTCGATCTGCATTTACCGATGAGGAAAAGTTTCAACTTGCGACGAGGAAAGGAGTTTTCCGGTACGAGTTTCTTGATAGTATGGCAAAACTCAATGAAACCAGGCTTCCCGACATAACTTCTTTTACCAGTACTCTCACTGGCGATACCATAACTAACACAGATTATGAGCATGCCGTTAATGTCTGGCAGGAATTCAACATCCCCAATTTGGGAGAATATGCAAGGTTATACATGGACACGGACGTTCGTTTGCTTGCAGATGTTTTCGAAAAGTTCCGGAGTGTATGTATGACCACGTACTCTCTGGACCCTGCCTTTTATTACACGGCACCTGGGTTGTCCTGGGACGCTATGCTCAAAAAAACGGATTGCAACATTGAACTTTTGACTGATGCTTCAATGCTTCAATTTTTAGAGAGAGGGATCCGCGGTGGACTTTTTCAATGTGTTCACAGACACGCCAGGGCAAATAATCCCTGGATGGGTGTCGAGTACAACGCATCCCTTGATTCTAGTTACATTTTGTACTTAGATGTTAACAATTTATATGGGCATGCTATGAACCAACCGCTGCCGGTTGCCGGGTTCCAATGGGTGCCTGAAGACGAATTGAAGGGATTAAGTGGACAGATAATGGGTCTTGCGGCCGATTCTGATGTAGGGTATGTGCTTGAGGCAGACATCACGTACCCTAATAATTTGCATGGAGAGACAAGCGACTTGCCGTTATGTCCAGAGCAACAAATTCCACGAGGAAGCACCATCCCTAAACTGATGGCCACTGTTGGGGATAAGCAGAGCTATATTATTCATTATCGTAACCTCCAGCAGTGTCTCAGATTAGGAATGGAGCTCATTAAAATCACCCGGGCAATCTCCTTCAAGCAATCCCCCTGGTTGAAGGAGTATATTGAACTAAACACCGAAAAGAGGGCGGTCGCGAGTAATGATTTTGAAAAAGACTTTTATAAATTAATGAATAATTCCATTTTCGGGAAAACTATGCATATGTAAGAAATGAACGCGGTATTGTTATTAGAACCGCATGGGAAGGGCGTTACGGCCTGAGAAAATGTATAGCCAGGCCAAATTTTAAGCGTGCCACCATCTTTAATGAAAACTTCGTTGCTGTGGAGATGTCGAAGACTGTAGTAGAGTTTATGAAACCCATCTATTTGGGGATGTGTATACTCGATATCTCCAAATTCTACATGTACCGATTCCACTATGAGTTTGCGAAACCTCATTTCGTAGATCCAAAATTACTTTATATGGATACAGACAGATTTATCCACTGGATCAAGAACTGTGATCCATATAAAGTAATTAGGTGCAATGGTAAAGAATTCGACACCTCTTCTTATGAGGTCAATAATCCTTATGGTATTGTTCCACAGAACAAGAAGGTTATCGGTCTCATGAACGACGAGTCGAATGGTTTACCAATTGTGGAGTTTGTGGGACTGAGATCGAAAATGTATGCATATCGCACAGTAGACGGGAGCACTCTGAGGCGGGCAAAGGGTGTTAGACGGATCGCGTCTCGTGCGCTTACGGTCGAGGACTATTTGCAGTGCCTGTACGGTCGTAGCGTTGAAGGCGCTCGTCCACACATGGTTCAACAAACTAGCATTCAATCACGAGCTCACGAGGTGTACACTGTGCTGCAGTCTAAAGTCGGACTGTCTCCTCATGACGATAAAAGAGTCATTTGTGAGGATGGGGTGGGAACCCTCCCATACTCACACTATTTACTTGAAACGAAAGTAGGGGTGGGGTACTCTGGTTGAGTGATAGAGAGGGAATGAGCGTGTGAATGTTACGAATGTGGGCTATGCGTGGAAATAGTATGGCTCTTTTATCATAGTGTAAATAGTTGATGAGAGTGTTTTGTTGCGTGTATCAGTTTGCGTGCTTCCATGCATGTCTGAGTGTGCGAATGAGCGCGAACTTCTGTTAAGTGTGTGTGTATGTAAATATAATCATTATTTTTTCAAAGAAAACCATAATAAATAAAATAGTCTTTATATCTACATATTGCTGACCATTATTAACATATATATATGAAAAGGCTATAAATTTAGCCGATTAACTTCTGTATGAACAAAAAAAATAATAAAATTTTCTCACGTAATATATGCATCACTTCTAGTCATTTTAGAGCTTAGATTTTAGTTTGTAAGTTTCACCTACCGCTAGCCACCCAGTCAGAACTAGTTTTTAAGTGTATGAGTTCCACTAATTAAATTCTTTCTATATGTTCAATTGCTTGTTCTAGCGGAAAATGTTTCTAGACGTCCACTTTAAAGAAAAATATATATATTCACCTTGTTCTTGTAGTTGAAAATCTTTAAATCGACTTACTTGGAAAAAAATATATATTCAATTTGTTGTTGTTCTTTTCGAAAATGTTTAGAGCCATTGATTTGAAGCAAATAGGTTTGGTATTAATTAAGAGTGCTTTGTTTTTCTGGTGGAACTTCATTAGCGATATTAGTTACTTTGTAAGATAGGGTAGTACCTCTGCATTAGCTTTAAAATTATATATATAATTTATCTGGAGAGAATGCTTATATATATTTCTTAATTATCTAAACTTGTTAAAAAAATTATCTAAAAAGATGTGGAATTTCAGATTTTTGGTTAAAAACCAATCTTATACCTGTAAACTCATATTTATATATAATGTGAAAAATGTTAAATTCTGAATTCAATAATAAACTCAGTTATTTCCTTCTAAAAAAATGTTATTATTATTTGATACCCTAATAATGATTATTCTTTTTATTAAAAATATTATAAATTTATTTATTTGTGTATGCAGAATACGTACATACAGCCACATCGCACTACATAAAGTTATAAGGTTTCCTGCTTGTAATCACAAGTGCCGGACTTCTGCTAGTTGTCATGAACACACACAGCCCACTGCAGCGCTATCTCTTACAGTCCTACGTCAACAGATACTTTAGAGATCGTAATCTGACACATCGCTTTCCACAGCGGCCGCGAGGCCGGCAACTGGTGCAACCCCCTACCAAGCGTCAGCGGCTGCGCGTGTCTGTCGATTTCGACGGAGACCGCGAGATCGGCATCTGACGCATCCGCGCCTAACTATGACAGTAGGCTCATTCCACGTCTCTCTCGGACAGTTCCCTTCATATACAATATAAAAAGAATAAACTTACAATACTAGGGACGTTGGATGTCATAGAAAGAAAAAACACTCAATCTTATAAATTATTATTTATTTCTAATAAAAGTGAAAAGTAATTTTACATTCTCATATGCAGATACAAAAGCACTTTTTTGGTAATCGTTCTGCAGTCGATGGATGGATGGACATCCGTACCGTTCAAGGTCTTGAATAGATGCAAATTTAAATATTTGACGCATCCAGGAGGTTTTGTCCTTTCCCTTCACGTAAACGATGGTGTCCTTGTGATCGAATAATTTAAGTGCGATCACCACATCTTTATAGGGTATGCCGGGATCATCCCAGTGAATTCCATGATAAAAATTAGTTAACCACAATGCACTGGTCCGTGTTTTACAAGATTTCACTTGCGTGAACGGTCTTGGTGATCGAATATTTGCGGAGAAGGTTTCAATTATTCCTGCGTCTTGTGTGTAGGCCACAAAAGCAACTTGTTTAAAATACGAACTGTCTTCGCTCTCCATCATGGAATCCTTGAACATCTGCAATGATCTTCACAGGCTGAGTTGCCATCGTCAAATGATCAATGCACAGGACAGCATATTTTCATTTATACAGCTCGTTGCACAACACCTGTGAGCGGAGAGTAATTGATTATTCTGTCGTGTAGGACTAATGCATGTGCAGCGGTGTGTTCTGGCAAATTTGTCGATGATTCAAATTCAATTCGAACGTCTATAGGTCCAGACTTAATTATCTCATTCTGTTTAGAGCAGTCTATTACAATGATCGGTGAAAGCTCTTTGAACTTACGAGGACTCAGTAGACACCCGCCTCCCTCTCCTTCAGCAATTTCATAGTAAGCAGGACGAAACCTTGCATACATGTCATACGCGAGGCTGTGTACATTTTCATTCCATTGCAGATGTAGATTGTCATATGGGTAGAATTCTGAATTGAGGTAGACTTTGGCATTAGTTAACTTGCAGTTATCGAACACGGTGGAATCGTTTGATGTATTTGCTCTTCTATCAGTCTGAAACGCAAGTATAATGAATCTGGGTGTCTCGATATGACTGGAGGTCTTAATAGCCCATGTTTGTCTGCTCGCGGTCGGTAACACTGGGTACTCAAAGATCTCCCATGAGCGGAAGGTCAGTGACAGAAATGTACCTGAATTCAACACTTTCAAAAGCTTCAATCGTTCCTCGTCGGATACACTGACGTGAGGCATTTTCCATATTAATTTGTTGATTGTGATCCTATTCTCTTCTTGAGCTCCTTGAATGTACGAGTTATTGTCTGTCGCACTCCGCACGAGAATAAGTTCCTGTTTAGCGTTCATAATAATCTGTCTCATATCCTCAAAATATCCCATAAGTATTTTTAGAGGTATGCATGCAGTAAATCGCTTGTACTCCTGGGGTGTTCTACCCTCCGCATCATCTATGAACCATCCAGCATTTTCTAAACTGTGCAGATCTGCTGGTGATGCCGAGACGTATGTTTTAAGGGTCGATGTTAGACCAACATTGCGTGTACGATCAATCTCAGAACCATTCCGTTCATAGCGAATCTCTTGGAAGAGGAATGCCAATGCGTTGCGTGTCAGCTTGGACCCCACTGTGTCGGTGCCATCAGTTTTCTTGAATGACCCTTCGAGATATATGAAACTCTTGCACGGAAGAGTGAGTGTGTCCTGGCGCTGTATGACAATCCTGATTTCATCATTCTTGTTAAACGTGGTTGAAGCGTAAGATTTATGAGAGAAGTATTCTTGACGTATAATTCTGTCATCATACTCTACTGGATTGGTTATATTGAGTGATGACGTCATTGCAGGGTTTGACACCAACTGATTTAAGAAATTCGTAGTTCACAGATGTTATCAGTTTGCTGTTCAGTAGCGAAGTGGCGCGCTGTGCATTGCGTGCACTTGTTTTATACCGCAAGCCCATCTTGTTTTAGATGTAATCGTATAATGATTTCCTCACCGCGAAAGTCGACAAGTTTACTATTCTGATCCACAATACGCAGCTCCAAATAGCCCAATGTCTGAGCAGTCACTGGAAGGTATATTGCATTGGCAGGTGTCTCAACAATCTTATACCCCGCTGCAACTGAGGGGAAGAATCCGTAAATAGTGTGAATGAGAGTATCGTTGAGATAGGAATTCGTAGCAATGTTACACTCGACACGTATTGTGCTGACTGGGAGTATATCCACAGACTGATTGGACTTGTAAAATTTAGTTGGATCTTTCTTCAAAATCTGCCCTTTTGTGAATCCAAGCAGGGGTCCTATTGAATGTTTCTGGCTAAAGTCAATCGTTGCATTTAGAGTCCTTATTTCAGATTTAAGTGTATTGATGTTTGCACGTAGTTCTATACCTTTTCTAGACTGTTTTAAGAGTTCGTTTAAATCGTCAATATCGTATGCACCAGATTCTATTTCAAGAATATCTTTTTCACCATTAATATCGAGATGCAGTTTATTGTTAGTGTTGGTGATATTCGGGATGCTGTTGTACGTCTCCAGTCCAATCAATGCAACACTCCATTGACCTGCACTCAAATCAATTGGTGGGAAGTAATTTGCACGCAATACAGATGACCGTCCTGTCAACGTCAAAGTGTACGACATTGCATCTGAACGTCAACTGATGAATGAAGGTTTAAACATCCTGCTTATATACGTTAGTTCTTGTTCTTATTCTTCTTCTTTGTGAACGTCAAGAGAAAGATGATGCAAAGATGCCCGCAGAGGTATGTATTAAAGTCCTGATACCGTTGATAATTGTATAGCACATGTCTTCTGTGAGTGAAGTATTGCTGTAATTCTTCGGGTGGTTGCAGGTCACCAAAGGAGTCGAAATAGTAGACTACCCCAGCGTCTTTCATAACGTACGCCACCCAGTGGGTGCCAGGACCTCCGACAACATCTAAATTCACAATACCGCATTCACCAGTTTTCCACATAGGCTTAGGTAATGTATCCCTCATAAACACACCACGGAATCTTGGTATCTTGAATTTATGTGTAACAAACTTAAGAAGGTCTGTATTTGTGAGTGGTCGATCTGGTAGGACCGCTATTGGTTTTTTTTTTTTTTTTATTTATGAATAGACCAAGACCCTTCTTGTACGGTTTCAAGTATAGGCCTTTTCCAATGACTGCTGCTTCCATCATGCGGTTATGTCTTCTCGCCTCTTCTAACTGGGTTTGCGAGTTTTGCGCATTCTTGACTGTTCGAGCGATAGCTGCAGCCCCACCGGCGAGCGAACCTACCGCTGAGAGCGCGGAGAGGGCTGGGATGAGAAAAGGAATAAAACCGCCGGATGTCTTGGGTATTGGTAGAATGCGAGGTTCTTCAACGGATCTTCTCGTTGGTGATTCTTTGTCCATCATTGCGTTTTTAGCTGCATACATCGCTGTCAGGATACATTTCTTCAAACAACCCTTCTTGTTCTTCATGTTTAGTGCGCGACGTGCAGCGCTCATAACGCGCTTGAAATTCATCACTCCTAATCCTAACTTGATTTTTACGCGCATGGTTTTATCAACTGCGAATGCCGCGATGCGTTGACCTATACCAATATCTTTTCTTTTCCGTGTCGCCTTAGCTTTATCAGTTAAAATCCTATCTGCAATGTGACGACTTGGTAGATCTTTATTTGCTTCGTATGCAATGTCGTGTTCCATGCACGCTTCGTCAAGCAGATTCACTCCCTTATCACCTCGCGCCAAGCGTTTCTGAAGCTTTGTCCCAGGTCCGCAGTAGTTATACCCCGGGATGTGTAATTCCAAAAGTAGTTTGTCCAGAACACCACCGCCTCCTCTAATGTGCCCTCGATCGCGCATGTCAGGCTACTGTGGTGGTTGTGGACGATGAATGTTCATTATATAGCAAATCCCTGGCATCAATCCAACTGTTTTGTGTAGCAGGAAAACCAAGCCATTTGACTAGGGCTTTATTTCCAAGTCGTCTTATGACTCTCTCCACGAGAAAAAGATCTGGTTGTGAGCTCTTCTGCATCTCCTCAGTGTAGAAGGAGCCTGCAATTTCTTGACCTTTACTGTCTTTCAATAAATAAGTTCTAGGATTCGTTCGCTGCACATTTGAAACTGTAAATATCTCAGTTGACCAGTTCGGTAGGTATGATTTCTCAAATGCGGTCTTGTGTTTTGAGATACGCACCAAATCACCTACATTAAATTTCTGTTAGCGTGGATCCAGTATCTTAATGTGAAAGTATACCGTATCCATGAGTGTGTTATCTCGAACATCAATTGGTCGCATTTTTATTGTGCTATGTTTGGTTCTATTATATTGAGCAATTATTTCTGGGAGGATATCTGTCCATTTGTATGAGCCACGAAGGTTAAACCGCATCCACATTCTGCCTTTTATTGTTCTGTTCAAGCGCTCTACGATACTTGCCTTCAGGTGAGTGAATGTCGAGTAGTGATGTATTCCATACCGCTGCATCACTGTCTTGAAGTACCTATTGTAGAACTCACCACCATGATCGGTTTGGAGATTGTCCGGGCATCGATTGGTTCCTATCTGTAGCAAGCGTTCAAAAGCATCAGCGACATTTGGTCCGGTTTTTGTCTTGACTGGTACTGCCCATGCAAATTTGGAGTATGTATCAATAACAATTAAAATGTATTTGAAGCCATTATTCTCATGTGAATATTGTCGCATATCTACAAGATCAACTTGCCACAAGTCATCCATCCCTTTAATCATGACATGCCTGCGCGGGTATGTTTTGCGTGCTGGTTTGTGTAGTTCTCGAACTACGGTCTCCATACTTATTCGATGATACCTCTCTCTCGAAGCTCAGAGATTATGGAGATAACTTCATTCGAATGAGCTGTATTACCTGCAGCAGCTGATGCCATGAGCAGACGTAGTCGATCTATTGGTTCGTTGGGGTCGTCATAATATATATACTGAGGGACTCGATTGTTCACTGTCTTAAGACAAATGTCAATATCTCCGCTGCTGGCACCGTTGTTGTTGTTTTGGTCTTAAAGTATTGGTTTTATAATGGTTTTATACTTCCTGTTGGTTAGGCTTTTGGTGATCTTGTGTACACCAGTCATGTGTAGTATTTGACGGTACGTGTCCTTATCACTAACTGAATAATTTATAGGTTTTTTAGTTGGTCTTAGGAAAATAAGATTCATTAAGCCTGGTGTTCGGTCAAACTGTCTATCAGCTATTTGTATTTTGTCTTCTGTTACAGTTATGGGATGCGTGCCCAACATGTATGGTCTTCCCGGGCTAACGCCGAATGTTCTATCTATCTGGCCTGGTGCGTGACTAATAATGAATTCATCAATGGCTTGACTGTCGTTTTGGGTCGTTTTTGTTTTTGGTGAGAGCTGTCGGAGAGACTCAGTAACGGGCTTAAAGGTCTCTCTTAGTGTTTGCTGACGATCAATATACCCTAACCTAAGCAACCGTAATTTCTCTCGGACTGCTTTACGGGTTTGAATGACTTTCTGTTTGGTCGTCGACATCTCAACATATACTAATCAGACGTCTCTGCGACATGAGGCTCTATATATGCTTTCATTTTCTTCAGCTTCTTAGTATGATCACGATCGCCCTTACCGACAACAATCAGGTCTACATCTATTTTTCCCTGAATATGATCGACCTTTTCAGTTAAGTCGGTTACTTTCTTACTGACTTGATTAACTATCTCATTTAACTCATTCACCATTCTCAGAAGGGTTTGGTAATAGGTCTCTAGTTCCCTGCGCATACTTGCAACTTTAAGAGTAATAGCTTGAATTTTCGCATCCATGTACAAGCGAATGTTCTGTCTGTGTACACCAATCATCTCAGGTTGAGAGGTGGACATACGCGCGAATTTGTCCATGGTATGACGTAGACTGATGTGCTAACGTCTATTACCTTGTTATATATGCAAAAATTCTTGAAAGTTTCTTCTGTATCTACCATCATACAGTTTTCTTGTTTTATCAATAACGAGAAACCCATACTGTGAATGGTTCCAACAGTCTGCACATATCTTTAAGAAATCATTGAACGACATATCCGTCCCCACATGTGCTTGGTAAATGTGTCTTAAATTAAGATTGTCTTGCTTGAAGGCTATAATGAGATTTGCGTTATCCCTAACAAGTTGTTTGGGGATTCTGGAATATGTTTGACTTAGATAAAATACGTCAGCACCCATATGGCGACCGAAAGAGAAATATTTGCGAATTTGGTCTTGGTTTTCTACTGCAACATCGTCAAATATGAATACTGTGTTTGGTTTTGTTTCTTCAGGTGGGGGGATATCAGAGCTTTCACTGAATGTTGTGTATGTAACGCCATCTACACCTCGAAATATCTCATGCAATAGCTGATACTTGGGTTGAAAGAGTGTTTTTGAGAATAGACAGACATGTTCAAATCGGACACCTTGCACATGAGTTAGCAGAGTCATGAGGACATTAGTCTTGCCGCAGTTTGATGGGCCTACAATAATTGCTCTTATATTATCGGGAAGGAGAATTCCGTTTTTCTTGTTCTTCTTCTTCTTCTGCTCTTCACTTGAATCTTCACATGAGCAGTCACCGACAACAAAGTCCTTGTGGTGAGGGTGCTTCACCCAGCCAGCCATGATAGTAAATGAGCCATGTACAAACAAGTACTTGACATATATAGAAAATATAACGGAGAGGAACACATGTATGAAGAGTAAGATGGTCATAATTTGAGTAGAATTAAAAAATTATTGGATCAATTTGATTATAATAGGAGTGGTGATCTGAAATAAAAGAGAAACAGGAGATAAGGTTAAACATAAATTACTTATTTAAAAATCATACATTGGATGTACTATTTCTGAGGTGTTATCATAATCTGCACGTTTCTTCTTAGAACCTGTACAATATATACCAAATAATTCTCTTTCGTTGCCAATAAATTCTGCACGTATCTCACGCAATCCGATAGGTGACTCTGTGTACTCTGGTTTTTGACACACGCATTTCAATTTGATGTCTGTAGTTTTAATGGCCATATGCGAACGAAGATGCTGCTCAAAATCGTCAGTATGTATATTATTAACACGTAGAGAGTTTTTAACATCACTATATGCTGCCTCTATGCTAGGAACCCAACGATTCAGTCTCTCGAGAGCAAACCGTATAGAGGAGTCTAGGTTGAATAATTTGATAACTGACGGATGCCTTAGATAGACGCTGTCGACACCTGATTTAATGCATAAGGCGCAGTCATCATTTACAGTAGTAATGGAAAGTTTGACATCGGCAAGACGAATTTCTGATGGGGGATGAGTTGGATCATATTCGGTGGTCATTTGTTGATTGATGTAGCGCCCTGCATGACAGATCCCGGCCCAGTCGAACTCGGAAATCGGACTTTAACACTTTTGGAAATATTTTCAATCTCCATTATAGCTTGGATCCCCCAGACATGATGGACGTCTATAGCAATTTTCACACGTTTGGAACCACTGGAGGTTAAATTATATGTCGTGGTGAATAGCGTAGCCGCACTAGACGTATTCTTTTTATTTACAGTATCTAAACTCGGTGGTTGCACTATCACGGGAGTGTTCGATTGTGATGAGTTATATGTAGGCATCCAGTACTGACCACCATTTAGTTGATCTTTAACACCACCAGTGGTTGAATTCGTTGTTTGGTGAGCAGATCGAGCGTCTTCATCACACAAGTTGCTGAGTGGGACGGAGAGCAGCAACTCCTTGTCCTGCTCCAACATGTGAGCTACAGGATCCCACGTGGTCGCTACTGGATCAAATGAGTCGACTGTCGCTGTTGTAGGTCCGGATGAGATGGTTAACGAAGCTAATGATGATGCAGGTTCGGACGCGTCTGCGGAGCTAAGCATGGTTGCGTTTGACTCTGCTGAAAAAAGAAGATGAATGATTAGATATTAGCGAATAAGTGAAAACATTGAATAATAAGGATAATGAACGAGATAGAATAATGTGAAATATGATACTTACTTTTCCGTTTGATCCTGTTCTGAGTGACTGCACTTGAGGTCGACTGGTGCTTCATGATTGTTCTTCTTAGTCTCCCGCTGACTGAGTGACCAAGACTGAGGTCCCGGAACTTAACCTATATATGTCCTACAATGAGGTCATAGGATAGTTGAATCCTATTGGTAGAAGTCGAACATGTGACTCAATTAAAGGATCGTATTGGATACAGCCATTTCCACCATCCCACAAAACCATCAGCTGACTTGATGACAGATTACTCTGGTGGCGGTAATAAAGACTAGAGAGTCAACACGTGCCTGATACACTGCATGCGACCTTGTTGTTATCGACTAACGATGCTTTGGAATGGTGACGGTGTTATGAAAACATTTCATAATGACTCTGACGTCATGGCCGCCATCATGGATAACGGTATTTTGGAATGGTACTGGCCTTGTTACAATACTTCCATAGTAGTGTGGGTTGTGTTTCTTCATGAAATGGTGTGTGTCCTCTGGTGCAACTGAACACATCATTGACTGGGAATCATTATATTGGCTACTGAGAGCCCTTTCGCAAGCAAAGGGCCGCAATGGTTCATGATCGGTTTGAGTCGCAGATCGCCCGACATGAATCCCATCGAATATATTTCGTGCACAAAGTCATGCTCCGGCAAATGGCTATAGTGGCAGCACAGCTCAATGTTTGTACAGCATATTTCCAACGATATGTCGTGTACATGCCACATCCAACCGCTGCACTATGCTGTGGAAAAGGAGGTCCGCCGAGTTATTATGAGGTGTCGCATGGCTTTTGTCACCTCAGTATAATTACGCGTCCAGATACCGTTTGACGGCAGCTGCTGCATCTTCCTGCAGCCCACCTCGCCTTACCGTTGTGTGGTGTGTGAAGTAGTGCACAGCTAGAATATGGTAGTGCATATATCGTCTGTATCATATATGTCTTTACATTCGTCCCTCCCCCCCCCCCCCCCCCCCCCAAGGACTCCGCCAAAACAACCGCCATGCAAGGGAAAGAGCTAATTCCTCTTGACCAGCCTGACGAGTAAAGAAACCCAAATTACGTAGTCTTTCCTGAAGCCACAGTATTTCCCTTTGCATAAGGCAATGCTAAACGACCGCATCGTACAACCACAGATAATTGTATCCAGAAATGCTTGAGAATTCTGTAATGAATAACTAGCTTTTATGCCCCTATTCCATGCCTCTATTCCTTCCTGCCTTCCCCCCTGTCATCCTCCTGTACCTCCCACACCTTCCCAGTCCTTAAGAAATATAACCTCCTACTAACGTGAAACTGGCATGAAAGAGGTGTACTACATTTTAGTACCTACACGTTTAGATGCTTAGCATACAACCTCAAGCACTCGAAGCAGGTAGCAGTAAAATCAGCGCCATTTTCTATATAAGGAAATATTACTCAGCGGGTTTGACACTCAGAACGTTACTTTGCGAGGTGCCGGGGCTAGCAGTGTACTTAACACTAAATTCTTCTAGAATCTACCTATGTAAATGATGCTCTAAGCCCCCCCTATTCTAACTGCTGCATATGGATTAAAAAGATACGCGAACTGACTGTAATCAACCCTGCAAGTGGAGTAGAAAAGAGTTTGGCACCTGCAATAATTTAATTTGATAAATAAGTTAAATAAAGGAAGGTTTCATTAACGTAGTGAGAAATGATAGGTTTGCTCTACCGATTAACAGAATGAAAGTTCTGTCCAAAATAACAATATGATTTATTAAGACTAAACAAAAAATAATAAACAAAAACACATGAAACATTTACAATACATCAAATTGGCTCAAATTGGGTACTCAAACAAACGATGTGAAGGTGAAGTAGTCCCTAAACTAGATTGTGACGTTTACGACGAAGTGGTATGTGGAGCCAATTCCTTGCCACTCAAATCTTAAGAGAGACACACCGCTAACCCAACATTAATTGCTGCTACGTTAGTGAGAACTCAGACAATGACCACCCAAGATAGAACAAAGTTAGAAAAGACGAACAGGAGCGCTCTGCTGAGCTCTGATTATTGCCTACCAAAAATGCCTGCTTTGCCGGTGCTGCGGACGTACATTACCAAGCTGTCTTCTTAGCTGCAAGGACACGATCTGGCGTACTGGAAGCGATGGCTGGTTGCTTCGACGTCCCGTCGTGGTGATGATAATGTCGCGAGTATAGCCCGAAACAAATTATCCTGTTCTGGTTGTTCCAGACTAAAGACTTCCTAGCAATACAAACGCGCCTCTGAGGGAGACGAAGAAGGATCGCCACACAATCACTGACGGTACAGTGATTGATTTTAACAAGTGAAGTCACCCAGTAACTCCGATACAGTCAACATTAGCCAAAACTGCTCAAGACAGACAACATAGGCCTCTTGTACACAGAACGCTCAATTGCCAACTGTACTCGGAAAGTTACATTGAAGTCGAAACTTCAGCAACTTCGTCAAACAGTTACAATTAAATAAAAGTATATTAGACAGCCAACGGAAGGCAGGCTGACCCGTGCAGCGAGAGCTCAGTCTTGTAACCTACTTTGACCGAAAGGCGAGAGCCGACCACCCACAAGAGCACCCGTACAAACCGAACACAGAACATTCCCACCCCCACGACAGTGGCTGTGGTTAACCATTCCAATCAGCAACTCGAAAACAGGCGGAAAATTCCACTCTACTGCTGGAGCACTACCATTCCACCAATGGAGATTCTTGGCGCCAATTTCTGCGCCAATTTTGCTACGTCACGGAGCTATGCCCTGAGCAAGCCAATCACAGTTATGCTTTTGCAGAAAGCGCGGGAATTTGCCCGCCAAAACTGCCTGGGTACACAAGTCATTCCCACACCTCGCTGGGAGCCCGCCAGGAAGTGTTTTCGCTAAGTTTCTGTGAAGTAACAGGACCTCTAGCCCAGCCACTACTTCAGGCCCCTCCGAGCGTGTCTCCTCCACTATTCTACCATGTCGGCGTCTGGAAAGCATTCACTCGACTCCCTCACACCCGTCGGCTTACCCTTTCCAGATCAGCAGTGCCTGCCTGTCACCGGACCACCCGGGTGACGAGAGACGCTGCGTGGGAAGTCCGCGTGTGAAGGAATAGCAACTTTACACCGCATGCAATTGGAGAGGAAAATCGTAAGATAGAAATATGAGAGGGGGCTCATGCCACCTCTCATAGCCCCTACGCCATTTTAGATTGTAATTGGTGAGCGGTTGGCTCACTTAGGAGCAAGGTAGTGAGTCAATCGCCCAAGAACAATCTTGCAAACTGACTCCACATGCCGCACTCTTTAAAGAAAATCACTGCAACTGAAAAATGCAGCTCATAGAGGGAGGATTATTTATGATGTAGCCAACTCCACCTTCTTAATATGGAACTCTAACACTCACATCACACATCCATACCCAGGGAGCCCCTTCCAAACACCGATTCACACAGACATTCACGCACTAAATATGGCCCGGGCATGTGAGCCAAATATGAAGCAGTTTATTCTTTTCAATCAGAGTTGGAGTGCTCCGCAATTAAATGCCCAAGATGTTACAACAATTTGCATCATTAAACTAACCTGAACTCACTCACACATGATACTATGTAAGTTAACAATCTCTTTATGAGCTTTCAGAATCTAATTACAACCTCCAATTCATTCTGTCTCCCTGCAGCAAGAATAACCTTAACAAAATGTTCCCTGAACTGATGGTCCATTCACAATGACAGTGGTGTTATCTGCTTCAGTTTATGGGGACTTCAGGCACACTGTTTGCATACACACAACAATAAATACAAAATACAAAACAAAACAACATGGTGTGGAGAACAAGACTGTAATTTGTAATTTGTGCGCCCTACTCTATCACTTACGTAAGCATTACAGTGTAAAACACAAACACATACAAGGTATAACATACATTACAAAAACAATACTAGAGAATGAAATTTTAAGAAAAGAAACATGGTTCATGGGGCATCAAGTTGTGCGTGCACATTGCACAATGTTCATGACTGTGCTGAGAATGAGGCACTAAATCACATTGTTAGAAATATTCGAAGCACTTCACAAATTCCTTAGTTTCTCTGAGGGGGTTGGTATGTTGAGTCATATGCATTGATGCACGTGGTTCCATCTCTTGAGCATCGGAGGGGGGCTTTTGGGATGGGGCCACAGTACTGACATCACATAGGGCTAAATGTCACAGCAATAGGGAGTGCTGGAGCATCTGCAGTACGCTGTTGAGATTGCAGTCAGACCCACGCATATGATAACGGCAGTACGGTAGGAAGACATAGTGATAGGCTCTCCTCATGTCGATTAAATATCTCTGAGGCCTGCTAGTTGGGATGCATCACTAGTTGAGATCTCCTCTCTCCCTGGACAGTACTTTACGTTTCCCAATATTGAAGTTCGATGGGGGACGATGGCACGTGGAGTGACTCCACAAGTGTGTGAGGTCATCCAGACAGGATCAAACTAGGAGCGACGATTGCTACAACTGGTCTCTAATAGAGAGGAGAAGTTAGAAATGAGACAATTCATTTGTTAGAGTTTGTGGCACGATACTGCTTTGTGTATGCAGATCAGCCAATGCTATTGAGTTGTAAAAACCCAAACAGGTGAGTATATAGCGTCCCTTTCTGTCCTGAGGCACATGAGGCGCAGGTTCTGACACCATATGTGATCTTCTTCGTGTACTCACGACAACGTAGTCTGCCGCAGGGAATCCCTCCAAACGGCTGCCGCGTCCGGAGAGCTAGCTGGCTGTCGCATGTGGGTCGCGTGTCAGTGTCAACGGCCAGCCTCACTTTCGCTTGTGGCCCGGCGAGGATCCCGCCTAATCCCTCAGGTATACGGCCCGGTGACTGTTAGCTTGCAGGACCGGACGCTCCCGCACCCTTCTCGTTAGGTGGCGCGCTGACGCTCCCCTTCTTGCAGGTAACCGAAGACCTCTTGTTTTTGCTCCGGCTGGCCTCTGCATTGCCTCGATACCCGTCATATGCACAATTCTGACAAAAATCTTATGCCTAACTTTTTCCTATGACCTTCCATGTTATAAGAAATTTACGTAACGACACATTGATGGTCTGTCATTTCAGACACTCTTATTTTACTTTTATAGTTATTAATCTATGGCTATCATTATAACAAAATCTTGGTGTATCTAATCTAGACATGGAAATAATTTATCTTGATATTTGTGTAGAGACCGATCTCACTATTGTATGTGGTGTGTGACAACTGATGCTATGTATTGGATGAACAACTAAATGTGCGGGCCCACACTAATATTACTATTAATTATATAGATCGACAGTAGACATGCTCAAGAATTAACTACCATTTGCCAACGATCTACATTCTATGTCTTTTAATTAAATTATGTTGTTATGCAGGTCTAAGTTTTACTGTGCTGTAAAGAACATGCAACTATTCTACTTTCGCTCGCCCGTCGTCCCTCCATCTCGGGTCTGTGGTTTGGTGACCTGAAAAATAGCATCCCAACAGGCGCGCGCCAAACACTTGTGGTAGAAAACCGCCACAATATTAAGGATCTAGTTATTGTTAAATCCTGAAGTTTAACTTATCCTAGTATATGGTACTCTCTCTCTCTCTCTCTCTCTCTCTCTCTCTCTCTCTCTCTCTCTCTCTCTCTTTTGTATACAACACTCTTACGTAATTCCTGTTACGCTGAGATGTCTCGCTGCTCGCCGCTATTGACGACAGTGATGCACGCCGTACGACATGGCCTCCGAGTTCTCACTACGCCTCACTGAAACTCCAGAGACTGGGTTAGCCATGGCTATACAAGACAATAAATTTATAGTTGCAACTTCTTTTTCTATGTTATGCGGTATTCGCGATCAAAGCACACCTTTCCAGAGGCGATGTAATATGACCAAGCCAGGACTGGTTCCTGTTGAGGATTCCGTCGCCCACCACACACCAGCTACACAGTATGTTGCGAATCTCCAAGAATAATTCCTTGGTTATTCATCTGTGACAGTCACAAACAGTACGCTAAATCCCCAACCAGCACATTGGTATGGTAGGCTTTATGCCCGCATTTCTACCGTCTAGGCCCTAGGGCCTAGTCAAACGCTTACAGGTTCACCCCGACTTGCAAGACAACGATGCTGGCGCATCACTGTAAAAACTATACTGCCCATATTCATCCTCGAAATCACGCAATATACCACAATCTTGCAGTGCACTGACGCGTGCCTGCAAGCATTGGTATGAACGTCTCACGAACTGGTTGTGGCCGCTATAGAGCGTATCACGACTTCTCAAACGCTTCTAAGAGCACGTTCTTGTATGCGCCCGTTTGTGCGACATCTCCTCACTCATCATTATCCCTCAACATGGACACCACACAGGAAAGGACTAAGACATTGCTCATGGAAAGATAGTGTCTCCTACTCCACCGACATTGGAAGTCGCGAACAGAAACAAAAAAAGGATAGCAGCAGTAAATTCTGATGCAAGACAACGCAGTGTGTTAATACTTTAGCAATCTTAATCTATTAATGCAACGATTATTGTTCCCCGAAGAAAGGTTCATATATTTGCCTATTCTACTATGTACACCACTTACACTACTACTATAGCGAGGTTCATGTCTTTGCCCATTGTCCTATGTACACCACTTACACTACTACTATTTCACGAACTCCTTTATGTGAGAGATGTGGTGGAGTCCTATGGACTTCTTTCCTTTTGGCGTCTCCAATTCATAAGCATTGTGGTGAGCTGCTCTCCTTATACGGTACGGGCCGTTGTAAACAGAATAGAATTTTTGGCATTTCATTTTTTGTTTGTTCGAAAGTCGGAAAGACTTCACGAGCACCCTTTGTCCAATTTGGAAGTGTCGTAGACGAGCTCCCCTGTCGGCACGTCTCTACCTGACCTCTGCTGCAGCCCGTATCCTCTTGAGAGCCAAATCCACTATGGCTCGGTGCTGCGTTCGCGCCCTTGGTGGGAAGTTTACGACCTCGGTTATCAAGTCCTTAGGAATCCGGTTTTTCAGTACTGTAATGGGTGCCAATTTCGTTATCCCATGGGGTGCCTCATTGATCACCTCCTGGAAGTCTTCAAGGAAAACGTCCCATGTCGTGTGCTGTTTGTTACAGTACAACCGGCACAAGTTTCCGACTTCCTTAATAACCCGTTCTGCAGCATTCGAACTCGGATGGTGTGAAGATATAAAAATTGGATCAATTTTACATCCACGCAACGTCTCCTTCCATGTTTTTGACTTAAACTGTGGCCCGTTATCAGAAATAATTCTACTCACATGACCAACCTGTGGTAGGAAATCCCGGATTGGGGCTCGTGATACAGCTCGTCCTGTCGCCCTCTTCAGTGGCGTAAATGAAACGTATCTGGACGTTAGTTCAACAAACACTAATACGTAAGTGTATCCTCTTCTTGTTCTTGGCAAAGGCCCCATCAAATCTGTTGCCGCTGATTGTCTTAATTTGGTTGGTACGATTGGGTACAATGGTGCCTGCAAGCTCACAGTGGTAGGCTTAGCCTTTTGGCAGTCTTTACACACCGACAGTACCCTCCGAATTCGACGCTCCATGTTTCGAAAGTAACACATGGTCCTTAGCTTGAGATTGCACTTGCGTGGTCCGAAGTGTCCATAGCTGAGGTGAGTATGCCATATAACCTTGTTTATTAGGTGTTCGGGGATGCATACACCCCATTCAGTGTCATTGGCATAATTTCGGTGGAAGGTTATGCCTTTCCGCAAGAGGTAGAACTGCCTGATGGTGGAGTGTCTTCTGTCTATCCATTTCTGTTTCAATAACACTAGGGCAGGGTCCTTGTCTTGCTCCTTCTTGATGTCCTGCACACTACAGGTAATAAAATTTTCAAAGGATACTTTCTGCATATAGAAAAGGCAGTAGTGATTTTCCTCCAGATCTTCTTCCATGTTGTGCCCAAATCCGATCGGTGACCGTGATAAGGCGTCTGCAATAATGTTCTGACTGCCGGGGATATATTCTATCGAAAAGTTGTACTGCTGCAAATATGATGCCCACCTAATGAGCCGCCTGTGATTAAGCTTTGCAGTCATCAGGAACTCGAGTGCCTTGTGGTCTGTGTAGACCCTCGTCTTGCGGCCAAACAGAAGGTATCTGAATTTTTCAAACGCCCATACAATAGCCAGCGCCTCTAACTCGGTTACTGAGTAATTCCTCTCACTTTTGGCTAGTACTCTGCTACCAAACGCAATTGTCTTCCACACCCTGTTTCCTTCATGTACATAGTCTTGGAACACCATGACACCCAGACCTGAGTATGAACTGTCCGTTACTATGCAAAGCTCTTCTGCTAAATTAGGGTGTGAGAGGATGGGTGCTTGTAATAATGCGAATTTTAATGCTTTCCATTCGGATTCGGCCGCCTCATCCCATTCCCAAGGAATCTTCTTTCCTGAAAGTTGATGCAACCTAGGACTGCTCTGAGTTTTGACACGTATAAAGAGGTTGTAAAAATTTATGATCCCCAAGAACCCCCTTAACTGCTTCTTTGTCGTAGGAATGGGAAACTTTTCAATCGCTTCGATCTTTTCGGGATTTGTCGCAATGCCCTCACTCGTGATATGTCCTAGAAATTTGACAGAGGACGTCCCAAAATTCGATTTTTCGATATTGATAGTCACTCCGTATTCCTTGAATGTCGCAAGGAGTTCACCGAGGACCGCATTGTGATCTCCCCAAGATTTCTCCGCGATCAGCAAATCGTCCACATTGCAGGTGACGTGACGTTTCAAATTATCGCTTAGTATGCCGTCCAGCCCCCGAATGAATGCGCAGACGAAATGTTCAAACCAAATGGTAGACGACGAAACTGGTAACATCTTCCAAATGCTAAAAAGGCTGTGTACTGTCTGCAATTTGGATGGAGCTCGATCTGCCAGAAACTCGATTTTAGATCAACTGATCAGAAGATTGATATTCCATGGAAGTTTTGTAAGAGTTCCTCTAATCGTTCCGGTCTGTCTGTTTCGGGTTCTATTATGATATTAATTTGTCGCGAGTCCAAGACTAAACGAATACTACCATCTGCCTTCTCGACTACTCTTAACGGGTTATTATAGGCTGAAGCCGTAGGTTCTATTATTCCTTCACTCAGCATTCGCGTAATTTCAGCTGCTACTTTCTGTCGATATGCCGAGGGGATTGGGTAGGGTGGTAAACGAAACTGGTTGTGCGGACGTACACGGAATTCATATTGGAAGTTCTTTATTGATCCTGTCTTGGGAATGAAGACCTCAGCATGTTCTACTAATAATTTATGAAGTTCTTTGCGGAGGTCGCACCTTATATTCTTTATTGCTTCCACTTTTTCTCCTATTTTCTCCTTTATTTCTCCCATTATTCCGACTTCATTCTCATCCGTGTCCTCTCCCCTACCCGCAACGTCGCCCTGTTCTTCCTTTCTGTCTTTCAGACACGCATAGTTTATTCGTACACAGTTAGACGGTAGTTGAGCTGGGATCAGCTGGTCGTCGAACTTAATGTGGACGGGATTCTCTTTCCTCAAAACCACTTCACCTCGTCCTAGATCAACTATCGCTTCATGTTCATTTAGGAAGTCCGTTCCTATTATCATGTCGATCGCCAGATTGTGTCCTTGGCAGGAGATTTCCAGTCTTGTTTGTTGGATGACCTCCGTACATTTACCCGCTAATGCCCATTTTATTTTGGTTTTCTTAACCGATAGGACAGGCCAGTCCATCTCCTGAGAGCACCTCTTGTATGCTGCCTCAGATATTGCTGTTATGTAGCTTCCTCTATCTATTATCGCATTCATACTCTTTTCAGCTATTGCTACTGTGATAAGAGGCTGCCGCTCCTGTCGAGGAGTTGTTTTATGTTCTTCGAGCAGGATTTCTGATAGATCTTCGTAATTTATCATCCGTAGTTGGCCAGGTCCGAGATTACGTGCGAAATTCCGGCGGCCTGTGTTCGCAATAGTCTGGCGTCAATCCCTTGTTAAGCTCCCCCTCCTCTGACGTGCATTAGGATTTGCGGGTCTAGTTTCAATCTCCTGGCTCCACTGTTGCTCTTGGTTTCGCTTTCTCTAATTGCGGTCGCTTTGCCGTTCGTTATTCCTCCTATCCCAGATTCCTTGTCTAGATTGACCCTGCTCCCTGAAGTTCTGGTTTCCGTGTCTTTGGTTTCCATAACCTTGAATAGCGTAATCTTGACTTCCGTAACCCTGGTTTCCTAACTGACCAGTGCGATTACGCGATCTGTTGTCGTCTTCCCTCTCTGCCCCGTGGTATTTGTTACTTTGCCCCTTCTTCTTGTCCTTTGCGTCTTGTTTATCAAAGACTACTTCGAGTTCGCGCAATAGACTCTTGAATGCTTCTATGTCAGATCCACACTTCCCGACAAGTGTCTGTTGGTACCTAACTGGCAATTTGGAAAATCAAAATGTAATGATTTCTCCGTTGCTATATGGACTATCTAAAAATTGATTCTTCTTGAGTAAATCATCAAGAAATTTGGTTGCGCTCCTATGCCCGGACACTTCCAGATCAGGACAAAATATTATTTCCTCTTTAATCCTGTCTTGCGTTTCCTTTAACCAGTAGGTCCGCAGGAATGCGCCAACAAATTCCTGATAAGTCCGACACGTCACTGCCACACCCCGCATGTTTTCCGCTGCTTGGCTTTCGATGTGTCCACACATGAATTCTAATTTTGCCTGGGTTGGCCATGATGCCGGTAATGAATTTGTAAACTGCATCACCCAGCTCTTCGGATGCATCGACCCTCCATTTTCTTTGAACTTCTGGAATTTTAGTATCGACAGGAAGTGATTGTGATCAAAATCCTGTCTGATCCTCGCACTGGTGTTGTCACTCGTTTCCGATACTTGCACGTCTGCTGAGTGTCCTGTTCTAGCTTGCTGATAACTGTGATGTGCTACCTCTGTATCACAGTGGAAGTGGCAATCAGAATTCACTCTCCTAAGTGGGCTATAATTATTGGAGCTATTACTCGCTGTTTCTGCGTGTGCATTGTTAGTTCCGCACTCGGTCATTGGGCTAGAGCACGGCGGGTTTTTCCTCGGAGACACAATTCTGTGTATTCCATCATTGGTATCCGAACGCGCAGTGCTCGTGTGCCCGTTTTGCTCTAGTTTTGCTATCCGACTCTCTACTTCTTCCATTCGTTTCGTGGTGTTCGCAACCGCGATATTACCCTGAGTATTTAAGAACGCTAGGGATTTTGAGTGGGATTGTGTTGTACGTCGCAAGCGCCCTGCGAGTTTAGAAGTTGCTTCCGCGACATTCATTGCCCGTATTTCTGCCGTTTTGGCCAGGCCTGCTGCTTTTTGTGCAGCCGTTGACATTTGTTTTACTTCTCCACATTCTTTCTTTATTGTTAGTAATTCCCCACGAATTTCCCCTATATGCGAAATTATTGCCTCAGTGTCCTTCTTACGCTGATCGTCAGCTTCTTCCTTCTCCTTCTTACGTTGTTTCTCATCTTCTTCCTTCTCCTTCTTACGTTGTTCATCAGCTACTTCTTTCATTGATCGTAGGAAGCTCAGTATTGGGTTTACGTCATCTTTTTGATCCTCTTCAAACGTGGGAGATGTAACTCTGGACACCTGGGCGCTAGAGCTCTGACGTGGCCGAGCTAGCCCCTGTCTGCTCTCGTTCGTTTGATTATAAACTTCTGCTACCGTCTCGACCTGTTTGCCTGTCTCTATTTCATCCTCTACTTCGCTATCATAATCAAGGCCGCAACGCTGCTCTATGATCGCGTCCAAATTACCTTCCTCATCAATGACCCTGGCGTCCTGTCCTGCTAAAAATGTGCCCATCTCATCTCCGAACCTATTCCCGTCAGTAAACTGCCCTTTATCCATTATGCTATCCTCTTTTGTTTTAGCTTCGCTCGATAATAGTCGTGCCTTGCTTCTCGTTATCATTCATGAAAAACCAGTTCATCTAAAATGCACAATAAAATTAATCTACTCCATATATTTTTACACATAGACATAAAATTTCAACAACACCGCTCCAACGCTGTAATTATACGCACGATTTGTTGTGGTACAGAAATCGCACACAAACCCGACAAAGTGTGATGTGGTACAGACACACCATCAAAGGAACACAAAAAAAAACAATGAACAAAAAAAATATATACACTGAAAACAAAAACTGTAATTATGCGCCGCTACTTAAAACTAAACGCGGAACTACCAGAAAAAAACTTGGGTATTAATCAATAAAAAATTAAGCAAAAAATATTCTGAGTGTCCCTACTAATATTACTGCTTGCTTATCAGCGATTCACAGGAAAGATCCGAGGCTAAGGGTCGCCATTCTATGCGAGGTGCCGTTGCTAGCAGTGTATTTAACACTAAATTCTTCTAGAATCTACCTATGTAAATGATGCTCTAAGCCCACCCTATTCTGACACCGACTTTTGTGACGTTTACGACGAAGTGGTATGTGGAGCCAATTCCTTGCCACTCAAATCTTAAGAGAGACACACCGCTAACCCAACATTAATTGCTGCTACATTAGTGAGAACTCAGACAATGAACACCCAAGATAGAACAAAGTTAGAAAAAACGAACAGGCGCGCTCTGCTGAGCTCTGATTATCGCCTAGCAGAAATGCCTGCTTTGCCGGTGCTGCGGACGTACATTACCAAGCTGTCTTCTTAGCTGCAAGGACACGATCTGGCGTACTGGAAGCGATGGCTGGTTGCTTCGACGTCCCGTCGTGGTGATGATAATGTCGCGAGTATAGCCCGAAACAAATTATCCTGTTCTGGTTGTTCCAGACTAAAGACTTCCTAGCAATACAAATGCGCCTCTGAGGGAGACGAAGAAGGCTCGCCACACAATCACTGACGGTACAGTGATTGATTTTAACAAGTGAAGTCACCCAGTAACTCCGATACAGTCAACATTAGCCAAAACTGCTCAAGACAAACAACATAGGCCTCTTGTACACAGAACGCTCAATTGCCAACTGTTCTCGGAAAGTTATGTTGAAGTCGAAACTTCAGCAACTTCGTCAAACAGTTACCATTAAATAAAAGTATATTAGACAGCCAACGGAAGGCAGGCTGACCCGCGCAGCGAGAGCTCAGTCTTGTAACCTACTTCGACCGAAAGGCAAGAGCCGACTACCACAAGAGCACCCGTACAAACCGAACACAGAACATTCCCGCCCCCATGACAGTGGCCGTGATTAACCGTTCCAATCAGCAACTCGAAAACCGGCGGAAAATTCCACTCTACTGCCGGAGCACTACCATTCCACCAATGGAGATTCTTGGCGCCAATTTCTGCGCCGATTTTGCTACGTCACGGAGCTATGCCCTGAGCAAGCCAATCACAGTTATGCTTTTGCAGAAAGCGCGGGAATTTGCCCGCCAAAACTGCCTGGGTACACAAGTCATTCCAACGCCTCGCTGGTAGCCCGCCAGAAAGTGTTTTCGCTAATTTTCTGCGAAGTAACGGGACCTCAAGCCCATCCGCTACTTCAGGCCCCTCCGAGCGTGTCTCCTCCACTATTCTACCATGTCGGTGTCTGGAAAGCATTCACTCGACTCCCTCACACCCGTCGGCTTACCCTTTCAAGATCAGCAGTTCCCACCTGTCACCGGACCACCCGGGTGACAAGAGACGCTGCGTGGGAAGTCCGCGTGTGAAGGAATAGCAACTTTACACCGCATGCAATTGGAGAGGAAAATCGTAAGATAGAAATATGAGAAGGGGCTCATGCCACCTCTCAACTTGTACTTGAGAATATCGTTTTATGCTGTCATGTAAGGAGAAATGTGTACCCTACTTGTCTCGGAATTATTGCTGTTCGCAAAGGACGATACTCCACAAGCGCATATGGAATGAAAGAACTGAGGAGGGCCACAGACTTATGCAGGATCTCAACTATCCCACGCGAATAGCGGCAGAGAGGACTGGCACACTGTCCGCTCAGTGGAGCAGGATCGCACAGCCTCTTCACTTCACCTGGTTCAGGTAATGGGTCTGTTCTCAGCACGACGAGTCTCCACACGAATGTCTGGAGCACCACGTACTCTCACCAAGGCGGCAGTTGTGGCATCTTCTCTTGACGCGGCAGCAGAGAGATGCGGCGACGTTGGTGTTTACGACAACGACGTCAGCAATGGGAGTGGTGCCCTGTCCTCTTTCCCAACAAGTACTGCCTCTGTTCTCAGTGTACCTCATCACAATGGACGTAACAGTGCGTGGCAACTCTGAGTTCAGTTACCGTTGCCAGGTTGCCTCCGTCGCTGCCATACGCCTTCACTGCCATTCGCTTCAAACCACGATCGCTTCTTGAAGGAGTCATCCTTGTTCTGACAACGATCTCGTATATGGAGGCGGAGATGCGGCTGCTTCTTGCCCCTGGGGTGGAAAACGGCCCCTAAAAGTCGGCAAAATTTGTAGTGCATGCAGAAACAGAAGGCAATGAAGATAGAGTTGGCGTATAAACATGATAATGAGTCATGGTGACGTCTGCGTTGGCAAAAGTTTAAATATTACTCTCCAAGGGAGAGAGGACCCTGAGAAAACAATGGACAACAAGTGAAAAGGTAACACTCTCCAAGACAAAGGGTGGAATATCAGAAGTTTGAGCACGTTAGGAAAACGAGAAAGTCTCAAAAGAAGAAATGGTAAGGCTCAAAGAAGACAAACATTTGCGGTCAGATGAGTAAATGTGTATCAACTGCAGTACAGAATATTACAACGGCAGTAGGATTCGAGACGAATAGGATAATAAGGCAGGCTGTGAGTTACTGTGAATATTTGAGTGATATGATTTATCTGATCAGAATCGTCAGCAACCGAACGTCGACAAAAACACTATACACACACAAGCAGAAGACTAAGAGACAGAGGAAAGGTATGAGGATAGTAAATGAATAATTCCGTACGTCATGAGAGTTGAAAATTTAATCATTATGGATGGTGGGTACGCTGCAGCAGGGGAAGGAACAGAAGGAATCGTGGGAGATTATGGACTCAGTAGTAAGAATGAGAGAGGAGAAAGACTGCGTTCTGCAATAAATTCCAGCTATTAGTAGCGAATGCATAGTTCAAAAATCACATGAGGAGGAGATATATGAGGAAAAGGCCCCGAGACGCAGGGAGATTAGAGTTGGGTTACATCACGGACATACAGAGATTCAGAAATAAGATATTAGACTCTAAGGCGTATCCAGGAGCAGATACAGTTCGGATCACAGTTTAGTAATAGTCTACGGTGGAGCAGATTGAACTTTCCGCAATCGATCGGTATAATTTATGTAAAAATATACTAAGGAATAACGAGATGCGTCTGAAGTTCTCTAAGACTGTTGACATTGAGGTAATAAATGTAACAGTAAGTATTTTCTGTTGAAGGGAATTGATATCTCTACAAAAGACAATGGCAGAAATCGTACAAACAAACATGGACGTACCAACAACGAAGGCTACTACAAAGAAATCTGGGGTAATATAAGAAATACTTCAACTGGTATTCGAAAAAAGGTAATACAAAAATGTTCAAGGAATGACAAGAATACAGTAATATATGTCACATACAAGTGATATTAACAGGAAGTGCAGGAAAGCCAACGTGAAATGTGATGGACTGGAAAAACAAATGATCATCTGAAGGACTCATTCAGTATATAGAAAAGTCAAATTTTTTTCTGTTGAACTAGAATCAACGGCTTCAAAAAGAAGAATGCAACTAGGATTGCACTGTTTAACGCATACGAGACAGCGGGTCAATGGAAAGAGTACACTGAAAGCCTCTACGAAGTAAGGACTTGTGAAGTTGTCTGATGACGTGATAGAGGAAGAAATATGAGTCGATGTAGAAGACGCAGATGTTCCAGTAGTAAAGTATGTGTTTGACAGAGATTTGGAAGTTTTGTGATCAAATGGGACAGAAGGCTAGACAAAATGTGTTCAGAATTTCTAAGTTCATTGGGAGATGCGGAAAACGGACGACTAATCAACGCACAGGAAACACATCATCAGATTTTCGAGAAAACCTCATCCACACAACACCGAAGACAGTAAGGGCATATACGTGCGAGAACTTTCGCAAAAACCTACTTAACTCCTCATGCAGTGAAGTTGCTGACAAGACTGATACGTAGAAGAAGCGAAAATGGAACTTAGAATGAATTACGTGACGATTAGTATGGCTTTCGGAAAGGTAATGGCATCAGAGAGGTCATTCTGACGTTCCGATTGATAAAGGAAGCAAGACTTTTAAAAAATCAAGACGCATTCGTCGGATTTGTTGACCTGGAAAGAGCGTTCGACTATTTACAGTAGTACAATGTGCCCGAAATTCCAAGAAAAATAGAAGTAAGCAACATGGAATGACGTCTAATATATAATTTGTACAATAACAAACAGGAAACTGCAAAAATGGGTGACCAAGGACGAGGATTAAAATGGGTGTAAGTCCGGGATGATATCTTTTTTCTCTACTGTTCAGTACACAAGTCGAAGGAGTACAGAGAAAAATAAAGGATTAATATTCAAGATAAACTGACGTCAACGATAAGATTCGTTGGTGACATTACTGTTATCAGTGAATATGTAGAAGTATTATAGTACTTATTGAAAAGAGTGAATGATTTGGT
Source organism: Schistocerca piceifrons (assembly GCF_021461385.2). NCBI lineage: Eukaryota > Metazoa > Arthropoda > Insecta > Orthoptera > Acrididae > Schistocerca > Schistocerca piceifrons. Next base: position 15,407,184 of record NC_060142.1, on the reverse strand, counting down.
GAGTACACAGTATGGACTGAGAGTAAACCGAAGAAAGACGAAAGTAACGAAGAGTAGCAAAGAATTGACTAGCGATAAACTTAACGTCAGAATTGGTGTTCATGAAGCAGACAAAGTTAAGGAATTATGCTAGCTTGAAAACAAAATAGCACATGACTGACGAAGTGAAGAGGATATAAAAAGCAGAATAACACCAACGAATAGGGTGTTCCTGACCAAAATCAGTCTGTTGGTATCAAGTATCGGCGTTAATTTGAGAAAGAAATTTCGCAGAATATATATCTGGAACACAAAATTGTATGGTAGTAGAGGAAAACCCAGAAAAGAAGGGTATCGAAGTGTCTGAGATGTGGTTCTATAGAAGTATATCGAAAATTAGGGTGACTGGTCAGATAACGTATGAGGGGGCTGATCACAGAATCTGTGAAGTTGGGAACAAACGGAAAACACTGACAGAAAGAAGGGACAGGATGACAGGAGACGTTAGGGAATCACTTCCATGGTACTACAATGAGTTGCAGGGGTAAAAATTATAAGGACGGGGAGAGACTGGAGTACATCGTACAAATGACAGACGACGTAGGTTTGAACTGCTAGTCTGAGATGAAATGGTTGGCACAAGAGAGGAATTAGTATCGGACCACAACAAACCTGTTAGATGACTTATGGTTATTAAAAAAATAAAAAAAAGCATTACAGTAGTTGTTGGCTAATAGAAAATTTACCCGTGTAGCCAATAATATGTTGTCCGGGTTTTGAGCTCTTCCCATATGGGACGTCAACTAGGATTTCACATTTAGCAAAGTTTTCTTTCTGCTTCCTTGGTTTGCACCTGTACCGCGTTGCCTGGTTTTGCACGTCGCTTTCTCCGACGGCTCCACTACTTAGTGTTTCATTTCAGTTTTTAATTGCAATTTTTATTAATTGTACTCTAGTATGACGTAATCAAAGGCTACTTGTCACAATCTTAGTGCCTGCAACGATAAGAGAAAAATGATAAGAACCTTAAGAAGGAAAAGAGTGTCTTAAAAATAAAAATCGAGTAATTTTAGAGCAGCATAGACAGTGCAATAGTCTGCGGTTTCCCCGTACAGGGTAATGGGGATGTGTCACAAGAAAAACCTTTGGATTTGGATTGGAAGATGTGCAGTCTGTCGCTCTTATTTTTCAGTTACGCTACTAGGATAATGAAAATGAAATCTGGTTAGTGGAGTACAGCATCCTGTACAACGAGTAAAAAAGCATTAAGTAAGTGTAAATCTATTTAAAGCCTTACTGACGTAATAGACCGTGACTGCTTCATAAATAAGATTTCTTTTTACAAATACCGCTACTAGTCAGAAAATTAAGTAATGTAAGTAGTCAACAAGTTTTTTGACTGCTAACGGTAATTGGAAAACGTTTCCATATGCGTAAATCTGTTTCAGTGGGTGAACGTGGCTGTTTCTGTTGAATTAATCCACAACACTAATGAGAAATGTCTCGCCCATGTGCGAGGGTGTCAGATTTAGAAATCCGATATACTTGAGCCACAGCCTACCAGAAAGTCTCGCACTGAAACCAGAGATATTTCCGACTCCCTAGTGAAGACTAAGAATATTTCCTTTCCTCACAAATATGACACCAAATGGTATAACTGACTAAAAATACGAATAGTAAACCCGTTCTTGCGTATCAGTGCAAGAGACAGTGGACATAAATCTTATCGTAAACATAGTAAGAAATTGCTTCTCCGCAAGAAAGAGAATGTGACAGTTGCAAGAGAGCTGTTCATTTACTTTTAGACCTAAGAATTTAAAATGCTCAACATTACCAATTATTTTATAACTTTCTGAGAAGAAATATTAGCGTCTACAGACGATTCGTGCCAGAAATTGTTTTTATTCTGTTGGGCAAAAATTAGATGTTAAATCTATTTCGTATAGCACGTGTCACCATAAAAAAGTGATTTCGTTATACAACGATGAGCCAGAACATGATGGCCACTGCCCACCACTTAGTTGTATGCTCCCGAGTGGCGGTGAGGTCACGTGACGAGGTAGGAGAAGTATATGAGCGAAAGAAGCGAATGGCGAATCCTTATAGCGACGACAAGTGGTGCAAGTGTGGAAATTCGCCGACTTACGCGTCTCTGACGAAAGCCAAATTGTTGCGGCCCAGTGTCTGGGAGCCAGCATCTCGGAAACGGCGAAGCTGGTCGGTTGTTGGCATGATACTTTTGTGAGCGCCTGTGGAAAGTGGTTGAAGAATGCTGAAACCACGAGTAGGCGACAGGAAGTCGGTCGTCCAATACCTCATCACGGAACACAGGCCTCGGAGGCTTGCCCGCTCTCTGAAGCAGGACAGGCGGCGATCTGCGGCGACCCTGACGTCACAGTGTTTTGGAGCACACGTGTCAGAGCAGAGAGCTGAACACTGTGTTGCGCAGCAGAGGGCCCTACGTGCTCCCATCTTGACCCATCAAATCGTCAATCATGATTACAGAGGGTACCGGATCATCGAGATCGGACCTCCGATCAGTGGAATCGTGTTGCCGTGTCGGATGAATCCCGTTTACTGTTAAGCGAGGTCGATGGTCGTGTCCAGATACGGGGTCATCCAAGTGAACGGCTGCACCACGGATGCAGGCAGGTGGGAGCTGTATTATGAGTTCACACCCCTGGGCTTCTGTGGGACATGCGGTAGTAATCGAAGGCAACATGACAGCTGTCGAGTGCGTGAATATCGTTAGGGACCGTCTGTTACGCGTTATGCTTGATGTAGTCCCCAACAGCGGTGGCATCTTACAGCAGGATAATCGTTCCTCTCAAAAAGTCAGAATCGTGCTGCAGTGGTTTAAGGAGCGTGACTGTGAACTCAGGTTGATGTCTTTGCTATCAAATTCGGCTTATCTTTATGTGATGAAAACCAACTGGGTCACTACCGCTCGCCAGCTCCGCGCCCACAGACCAACCACCCTAAAGTACGGGAAATGTGGGATCTGGTGCTACAAACCTCTCGATACCTATCATGTACTTGTCGAATCCATGCCACGCAGAATCACTGCTGAAGTGCGTTCGAGAAGTGCACCAATACACTTTTAAATACGTGGTCACAGTGATTTTGAATCATCTGTGCAAACTACACATCGGCTCTGTGTAGGTGGAAACTGTCTGAAAACGTAGGCCAACGCCAGAGAAACAAATTATTGAACCAGATACGTGAACGGCCCGCGGTTACAACAAGCGCCAGAACAGGTTAGGAGTGCCTGCCAGGACCTGACCCCCTCCCTCCTTCCTCCCCCCCCCCCCCCCGCCCCCCGTCCGCAGGGCACGTGTTTGTGGCTGATCGGCAGCGTCTTGTATGGGACGCTGAGCAGACGGGCTTGCGGCCGCCGCTCACCCCGTGGCCTTATGGGATGCCGTGATGGATGGTCGCGATCACCGCCGCGGGGCTTTTACGGCGAGATGAGTCGGCGAGCGAGGACTTTAATTACGTATTTGGCGATCGCTCGATGCCTATCGATTACGGCCCACCGGGCAGATATGACGCGCCGCCGGAGGCCATCCATCTTGGTCCGCGGCCACGCGCACTCACGCTGGGTGGCAGGCCCACAGAGCCACCCGCACCCACGCTCGGCGGGTCGCCTGCGGCCGCCCACGACCGCTGCCGATAAGGTCCGACAGCCGCGCGCTCCGTCTCGGGCCATTTCCCGTTTCCCGCCTCGAGCAGCGCTGCGCTCATTTTTCCCTGTCTCGTTCGTGTCAGGGAGTGTTCGACTGTTTCGTAACACGTGGCTGCAATACCTAAATAGCTTTTGAACGACTCACAAACCACACACATTGCAGATACAGAATTTCTTTGTAGCTTCGAATTTACTTCGGTCAACTGTCCTACAATATGTCAGAAACGACAGCCCACGTTCCTCCTTAATTGTTAAGGCTTTTATTCACCTGACAATCATTGTTTTGGCCTGTAACGCCATTGTCAAGCGATAACTCACCGTCTAGCGCCTGAATATCCTATAACACACATATCACATATTCCACGTCATTTGCGTAGTTATAGAATGAGACTGGCCGCAAAGACGACGTCCTTTTAACAATAACGATCTTATGTGGAAGTTTCTGATGTTGAGTTGTTACATGAAATTGACAGACATGACAATCTTGTCATAATTCAGGTGAAATTGTTGTAACTGACATGTCTCGTATACATCTTGGCACTGCCAGGAGATTTTTTTTTTCGTTTCCACAATAAATTTATATTCAGGGAAAAAATCTAATTATCATTTCCCTATTCTGTAATACAAATTATATTTGAGCTCTGGCGTAGTGGACTGGCTATAGATGCTAAATATTGGTACGAAACGACCGTGAAATTAAGTGTTTATTAGTTTCTGATGAAACTGCTTTAGCGTTTCTGCGCTGATACATCACATCGACACTTTTTTTGTATCTAGAGCGGTCATTTGCACTAGAATACTGGATTGTGGTTTTCACTCTGTGTGGCGTAGCAGACGGCAACTATCTTGACTTCTGAGTGTGTCGTGCACATGATGACATTACAGACATACATTACTAAACTGGCGAAGGCACATCTTTTGCTGAAACCTTACGTTTAATAAGATGACTTCAGGTAGTTTGTGTATGGTACTACTACGATTTTCTGAAACGAAATGATGTCGTAAGCTTTACGAGGTGGTCTAAACAAGCTCTACAAGTTGAGAAAATATTTCTATAGTAGTTGAGTTTAACATGAAGAATCGTGTTATGGGAAGAACATATATTTACATACACGCTGATGAGCCCCAATATGGCCATTTGCTTGGAAACTTATTTGTCCGCCTTTGGAATGAAATACATCACTGATTCTTTCGTAATCAGGGATCCAACAGTTCGTTGGTAGGTTTTCGGAGGCATGCGGCACTAGACATCTACCGACAGGTCATGCAGTTCGCGGAAAAAACGGGCCGCTGATTTGCGTACGTGGCGATATCGACAATTATAGGTCAAATAGGATTTACATCAGTCGAATTTGTTCGCTGAGGCATCAACGTGGATCTGCTATAATGCTCCTCAAAGCACTGTAGCACGGTTCTGGGTCCGAGACACGGAAAATTGTACTGCTGAAGATGACGTCGTTGTCAAGGAAAACATTAAGCATGAAGGGATGCAGGTGGTTCGCTGCTGTCAACGTGTCTTCCATTACTACTACGGATCCGATACAAGCGTAGGAGAATACCTCCCTTAGCACAATACTGCTCCCACCATCCTGGGTCCGTAGCCGCACATTTCGATCGGCTGTTCACCTCTATGACAGCGTTTGTGGGAACGACCATGGATCCAGTGTAGCATAAGTATGATTCACCCAGAGAGCCGACACGTTTCCGTTCATCGACGGTGGAATCCCGATGATCCCGTGCCCACTGCAATGTTAATTGATGATGTCGTTGGCTCAACATGCAAACACGTAGGGGTGGTGTGCTGCGGAGCTCCATGTTCAAAAATGTAGGATGAACGGTGTTCTCCGAAATACTTGTGCGTGCACCAGCGTTGTGCCGTTTCGGCACAGATGACACGCATCTTCACCCATCCTGCTTTACAGAGCAGATAAGTTTCCGAATCCCACGTTCTGTGAAGAGTCGCGTACGTTCAACCGTTTAGCACCTATTGGTAATTTCACTGTCCTTCTACCTCTGTCCGTAGATGCTCACGACAGTAGCACGTGAACATTTCATCAGCTTCACCACTTTCGAGATACTAGTTCTCAGGCTCTGCGTAACAACAATCTGCCCTTCGTCAAAGTCGCTTATTTCAATGGATTTCCCCATTTGTAGCCCTTTTCTTCGCTAAGGTGATTCCCCGTCCCTGTCTGCTCCCCTTACATTTGTCAATGCGGCACGTGCCCTCAGCGCCACCACGCGGCATCCAACGTCGCGGCGGACGGTGGTCATTATGTTTCGCCTTATCACTGTACAGACGTTTAAAGTTTTTGTGAGAAGTCAAACGAGTAAAGACACTGTACGACATATTACAGCCAAAGATGAAGCATGTATCGACCATTATCTCAAAACTGAAGGCAACGTACGTATATCAGTGTATCCCCATTTCTTACGGCTGTTTTATCAGTAAATAAACAGCTGTTTATACAGCCTTAGCGGTCGCTTCCATGCTCCGATTCTAAAGTGTTGCCTTCAGTGACGCCAAAGATACTGTGTGCGGTATTTCCAGACTAGTAATGTACGTCTGTGGGTGACATGCACAGCGATACACATTGAACGTACAAGCGGAATGTCTATGACTTGACCAAAGATTCAAGTGTGTGATACGTGTCTTTGTTTGTCTTGAGCCAATAAAATATACTTAGCTGTAACAACCTCGTGCACGTTATAGGGACAGTTCCTCTCACCTAGATAGGGACATCCTCTACACCCACATGACTGTTCCGAATCATACCGATTGCGCACAGGCCCTATACTTTACCAGCTCTTTATGAGCTCGCATTTCATTATAGGGCCGCTTTTGTGAGGTAGTCAGTTTTTGAGTCAAGTCAACTGCGCGCAGAGAAAACAGAGGTTAAGTTGGTACGACATAGTTTTCGTTAGCATTTTCAGAGACTGAGGACTCTCCGTGAGAGCTAAGCTCGACCAGTCATAGGTATGGTAAGAAGTGCTTGACAAAATACTAATGCCCGTGATTCGCCACTCGTCAAGCTTTTTAGAAAGACACGGAAACTGTTTTCACTCGTTATAATAATTATGAAACTGCTTTAAAAAACTTCTGACGTATCAAAGTTGGATCTCTGTTCTTTAAAATCAATTCCTGTACATACCGCACATATTTTCCGCGTTTTCATCCAGTGCAACCACTTAGCTGTATTAGTATTATTTATTTACTATCGGAGGATAGTCCTAAAGCCTAAATCGGCCTCCCCCGCTCCTGCGTCAAACCAGATTTACTTCGTACTATGAGCTATCATCACAAGCATTTACGATTTTAAGTAATACTTTTTCCTACGTAACTCGTGCTTTTTCACGCAACTGCCGGCCGGAGCGGCCGAGCGGTTCTAGGCGCTACAGTCTGGCACCGCGAGACCACTGTGGTCGCAGGTTCGAATCCTGCCTCGGGCATGGATATGTGTGATGTCCTTAGGTTAGTTAGGTTTAAGTAGTTCTAAGTTCTAGGGGACTGATGACCTCAGCAGTCCTATAGTGCTCAGAGCCATTTGAACCATTTTACGCAACAAACAAAATATTAAGGGGTTTACTGACCATTGTTTGAAACATGACGCAAATAATTCATAAAAAATTTGCAGCAGTAGTCGAAGATACAATCAACCAAACTTAAACCATTATCACAAAGCAGTCGTATATTAGTTTCAGTTGAAAAGCGCACGATATTAAAGTGACAATCGTCGGTGAGAAACATATTTTCTTTTTCTTCACTTAAGAAGGATGTTTCCTACATAATTCTATGAACTTAATTTGACGTTTTTGGTAATGACGGCAAAAAAGAGTTTCTGGCTCAATAAAAAAATATGTTTTAATGTTAGTAACATCTTGGCTGGAAATATCGGGTGTATACTTTTTCCTACGTAACTGGTGGTTTTTTATGAAACTAATAAAATATTAAGGGGATTTACAGACATAATGAATAATTTTAAAGGCCTTTCCCATAATTCCGTAATAGCTTTCTCTTTATTTATCTATTTGTTTATTTATTTATCTGTCTTCATTCATCCGAGGATCATTTGACAATGATAAAGCATTTTTGAAGGCAATACAGTGCCAATCAAAAACCCAAAATATAACGTACAGCATGCGTAACAGGCCTTAAGGGGAATTGGAACGCCCTATCCCGACAATGTTAAATTTAGTGATTTGTCTTCCCTGTATTTCAGGAACCACTGTAGCCAATGACATGAAACTTTTGCAGGACATTAAACTGTATGTTGTGAGTCTACTGAAGTACAATAATTGCATTCAAGCCACTGCCTTCAGAAATACATATTTTTAATTACACCGTTAAAATTTTGTGTACTTTTTTGTACGTTATCCTAAATAATTTTAATTGTACATAACATTATGTTCTTCTTTTAGTTCAGTACACTCAGGATATGTATGTTATTACTCCCTGAAAATTTGAAATCAGTCGAAGTGGTTTCTGAGATTTAGGGAAAAATGGAACAGAAAATGAAAATTTTCAGGAACGGCATCCAGCAGGATTTTAGAACATATATTGTGTTCGAACATTATGAATTACCTCGAAGTAAACGGTCTATTAACACACCGTCAACATTAGTTGAGGAAACAACTTTCCTGTGAAAAGGACTAGTTCTTTATTCACATGAAGTGTTGAATGCTATTGACAAGGGATTTCAGATCGAATCCGTATTTCTGGATTTGACACTGTACCACACAAGCGGCTCGTAGTGAAATCGCGTGCTTATGGAATATCGTCTCAGTTCTGAGACTGGATTTGTGACTTACTGTCATAAGAGGTCACAGTTCGTAGTAAATGACGGAAAGTCATCGAGAACAACAGAAGTGATTTCTGGCGTCATAAGAAAATCAAAACAAACTGCAAAACGATTTAGAAAAGATTGGTGCGAAAAGTGGCAGTTGACCTTAAATAACGAAAAATGTGAAGTTATCCACATGAGTGCTGAAAGGAACGCGTTAAACGTCGGTTACACATTAAATCAGTTTAATCTAAAAGCCGTAAATTCAACTAAATACCTAGATATTACAATTACGAACAACCTAAATTGGAAGGAACACATAGAAAATGTTGTGGGGAAGCTTAGCCGAGGACTACGTTTTATTGGCATGACCGTTAGAAAATGTAACAGACCTACTAATGAGATTCCCTACACTGCACTTGTCCGTCCACTTTTAGAATACTGCTGCGCCGTATGATATCCTTACCAGATAGCACTGACGTAGTGCATCGAAAAAGTTCAAAGAAAGGCAGCACGTTTTGTATTATCGCGTAATATGCGAGACAGTGTCACAAAAATGATACAGGAATTTGGGCTGGAAATCATTAAGAGAAACGAGTGTCTCGTTGCGACTTAGCCTTCTCTCTAAATTCCAATCACCAACTTTCTCCCCCGAATGCGAAAATATTTTGTTGACACCGACCTAAATAGGGAGGAACGATCACCACGATAAAATAAGGGAAATCAGAGCTCGTACGGAAAGATATAGGCGTTCATTCTTTCCGCGCGCTATACGAGGTTAGAATTATCGACAACTGTGAAGGTGTTTCGATAAACCCTCTGCCAGGCACTTGAATGTGATTTGCAGAGTATCCATGTAGATCTAGATGTAGATGTAGAATTTAACTACACATCAAAGCGCCAAACTATTTGTGTGAAAAGTCGAGTTGTATCTGGAGGAGAGAAATTGTGTACAAGAATAAGAATCTATATATCAGCAACTGGGTCAGCTGCATAAGTATGCTCGGAGATGGTCTGAACATACCAAGTAAAAAGAAACAAGACTCTTTGTTATAAGGGCGTTCATGATATAGCACACATAATTCCTTTGAAGGTTTGTACTGTCGAAAAAGAAACCAGTTTTTGATCAGTCACCAGTTGAAAGGGGTCCCAAGATTCATGCATGAAATCGATCATCTGTTATTTGAGAAGAGGCAGCCATTAATGGAAGAGATAGTGTGTATTCAACCAACGACTTAGAAACGACGGAGAGGCTCCGTCCCGCCGTAGCCCTCAGTGGTTCATAACCCCACAACAGGTCACAGCAGTCCATCCATCCCACCGCCCCCCCACACCGATCCCAGGGTTATTGGTGCGGTTCGGCCCCCAGTGGAGTCACTCCCTCCCCCCCCCCCAAACCCCTTCCGGGAACGTCTCATATCAGACAAGTGAAACCCCAAATGTTTGCCTGGTAGAGTAATTATGGTGCACCCGTACGTGGAGACAGTGTTTGCGCAGCAATCGCCGACATAGTGTAACTGAGGCGGAATAAGGGGAACCAGCACGCATTCGCCGAGGCAGATGGAAAGCCGCCTTAAAAACATCTACAAGCTTGCCGGCACACCGGACCTCGCCACTAATCGGCCGGGCTGATTCGTGCCGGGGACCGGCACGCCTTCCCGCTCGGGAAGCAGCGCGTCAGACCGAGCGGCTAGCCGGGCGTGCTTCCTTCACACTACTTCGTTACGTTAAAATTTCTAATAACTGCGTGGTAGGAATAAAATTGTAGAAAAATTTGGTACGTATTCTCTCTGCCTGAAATAAATCTTTAGGCCTTTATTTCTTTGTAAGTATTATAAAGAGGATAGGCAAAATAATGTGAACACCTGTACTTACTCGGGAATGGTTTATTGATATGGGGTTGGACCACTATTTGCTCGTAATACACCTGCGATTCTTCTTGGAATACTGGCATATCATGATTGTATAGTCTCGAGTGGAATGTTTATGCCACCCTTCGATCAGAACCTCCTCTAACTCCTGTAGTGACGAGGGAGTCGGAAGTCTGCTCCAGTGTCTGCACTCCGACGCCGCCCAGAACGGTTCAATAATGTTCAAGTCCGGGGACTGTGCTGGCTAGGGAATACACTGCAGTTAAGTTGCATGCCCCTCAAACCACAATTGTACTGTCCTGGATGCGTGAATGGGTGCGTTATTTTCCAGAAATATGGCATCATCGATGGGGAACAACATCTGAATCATGGGTGCACCTGATCATCTAAAATGTTCAAATAATCATTGACTGTGACACAGCCCTTGAAGAGTAATGGCGCGACCAGCAGAATACGATGATATGGCTGCCCACACCATCGCACTTCCATCTCCATGCTTCACCAATGGAATCAAGCATTCAGGATTGTGGGCTTCCTTTGGCGTTCTCCAGACGAAAACCCGGCCCGATGTTGGAAATGACGGAAACGTTGACTCATCGGACCATATGAGCTGTTTTCCACTGGTGAGCCGTCCAGGGTTTATGCACCTGACACCATGTTTTAGGCTTCTTTGCGTTGGTTGTCGTCACTAATGGTTTCGACACAGCAGCTCGTCCATGAATATTCTTTTTATGGAGTTCTCGGCGGACAGTGTCGATACATATGGGGTCTCGAATTTGACTATTGTGCTCTGCGGGCACTTTATCCACCGTAGTTTTGTGTTGTTTTGACACAGTTCGTGTTGGCATACAACACGATTGTGTATTTCCTTGTTTTCTGTAGGCTGTCCTGACTATTGGAACAGTTGGTCTTGAAACATTCGCCGACCAGTGTGGCCTAGCGGTTCTAGGCGCTTCACTCTGGAACCGCGCGACCGCTACGGTCGCAGGTTCGAATCCTGCCTCGGGCATGGATGTGTGTGATGTCCTTAGGTTAGCTATATTTAAGTAGTTCTAAGTTCTAGGGGACTGATGACCTCAGATGTTAAGTACCATAGTGCTCAGAGCTATTTGAACCATCTTGGTTACCGATGCTCCAGCTAATCGGGCCCCCACAATTTGCCCTCTGAATTGAAATACGAAGTGTGCGCTACTCGTAAACAACCGCCACTGATGCCTAGTTGATACTGAACACGCACAGTCCAGCGCAATACGTGTCTTACCTGCGTTGTTGACCGTCAAACACAACCATCCCATTACTACCAGTATTCACATTATTTTGCCTATCCTCTGTAGTATAAATATTTACTTATTACAAAAAAATGTCTCACAGTTTAAATCTGTCCCTCAGGTTTTCTGTCAGCGAGACTCTTCTTATCTGATTTTAGTAACGTACATCCCAGTGCTGCATAAAAGAATCGAAGCCCACCATTTTTCTGCTCTATGATATAGTTCTAGTGAATGCGCAGTTCTTCTCAAAAGAAAAGGTCAATGGCGACTACTCGATCTATTATAAAACCCGGCAATTATACAACCCATTACAATCGTAAAAATTATTTAATTCTGAAAAGGAAAGCACTACCCGATACCAGGACATATGTCCACTTCAGGTGCATTCGTAAACTTTTAAACGATTAATAATATATACTCACACAGTTAATATAATCAAAGCTAAACAGAACGAACAGAAGTGTTTAGAAACAAAATAAAAATGAAAGCCCTGTACGTACATTAAAATGTAAGTGCACAAAGAATGCGTGACTATGGTTAAAATGGGTTAAAATAACTTACAATATGTTGAAACTGTGCATCCTCGGCACAAGGCACGCAAGAGAATGTCCTCTTTAATCCTTGGTCGGCCAGAAAGCCTCCCTCAGAGGAAGACAACGGTCCAGGCTTAGTTAGGGGCGCGCCACATGTGGATTCGCGTGAAGACGGATGGGCGGTCTTTCGAACACTGTGTTGCATAGACATCCGTAAGACCAGTGCGAAGCACAGCCCAAAGTTGAAATGCCGGAGGGCGGACGCGTACCCGTAAATCGCTAACGCTACCTAGTTATGCATCTTTTGTGGCCCGAAATTTTAATGTACACAAAGGTCTCTTTTTTTTTCTAAGAATTTCTGTTCGTTCTGTTTAGTTTTATTATGGTATGTGTACTATGTGGATAGGTATTATTACTCATTTAAAATTTTGCAGATGCACCTCAAGATGAGGCACATGTTTCGATGTCGGGTAGTGCTTTCCTTTTCAAAAGTAAATAATTCTTACAATTGCAACGAATTTTATCATTGACGATGAACAATAGTTGTGGATCTCCCGTCAAGGTAAAAGGACTAAGAACTATTGCATTAGCCGGAAACTGCTTTTAAACTAATTTCCGTCTAAGTCATTCTATTATTTGACGTTCGCTGCTTTTGGTTACTACAGTGTCCATTTTCTTAGAAAGCCCTTCCCTCAAACCTGCCTTTGACGTGGCCGTTTCCTCTTTAAGCGTTTTTCTTTTAATTCAAACTAATGTTCATCCCACTCACTATGTTTGACTAAGCTCCATTATTATTCGTTAAGTGACTATGGGAGATCACAACCTTAATTAAAATTTAATAAAAATTTGCTGATGCTGCATTTATTCACCCAGACTTACACCAAGTTTATCCAGCTCCTGCTACTCTTTCGATGGATCTTTCATCAGTGTCCCTATTTTTACACTGAAGAAAAAACTTCGCTTTCAAACGAAAGAAAACTGATAAAATACTTCTCTTATGTACTGGTCGTAGAACGTTGGCAACATCTTCGAGATATCAGATAGAAACGTGTAAACGTTGTCAGTGCGCACATTTTATTTCTGCTTGTAAGGGTACAGTACACTTACATAGTATCAATTATGCACTATACAGAGATCATACATGGTTTCAGCAAAGACTGCAGTGCAGTCAACAATGTGCGAGTGGGTAAGCAGTAGGCGAGTGTGGGTGGAAGTCGGATGTGAGAGGCTAGAGAGAGAGGTTGCTCGGTAGTGAGGCCGGAGATGAGTGGCAGAATGGCACACAGTGTTTGATGTTCATAAATGTTTATAAATTGAGTGATTTAAATAATAAATTCCAGCATTTAAGAAAGGAGATGTTATCATTTAGTAGTTTTCACAATAACGGAAGTGGACAACAATGAGTCCCATGACAAGGAGGAAAGATATATATTACGCTAAAATAATTAAAATCTAATTTCACCTACAGCGTATACGAATAATAGAGTTCGGTGCGAAACTGGGGGGAGGTTACATGTTTATATTCTGTGGTACTGAACTGCGAGTGTTTTTCCTCCGCATCTAATCATAAAAAGCTGAAAGTCATGTCACCATTTATCCCAGAGCAAGAGGACCCAGCTGAGACAGCTACCTGCTGCTCACAGTTTATTTTACAAATAACAAGCCCCCGTCAACTGGTTCTCAAGTGCGCAACTTCTGCGTGCAAACGTACCTCGTGGACGTTGATTTCCCAGCTCTGCACACTCACGGATCGACTTGTCATGTAAGAAAGGATTGCTCTTCTGTACCGTTCAATATTGAACAGAAATTCAAAGAAGCTCGCAATCTTGTTGAATCAAAAGACGACAAATCAGAATCAGGAATCTCAATACTTGAGTCAAATTTAAAGTTTCAGGTAGCTGTGTACACAGCCTCAACTGTGTGATTTACTTAAGAAAGCTGAGGCCACGAGTATCTCTGTCGTATAAAATGTAAGTAAATTAAGAATAATAGAACCTAAAACTAACGAACGACCAGTAAATGTTGATGTTAAATTAAATAATTGGCAAGAATTTCCTTTTGGGGACACTTTCACAATAATTTTATATGTGACAGTGTTTTTCTGTGGTTGGAAAGTACCACCCAGTACATTATATTCAATATTGTTGGCATGATTTTATATCTGACATGACATGGTCTTTATCAAAAGACCTTAATACGGAGAAGCTGTGACAAGAGGGAAACCTAAATAAATTGCAGAATTCACGTAATGAGGAGTTTCGAAACATTGGCCAGCTGCGAAAAGAAACTATGCACCGAGGGTTCCGTAGAGACTTAATTTTTTTGTTTAGACAGTTTATTTATTCGGGAATGGTGCATCTCAGCAATTTGTACCTGTTATTGTCACTGATACTGGCAAGGTGTGGCTCTCAGGGATTAAAAGACTTTGCTTTAAATTCAAGTCTAAAGTCGGGTAACGAACGACAAAAAATTGTTTTTGCCTATGATGTAATTACAAATTAACAATTTCAGATTTTTCCCTTTACTTGTGCTGCGAAACCTTTCATCTTTCCAGATTTCTCGATTCCAGATCAACGGAAAGTGTCCTTTACGTTTTGATGTGTGATTTTTGGAGTATCAAAAAATGTGACTCAAATGACCGTACCTTACGACTGTACTGACTTAGGAGCTAACATTTATTATACCACAAGGGACCATAGATTTACGTGACGTAAATTTTAACTTGCTTTGCCCACTACTGAGAAAAGCTCTCTTAATAGAGAGACGGACAGACGGAGAGAGAGTCTGATAACAAATAACAAAAAAAGAAAGATTTTCGTATGATATAGTTACCAATTAAGAATTTTCGAATGCTTTTCTTTTGTTCAACTGTGAAACCTTGTTTCTTGTCAAATTTGATGGTTCAGATGAACGGGAAGTACACTGTAGATTTTGATGAGTGAGTTAAAAGGTATCAAAAACATGTGACATAAACAGCCGTATCTTTTGGGTACATTGGCTAGTTGATTACATTTATTGCACCGCCAGATGACAATAGACATCAGTATGTGACACCATCTGCAACTTGGTACGCCTACGCGTTCCTGAGAAAAGGCGGCCTTCACAGACAGACGGACAGACGGTTACATAAGAAGTGACAACAATATTTCGTTTGATATAAATACAAATTAACAATTTTAGAATGTTTTTTTCGTTTGTTCTGCTCTTGGTTCTTGGCAAGTTTCATGATTCTGAGTCAACGGGAAGTACCCCTGGGTGTTGATGAGTGCGTTAGCGCGTATTGGCTTAGTTGATCACATTTATTGCAGCTTCAAGTGTCTATATACCTCAGTATGTGACACAAATTTCAACTTAGTACGTCTTCCCGTTCCTGAATAAAAGGGTTTTGAACAGTTACACAGACAGAGAAACGGACGAGAAAGTGATCCTGTAAGGGATCCGTTCATAGCGAATGAAGTACGGAAACCTAAAATCTGTTGTTAGTCTTTTATGGTCTGAAACTAAATAGATTAAAATCCAAAACGAACCCTTTTGGAAGGAAAAGGTACTATAAATGATTCCTGAAAAAAGCTGTTCCACCAGCCAATGCACGCCGACAGGTCTTTGCTGACAGTTTTACTCTGAAAAGCTTGCCGGGAGTTGGCAGATGTACCCAATCATTCCATGGAACTGTTTCCTGATTACCTTGAAAAGTAGGACTGACACAAATAGTAACGAAAACTCATTTGAATTCTGAAGAAAAGTACGCTTAAGTTGTAGGGAGGTTATCATATCCTCACCTGCTCTCTTACTAATTTTGCTAGCATTCTTTGGGATATTAGTAAATTAAAATAAAATTATAAGCAAAAGTGTTGTCAAAGGTTTAAATTTAACTATACATTTTATCCCTTTATGTAATCGTGCCCTGCTAATTTTATTTCTTGTAGCTTTTTCTTGGGTAATGCATCTTTCACGGGTACTTCATCAGGAAGTAGTATTTCTATTTCTTGTGTTTCTAATCACATGCACACATTTGATGATAAATTATGTTTACTTTCAGTGTCTGCTAACATGGGAATTAATTCATGCGTTGGCGTTAGTCCAGCTACAACATTCAGTGGCCAATCAATTAGACCGAAAACGTGATCCTTTGTATGCCAAAGATCGAATAAAAAATGTAACAGAGATATAACATTAATTTGATTACGAGTTAGGTATGCCTACATAACTAATGCTTGATATCTGTTTTGTTACTGTTATATATGTGTGTACTTGTAATTTTATGTTTTTTGTGGTACTTGCCTAAATATGAAGTGTTTGTAATGTAGCGTCAGTTGCAGTGTGAGACCTCCTACTGTGAGAGAGTAGCATTCTGAATGAGTTGTAAGTGGGTAACATTTTTACCTCTGCATCAGTTTTCAATTTGCTGCTCTGCTCTGAAGACTTATAAAGAATTTCATACTTACGTAAACAGAATCTATCCCGCTTTTTCAGTAGATTTGTGGGCAATGAATCTTCTAAAACCTCATGCTTTATTGACATGGGTCCGATTTCAGTTTGAGATCACTAGCAACTGCAATGTCTTAGTTTGCAATAAATCGCTAATACATGAATTAATTATATTTCAGTCAATTCAGGTTACAACTGTAAGTCCGCAACTTGAGCGATTCGCTTACATTTGATAAATTGGAGTACTGTTCACAGATGTGAGTTACTTCAGCACATACCCTTATAAACTTCCAGATATTATCTGCTACACACAAACAGTCGTAATGTTTGGAAACCAAAGATAACTCTTAACCGTGGTGTTTTGTCTAGCACAATCGCTGATAAGCGAAATAAGTATATTCAAAATAAACATACTTGCATCATTTTAATTTCGTGCTCCCTGCTCACTATGATCACTGCTATGATCAGTGCTTGTTCCTATACTTCAAAGTGGAGTTCATGAAGTCGTAATACCGGAAGGTCTGAGATGTATATACATCAACGCTTGAGTATCATAGTAGACCGTGTTTTTAACTCATATACTTCCTTTTACAGTTATGATCCGTTTAGTAGAATATTTTCACAATATCTTCAGTTATGAAATTTCTGAAGTAAATGGTCACTCCAATGCATTTCTCTTCAAGGCTTTAAACAGATTTATTGCACAGAGAATTGTACATTTTTATTCCACGTAAGAACTTGAAACTAATGAGCTGGTATATTTATGGCCATTGTGGCTTATAAAGATCTTCGCCGGTACAAGAATAAGATGGAACTAAATATACAGGGAGATTCAAAAGAAACTGTACACTCTTCGTGGGTGTAGTGTACGCATAAAAATAAAACTTTAAATGAGGTTTTATCCGAAACTGCTTTATTTCAGACTTCTGCAGTAGAATAAGAATTACAAGTGCAACACGAACAACACAAAATAAATTCTTCTGAGAAAGTAGCGAGACGAAGGGACTCGAAATTCAACTTGACTATGTGCTGAACGTGTGCTCCAGGACGGGCTCAAAATGATGTCCATGTAGACGAAGACAATGTCGTGCTTGCTTTCGGAATGTTGGAGGCTCCGCTCATCTCGTTCTGCACAGCTGCACAGCCATTTTCAATCCACTGCCGTGGTTGTGCTATGTCCTCAGTTGTAACACCATACAAGAGCACCTTGAGACGACTCCAAAGGTGGTTGTCCTTGAGGTTGATATCTGGTGATCTGGCGGGCCAAGCAACTTGTCATGCACTACCTATCCACTTATAGGGATAAGTAATGCTAAGATACACTCTTCCAGGAGTACCATCGACAAAGCAACATTCAGTTAACCCTGTGGATCTGTTACAAACGATTGAGAGTGAAGCAAAATTTACTAGAGTTCTAACAACATTTATGTAAAAAAAAACATTAATTATGCTAAACTAGTTATTTATTGTATACCATAAACAACAAACAGTCGGTTTAAGAGTAAAATGGACAAAGATCCTGGGGAGCAGAAGTGAGTCAAGTACTCTGGCTCTAAAAATGTGGATAACGAAAGGTGAATTGATCTGACGCTGAGCAGACTTTGACTGATTAAATCTACTGTTGTTTCAGTACCTAGGTGCACCTGAGACCAAGTTGCGGTTGAGATCCGTACACCCTAACAATGCAGGAGCAGCAGCATGTTACACTGTTCGCTTCATGCGGCGATGCAACTTGCAGCTGGCGAGATGGGTGCGGAAGAGGTGAGAGATGAGGCGGCATCTATGAATCTATCGTGGCCACGAAAGTAATGCAAGAATCTCACGGTCTAACGATCAGGCAGAAGGATCACAATTTACTCTCTGCCCTGAAATCATGGTAGATTTCAGTGTGTGACACAACCGTTCACTGCTCATACTGAGGACCAATTTGTCTCACTTATATGACGGAGCACACAAGGATACCAAACGTCAAGACTGGTAAACCAGAAACGAATAAGTGTGCCCTCAGCAAACGAGTAGTCCAAAGCGTTTGATGTTACACTGTCGGTACAGTAAGAACTTCACCACAGGCTCCCCAGTCTAAACTACTCGCAAGTGAAGTCAGTCTCAGGACAGTTCGTGAGCACCAACTACACATGCCAGAGCATAGACCAGAATTTGCCCTTACCTGACTAAGTCCAGCACCCAAGTTCTTTGCACCCATTCAGAGAAAAAAAACCGTTTTCCCAGAAAGAGCATGAACAACACCACCTTCACACCATCTTGAGCCAATCACAGGGCTCTAGAGGTGCTAAATCTCACCTCGCACGTGACAGCACAAACTCCAGTCGAACCAGGGCAATAGTGAATAAATCTGTGGTACTGGAAAGAAAACCGCCAATTACTGCCTTTTTTTTAATTTTCGTGGAGGGGGAAGAGGTTTTTCTCTGATGTCACATTGCTTCCCACAGCAACAAGGGAAGAGATACAATCTGAAAGATCTTTACATAAATCATCTGTGCCTTGGAGCTTGTTAGTCCTAGCTATAAGATGTAATAAAGATTCTATCTCTAAACGTTTCTCAGACGCCAGAGTTTCTTACACAACCGAGGCAGCTGATGGAAGTGGGTCACAGGCCTATTTGCAGTATTGGTGAACATGAAATCTTGTGAATTTTTATTACGCGTGGCTCTGCACACAATGCCCAGTTCATGACTCCACTGTGTAGACACGTCCCTTCAGTCTCTCACCTTAATCCCAACCTTCAGCTGGCGTCTATGCAGGTATCGTGGCATTGTTGTGCTGGAGACCTGTCACAATGAGGGGCTGCTCTATCTGCCCTCTACAGCTGTTGGCCTGTCCACCAAGATTTAGTGAGGGATGGACTCACCGCCAATTGCCTCCAACTCCCAACATGCTGTTTCTATGAGCTAATAACACTAAAAATACCTTATGCTTTTCGCGCCCTACCAGGCTCCATCAAAGTCTGCTCATACCTCCAACTCCCAACATGCTGTTTCTAGAACTAATAACCATAAAAATACCTCATGCTTTTAGCGCCCTACCAGGCTCCATTAAAGTCTGCTCAGGCCCTTAATTTTGTAGAGTCTCGCTCAAGGTGCATCAGGTTGTAATAAAAGCTTTAATAATTTTCCACATATGAAAAGTAGGTAAGAGAATAACTTGTCCTCTCTCATACTTACCACAGGTTAAGTTACAGTTCATAGTTCGGAAATGAAGCAGTTTCAGACAAAACGGTATCAATTTTTACCATTATTTTGATCTATATATTAGACCTATGAATTGTGTTTGGTTACTTTTGAATGATCCTGTATAATTACATCTTTTTTTTCTCATTTTATATTGTTCAAGAACAGTGAGTTCAACAATTAAAAGTAGCTTTAGACAACTTCATATGCATGGCTGTCGACTTGGTGATACCAGCTTCACGTAATGTTTTGAAGATTATGGTCAGATCTCATTTAACAGGTATGCATCTCATCCAAAAGAAGAAACAAGCAAATATCCATGTTTCGCATTTTAGTAAAATTATACTTTATTTGATACGCATATATTACCTAATATTAAGTATTGTGACTCATGATACGCTGTTGATGCGACCAAACTATATAATGGCGTACCAAAATATTTTGTATCAGTAAACAGCGACTGCCACTCTCTCTGAACATTTATTCAAAACTCTTTCATTGAGGCATTCATTTCGTTTTGCTTTACAGGTATAGCCTAGTTGTTATTGCCATGACATTGCACTCTGATGTTAATGTTAGCTCACCACCCACTGTGGTATTAAGACACGTAAATGATTGTGTAGCCATCAGTCCATGTGTATAGTGACAATGCACTGCATGGATGAACTGCATTTCAGTGGAGAGTAGTTAGACGATATAACATTTTTTATATTTCCTTTAAATTTATCATAATTCATAAACGCCTGTAAATTTTTTAAAGTGAACTAATGCGCATTAAATTAACTTCCTAGGGAAGTGGCAGTGTAACAGTAAATCAAGATTTCTTACGTTCTTGTTAACAGCATGTTTTATACAGTAATGTTAGTACCATACAGCATACATTTATTGCATTTACTATCGTTTTACATATTTTTACTTAAATAACTGTGAACGTAGACAAATAATTTGTTCATGTGTCTTATCTTTTGCATGTACTTTGTTTGTCGTTACTAACATACCTATGTGGTAAATAATGATAATGTAGATTTCTGGAGCATTGTAACGTAAGTACATAGAGCTCATCATTTTTGAAATATATAAAGAAAGGACTGTGACCACTTGGTCTAGGCTGCAACGAGTGTTTAATTTGAAAACAGTTTTCAAGGGATATCCTTAAATTCTCTGTTGTACAAGTATGTCATCATACAACTTAACACCAGAGACGCTTTTGGCCACGACATAAAATTGCTGGAAATCATCTGTTCCTTTCCATATCGATCTCCTTACTTGTATTTATTTTCTTTGTGTGATTCATTTGTTTGTATTTGGTTTCTTTTTCTGAAATTATCTGCAACTTTACCAAAAATGTCTTGTGTCAAAAGCATCCCATGTTCACAGTGACATAATGGATTTAGTGTGAGGGGGAGGATGGATTCCATAAAATAATCCTGCAAAACTTGGTACAAGAGCGCCCTTCCGGTAATTTTTTCAACTGTTTTAGAAAAGCGTTTCGAAGCAGTTCGTGTATTTCTAAGCACGAGCCAAAATACCTCGATCCTAGTAACTACGCTCACTAGGCTTGTGACTTTTTAATTAATATTAACCGAGGAAATGATCTAATTACATAGATAGAAACTTTTGTATTATTTTGAAGAAAATATTTAATAAACTACTCGTCAAGCGGGATAGTTTCATATACACTACTGGCCATTAAAATTGCTACACCAAGAAGATATGCATATGATAAACGGGTATTCATTGGACAAATATATTATACTAGAACTGACATGTGATTACATTTTCACGCAATTTGGGTGCTTAGATCCTGAGAAACCAGTACCCAGAACAACCAACTCTGGCCGTAATAACGGCCTTGATACGCCTGGGCATTAACAGAGCTTGGATGGCGTGTACAGGTACAGCTGCCCATGCAGCTTCAACACGATACCACAGTTCATCAAGAGAAGTGACTGGCGTATTGTGACGAGCCAGGTGCGCTGCCACCATTGACCAGACGTTTTCAGTTGGTGAGAGATCTGGGGAATGTGCTGGCCGGGGCAGCAGTCGAACATTTGATGTATCCAGAAAGGTCCGTGCAGGACCTGCAACATGCGGTCGTGCATTATCCTGTTGAAATGTAGGGTTTCGCAGGGATCGAATGAAGGGTAGAGCCACGGGTCGTAACGCATCTGAAATGCAACGTCCACTGTTCAAAGTGCCGTCAATGCGAACAAGAGGTGACCGAGACGTGTAACCAGTGGCATCCCATACCATCGTGCCGGGTGATACGCCAGTATGACGATGACGAATACACGCTTCCAATGTGCGTTCACTGCGATGTCGCCATCATGATGCTGTAAACAGAATCCGAAAAAATGACGTTTTGCCATTCGTGCATCCAGGTTCGTCGTTGAGTAAACCATCACAGGCACTCCTCTCTGTGATGCAGCGTCAAGGGTAACCGCAGCCATGGTCTCCAAGCTGATAGTCCATGCTGCTGCAAACGTCGTCCAACTGTTCGTGCAGATGGTTGTTGTCTTGCAAACGTACCCATCTGTTGACTTAGGGATCGAGATGTGGCTGCAAGATCCGTTACAGCCATGCAGATAAGATGCCAGGCAACGCCGGTCAACTGCTGTTTGTGTATCAGAAATCGGTTGGAAACTTTTCTCATGTTAACACGTTGTAGGTGTCGCCACTTGCGCCAACCTTGTGTGAATGCTCTGAAAAGCTAATCATTTGCATATCACAGCATCTTCTTTCTGTCGGTTAAATTTCGCGTCTTTAGCACGTGATCTTCGTGGTGTAACAATTTTAATGGACAGTACTGTACATTATGGGAACATTCTGTTCTATCCGTTTTTGGCATTTTCTAATGATTTTTGTTTCTGTTTGTTTTTGATCTTCCCAAGTCCCTTTCACCCCAGTTTAGTCAATATCTCATAAAAATGATTTCTTTGCAAACAGGAAGCGTCCCATTGTTTAACTTCTACAGCATCTCTGTAACACTGTTTCATGGGCCATGCGCACCTATGGTATCTTTAGTGTTCCATTAGTCTTATCTGAACGCGTCTCATATGCTTGGAAAATGTTTTGAGATGGGATGCATAAGTGCTTTGTACACAGTTGGCTTTCCGAATCGATGCTGGCTGGCGTGGAGGAGGTATGTAAATGTCGTGTAACTAGAGCCTCCCGTCGGGTAGACAGTTCGCCTGGTGCCGGTCTTTCGATTTGACGCCACTTCGGCGACTTGTTCGTTGATGGGGATGAAATGATGATGATTAGGACATCACAGCACCCAGTCCCTGAGCGGAGAAAATCTCTGACCCAGCCAGGAATCGAACCCGGGCCCTTAGGATGGTCATTCTGTTGCGCTGACCACTCAGCTATCGGAGGCGGACGGAGGAGACCATTATGTTCGTAGACTGATGGCAGTATATATTTTAGGAATCCACTACTCATCTCGTCAACAAGTGGGAGGTATTCTTTCTTCTAATCGCGATCCGCAATTTTTTTGTTAGAGCTATCTATCGTTCACTATGCTTAAAATCACAACTAACTAAATTGCAAATTTTCTGTTGAATCTAACAGGGTTTTCTAGAGGGAATCTGACAGGGAGTCATTTACACTAATACCTATAATGATCGTCGTTGCAGGTGTTTAATGGTGAAGTGCAAAGCCTGGAAACGGAATATCGTGGGATCATAACCAAGGCAAATCATGAAATATTTCAGGCTTCACTTGTAAATTATGTGAAGATTCACCAATAACGACGCGTGATACGCATCCCACGTTAACTTTTGTGCCCTTCCTATGACAAGGTTGCTGGGATAGGTTAGACACACGCAAGTGGCCAGCGGCGTCCAATTGCACCACGGGACCTGCACCAAGAAACTTGCATTAGGCTGTCGAGCCACACAGCAGTACTACTATTACCTTTGTAGTTGTATGCTAATTTAGCTGTTACAGCAATACTGTATCTTCCTAAATACAGCAGCATTTGAAATATGATGTTCCGTTTCTGCTTTTCTACTTTCAGCTTCAGCTCCTTTAGTCTGAACAGCCTTTACATGTGATTCAAATTTCTTTGGGTTGCAAGAGAGATCATATTGTAAGAGCCTGCTCCCATTGTCATTGGAGGCCTCATGCATTGCCATGTTGTTAGTGAAATTCGTTTCATTGAATATGTCATTTATACAGACCCCAATGCTTTATTTACAATTAGCTGAGCACGTAGCGTTACCTGGGTATATGTTTATTTCAATCTTATGTTATTCTGTCTCCTCCTTCCCTTTCTCCCTCTGTCCTTCTCCAGCAACCCCTCTCTCCGCACACCCCCTACACTGTCTGTCTCCTCCTGTTGCACTCTTTGTTCACCTCCTCCTCCCTCCTCTCTCTATCAATCTGCTTCCCACCCCGCCTCTGATCCTTCCCAAACTGCCCATCCCCTCCTCTTCCCTCTAAATTTATCTCCTCCTACCCAACTCTTTGTCAGTGGTCATCGCCCTCTCTCTGCCCACTTGCTCCTGCCCCCTCACTCTGTCCATCTCCTCCTCACATCTCTCCCTCTTCGTCTTCTCCAGTTTCCTTTCTGTGTGCATCTTCTCCTTTCCCTCGCCACTGTCTAGCTCCTTCTCTTATATGTCTCTGCCTATTTCCGCATCCCACGGTTCATTTCCTCTTCCCTCATCTCTCTTCGTAGCTCTTCCTCCACCTGTCTATCTCTTCTCTTTCCCCCCTCTCTCTCCATCTCCTCCTTTCACCTCTTTCTGTCCGTTTCATCTTCCCCTAAGTCTGTACATCTCCTCCTCCTCCTATGTTGCCTTTCTCCTCCTTTCCCTTGCTGTTTGGCCATTACCTCATTTCCCTTCTTTCTTTATGTTATCACACTCACCCCAATACGTGGTTGGGGGTTTTACCCCTACAGCATTTCTTTCCAGATTTAGACTAACATGTGTACCAGATTTGATTGAAATCGTTCCATGAGCTAAGGACCAGCTTTTTAACCGTTGTTTTCTTGTATGTCAGATGTATTTAACACATGTTTACCGTGTTTCACACGTATTTCTACACATATTTCAGCTGTAACTCTAGTGAATTTGGGCCTTCAGTTCAGTTTTTAAGCACCTCAATGCTTATGACGCCATATCTCATGAACTACGTGTCATACATTGATGTAAATGTTTGGTACATTCAGTGATGTATGTGATTACTGCCAGCAGAACATGTCAAAAGAATACAGTTGGCAGTAAAGAGGTAATAAATTAAAACATCGTGCTTCATGTTCCAGTTTTACTGCACGAATAGCGATACTGTTGTAAGCAATAGACTTTTTTCCTTTCTCCATTTTGTTGGGGTCGTCAACGAGAAACGTTTCATAAAAGTTTGAAATTATGTGTAAAATTCTTTGGAAGTCTCTCAGTGCTATTACTCTCAAATGCTGTATGATTAAAGTATGAGTATTCTTGCTTCGTGTGCTACACTGCTTTTTCACCCCCACCCCTTTGACAGGTAGGTGGTTCTTGCACACACAGTGATTCTTTCTGGGCAGTAAATGATGTGTGTTCCACGTTTCGTTGAAATCGGTCCTGTGGTCTAGGAGGAGAGTGGGACACACGTACATTTATACATACATACCTACATACATACATTTTCATAATTTTTGGCGTAGTGCTGCCACCTAGTCATGGGTGAAATTTTAAAATGTTAGGAATGTAATGTTAGCTACCGATGGGAGCAAGCTCAGTGCAGTAGCATGCAGATTATAGCAACATGTACACAAAAGGATTGCAAGATGGGCTGGCTGTGCAGTGTGGGACCTGCACCATATGCTAATAGCCGAAGTGGACAGGGCAGTATCACCACGCCAGAGCCAGATCTGTTCTGTGAGCTATGTGACTGGGATCTGGGCAATGGTGCAACAACTGTGTCCCAGAGAGTATAAATAACTGTGAATTACGAGACAGTGGCGTTCATAGTCCACCACTACTACTACGACGCCTGGGCTGGACTAGACGAGGAGATGACAGGGTGCAGCTACCTGCAACTGTGGGCTCACCAGGGACATGGCAGAAGCCTCCCACACTAAGACTTGCTGCCACAGTGCAGAGGGCCTGCTGTCAACGCCAGCTGCCACCGGTTACCTGCCAGGAGGCAGCAAGTCATGCCTTATGCACAGCAGTCATCCCTCATAGCTTCAGAAATTGGGGGCCACGTCTGGGTCAGCTGGGCGTGGGTGTTCGAGGTCAGAGGACAACGCAGCAAGGTGAACCGCGCCAGTGACGTCAAGGCTCGGCCTTCTGACGGGCCACCAGTTCGCTCCCCACGTCTGACGTTGGCATTGCTGAGCGCCGAAGCAAACGCCGTCCGTCTGCGGAGGGGGGCCCAGCCGCCCTCTGACTGTCACCGGCCTACTGCGCCAGAGTGGGCCATGACGGCCTCTATAGGCGACGGTTGAATGTTGTAATTAAAAGTAATAAAGTGTCCTCGCAACCACCAGTCTTTCACTGGGCCCCAACTTTGGCCAGCTAGCCGCTAAAGAGTGGTGTCAGTAGAACTGATGTCGTCACTAGTGGGCAGCAGAGGGTGTGCCACACACGCAACGTGATGTCAGAGCCGTGGTCCATAGTTTTTTCGTTGCGAGATGAGTGGAACTGTTGTTTGATGGAAGACGTGTGATCGACAATGAGGGTCATCACAACCTCTAAAATAATTTGTGAGGTTGGAAGAACCTGCAGATATTTCTCAATTCAGAGGAAATGGCAATAATCAGGGGTTAGAATCCTTGAGATATACATAGTGTATTTTGCTCTGACATTCTGCCACTTGTGCCGAGTCACTGGTAGTTGTCTGATTTCTATACCATCGTTTAACATTATGAGGAGACAATGCAGTGAGTACAAGTGGGTCATGATTAGACATTCTGATGTTGTCGATAAGGCATTGTTCTTTTGTTGTTACTACAATTTTTATAAAATATGAGCAAAGGTAGTTCAATCATAGACACACTGTATCACTGCTCTGGATGTAATGAAATTGTTAGTTAGTAAAGTATCTTTATTAAGGGAAGAAAATACGTTTGCAAATAATGAGCTAATAGCAAGGAATGAGGAGGTAGGATTATTAAGATCACAGCGTCTAGGGTTACATCCAGCTGTTGATAATCTTGTTACTCCTTTTTCCAGGAGGGCATTTGAGGGTGTGTTATTGTTTCTGGAGGACCTCTTGTTGTATGTATAGAGATAGCGGCTAGGTTAGACGATACATGTAGAGAGATTGTGCCTTTCAGGAGAAGTGAAGTCCTTTGCACGATGCCCAAATGCACTAAACAAGGCAAAAATATTTGATCAGTTAAAACCAGGATTACTGAAAAGGTACGAGAAGAAAGTTAATGTACACTTTTTGTGTGAGCAGGTAAGAATTACTTCCAAGAGGGTTAATGAAGCCATACAGGTGTTTTCAGAGAGAATTCGGGAAATTAATGTGCGTTCATATCAGTCAACGTAGATTGATGCAGAGAACTAGAAGTTCGTACAGGAAGTCAAGCAAAGGACACTAGATGCGTTCCTGATGCATTTGACACTGGAAACTTCTATGAGGGTTCGCACTGGTGCACATAAGAATCTTCATGCAGGAGTAAGGTTGTCAGTGGAATATGAAGACACTGATCTTATAACAGGTATTGTGTGGGCTGTATACGGTATGAACCATCAGCAGTGTTACAAGAATAACAACATGGCCAATAGCACACATTAAACTCAGATGGGAACTCCAGAATCGCTAAAAGGTACTCCGAATACATACGAACGCAGGGAATATGATGGCAGTGCGAAATGTGCCATAGGGCGTACATAAGGTGGCAGAAGATTTAACTTTCTGTTCGACACAGGTGCGCTTGTGTCAGTGACCCCAAGAGACTTAGTAGGTAGGAGGCAATGGAGCCCACAATGTTGTATCCTGCGTGGGGTGGGGCATAACAATACACAGCCACCGAGATGAGTAACGGTGACTTTTCAGTTGGAGGCAACCAACTTTACGTAGCATATAGAAGTGGTGTCTCACGTAAGCAAGAGCTACAGCAGTTACATTTTCTGCATCAACATCATGTCGTAATCGATCTTCGACGACATGTGATGAAACTTAGTGGAAGACATTCTGGCTGGGGGAAGCTGTCGTCAAGTGTTGATGCCAAGTCCAGTGTGGCATTCCCAAGTTTTCAGAAGGAACTTGTACTATTGTGCAATGCCGCAAACCATGCTGTCAGGTTTGTTTTGAGCCAGGACGTGAATAGAGATGAACCCTGTATTGCTTTTGTGCTGAGACAGCTGGATAGGGCTGAGAGAAATTATCATACTACAGACAGAGATAGACTTAGCCTATTGTACGGAGTAGCATACTTCTGGTGTTATCTTCATCGGGAAAAAGGATAGACTGACAAAATGGGCATTTAAACTCAGAGAATTTTAATATGAAGTAATCCACAAGTCAGGGGAGAAACACGCAACTGTAGACATAACAAAAAGTGGCATTGATACAAATACTAGGGTGCTTGTATGGTGGCAAGCAGTGCAGTTCCCTGACAACGAGTATAAGCAATACCATATACAGCAGCAGTTCGCTATGTCTGATGGACTGTTATGTAAGGAGACAAGATTGGGGCCGCAAGTGTCTCGCTTGTTTTGTAATTTTATGGCAGAGGTAGTTCACAATGGGAAGCAGTCCTGAGCAAGACACGAGGAGCTGTGCCTTTACCATGGAGCGTTGCTTCAGCTACCAGGGCTGATAAGTGCAGTGTGGCTATAGCAGTATATACACAAAACGTTTGCGAGATAGCCTAGTGTGTAACTTTCACTGTACAGTGGTAGTAGGCAGAGTGGGAAGAACAGTCTCACCACACCAGGGCTAGAACTGCGTTATGAGCCATGTAACCTGGAGGAGGCAATAGTGCAACAAATGCAACCAGAGAATATACAAAATTGTGATTTTTGAGACAGGGGCTTTCAGAGCCCAGCACCACGACGAGAAAGCTATGTTATGTGACAAGACGGTGGAATGCTGCCAGCTGCAACCGTGAGTGCTGTTAAGACTAGAAGCGGCAGCTGCCTCTTTCACGCCGTAGTGGAGTTGGTGCCACAGTGTAGCAGGCCTGC
Source organism: Schistocerca piceifrons (assembly GCF_021461385.2). Classification (NCBI taxonomy): domain Eukaryota; kingdom Metazoa; phylum Arthropoda; class Insecta; order Orthoptera; family Acrididae; genus Schistocerca; species Schistocerca piceifrons. The sequence continues at coordinate 15,378,326 of NC_060142.1, read as the reverse complement.
CGCCATGTCAGCCGTCGACAGACTCTTGCCAGGAGGCTGTAAGTCGTGCCCTGGGCGTGGCAGTCATCCCTCGACACTGCAGAAGGCCAGACCCATGCCTGGATCACGTGGACACGGGCGTTCGACATGAGAGGACTGACACAGCAAGAAGATAGAGCGCAGTGCTGGTGTTGGAGCCTTAGTCTACTGATGGGCCATTGCCTTGCTTCCTAGATCTGACACCAACTTCTTTGAGTGCCAACACAAGTACTGTATTTATTGGGTGGAGGCCAGCCGCCTGCCGCCCGAAGTGGCCGTGCGGTTAAAGGCGCTGCAGTCTGGAACCGCAAGACCGCTACGGTCGCAGGTTCGAATCCTGCCTCGGGCATGGATGTTTGTGATGTCCTTAGGTTAGTTAGGTTTAACTAGTTCTAAGTTCTAGGGGACTAATGACCTCAGCAGTTGAGTCCCGTAGTGCTCAGAGCCATTTTGAGCCAGCCGCCTGCTGAACATCAGCAGCCTGCTGTGCCAGAGTGGGGCATGTCTGCCTCTCGCTGACGACAGAGGAATGTCGTAATTAGTAGTGATAAAGCAGACGTCAGTCAGCCACTACGCCCCACCAACTCACTACTCAGCCCCGCGTCAGCCAGCTAGCGTCTAAAACGAATTCATCTTCCCCATAACATATTACAGACTCTCTTCCAAGGTCTCTTCAACACACTAATGCTGAGGTCAGGAGTTGCTTCTCCATCAGACGGGTGATGTGCTGTTGCATGTACCTCAGTCATTCTGCTAGTGTATATCTACGATACAGGCGCTGACATTCAGCTACAGTCATTGCATGGTACCTCTCCTGGGTGTCCAGTGACTATTAATCGATGCACTGGTGTCAGTTTATTGTAGCCCCACAACTGCCATTGACGACGGGACAGAAAACCTGCTTCGACATTGCATAATGAAGCCTCTCTGCCGACGTCCCTCCAAGACACTTAGGAATTGAATCTCTCCTGAGAGTAAAGTAGTTTGTAACAGAAGCATTGCTGCCAGTCTTACTGTAACACTCGCACTCTCACATTGACCATGGAACGAAGATATAGATTCGCCATTGCATACTACAGGAAATCTGCCGAAGTCTCTCCAATACACCGTTGCTACCCACAGAAACTGGCTCGCCATTAGACAGATGCTGCGCTATTGCGTATGCGTCAATGACATTTTCAGATTGCATATGTGTATGTCCATGATATCGAACCTGATGTTCATGTATGGTCTAAGCGTAGAATCTCTCCTGGGAGTCCAATAGTTTGTAACCGATGCACCACTGCCGCTTTACTGTAAGCCTCGCGCCCTGACATTGACGACAGGACACAGAAATTTCTTCGTCACAGCATACTGCAGGCTCTCTGCTGGCATTAATCCTACCTTCGGGAATTGTCTCGTCATTAGACGAGTGTTGCACTATGGCTTATGCATCAAGGACATTGACAGAGTCATTCTGATAGTGTATATTTATGACGTTTTTGTTGTGTCGGTAGCTGGGCCGACACCGTGAAGTTTAGATGGCTGAAAAGGAATGCTAGACTAACGCTGTAGCCGATAGGGCACGCAAGGCTAAAGCAGACGGGCGTGAAGTCTGGAACATGAGAACTTATAAATGAATAAGAAGAAAAGTATGTAGATGCTTATTACTTATCTTTTTATTAGTCCTTGGAATACATCTCTCTTGAATACTCGTAAGCTATAGGCACTGATACAAATGGCTCCTTGCTAGTTCGTAGCCATTAACTTAGCTGATGGCTATTCTGTCTCTCGGCTAATGAGAGAGAAAGGCTTCGTACAACTGGGCGGTAGCTAGGTTCTCGTACAACTGGGCGGTAGCTAGGTTCTCGTACAACTGGGCGGTAGCTAGGTTCTCGTACAACTGGGGCGAGTGCTCTCTCGTATCACGAGACCTGCCTTGGTGGTGGCGCTAGGTCTGCGATCACAGTGGCGACACGCGGGTCCGACATGTACTACATGGACCGCGGCCGATTTAAGCTACCACCTAGCAAGTGTGGTGTCTGGCAGTGACACCACATTCCTCCCCCGCAAATCGGCGAACGGTCGTGAGATAAGGCTTCCGCCCGCCGTGGGGAGGACCACATGTTGACGTATGCGATGAGGTGGGGAGCCTAACAACAGGCGAGGCTGTGCCACCCGCACCCGGCCATCCGGTCCGAGGGGAGCTAGGAAACGCCTGAAAAACTAGTCCAGGGTGCACGTCAACATGCGGTGTATGCGCCCGTAAAGAGACAGGAGGTACCGAAGGGTCGACCTCCATTGCGTCGGGGTAGCCGACGCGCGATGACGTCATGTGGTCCGGAGCGGGCGGGAGTTCCATGGCGGAGGACAGCTGGTCACGGGAAGCGATCGGCGGCGCGTGACCCTGGGAGGCGCTTGGCGGCTGCAGCGAAGCGTCTAATGCGGGCGGCGCCGGCGGAAGAACATGCGGCGGCGGCGGCGGCGGCGGCTGCTGCTGCTGCGGCGGCGGCGGCGCGTCGCCATGGGGCAAAATGGAAGGCATCGTCGGTAACACCTGGGGATGAGGCGAGCCAGTAGATGGGTCCCCAGGGCGCTGACCGGACGGCACCGTCGCTGAAAGCAGACGGGGAGCGGCAGAACCCGTGCGACGACAGAGGCGCAGCTGATTGAGATGCCGACGCACCTCACCAGAGGCCCCCAAAACCAAATACATCGCGCGGCCGAGGCAGCGAAGAATGCGCCCTGCGAGCCAACGCCGTGAACCGCGATAGGTGCGATAAAATACAACGTCGCCTAGAGCAAAAGCAGGAGTCTGCCGCTGCACAGGAACCTGATGCGGCGGATGCAGCAAAGACATCAAGGTGCGATGAGGAAGACCGTGGAGCAACTCAGCCGGCGAGCGACCATCTCGGGGCTGAGAGCGATACGAAGACAAAAAGAGCAACAATGCGTCCTCCCGAGAATGCGACTCTTTCAATTTCAACATCTGTGACTTGAAAGTCCGGACCAATCGTTCAGCGGCACCGTTGGACTGAGGCGAAAACGGCGCGGAAGTCAGATGTTGAATACCATTGGCCTGGCAGAATGACTGAAATTCTGCGGACATGAATTGTGGGCCATTGTCGGAAACAATAGTCTGCGGAAGACCTTCAATGCAAAAGATAGCAGACAACGCTTGGATGGTGGCGGAGGACGTCGTGGAAGACATCCGGACAACAAAAGGAAAATTACTGAAGGCGTCGACCAGAACCAACCATCGAGCATTCCAGAATGGACCAGCAAAATCAATGTGCAAGCGTTGCCAAGGGGAAGTGGCTTTTGGCCACGCAAAGACTTTCCGCGGCGGTGCGGACTGTTGTTCGGCACACGCCGGGCACGAAGAACACATATTCGTAATCGCAGCATCGATTCCGAACCAAGTACAGTGCTGACGAGCAAGTTGTTTCGTTCGCACTATACCCCAATGTCCTTGGTGAAGAAGCCGTAAAACAGAGGACTGTAACGAACGTGGGACCACGACTCTGGACTGATCATTATCAGAACACAACAACAAAACACCACGTCGAACAAAAAGTCTCTCCTTGTGAGCAAAAAATCGGCGAACCAACGGATCCTCGATCCGAGACTTTGACAAAGGCCATTGCGTAGCAACAAAACGTAAAACAGTAGCAAGGACAGGGTCAGCAGCTGTGGCTGTAGCGACACGACGAAAATCAATCGGAAACGATTCGACCACGTCATCGGTTTACGAATCAATGAACATGCAAGCAAGTTCGGAAGAATCGAATGCTTGATCCTCAGCAACAGGCAAACGGGACAACGCATCGGCGTTTCCGTGCTTAGCAGTGGACCGATACAAGATATCGTAGCGGTACTGCGAGAGGAAAATAGACCAGCGAATGAATTTCTGCGCTGTACGTGGAGGGACAGGCTTGGTCGGATGAAAAAGCGATGTCAAAGGTTTGTGGTCTGTGATGATGGTAAAGTGACGACCATACAAGAAATCATGGAACTTAGTAACACCAAACACGAGAGCCAAAGCTTCTTTCTCTATCTGTGAATAATTTCTTTGCGCAGACGAGAGCAATTTGGACGCAAAGGCAATAGGGCGATCATGGGAGCCAACTTTGTGCGCAAGCACAGCACCGATCCCGAAATCCGATGCATCTACCATCAACAAAAGGGGTTTCTGGGGATCGAATGGCGTAAGGCAAGTATTAGAAAGCAACGCCGATTTCAACTGGCGAAAGGCGCGTTCGCATTCCGTCGTCCAGACGAATGGAACACCTTTACGGCGTAAGCGATGAAGCGGAGCTGAAATGGAAGAGGCATTGCGCACAAATTTATTGTAATAATTAATTTTACCCAACACACTCTGTAGCTGTTTCACATTTTGAGGGGAAGGCAATTCTTGTATGGCACGGAGGTGCTCTGGACTCGGATGTATGCCTTGGGCATTAATGACATGTCCCAGGTATGGTAAGTTACGAGCAAAAAACACACATTTGTCCTTCCTCAAGCGAAGACCATTTTGCCGCAAGACCTGAAATAATGTTCGTAAATTCGCAAGATGATCTTCTTCTGTCTGTCCGGAGATCACTATATCGTCCAGATAGTTTGCTGCAGTAGGGACCGACGCACAAATAGTTTGTAAATATTGCTGAAACAAGGCAGGGGCGGATGCACACCCGAATGGCAGTCTTTTGAAGCGGTACAATCCAAGATGCGTGTTAACCACCAATACGCGCTGGGATTCGTCGTCCACCGGTATTTGCAAGTACGCATCGGCTAGGTCCAACTTTGAAAAATATTTTCCCGGGCACAGTTTAGCAAAAAGATCTTCCGGGCGGGGCAAAGGAAAAGTAGCAGTCACTAGCTGTGGATTGACTGTGGCCTTGAAGTCCACGCAAAGTCTCAATTTTCCGGAAGGTTTTGGCAAAATGACTAAGGGTGAGGCCCAGAGAGAAGCTTGCACACGTTCAATTACACCCTGTGATTCGAGATCGTGTAACGTTCTTGCGACCTCATCACGCAATGCGTGGGGAACATTGCGCGCCCTGAAAAATTTCGGTTGCGCGTTTACCTTCAGTTCTAAATGTGCTTCATAGTTTTTAGCGCAACCTAAGCCCGGTGCAAAAATGTCTGCAAATTCGTCACACAGCCGAGAAACACTGGCTGTAGGCACAGTCTGATTCACTGATAGGACCAGATTTACAATAGACATGTTAAACAACTGAAATAAATCTAGACCAAACAAGTTCACTGGCGTAGAAGAACGAAGAACGTAAAATGACACAAGTTTTGTTTGTCCCTTGTATGTTGCAAGAAGGCTGCACTGTCCTAACACAGGAATTTTCTGTCCGGAATACGTAGTTAACTTAACATTTGCGGAACGCAACGGAGGTTTGCCCAGTTGTTTGTACGTGTCGAGATTGAGCAATGAAACTGCAGCTCCGGTATCGAGCTGGAATGGTATCACTTTGCCTTCAAAGTCTAAGTCCACAAAAAGTTTATTGTCCTGCTGACGACAAGAGCGACTGTTGTGTGCAATTGGAACAGACACTGGTACAGAATCACTTGCTAATTGACGTGATTTCCGGCGACGTCGACGCACAGTTTTTGTGGGACGATCACTGTTACTGTTAGAGAAAGTGTCACTGGACGAAGCGGAATTAACGACATGAATGTCCATAGGCGAAGGTCCACGATCCTGAGTGTCCTTGGTTCGATTCCGGCGCGAAGCAAAGGGCCTGGAATGATCGTGATTGTCTGATCTGAGCTTTTTCTGGCAAACACTTTGAACATGTCCTTTCTTATTGCAGAAAAAGCAAATAGCTTGGCGTGACGGGCAATGTTCACGCGAATGTCTAGTAGCACACCGCGGGCATGATTTCACTGCATTTGTGTGCTGGCGCGGCACACCTGGCTTAGCACGCGGCGGCAGCTGTGCGGACGGCCGCGAGGGCAGTTGACCGGGCCGCGTTGCGCGAGCGCGCCCGGCGGGCCGGTTAATGTTACACACAGCTGGCGAAGTTTCAAAAGATTCCTGAGCACAGTCAAGTGTGTCCTGTCTATCCAATATGTCTATCACTTGTTGAAGGGAGGGATTTACGAGTTTCAAAATTTGCTCCCGTATGCGAACATCAGAAACGTTCTGTGCAATTGCATCACGCACCATTGTATCTGAATAAGAAAGACCACAGTCACATTCAAAGGCACAGTCCCTAGTAAGTCCTTGCAATGTTGCTACCCACTCCCTATTAGTTTGACCGGCCGTACGTTTTGTACGAAAAAACGTATACCGTTTTGCAACCACATTAACTGTTTCTTTGAAATAGGCATCTAATGCAGACAAAATTTCCTCGTATGACAGAGTTGCTACGTCTCGTCGGGGAAACAATTTCACTATCACACGGTATGTGGACACACCGACACAAGAAAGCAAAAACGGCTGCCGCTCATTACCTTGAATTCTGTAGGCAGCAAGGTGGAAGTTGAACTGGCGAGACCACTCTTGCCACGTCTCATCGGCTGCCACGTATGGTCGAAAGCGAGGTGCAACAGCGTTTAGAGGCAGCGGTAGCGAAGAAGCGGCGGCGGCCGCATCGGTTTGAATGGTACGTTGACCCTGGACGAGCTGTCCAAGGGCATCCAGTAACGCCTGCGTCTGCTGATTCTGCAAGCGATAAAATTCGGACAGTACATCTGGGGAATGTGGCGAAGCCATGACACAATTAAATGTAAGCAATCAGAAAGAATACTTTAAATCGTCGCCAATGTTGCAAACGAATTAATACAAACTCTTTTGCTCGTCGCCAATAAATGTTGTGTCGGTAGCTGGGCCGACACCGTGAAGTTTAGATGGCTGAAAAGGAATGCTAGACTAACGCTGTAGCCGATAGGGCACGCAAGGCTAAAGCAGACGGGCGTGAAGTCTGGAACATGAGAACTTATAAATGAATAAGAAGAAAAGTATGTAGATGCTTATTACTTATCTTTTTATTAGTCCTTGGAATACATCTCTCTTGAATACTCGTAAGCTATAGGCACTGATACAAATGGCTCCTTGCTAGTTCGTAGCCATTAACTTAGCTGATGGCTATTCTGTCTCTCGGCTAATGAGAGAGAAAGGCTTCGTACAACTGGGCGGTAGCTAGGTTCTCGTACAACTGGGCGGTAGCTAGGTTCTCGTACAACTGGGGCGAGTGCTCTCTCGTATCACGAGACCTGCCTTGGTGGTGGTGCTAGGTCTGCGATCACAGTGGCGACACGCGGGTCCGACATGTACTACATGGACCGCGGCCGATTTAAGCTACCACCTAGCAAGTGTGGTGTCTGGCAGTGACACCACAGTTTTCTCTGGAATTCATCTACATTCACCACAAGGACCCCTTCTGGGTGTCCAGTAGACTCTAACAGATGCACTGCTGCCAGTTTACTGTAACCCTCGCTCCATGAAATTGACGATGGGACAAAGAAACCGCTTCGCCATTGCATACTACAGGCTCTCTGCCAATGTCTGTCCAAGACACGCATGCTGCGTTCAGGAATTGCGCCTGCAACAGCATGTCTCAACGACATTGGCAGAGACATTCTGCTACTGTATATGCATAATATGGGCACTGGCGTTTGGCTACGGCCTTCGCATAGCACCTCTCCTGGATGTCCCTGAGATTGACGATGGCACAGTGAAATTACTTCCACATTGCATAATACAGCCTCACTGCTGACACCTGTCCAAGACACTAGGACTGCTATCAGGATTTGCATCTCTCCTGGGAATCCAGTCGATTGTAACCGATGTTTAGTTTTACTTATGTCATGTTCGTAGATCATTTTCCCGATAATTTTATCGATATGATGTGGTACAAGTCAGGTTACAAGATATATATACACACATGAATAGTGCTAATATTAATATTACTGAAACTTTTAGTTCTACAAACGCAACTAAATTTAGACATAATTTGTTTTTTTACCCGTTCAGAAACTGAAACTTGTCCATGAAGGAGTTCTCTAAAAGGAATTAATTTATGCTAGATTTAAAACTTGATCTGTTGCCTGCCACGCACTTTATGTTGTTGGGAAAATGATCAAAGACTTTTGTTGCTGAATAATGTACTCCAATTTGAGCAACTGACAGTTTCAATAACGGATAGGAAAGGTCGTTTTTCCCTCTAGTATTGTATGCATGAACATCGCTATTCTTCGCGAACTGAGATGGATTATTTGTAATGAATTTCGTTATATACTCTGATGGTGCAGTTAAATACCTAACTCATTGAAAAGGTGCCTATATGACATCCTTAGGTGAACACCACTAATTATTCTAACTGCTCTCTTTTGTGCAATCAATACTTCATGTCTAAGTGCTGAGTTATCCCAGAAAACTATTCCACAAGACATTAGTGAGTGGAAATATGCAAAGTACATTAGGAGGCTGATCTGTTTGTTACCAATACTAGCGATTATACAAAGAGCGAAAGAAGCTGAACTTAGTTGTTAGAGAAGCTCAATAATATGCTTCTTCCAGTTCAAGTTGTAATCAATGTGAATACCCAAAAATTTGGAGAAATCTATCCTAACTGAGCCCAGTTCATATGCTACAGCAATTGTTGGTATCACTCTATTCGGCTTACAGAACTGGATATAGTGCGTTTTTTTCAAAATTAAGGGAGAGTAAGTTTTCTGAGAACCACTCAATAATTCTTTGAAAGACATCCTTAACAATACCTTCAGCTGCTTTTTCTGGAATGGGATTTATTATAACACTCGTGTCATCTGCAAAAAGTACTAGTTACACTTGCTGAACGTTAAGTGAATGGTCATTCACATGAATAAGGAACAGCAGAAAACCCAAAATTTAACCTGTGGGACTCCCTTTGTGACAACTCCCCCTTCACTAGAATTTTCCACCCTCCCAACATTATTTGTGCTATTCACCACAAGGTTTTGCTTTCTGTTTTTGCTTTCTGATTAAAACCAGCTGTGTGTATAGCCTTCAATTCCATAAAACCTGAGTTTTTCTAAGTTTTTCTTTTTCACACTGTCAGATGCCTTGGAGAGATCACAAAAAATACCAACTGGCGATAATTTTTATTGAGGGCTTGCACTATTTGATGGGTAAATGTGTAGGTAGCATTTTCAGTGGAGTAACCCTTCCGGAATCCGAACTGTGACATGCACCGCTGCCAATTTACTGTAACCTTCACATTCTCACATTGACGATGGGACATAAAGTTCTTTGCCATTTCATGCTACACCCTCTCTGTCAACTTCTCTCGAAGACACTAACTCTGCTTTCAGAAATGGCCTCGAAATTTGATGGTTGCTGCGCTATTGCCTATGCGTTGAGTACATTGTCTGAATCATTCTGCTAGTGTACACCTATGATAGCGGCCTTGGCATTTAGCTGTGTGTCCAGTAGCTCGTAATCGATGCACTTCTGCTGTTTTACTGTAACCTGGCACCCTCACTGAAACGCCAGCTAAATAACGCAGGGCCAACAGGTAATAGGGGTTGTGTGAAGAGCCAAGGGAGCTGCGGTTGGATTCATTTCACATCTGTAATTTATTATCATTGAGGTCACAAATACACTTTTAAAGAATTAAATTTCCCTTGCTGCTGAAGGCCTCCGAACAAGTGCTTTAGAATAAGTTCAATTTTGATAAGACATGACACACAGTTAAATTTACGAATAAGATAAATCGTATACATATATGAGATCAGGACGCGGAGGGGCTGAAGGCCACCGGATTAAATCTTAAAAATTCCAAATATACTACGATGACTACTGAAAGCAGAAGGCCACATTGTTTTAAGACGCTATCAGGGCTGATAGCCTACAAGGTGCACAGAAAGAGATAAACAAACGCAATAAGATGGCTGAAAGCCACAAAGTTAAAGTCTGCACATTAAGGAAATATATATTGCAACAATCGGTGAAATAATACATTAAGTTTAAAAACTTCCCTTTTGCAACACCAACGGCGGAAGACCCACAATAACTTGTAAAATCTTTCAGAGGAAATTACAATAACCTTACAAGAGCAGAAGGCGATTATGTTTGAACTTCAAGGAAACACTGAGAACATGTTTCAGGGGCTGCAGGCCCACAACTAACGTTGCAAATTAAAAAACGTAAAATACAGCTAAATTACAACAACATTAACACTGCCAAAAAAATAATTAAGAGCACAGCACTCTGGGGTCACCAGTGGATCGGTCTGCCCTCGTTGACTTAGGCGAGACAGGTGGAGAGCCCAACTACACTTAATTCGTGCGAACCGAACCAAGGGACAGTCTCGGACCGACTGACCAGCCGCTTGCTTGCCACGACGGAGCACACGAGAATTCAAGGCCCCAAAAAAATACAAGTATCACTATCCCCAAGCAAACGCATATCAGAACTAAGCTGCCAAAACTAAACACCATGTTGGGCAGTAAAACAGGTGAGGAAAAAACACTGCCTAAAAACTACATTAGCGGCAAGGGCAGGTAACCAGAACACTAACGGCCACAAGGTAGAAAATGACGCTGGTGCACTCGACTATGGATAAATTAATTTAATCAATTCCACCTGACGGCGGCTGTCTCGAACACTTTACTCGCTGTTGCTCACAGGAACCTCCTCAACAGCAACGCTGGAACCAACAACGTAATGCTCAAAACCACTCAACCTTCACGTCCTGGGGTGGTGAGGCATGAAGCTCGTAGCGATCGGACAGCTCCACACACGCTCCGACACCGTGCAGGGACCGCCAACGGACCCAGAAGACTGCACTGCGCGGAGATATATTCCCTGGTCCGCAGCAACCGACCGACTCCTCCCAGAATACCGACAACATCTAAGATAGTCGTCAGTGGAAATAACGCCAACTGCACACAGTTTGACAAATACTTGCACGCAGACCTGAATGATACCCAAGTAACTAAGCACACACGAAAACAATCGGGAGTCGATGCACACACACAGCCGACTCATGAACGATCGGTGAGCCAAAACATGTCGTCTGGTAAGACGACCAACTGACGATCCACCAAGACCGGGGCCTGACTCAAGTGATGCGTGGCGGCAATGGTCGGGCGAGGCATGTCGACGCAGACCTCACTGCTGCTCCAACCCGACTGCACTAGTGATGTGTTGCAACTCCCCGACTGGCAGGTCCACATGCGCTCCAGACACGTTCCAACTGAATGGCCGCCCGAACTCCCGAACGCGCTATCCGAGGTGGCTTACGACAGACAACGAACGGGAAGTAATAAAAGTCGAGCAAAGATACTATGAGAGGGGATATACTGATACACGCTGCTAACGCCACTTACGGTCAGGCAAAGCAGCAGCTCAGTGACAGTAGTAATTTAAATTAACGTAGTGAGATGGAAGTACGTTAAAAACTGGGTGTAACTTACATGATGGCGGAAACACGAGCCACCCACGGCTCACTCACATTGGCGATGGGACACAGCAATTGCTTCGCCATTACATACTACAGCTGCTATGAAAATGTCTCTGGAAATACTAATGCTGGCAATAGGAACTGCATCTCCATCAGATGGGAGCTGCACTACTGCATATGCGTCGAGGGCATTGTTCGAGACATTGTGATAGTGTATGTTTATGTACTGCAGCTGAAACACGGGTATGGTCATCACATGGAATGACTCCTTCATACCCAGTATACTGCAACTAACACACCCCTGCCGGTTTACTTTAAGGCTTGTACATTCACTTTGACGACGGGTCACAGAAACTGCTTTGGCACTGCATATAGCAGGCTCTCTGATGACGTTTCTCCGAGACACTAATGTTGCCCCTAGCAATTGTCTCGCCATTAGATGAGTGCTGCACTGTTTCCAATGCATTGAGGACAATCTCGGAGTCTTTATTCTTGTGTTTATCTATGTTACTGCCGCTGGCATTCACTTACAGCAACACATGGAATCAGCCCTGGGTGTGCAGTAGTATGTATCCGATGACCCGCTGCCAGTCTGCAGTAAGCCACACACTCTCACACTGACTATGGGACACAGAAATTGTTTCGCCACTGCGTACTACCGGCTATCTGATGACGTCTTTCCAAGACATAAATACTGCCCTCAGGAACTGCCTCGCCATTTGATGAGTGTTGCACTACTGCCTATGACATGTGGACATTGTCAGAGTCATTCTGTTAGTGTCTTTGGCTATGGTCACCGCATGAAACCTCTCCTGGGTAACCAGTAGGTTGTAACTGATGCACCGCTGTTCTTTTACTGTAACCTCACAACCTCACATTGGTGATGGGACACAGAAATTCCTTCGTCACTGCATAGTACAGGAACAGTGCCGACATCTCTCAAGTGCGCTAATGCTCCACTGAGAAACTGGCCCACCAGTAGACTGCTGTTGCGCTACTGCATATGCATCGAGGAGACTGTCACAGTTATCCTCCCAGCGTTTATGTATGACACTTTCGCTGGCGTTTGGCTATGAACATAACATCGTGCCTCTGCTGGGTGTCCAGTAGCTTGTAACTGATGCACTGCTGCCGGTTTACTGTAACCCTCGCACCCTCACACTGACAATGGTACAATGAAATTGCTTCATCATTGCATACTACAGCCACTCTGCTGACGTCTCTCCAACACACTAATGCTGGCAGCAGCAGTTGCATCTACATCAGATGTGTGCTGTGCTAATGCATACGCCTCGAGGACATTGTTGGAGTCATTCTGCTAGTATATATCTATGATACTGGCCCTGGCATTTGGTACAGTCAGCGCGTGCAGCCGGTCCTAGGAGTCCAGCAGCTGTAACCAATGCACGGTTGCCAGTTTACTGTAACCCCCGCATCCTCACATTGCAATGGGACACATAAATTGCTTCACCATTGCTTACTACAGCCTCATTGCCAACGTCTCTCCAAGACACTAATGCTGTCCTCAGAAATTATTTTCAAATTAGATGGTTGCTGAGCTATTGCCTATGCATCAATTAGATTGTTGGAGTCATTCATGTAGTGCATACTTTTGACAGTGGCGCTTGCGTGTGGCTACGGTCACCACAGGGCACGTCTGCTGGGTGGCCACTAGCAAGTACCTGATGCACGACTGCCAGTTTGTTGTGACCCTTACATACTCAAACCGGCGATGGGGCATTGAAATTGCTTTGTCATTGCATACTACAGGATCTGTTCCAATGTCTCTCCAATACACTAATGCTGCCCTCAGAAACTGCCTCGCCATTAGACAAATGCTGCGCTGTTGCATACGTGTCGAGGAAATTGTTGGAGTTATTTAGCTGATATATATGATACTGGAGCTATGGTCACAGCATGGAACGCCTCCTGTGTGTGTGCAGTACCCTGTAACCAATGCACCATTGCTGGTTTACTGTAGTCCTCGCACCCTTACAATGGCGATGGGACACAGAATTTTTTTTGCCGTCTCATACTACAAGAAATCTGCTGACGTCTCTCTAAGACACTAATGCTGACTTCAGGAAATGTATCTCCATTAGACAGATGCTGTGCTATTGCATATGCCTAGATTACATTGTTGGAGACATTAAGCTAGTGTATACCTGCGCTGGCATTCTGCAGTGAGCACTACATGGAACCTCTCCTGGGAGTCCAGTAGCTTGTAAACGATGCACAGCTGTCAGTTTACTATAACCCCCAAACCTCCACACTTACGATGGGTGACGGAATTCGCTTCTCGATTATGGCCTAAAGGCTCTCTGCCGACGTATCTACAAGGCAATAATGCTGTCCTGAGGAACTGCCTCAGCATCAGACGTTGCTGCACTATTGCATAGGCATTGAGAAGGTTGACGGAGTTGTCCTGGCAGTGTATATATATGATACTGGAGCTGGCATTCGGCTAGAGTCACCGCATGGTACTGTGCTGGGTGTCCAGTAACTTGTAACTTATGAGCCACTGCAAGTTTACTGTAGCACTCACATATGTACATTGACAATGGGACAAATAAATTCCTTTGTATTGCATATTACAGCCGCTCTGCCGAAGTCTCTCCACAACACTAATGATAGCCTCAGGGACCGTATATCCATCGGACGGGGGCTGCACTTCCACTTATGCCTCAAGGACATTTTTGGAGTCATTCTGCTAGGGTATATCTACGGTATTTTCGCTGGCACTTGGCTATGGTCGTTACATGGAACCTCTCCTTTGTGTCCAGTAGCTTGTAAGCGATGGATAACTGAAGATATATTGTAAGCCTCACAGACTCAAATTGACAATGGGACACTGAAACTGCTTCGCAGTTGCATACTATAGACTCTCTGCAGATATCTCTTCAAGTGACTAATGCTGGCCTCAGGAATTGCATTTCCATCAGACGGGCGCTGATCTATTGCATATGCCTCAGGGACATTGTCAAATTCATTCTACTAGTGTATTTCGATGATACTGGTGCTGGCATTCGACAACAGCCACATCATGGAACCTCTCCTGGATGTCCCGCTGCTTGTAAATAATGCACCACAGACAGTTTACTCTCACCCTCGCACCATACACTGACAATCAGACTCAGAAATTGCTTCGCCACTGCATACTACAGCCTCTCTTCCTCCGTCTCTTCTGGGCACTAACGATTGCCCAAATAATTCAACCTCCATCAGACAGGCGCTGCGCTTTTGCATAAGCCTCGAGGACATTGTCAGAGTAAATATGCCAGTGTATATCTACGACAGTGGCGCTCTCATTTGGCTACGGTGACCACATGGAATTCCTCCTGGGTGTCCAGTAGATTGTAACCAATGTACTGTTTCCATTTCACTGTAGCCCTCGCAACTTCATAATGACGGTGGGACACAGAAATTACTTCGCCATTGCATACTACAGGATCTTAGCCGATGTCTCTTCAATACACAAACGCTCCCCTCAGTAATTGCCTTGCCATTAGACGGGTGCTGCGCTATTGTGTATGCGTGGATGACATTCTCAGAGCTCTTCTGCTAGTGTATATGTATGATACTGGCACTGGCGTTCGGCTACAGTGAGCGCATGGAATAGGTACATTTTTTGTTGATTTTTGGAGGATTTGGGGGTTACAATTTTCAATCTCGCTACGACAAACCTGTGTTCACTGATCCCTGTGTCCATTTTGATGCTTGTTATTAGCTCAGCATTAATGGCTGCTACATGGTGAAGTGTATTTTCACATCCGTTTACTATTCGCATTGGGTCATGAACTAAATGCTCGAAATAATTTTTGGAGAATGTATTAGCACATTTTCCGATGATGTTTTATGCGTACCTCCGGATTTAGAGATGTTGTTTCTCCAACATATCGAGGGTAAATTAAAGTCACCACCAACTATAATTTTATGAGTCAGGTGTGTGTTTGGAATCAAACTCAAGTTTTCTTTGAACCTAGCAGCAACTGTACCATCTGAATTGGGAGGTCTGTAAAAGCATCCAATTATTATTTTGTTCCGATTATCAACAATGACCTTTGCCCATACTAACTCACAGGAACTATTTACTTCGATTTCGGGACAAGATGAACTACTTCTAACAGCAACAAACACGCTACCGCCAACTGTGTTTAGCCTATCCTTTCGTAAGACCGTTCGGTTCTCCGCAAAAATTTCGGTTGAACTTTTCTCCGGCTTTAGCCAGCTTTCAGTGCCTAAATCGATTTAAGCATCAGAGCTTACTATTAGCGTTTGGATCTCTGGTACTTTCCAAACACAGCTACGACTATTTACAACTGTTATACCGATGGTTCCTGTATCTACATTCGTTCTGTGTTCGGCTTGGACCCTTTTGTGACTGAAGCCCTTTTTATGTTTCCCTGAGACCCTCTAACCTAAAAAAACCACTCAGTCCACGCCACACAGCCCCTGCTACACGTGTAACCGCCTCTTGCGTGTAGTGGACTCCTGACCTATTCAGCGGAATCCGAAACCCAACCGCCCTACGACGCAAGTCTACAAATCTGCAGCTTACACGGTCCCAGAACCGTCTGAGCCTCTGATTGAGACCCTCCAATAGGCTCTGTAGCAGAAGTCTGAAATCGGTCATGTCGACTATGCTGCAGATGGTCAGCTCTGCTTTCATCTCGCAAGCAAGACTGGTAGCCGCTCGAAACCAGACGTAATCTGTTGCGATCCAAAGTGACACTCATCATTGGTACAGTCGTGAGCCACCGCTTGCAGCTGGCTGCGTCCTGTGCTCTTCATGGCATCCAGAAAGACCCGTTCCACTTCTGGAATGACTTCACCCCGTATGCAGAAGGAGTTACATTGGCCTTTCCCTTCTTGGCAGCCACGTCCCTAAGGGGTATCTTAATAAAGCACCTAGCGCTGGAGTTGCCAACCACCAATAATCCCAAGCTCTGTGATTTCCCAGATCTTGCAGACTGAGAAGTTTCCTCTGAAACAGGACAGGCGATGGCATCTGGCTGAGCGACAGTGTCAGCCACAGAGAGAACCTGGAACCAGTTTGTCAGAGTAGCCACAGAGGCCTTACGTGCGGCTCATTGGGTAGTCTTTCGTCGCCTGATACGACCCAAGGCTACCTCCCACTCGACCACAGGTGAGGGGTCAACTTCAGTGCGAGCAGTAACTGGGCAGGACTGGAGGGCTCGGACGCGCTGGACGTCCGTTGGATCCCAGTGGCCAGTCGACAACAATGGTGCCCATCCACTGCAGCTTCAAGCTGTGTAACCAAACCCAACACAGCCTGGAGCTGAGAGCGAAGTCTCACCAAATCGGCTCGCATCTGCGTACAACCGTCACAGTCTCTATCCATACTAAAGATCATGGAAAACTAAACTACTCAGATGCCAGACTATCGGCTCATGCTGCGGAACTCTACAGTTGACCTTGACGAAAACGCAGAAATTGTGTCTAATAAATTAGATTAATAGAGATTCAAGAACCTAAATACCCAAGCACTCAGGAGAAACTAAATGACTTGTATTATTAAATGAAATCGGTTTACTTTCCGCCGCAAAGGACAATGAGACAACTGTGGCTGTTAGATATTAAATTAACACGCAGAAACTCAAGAAACTAAACTATCAAAGCACACAGATGAAATTATACAATCCGTTCCTGGTTACGAACTCGTAAAAGTCAAAAAGTAGATTACGTCTTTGTTGCTGCGTCTGTCTCGGGCACCTGCTGCTGTGTGTAAATGAATTAATGTTATGTAGTTGCTAGTTGTGTTTGATTGTCATATGTTTCTCTATTGGTCACTTAAGTTTTCCTCTAGAATGCTCCGACACAGTTACGCTACTCTACGTTTATAAACATATTCATGAAATTTTGACATGATGGTCCACTTTAAAAAAGGAGTATTGCAAGGAACAAAAAGAAGAAAAAAGATCAGTAAATAATGTAATTTTAAATATCATTGCGTTCATCACATAAAAGTAATACCGTAAAATAAAAAACCATGGTCTTTTCTGTTGTAATGTAATTTTAATTTTATGTTTGTTACATAAGTTAGAGAAAACATGCAACTGGAACAACATTTCCTGCACCCCCTCCCCACCCTTCTTAGTTTCCCTGCATGCCTTCATACTACCCTTCCATGCACTTCCTCTGTCCTCTGCCGCTCACCAACCTCTGCCTATTTTGCTACACCCCCCCCCCTCCAAGTAATTCAGCATCTGCCTCCATGTGACGCTTACCCTGCCCTGCGTTCCTCGCATCCACCCTCCCCACCCCCTTCCCCAGCCGCTGCCCCATGTTCCTATCCTCCTATCCATTCGCAGTCCACTCTGACACAATTGGAAAAATTGCTGCTTTGTGATAGGATTTGTTTTCGACATGACCCATCTATGGTTTCAGCAGTAGGTTAAAGCTCTCTTGCTTGCTTTGTTTGGAAAATGACAACAAAAAATGCTCATAATGTCTTCCTTTATAATGGTGGTCTTTGTGTTTGCTTTCTCTGTCGATGTGCATAGCTGCCTAATGGCCTATATGCCCTTGACAGGTTCTGAATCGAAACGTGTGATGTTTTATTTGTTCGTTGGCTATTTGACGTTTATTAAAAGAAAAAATCTGATGTAATGTGGCAGGAACATTTATGATGTTTTGTGCATTATAAAAGCTATATCTTGGTTTGTCTCGATCTTTCACATAAACGCCATCTGGCGCCAAGTTGATATGATACTGTCCTCCAGTCTGGCATGCAGAGTCTCCAAGTATGTTGTTTTGCAAATATCGCCTAACGGGAACTGCACATGATTTGTACGTTTTTCTTGTATTGCTCACTTACATGAGCTTTCGTAAGTATATTGTAAGTACTTGCATCCAGTATGTGCTTCCATTCCTGATGTTACTTCAGCCTCGTAATTATTATGTATCAGCTCTTCTATTATCTCCTTTCTGTAAGTTTGGCCACATCCGATGATGACTAAAGACGCGTCATAAATAGTGTATTAGGGACCTAGCTGTTGCCACGGATTTACTACGCGGCAAGTTTAAATGGTGGCATACCTTACAAATGGAAGAATTCGTGAGTCTAAAGGAATCAATTATTGTAGTTCAACTGAAGTTCAAAAACAGTTCGAAGACAGTTCAAAGCCTACCTGTCACAGTTCTAATGCAATTGTCTTCTCATTTGCAGTTCATAGATATCATAGCCCTCATACAGTTCGCTGCTCAGTTACAGTTCACAGTGGGCGATATTAAAATCTGGCCTCATAATTCTAAAGCACTCCGACCTCAATCACAAACAGGGATGCCGTGAACGGCAAGTGAAAGAGAGAGGAATTTATGTGTGTATGATAAGTCCAATGCCTCTAAAATTTCCTTCATTCGTACCTCCTCTGTGTTACCATAGATGATGAGTCACTGATCTGATTTGTACTGTTAATGCAGCAAATTGGAGAAGTCTAGTTGGTTCCACCGTCCTGAATGGAATGCATAAGGTGTGAATAATGTTGACCAACCATCAGCCTTCTATAGTTGTTGTCACATGCACCTAAAAGATCACGTATGTCATGAAGACACTATTTTGAAGCTGTAATAAATTGTTAGCGAGAAACATGTTTTATAAATAATTAAATTTTGAAATAGTTTGCTTAAATGGAATGCCATTCGATTTTTATTAGCAGAATACGAGAAACTGCACACGTATGGTCTACTTTATGAATCACAAATAATTTCAATTCTTCATACTTTCACAGAGAATAAACAGAGTAATGAACTGTGTGTATGTGTAACTGCTGTCAAACTAGTTATCAATTACGTGTTAAGAAACCAGAAATTGCTATTTAGTTCTTAGTCAATAAGTAAATACCGAACGTCGCAGACAAGATGGCCGCCCTCTGAGACTGCTGATCGAGGTCTTAACATCCGTCCTCCGAGACTGCCGATCAAGTTCTGATCTGACAGTCGAAGCACCTCGCCTGCCATCCAAGTTAGGGGGCAGAACGCAGATCTTCGAAGTTGCTCGTCTGCCGTATCGTTTAGCAGTTGGTTATTATTCTGCTGGTAATTTGAAACAATGGAATTATAACCTGCTATTGAGAGATGTTGTTATATGAAATAAAAGTAAATTCAGTGTTTAGTTTTTCTAATATTATTAATTACAATAATAATTTTTGTGCCCTACTTCCGAAGACAGCAGTCAAACGCGGGAAGGGCCACAAATCAGGCATTCTTTCTCAGGATATACGCACTGAATAAACCATCTGTTACACAATATCGCACCAAATTACGTCATCTTTCCACTGCTATCTTCGTAACTACTCTAAGAAGAGCTTCTTGTAGCTGAATATGATGGCTGTAAGGCCAGATTACAATCTAATACTCCCGCCCAAAATGCTGACTGGATGTAACACAGGAGACCCAAAATCTGATATAATCTACAAAATACAAGTACCTGCACTTTGGGAAGAGATGTCTTACAAGTTTATTCTCCAGCTTCGTCTTACAGCCTTATTGGCAAGACGCATTGTATTCATAATGAGTAAGCTACAGAGAACTCTAAGTTACGCGATACGGCAACGTGGTCCTATACTGTAGTCTGGATTCTCATTCTGCTTGTCTGTGCCCGAAGCGTCTCCTGCAGGATTACAGCAGTGAAGGAGTTTCGGAGCGGCTGCTGCACTTCACATCGAGTAGGCGTCACTGTTGTTAACGCAGCTGATGCGCAGGGCAGCAGCTGGCCGCTGATTAGTCCAAGGCTGCCTTGAACGGTCAGCTCCAGCCACGTAATCAGCAGCGATCGATCTCTCGGACACGCTGACACGTCGCCATCACAAGCCCTTACTCAACACTACAGGATAAACAAAAGGAGCAGGAAGGCCGCGACCTTGCAGACGCTTCGTTGTCCTGTATGTGAGACGACAGCCATCTGCCGCAGTCGTTATAAACAGCTGAATTCCATAAAACTACCGGAGACATACAGTGACTATTTGACATTCTAGCCACAGCAGATTCAGCTTCGTTACATCTCAGCCAGATCATTAAACCAAATGAGTACTGACCCTCACGTACCGGTGGCAGTTGTATGCTCCAGAATTGTTATGGCTCACATAATCTATTGCACAGTCAAAAATCTGTCATGGATATGTTAAACAATATCAGCGTTGCCTGGAGGTTTTGCTTTTGGTTATCGTGGAGGAATTCCAAAGTACTTTGTTGACACCAAATCAGTCCATCTCTTCTGTTATGATGTTTCGTCCTGTTTCCACAGATTTATTTTTCATCACTAGTATAGACTTAGGCTGAAGACTTAGGTCCAAGAACACAGATTATGCATGTAGAATTGTTTTTTACTTTATCTCGACAGGCTCTTCCCCAGCAAAAATAAATGTCTTTACTTGAACTGTACACCTGCCTTCGTGTCAAAATACAAAATGTGACATAAAGTGAAGTACGCTATGACCTTGAATGATTGTCTGTTTCCTAGAATATGAAGCCATGTGTTAATGGACAGTATCCATTCCAGAGACACAACACGGTAAATTGATCTAGTCAGAGTGATTTGTTTCAAACACGGTTGGCCAGAAAGTTGCTTTCTTTCACTACAGTCTATTGCCCTTGGTCATATGTACGACTGTAAAATGCCAGATAACTCGATATCTTTGTAGACAAAGACAGACAACATTTCTGGGCGATGTAAATCAAAACAATAAGTACTATGACCTAAAGTCATATTTATGTTCAAAGAAGCCTCAAATGTGACTAATTACTAAAAAAATATGGAATTCCAACTTTAAGCTTACAGAACAGCCAGCAAGGAATAGCCAGGGAAAATAAAAAAGTAACATTTATTTTTCTACTGTAAATTGTGAATTTAATAAAGTGAAATACTTATTCTGCAGTTTTTTTTGTCACATGTGAAGAGATGTGAATTGCACCATAATATTGTAACTGCATGTACTTACTGTTTGAAAGAATTTGAGTTCTACTGTTTGTAAGAGGAACTGAGTTACGGACGTAAAAGTACGCCGTTCCCCCATCCAGTGTTAAATGAGGGCCACAAATGTACGAGAGCGTAATGAAAATTACATCCCAAATAAAAAATTAAGCACATGTTATGAAATTCTACGTCTTTATTCTTCATGTCTGCATTTGTATTTGTCAACATAGTCACCAGGGTGATAAACACGTTTCTCCCAACTAGAGACCAGTTTATTGATACAATCACTGTGGAGTGTCTGATTCAAAAAAATGGCTCTGAGCACTATGGGACTCAACTGCTGTGGTCATCAGTCCCCTAGAACTTAGAACTACTTAAACATAACTAACCTAAGGACATCACATGTTGTAACTGCGACCAGGACGGTAGCGGGGCAGCACTGACGGAAGGCGCTACGGGACCCGCCGAGAGGGCCGCGAACAGCAACACAACGGAAGAGGACGGACACGACCAACGAAGGACAGAACGAATACAACAAGCCGGAACAACAGAGTCACAAGGAAACAAACTCGTACAGGAACCAGGAAGAAATCAGCCTAGCGCAAGCGAGGTGTAAACCGAAGTAAGCGAAATTAGACTGACTGAATGAGCTTTTTTTTTTTTTTTACTTTATTGTTATTTTAAAACCTGTACAACAGGCAGGCTGTCAGCAGCATTCTACGCTGCTCTTCAGCCATAGAATAGACATAAGTTCCAGAATGGTGGGCAATAAAACAGTAGACGCATAAAGACAAACACGGAGCCGTTCACACTCGACGATAATCCACACGGCAAACTTTTGAAACGACGCACAAACATTGAAGATGGCGATGGCACAGGTGAACGATGGAGTATGACGGGAACACTGAACACTAAACACGACGGCACACACGAGACACTGATGGCGATGATCTCCGGCGCGCGAAAGTCCACGTAGCGTGTGCGAGTCCGGGGACCTGCCAAGAAAGGAGGAGGAGGGGTGGGAGAGGGAGAGGGGAGAGCAGAGATGCCATGGGCAGAGGAGATGGAGGAAAGGAGGAAGGGGGAGGGGAAGCCCTGGGGAAGAGGGATGGAGGAAGAGGGATGGGGAGAAAAAGAAGGGAGGAAGGGTGCCTAAAGGAAACGACACCAGAAGTGGGGGGGGGGGGGCAGGATCAAAGTTGATACGAGGGGTAGAGGGAGGGGAGGAGGACATCATCAGGGAGGGGGAGCTGGTGGAAGCCACCTTGGGAGAGGGTAAGGAGGGTGGAGAGATGGAGGCCGGGTGGGATGTGGGAATACAGGCGCGGCAGCGGGCGGGGTGGGGGAGGATGGGCGAGGAGGATCGAGTTTGTGGGAGGTGTACAGGATCTGTATCCTTTCAATGAAAAGGAGGAAGTGGGGGAATGGAATGAGATCGTACAGGATCCGCATGGGGGAGGGGAGACGGATGCGATAGGCGAACCGGAGAGCATGGCGTTCCAGGATTTGGAGGGATTTATAAAAGGTAGGGGGGGCGGACATCCAGGCCGGATGGGCGTAACAAAGGATAGGGCGGATGAGGGATTTATAGGTGCCATTCAAAGACAGTCGCAGAAGTGAAAATTGCATGTGATATCGCAAATATGAATAGATACGAACAGACAAAAACGGCAATTAAAGTAAAGAAGTCGATTATAGATGAAATGCACTCTGCTCACAAGAACAGAAACGAACTACTAACTCTTAAGGGCTTGAATAAGAAGTTAGAATCACGTAAGGCTATCGTCACAAAGGCAGATAAGGGCGGCACTATGGTTTTAATACACGATACAGACTATATAGAGAAAACTGAAAAGTTCTTTATGGAGAACGGAATACTAGAAGTCAAGAAAGATCCAACCAAGAAATTTCAAACAGAAATAAGGAGGAAAAGTTTAAACTGAAAGTAATGAATCCGCGAATCCCCGAAATACGATCACAAATAAAGCTCCATAAAGTTGAAAAATCGATTCGCCCAATCGTTAATAACACCAGCAGTCCAAGTTATAAATTAAATAAAGAGCTAAATAACAGATTGAAGGCGGCATATACATATCGTCGGACTTTCAACATTAGCAACAGCTACGAATTTGCCGAGCAAATTAAAGACGTACTTATACCTCAGAATGCGTCACTAGCTTCATTGGATGTCACCAATCTATACACAAACATTCCCGTAAAAGAAACGATTGAGATCATTAAGAACAATCTCCTCACTCATGGTAAATTGGCACTGGGGGAAGTGGTTGAACTAGTGGAAATGTTGGAACAAGTCTTGTCGTTCAATTACTTTACTTTCAATGGTAAAATTTATCAACAGAAAGACGGACTGGCAATGGGGAACAGTTTAGCTGGGACGCTGGCTGACATTTTTGTAAATCACTTAGAAAACAAATTCTTTGATGAAAATCCTAATATCGCTGAGAAAATTGTATATTATAGGAGATATTTGGACGACTCCATTTTATTATACAAAGGAGATAAAAATGATATCGAAAACTTAGCACAAAAAATGAGCTCTCAACACCCGAAAATTAGATTCACCATGGAATTTGAAGAAAACAACCGTATAGATTACTTAGATTTAACACTAATAAAGAAAAATGGGAAGCATGAATTTAGCATATTCAGAAAACCTACGTGTACAGATCTAGTTATCAACGAGCGCTCTTGTCACCCACCGCGATACAAATGGGCATATTTTACTTCGATGGTATACAGGCTACTAAGATTGCCACTAAGCCAACACGAAGTAGAAAAGGAGTTAAGTATTTTAAAACAAGTGGCCGTAGCGAACGGATATACGTGTAAGCAGGTGATGAATATTTATAGGAAGATAAAGAAGAAGCAAATGGAACAAACAGAAGGAAGGCAAGTAGCAGTTAAGAGGAACAACAAGAAAAAATATGTAGCTCTCACTTACAATGGAAGAATTGCAGACAAAATTGAAAGATGCTTTCTTAAATCCGACGTTAAAACAGGGTTCCGAACAAATAACACGTTAAAATTGAAGCTCCGGCATAGAATATGTAATAGTAGGAATAAATTTCAGGATTCAGATGTATATAAAATCAAATGTAATGACTGCTGTAAACAATACATAGGGCAGACTGGTAGGAACTTTGAAACCAGATTCAGGGAGCACACCTACTCTCAAAACAAAACAGCTTTTGGTGCGCATATGGCTGCGACAAAGCACTCAGTCACGAATATTGAAAACAACTTAGACATCCTGCATAGAGCTCACAAGGGACGGTTTCTAAACATTTTAGAAGAGATCGAAATATACACCCACAAAAATAAAGATCCGGATTTAATCCTCAACGAACAAAGCGAATTCAATCATAACGCCTATTTTAGCATTTATGACGACCTACTAAGATGACAACTATTGCGTATGGAAATCCAGGCCGAGGGATGAGAGATATTACGCGGTGGAGAAGCCGGAAGACGCGTGCAACGCCTGGCGTCGTTGACGGGGCCCTCCTGTGCGGCCCTCTTGCCCGCGGCGATGGACAGCAGACGACTGAGCGGACCGCGACACAACACCAAAGTGGCGGGAACCACGGAAGCAGACCGTAGAAAAAAACAAGTTCAAACCAGCACCATAGATATATAAATCGCCCTATGTCTTTAGATCGTATAAAAATGATAATTTTACTGTTTTTTTGATCCTGAGAAGTACAGATTTTAGCTTTGACATCTACATATTTTAATTAAATATTTTTAATATAAAAAAGATCTACTGAATACAGTATGTGCAAATGAAATGTAACAAATGTACAAGACGCCACCTGTCGGTAATAGTGTTATAATTAATATAAATGACGTGCACTCTGCCAACCAATTTTATATGACGTAGCATGTGAAAGTTGCTGAATTGGACGGGTTACTCCTGTAACTTAAATATCAGGTACGTTCTGGTACATTTGATGTTGATTAGATAGGATGAAAAAGATTTGCTTTCGTGAAATAGTAAATTAGTATAATTATTTTTACAGATCTGAAGATGGTTTTGAATCAACCGAAACCGGTCCTATGAATAATAAAAAAATTTGCAATCAAGACGGATTTAAAGTAACATTTATAGGTGTGGAGGATGGTGGAGGGGTCCAGACCCCACGTACGGCCGGAAAGGAGCTTGAGGAGATGGAGTCAGGAGTGTGCCTTTGCTTGGATTATCCGGAGATGGGGAGTCCAGGAGAGGCGACGGTCGAGGGTGACGCCAAGGTACTTAAGGGTGAAAGTGAGGGCGATAGGACGGCCATAGATGGTGAGATAGAAATCAAGGAGGCGGAAGGAAGGGGTGGTTTTGCCTACAATGATCGCCTGCATTTTGGAGGGATTGACCTTGAGCAACCACTGGTTGCACCAAGTGGTGAACCGGTCAAGATGGGATTGGAGGTGTTGGGAGCGCTGCAGGGTGGGGGCAATGGCAAGGAAGGCGGTGTCATCGGCAAACTGGAGAAGGTGGACGGGGGGTGACGGCGGCGGCATGTCCGCCGTATACAAAAGGTACAGAAGAGGGGAGAGGAAGGAGCCTTGGGGCACACCGGCAGAGGGGAAAAAGGTGTAGGAATCCGTGTTATGGATGGTGACGTAGGAAGGACGGTGGGAGGGAAAGGAGCCGATCAGACGGATGTAGTTAATGGGAAGGGCGAAGGTTTGCCATATGCGGTCATAAGCACGTTCAAGGTCCAGGGAGAGGAAGATTGCGGAGCGACGGGAATTAAGCTGGTCGGAAAGGAGATGAGTGAGGTGAAGGAGAAGGTCGTCGGAAGAGAAGGACAGCCGAAAGCCACACTGGGTAACGGGAAGGAGGCGGTGCTGGTGGAGATGCTGGTGGATGCGTCGGGTGAGGACAGATTCCAGGACCTTGCTGAAGACCAATGTAAGGCTGATGGGACGGTAGGAGGAGACAGTGGACGGCGGTTTGCCAGGTTGAAGGAACATCAGGATACGGGAGGTTTTCCACAGGTCGGGGTAGTGACCGGTGGACAGGACTACATTGTAGAGCCTGGCCAGAGTGGAGAGGAAAGCGACAGAAGCTTCACAAAGGTGACAGTAGGTGACACGATCGTGACCAGGAGTGATGTTGCGCTTTGGGCGGAGTGTAGCAATGAGATCCTGTGTAGTGATAGGGGCATTGAGTTCCGTGTGTGCAATGTTGTCCAAGTACTGGAAACCAGGTGCGAGGGGAGGGACAGAGGTGTCAAATCGATCGCGGACAGCCGGGAAGAGGGAGTAATCGAACTGGGGATCATCGGGGATGGAAAACACATCGGAGAGGTAGGAGGCAAAGTGATTGGCCTTACTAAGGGCGTCAGGGAAGGGGTGATCATCATGGAGAAGAGGATAGTAGGGGGAAGGTTTAGTTCCGGTAAGGCGACAGAAGGCTGACCAGAACTTGGATGAGTTGATAGGTAGGGTAGCATTTAAAAGGGGTGCATGTCTGTCGCCAGTCCCGGCGTTTCTTAGCCGTGAGCAAATTACGAAGGTGTCGCTGGAGTTGCCGGTGGCATCGTAGTAAGTCCGGGTCACGCATGCAGAGGAAGGCATGGTAGAAATGGCGGGATTCATGGTGGAGGAGGAGGACGGCCTGTGGGGGTAAGGTAGGACGGTGGGGGTGGATGGCGACAGTAGGGACGTGGGCCTCCACAGACTCAGACAAGGTCTGCTGGAGAAAAGAGGCGGCATGGGTTATATCGTCAGGGTGGTGGTAGGTGAAGGGGTGGCTATCGACCTGGGTATCCCAGTAGGCATTCCAGTTGGCACGGGAATAGTCATGGACGTACTTAGGGGGAGGGTCATGACGAGGGTCGGGGTGGGGGCGACGACTGTCTGAAATGGTGATGAGGACAGGGAGATGGTCGCTACCAATAGGCTCCAGGACATCCACCATTATGTGGCCAAGGAGGTTGGGGGAGGAAAGGATAACATCGGAAGTGGAGTTGGATTTGGGATGGGTGTGCTGGGGGATGGGCAGGAGGTCGCCTTGAAGGGAAGAGAGAAACCGATGCCACCGCCATAACTGGGCGGCGGAACGACTACGGATGTTGAGGTCAGCGGTGATCATGTAGGAGGAGAAGGTACGGTCAATGTGGGAGAGGAAGTCGAAGGGAATAGGGGCATTAGGGCGGACATAGATGGTGGCGCAGGTAACGGTAAGGCCGGGGAAGAAGAGACTAAGGATCAGGTGTTCAGTGGGGTCGGGAAGGAGAGGTTGGAGCCAAACAGGGATCTGGCAGTAGTGACCAACGGCAGCTTCACCACACGCAATCGGGAGGGGATTATCGGAGCGGTGGAGGAGATAGGGCAAAGTGTGGATGGTGTGCTGGGGTTGGAGGAAGGTGTCATTGAGGAGGAAGGCATCCATGTGGTGGGTGGCAAGGGTGTGCAGGAAGAGGTTCTTGTTGATGGGAAGAGAGCAGATATTGTTGAAAAGGATACGGTGCTGTCGCACCATGTCAGGGATTTAGACAAGGGTGTCAAGACGGGAGGAGGTGAAATGGGCCTGGTTGTGGGAGTAGGTGGCGTACATTCTGAGTTGGAAAATGGAACGAGCGGCGAGGGAGATCTGTTGGAGAGTGTGGGGGCGCTGAAAAGGATGAACATTCTGAAGGACGATGGAGAGGAATCTGATGATGTCCTCAGCAGTAGGGGGTGGGCGAAGGGAGTTGCCGGGAGGGGTGGGGGCGTCCAGAGGACGGACAGGGACAGTGAGTTCAGGAGTGGTCAGAGGGGGCTGGGCTTTACACTTTTGGGAGTAGGTGGGATTGGGAAGATTGCAGGTGTTGCAGGAGGGAGGGGGTTGAAGGTTAGGGCACTGCTGGAGGAAGTGCGCTTGCCTACAATGCGGGCAGGTGGGGGCCTCACGGCACTTGGCTGTTGGGTGTGCGTTATAGCACAGACACCTCTGGCAGCGCAGGGATTGAGGAGAGTAACGGGAGGGGTCGACCTTGTAGCGCTGGTTGAAATGGAGGGCACCCTCCTTCAGGAGACGGTCAATGGAGGTGGCATCCTCGGAGAAAACCCGCATAAGGCGGATGGGGCCAGCCGAGTTGAAAATGCGGTGGACTTCCCGCACCTCCAGCATGGGATGCGCCTTGAGCTCCGCCAACACCTCCTCCTCCATGATCGTTCAACTAAGCCGAGTGATCACGGCGGTGAGGGTTGGCAGGCGATGTGGGGGTTGGGGTTGGTGGGTAGGAGACGGAGAAGGAGCAGGGGTGAGGGAGGCGGGAGAGGATGTCAGTATGGAGGGTTGGGCTGGGGGAGGAGATGAGAACGGAATCCCATCTGGGAGTGAGGAGAGAGATGGGGGCACCAGGGAAGTGTTGGTGGAGGAGGAGGGAGAGATTCCGGGCCTCGAGAAGGGAAGGATCGGGACAGGAGAGGAGGTATTTGTATAAAGAGGGGGGGAAGGAGGAGGAGGACAGGGAGGTGGAGGGGGTGGGGCCAGGCGGGGAGACATCCACAGCATTCTGGGGGGGGGAAGGAGGAGGGGGCGCAGGCTCTTTGGGAGTGGAGGAGGTGGTGGTGCCACTAGGGCGTTTAACGGCGGCAGAAGGGTGGGTGGTGATATGAGGAACGGGAGCTACAGGGAGGTGACGAGAAGGGGCAGGTCTCGGCGTGGACGCAGCAGTCGGCGCCAGAGATGGTGATGGTGAAGGCGACGGCGACGGCGGTGATGGCGAAGGCGATGGGGAGTGTTGGGCATGGGCAGTGGTCCGACAGGCCACCACCCTAGATGGAGCGGCAGTGACAGGCTGGGGGAGAGGGGGAAAAGGATCAGAAGGATAGGAGCGGGAGGAAGAAGCTGGAAAGGGGGCGAAAAAGAGCGAGGGCGAAGGGAGAGTGAGATGAGGCGGGATGGAAAGAGGGGGGTGTGACTGGGCACACCATGTCATGGTGGTGGTGGTGGCAGAGGGGGATGTATAAACGATGGCTGTGTTGGTAGTGGTGGTAGTGGCGGTGGGGGCTGACATGACGACAGGGAGGACGAAAAAGAATGGACAAAAACTGGGGACAGACGAAGACGAAGGCGGAGATGGAGGAAGACGAAGACGGATGAAGTCCAGAGTCCCATGCTGCTGGCGCTGACGGCGACGGCGACGTCGACGGCGACGTCGACGACGGGTGGAAGGAACGCCGCAGCTGCTGCTGCTGCTGCTGCTGCTGCCGCAGATGGGGCAGGGGCTGCTGCTGCTGCTGCTGGGCTGGCTGGCTGCCATGCTGCTGCTGCTGCTGCTGCTGCAGGAGTGCTGGCTGGCTGCTGCCGGCTGTACCGCTGCTGCTGGCCGGGACCACTGTTGCTGGCCGGGACCGGGACCGCTGCTGCTGCTGCTGCTGTTGCTCGGCTGGACCGCTGCCGCTCGGCTGGCTGGCTGGCGTTGTTGTGCTGAAGGATGTGGCGCTTCATGTGTGGCGGAACACTTAGAATTCGAAACTCGATTACCGTACTGTGGGGCGGCGTGTTTTGAATTTGTAAAAATGTACTGCTGTATAAATGCTTGCATGTTGAAACACTTCCCGGCCGATGCACCATATGTGGGGTGGCGAATAATTTGTAAATTTAAATTGCTGTATAAATGTTTGAATGTTGAATCAGTTTCAGGCTTTTAGAATATTGTTAATGCTGTCTTTCGCCGTTCTCAACACTGGCTCTCTATTTACTTTTTAGCACCCAGAATGTGATTTAACAAAACGTGAAGCCTGTAATTAGAGTTCCTAGTGCCCACTTCATCTGAGAATACCATTATAGCTGCAGCTTATAGCTCTGAGGAATTAGGAGATTGTCCGGGATTTCTAATCAAAAACGATTTTCCAAAATAGTTGAGTATATTCTGGAATTCACTGATAAAAAACACAAGTATCCTTTCAACCTATCTAACAGAGCAGTTCAGAGTCTAATGCGCTGATGCAACTATAAATGTCCGAATTAAATGTTGAAATGAATGCTCGCCATAATTTGACGAGAATATTTCATCAAACGCCACGCTAAATAATTGGTAGAATGGGTGTCCCGCGACGGCACGTGAAAATACGACAATACGCAAACTGAAGCTAGATAATGAAAATCATCCCCAGAATTAACCATCCACTTGAAATGATTTCATGGTTCCGCGTATCTCTAGTAACTTAATACGGCACCCGAGGCTGTTTGTAGCAGTGATACCGATGCGTCGCGACTCCCGACACAGATGGCGTGTTATTCAGCGTCTGGAGAGAACTGGGGCCTTGCTTCCTCGTGCAACGTTCTTATATATAAAGCCGCGGTGCGGACGGCTAAGGGAACGCCTGATCAAATAGGCACTCCCGACTAGCCGCTGGGCTAGTAATGCACCACTTCAAGTTACATAATAATTTATACCTACTTTTGCTGATGGCCGATGAAGCTCTTAATTTAAACGTGCATTCAGCACGCAGGTAAGTATTGATAATAAAATTTTGACGTGGCTAAGTTAAATATTTTGGGCGAGAGAATTAATTTAATTACACTGCACGCAGTAGATGAGCTCTGAACTGGCCCTTTTGAGATCCGCTATCGCTATAATTTTATAGTTATTCAAAAGAAACTTTTCACGTCTTCATAGTCATAGCGGACCTCCAACCCATTTAAATCTAAACATCCTAGCCTTATTTATTAGCCTACTTAATCTATCTTGCTTCCTTCAGTTTTGAGACGAAAACCAGAAAATCATGAATTTCCACTAAAATCTTAATTTGTGAAATCCAAAGTACTGTTTTTATTAAATCATTATGAAAGATGAACCTAAATATAAATTTTGAAGTCTCTAGCTCTTTTCTGTTGCGCCAATGATTTTTTCAGATAAATGTCCAAATTTCGAAAATGGCTGAAGTTATCGAACTGATATTTAACACACATTAATTTAGTATTACTTCTGACATGCTAGAAAAGTTTTAGTTCATTTGCTTGATTTTTAAGGTATTGCGCAACATTTATGACGCCAGAGCTAGTTACAGCAGACTGGCTGGCACACAATGGAAACTGATGTGAATTAACTACAGCGTGAGTAGGCTGCTTCCCTACATCACCCTCTACTTAAATTTTTTGTTTATGAATGTTAATGAATGAAAAAAAAATTAATTACAAAAAGGGAAGCAAGAGTACAGTTTAACTCCCTATGAAAAATTTATTGACATATAAACATGTAGAAACATTAAAGTAAACTGATTACCTACATTAATTATTTAAATTGTGGGCATGTTCACTGGCTTTTAAGCAATATTATCCCTCGAAATTTAAGCAAAATCAATGAAACATTTTGGCATACATATTGCCTTAGACAATCAAACACATAGAAATTGAAAAATTATGAAAATCTTAGATCCATTAAATACATTTTTACATACACAAATTCAACGAAAATAACATGATACATAAACAGATGATTATCTCTTAGCAGTCTTTTCTAAACCTGAAAGAAAAGTTCACAAATAATTTTTACACACGTGGTTGTAGCCGCTTTGGCTGGCGTCCTACACTTCCATTCACAAGGGTAGAGGAGGGGAAGTTGCTATGGTGTGCGTCCTTCACGTTCTCTCTAAATTACATGGGGGAAGGGGAGGGGTCACTGTGATTTGTGTCCAAGTCACTCCACGCTTTCATGCAGCTACCAGGCTGCCATTATCTAGTTTTCCTGTAGAACAAACAAAAAGAGTGCCTCAGACTCTGTTCACTTAACACCTAAGGGTGGGTCACAATGAAATGGGGATATATACATTTTATCCTTTAATATGTTGCTGGAACAAAGTTGACAGAACTTTTTCAATTTTACTCTCACGGTTACTTAATTGTCATAAAATCGGTAAACAAATGGCTCAAAACGCCGTTAGTCACGTACTAGAGAAAATTTATGCTCAAGGCATACAATCCTAAATTCTATTCAATTTCAATTTATTATTTCTGGACCGGAACACTGAACCAATGCTCGGTACATTCCTGATAAAGCTGTATTTTACTCACTTAGGTGACTCATCTTTGATTATCTTATTCTTAGAGATAGTATGAGTATATTTGATTAGTAGTTGTATTCTCAGCTTCTTTGTACATGTGAGTAACTTTTGGTAACAGTACAGTTCTGAGTGTTCAAAACACACTACGTTTAGTTGACTACAAAATCCACTTATTGGTCCTCTGCTGTTGTGTTAGTTCCACATCTGCAATTAGGTACTTACTTACTTTGAAGTGTATTTATGCTGAGCTAAAATTAATGTTTCACGTCTGTCAGTATGTTATTTATTTATTTTGCTAGTGTATGTACTTATTTAACACTCGCTCTATTAATATTTAAAGCATAGGATAGCACATTTATTTCATATTCAAAGTGTATTGCAGCTGATTAGTTTGCTCACGTGGCAATCCATTTCCACTCGATCGGACGCTGAAACCTCAGGTAGTCTCTCTCAGACCTACCACTAAAGTGTATCAAGTAATTATGGACGAGCGTAATGCTGAATTCCTTAAACCTATAGGACACCATGAGCTGCTCTGTCTCATCTAACATAAGGGTACCTATGGTCGCATTCACGCCTCCAACTCATAACCTCAATACGTGTAGGTGTATCCTGTCACACACTACACTAAAATAATGGCCAGCTCCAACCTTATAAATACTTCAGGGACGTGTCCTTCGCGTCTCAACCACAAACACTGCTCAATTCTATTACACTGCCTTTCCTTGCTACACAAGGTGAGTTCATCCTTACAACTTATCTGCATATTTTTCATAACACTAAGCAATCTCTTTCTTACTATTTATTAGTTAGCTCTAATGCATACACTAGGTTTCACTACCAATTCTTGTTCATTCTCTATTTCTACTTGGAATATCTCCACAGCTATACCATAGCCACTAGCATCAACAGACATGCAGAATGGTTTTTCAAAATCAGGATGATGTAAAATAGGAATATTAATTAAAGATTGTTTAAGCACCTCAACCGCCTGTTGACATTCTGCTGTCCAAACCCAAAGGGTATTCTTTTTCAGCAGGAGGTGAAGACATGGAGCATTAAATGCCTGATCACTATCAAAACGCCTATAGAAGCCGAACAGACCGAACATCGATCTCAACTGCTTCTTGTTTCTGGGAGCCTCAAATTTTTCAATGACTGCTAGCTTGCCTGGGTCAGGCAGAATACCTTTTCCACTTATCCTATATCCCAAGAAACCTATTTCCTCTTTAACGCACTCTGTCTTTTCAATCTTTAATTTCATGCCACCTCTCTCAATAGCCTCTAACACTTCCTCTAATAAAGCTATGTGTTCTTCCTAGGTAGGAATTGCTATTAACAGATCATCTACGTAGACTGTTATTTTATTACTTAAAGCTGGTCCTAAAACATGGCACATCACATGTACGAAGGCACAAACAGAGATATTAAGTCCGAAAGGTACCACACGGTTTTGGTAACAGACTCCTTTGTACAAGAAAGCTGTGTACTTCCTTGAACTTTCCGCCAGTGGCAAATTCCAATATCCACACGTGATGTCCATAGAAGTTAAGAATTTTACTCCCCGGAATTTTTGCAATAACTCGTCCATGTTCTGAGGTCTATCACTTTCCCTAACCACTATTTCATTCAACCAACGAGCGTCCAAGACCAATCTGACACTCCCGTCTCTTTTTGGTACAACTACCAGAGGATTATTGTACTCACTGACCGCTTTTTCAATCACACCCCACTCTAGCATTCTCTGTATCTCCTTTCGAACCGCCTCCTTCCTAGCTACATGTATTTGGTATGGCTTCCTGAAAAACACTTGGCCGGGTTTCACCTGTAATTGACATTCATAACCTTTGACTGTGCCAGGTCGATCTGAAAATACCTTATGATGCCTTTTTAGAACCTGTCTCAGTTCTTCCTTCTGATTGGCTGAAATCTTATCGATTTCCTGCAATTTAGCTTCTATTTTGTCTAAAATAATTGTTTCTTCTTCTTCTTCTGTGTTCAGCTTACTGTTATTAAGATTAACACCTTCGTCCCAATACCCCCTGTTTTTCAGAACTCGTATAGGCAGCTCCCAAGTTTCATGATCAGTTACTACACGTTTATCACTAAAAGGTACTATAATTACTCCGGTTATTGGCAAGACCATTTTTAACTGGCTTCTTTCAAAGACAACAACACTCTGATATTTTGACAAGAAATCTATGCCAATTAAAACCTCAATACTGAGATTGTTTACAATTAAACATGGATGATCAATTAAATTACCCTTAATGTTGAAGGGCAGCAAAGCTTCTTGCTTTACCGTTTTCGACACCTTGCCAGTAGCACCAATTATTCTTAGTCCTGATACCCTCATTACTGTAAGCTTGTCTTTACCAGGTAATGCATGAAAGAAGGACTGAGATATTGCACTCACCTCACTTCCACTGTCTAAGAGACAACGTACATTGATACCCAACATATTCACTATTATTATAGGGTGGCTTATTCTAGGTTGTACAGGTGGTTCCTCAAATTCATCTAGTAGTTCCTTTTGGATTTGTCTCCAACTAAAGTGATCGACATCTGTCTTCATTACATTTAGGTCACAGTGTGTAGGGGTTTCCTGAATTACATTTTCAGCTGCCTTTTCCAGTCGGTCTATTAATTTTAAATCGAAACACCGCACGACTTCATTACATTTAGTTTGCTGAACATAACCCAAATTACTGTAGTCTGAGTGATTCTGCGTCTCCAGACCGGGCATAACACTAGTTACAGCTAAACCACTTTTACCACTATTGTCGGTTTCCTTCTCAAGTGACAACTGGTCACAGCTACTGGGTTCATCGACCCTCAACAGCCTACCTTCTACATTCTCACTTATCTCCTGTCCTAAATCTATTAGTACATTATCAACATCCTGCACAGGCACTTTAGATAAGAGCACATCATCTTCATCGTAAATATAAGCATGAATTTCTTCTGCTTCTTCACCTGTCAATTCAGTATTTTGTAGCTCCTCCCTATCGTTACACTGCTGCGCCTTCTCTCTCTCTTCCCACTTAGAAAGCGTCTCTAACACGGTATCTATCAAATACTGTGAGTGATCTAATATTTCTGCTGTATTCTTAGGTGCTACCGACTCTTCATCCACATCTTCAGTTTGAGTATTCTGATCTGTCTTACCAATTCCCGTAACAACTGGCATAGGAAAAGTAACCGCCTGGTGAGCGCCAGTGTCCTCATAGACGGGAACTAGTTTTCCTGCCTCGGCCTACTGCTGTTTCCTTTATTTTCATTATAGTTAACTGGCATAGCATTGCTTTCCGTACTGTGGTTTACATGCATAATTTTGTTTGGCACAACATTACTGCCATTTGGATGCCATTGTTGGTTCTGATAATTATTTCCCCAATTCCTACCTCTCTTAGGATGGCGAACACCTACTGTTCTGATGTTTACTTTGCCATTTTGCTCGTTCCTAAAATTACAACTATTGTTATTAGCACTTCGGTTATTACGTGCTTGCTCCTCATTGGCAGCAACACGTTCTACACGTTCCAGATACTCAATGAAACAATCCAGATTGTCTCTGGGGGCAGATATAATTCTAGTTTGCCAATACCATGGCAGTTTGGCTTCAAGACGTAATATAATCATTTCTGGTTTTAGCTTTTCGTCCAAATGTGATAAACGTGAAATCCATGACCTAGCAAACTCTTTAATAGATTCCCTGCCTGCATTGAAGCGTTTTCCACTCCAAAATTCTCTCAACACTTCATTTTGCTTATTACTAGACCAATATTCATTAATGAAAGCTGTTTTAAACTCCGCTAATGTTTTTTACTTCAACATAACATCAGCTGACCAACGCATGGCGTCACCTGCTAAATGGCTTTTCATAAATGAGATTTTCTCTCGTTCAGACCAAGTCGGTGGAATCACATCTTCAAAATCGTTCCAGAAATCTAGCGGGTGGATATTTTTATCTGGATCAAACCGCAAGAACTGCCGACACCCGATAAAAGCGGCATTTGCAGCTACAACTTGCTGTATACTACCATTACCAGAAGTTACTGAAGCTACTTTACTCTCAATGTTAGCAATGTTAGTACTTATATTTTCTACTTTCATTTCCACATTATCTACTCTTTGTACAATATGGGTAGTGTCAGTTTTGATTGCTTCTACTTCTGCTTGACATATGTTTACTTTTATATTAACATCTTTAAATCTATCTGAGCACAGTTCAGATTCCGCCTCGATCTTTTCTGTTAACTTGTGCTCCAGCTTCGCATCTTCCATTTGGAAGTCTTTGCGAACCTCAGAAACTTCGGATTTAACTGTTTTATACATTTCAGAAAACTGTTGAGCAGCCTTTTTCTTAATATCCTCATGATTGTAATCAATTTTACAATTCAAACTGTCTAGATCCTCTTTCAACTTATTGCAACCAGCCTTGAAGGTATCGTCCATTACCTCCAATCGTTTATTAAAATTAGTTTGACTGGCCACAATCCTGTTATTTACCTCAATTATATTAGATTTTAATTCAGCGTTACTGCTTTTGACCTGTTCACTTATTTCAGACTTTAATTTAGCATTACTGCTTTTGACCTCAGTTATTTCAGACTTTAATTCAGCATTATTGGATTCTAATTTATTGTCCATTGCCTCAAACCGCATATTAAAATTTGTCTGACTGGCAGCTATTGCTTGTATTATAACATTTAGATCAACAGCCCCAGCATCTTTGGGTTGCTCACTAGCTGGCTTTTATCACACTCAGGTGACGAAAAATTAGCTCCAACACCAGAATCATCAAAACTAAATGAAGCTTCTGATTGATTAGTCATATCTAACTGCTCCTTCTTAAACTCTACCATCTCTGATGACTGTTTCACTTTTAATTCATCAGAGAAACTATCATCCAATAAATTTACAATTTCTACTTTCTGCTTTACTACAGGGGTCTCTATTATTGAATCATTGCCCCTTCGCACACTACTGTCAGGAGACAATACTTCATATTTCACTTTAACATTACTACTTCCATGCATGTTTACACTTGAAACGTTGTCTGAATTTACAGTTCCCTCAACAGACATAGGTTCTAATTTAAGTTTAAACTCAGTTTCTTTTGGCGGTTCCATCGCCGACAGTCTTTTAGTGCAGGTTAGTAAAATTTTTAACAGCTTTTCACTTAACTTAGTTCCTTCTGCACGACGTTGTCGGCGCGGCGTACCAGGATTACTGATGCGACGTGGCACGTTAAACTGCAGACGGCACTCCGACTGCTGCGACGGACGACTGCGGTACGGCAAAACTGGCTTCTCGCGATGCCGGCAGCACCGCTAGACTCAGTGCCAGCTCCGTCAATCCAGATGCGTTGTTAATCCAATTGCGTCGTCCACATGCACACGTAACACTTTCACTGTTCTATTACTCAGCTGCGTGTCGCATTCCTCTCGCGAATCCGAATAGATAAAAAAAAAAAAAATCACTTTCACTTAGTTGATTTCCCGGCCGATGCACCATGTGTAGGGCGGCGTGTTTTGAATTTGTAAAAATGTACTACTGTATAAATGCTTGCATGTTGAAACACTTCCCGGCCGATGCACCATATGTGGGGCGGCGAATAATATGTAAAATTAAATTGCTGTATAAATGTTTGAATGTTGAATCAGTTTCAGGCTTTTAGAATGTTGTTAATGCTGTCTTTCGCCGTTCTCAACACTGGCTCTCTATTTACTTTTTAGCACCCAGAAAGTGATTTAACAAAACGTGAAGCCTGTAATTAGAGTTCCTAGTGCCCACTTCATCTGAGAATACCATTATAGCTGCAGCTTATAGCTCTGAGGAATTAGGAGATTGTCCGGGATTTCTAATCAAAAACGATTTTCCAAAATAGTTGAGTATATTCTGGAATTCACTGATAAAAAACACAAGTATCCTTTCAACCTATCTAACAGAGCAGTTCAGAGTCTAATGCGCTGATGCAACTATAAATGTCCGAATTAAATGTTGAAATGAATGCTCGCCATAATTTGATGAGAATATTTCATCAAACGCCACGCTAAATAATTGGTAGAATGTCTGTCCCGCGACGGCACGTGAAAATACGACAATACGCAAACCGAAGCTAGGTAATGAAAATCATCCCCAGAATTAACCATCCACTTGAAATGATTTCATGGTTCCGCGTATCTCTAGTAACTTAATACGGCACCCGAGGCTGTTTGTAGCAGTGATACCGATGTGACGTGACTCCCGACACAGATGGCGTGTTATTCAGCGTCTGGAGAGAACTTGGGCCTTGCTTCCTTGTGCAACGTTCTTATATATAAAGCTGCGGTGCGGACAGCTAAGGGAACGCCTGATCAAATCGGCTCTCCCGACTAGCCGCTGGGCTAGTAACGCACCACTTCAAGTTAATAAATAATTTATAGCTTCTTTTGCTGATGGCCGATGAAGCTCTCAATTTAAACGTGCATTCAGCACGCAGGTAAGTATTGATAATAAAATTTTGATGTGGCTAAGTTAAATATTTTGGGCGAGAGAATTAATTTAATTACACTGCACGCAGTAGATGAGCTCTGAACTGGCCCTTTTGAGATCCGCTATCGCTATAATTTTATAGGTATTCAAAAGAAACTTTTCACATCTTCATAGTCATAGCGGACCTCCAACCTATTTAAATCTAAACATCCTAGCCTTATTTATTAGCCTACTTAATCTATCTTGCTTCCTTCAGTTTTGAGACGAAAACCAGAAAATCATGAATTTCCACTAAAATCTTAATTTGTGAAATCCAAAGTACTGTTTTTATTAAATCATTATGAAAGATGAATCTAAATATAAATTTTGAAGTCTCTAGCTCTTTTCTGTTGCGCCAATGATTTTTTCAGAAAAACGTCCAAATTTCGAAAATGGCTGAAGTTATCGAACTGATATTTAACACACATTAATTTAGTATTACTTCTGACATGCTAGAAAAGTTTTAGGTCATTTGCTTGATTTTTAAGGTATTGCGCAACATTTATGACGTCAGAGCTAGTTACAGCAGACTGGCTGGCACACAATGGAAACTGATGTGAATTAACTACAGCGTGAGTAGGCTGCTTCCCTACAGTACACTGTTTTTCACGTGCCGACGTAGTTATGTGACTCACAGCCATGTTACCACGCTACAGTTCGAAGCCCTGGAGCGGCAGAAGTCTGCAAACAGGTGGACAGGAAGAATGAACAACTGGAATGTCGATAACGCTTGTTTTGCTTCAAAACTTTTAAGGATTTACTCACAAAAATTTCGGAGCCATTATTTCTCAGCACTTCTACATATTATGTAGAATGACTGGGGTCCAGCTAAGTTACCTTCTTCTTTAAAATGAAATGAAAAATGTACATATAAAGTATATATAAGTCATAAAAAACCGTAATTCGTAGGAGACAGTGCTGAAGATTAAACTCAATTGTTTGCCTTCTCACCAAAATGCTGTGTCCACTGAAGGAATCTCGCTATAAAAAGTAATTTCGTAAGCTTTAAGAATTTACACATAAAAATTCTACGGCACTATTTCTCCGCAAGTTCATATATTATGTAGAGTGATATGCGTCCACCTTCCTCTGTAAAATGAAATAAAAAAGGTATACACCGGGTGGTCCATTGATTGTGACCAGGCCAAATAACTCACGAAATAAGCATCAAACGAAAAAAACTACAAAGGACGAAACTCGTCTAGCTTGAAGGAGGAAACCAGATGGCGTTATGGTTGGCCTGCTAGATGGCGCTGCCATAGGTCAAACGTATATAAACTGCGTTCTTTTTAAAAAGAGGAACCCCAATTTTTTTTTACATATTCGTGTAGTACGTAAAGAAATATGAATGTTTTGGTTGGACAACTTTCTTCGCTTTGTGATAGATGGCGCTCTAACAGTCACAAACGTATAAGTACGTGGTATCACGTAACATACCGCCAATGCGGACGGTATTTGCTTCGTGTTACTTTACCCGCGTTAAAATGCACCGTTTACCAATTGCGGAAAAGGTCGATATCGTGTTGATGTTTGGCTATTGTGATCAAAATGCCCAACGTGCGTTTGCTATGTATGCTGCTCGGTTTCCTGCACATCATCCAAGTGATCGGACCTTTCGCCGGATAGTTACGTTATTTAAGGAAACAGGAAGTGTTCATCCACATGTGAAACGTCAGCCACGACCTGCAACAAATGATGATGCCCAAGTTGGTGTTTCAGCTACTGTCCCGGCTAATCTGCACATTAGGAGCAGACAAATTTCGAGAGAATCGGGAATCTCAAAAAAGTCGGTGTTGAGAATGCTACATCAACATCGATTGCATCCGTACCATATTTCTATGCACCACATGTACATTTTTGCCACTGAGCACAAGAGAAATTACGGGACGGTGACACATTTTTTCACGCGTTCTATTTAGCGATGAAGCGTCATTCACCAACAGCGGTAACGTATACCGGCATAATATGCACTATTGGGCAACGAAAATCAACTATGGCTGCGACAAGTGGAACATCAGCGACCTTGGTGGGTTAATGTATGGTGTGGCATTATGGGAGGAAGGATAATTAGCCCACATTTTATTGATGGCAATATAAATGGAGCAATGTATGCTGATTTCCTACGTAATGTTCTACCGATGTTACTACAAGATGTTTCGCTGCATGACAGAGTGGCGACGTACTTCAAAAATGATGGATATCCGGCACATAGCTCGCGTGCGGTTGAAGCGGTATTGAATAGCATATTTCATGACAGGTGGATTGGTCGTCGGAGCACCATACCATGGCCCGCACGTTCACCGGAACTGACGTCCCCGGATTTCCTTCTGTGGGGAAAGATGAAGGATATTTGCTATCGTGATCCACCGACAACGCCTGACAACGTGTGTCAGCGCATTGTCAATGCAAGTGCGAACATTACAGAAGGCTAACTGCTCGCTGTTGAGAGGAATGTCGTTACACGTATTGCCAAATCCTTTGAGGTTGACGGACATCATTTTGAGCATTTATGTGGTATTCACAGGTAATCACGCTGTAACAGCATGCGTTCTCAGAAATTTTAAGTTCACAAAGGTACATCCATCACATTGCAACAACCGAAATAAAATGTTCAAACGTACCTACATTCTGTATTTTAATTTAAAAAACCTACCTGTTGCCAACTGTTCGTCTAAACTTGTGAGCCATATGTTTTTGACTATTATAGCGCCACCTATCACAAAGCGAAAAAAGTGGTCCAATCAAAAGATTCATATTTATTTACGTGCTACACGAATATGTAATAAAAAATGGGGGTTACTTTTTAAAAAAAATCACAGTTGATACCGTTTGACCTATGGCAGCACCATCTAGCGGGCCAACCATAACCCCATCAGGTTTCCCTCTTCAAGCTAGACAAGTTTCGTTCTTTGTAGTTTTTCTTTTGACGCTTATTTCGTGAGATATTTGGCCCGGTCACGATCGATGGACCACCCTGTATAAAGTATTTTTAAGTTATAAGAAATGTAGTTCATTGGAGACAGTGCTGAAGATTAAACTTGACCCACTTGTTTGCTTTCTCAGCAAAATACTGCATGCAGTAATGGAATCTGGGTATAAAAAGTTACTTGCTTATTTTGGTTCTTCAAGAGACACAGAATTTCTTAAACTCTATGAGCCCAATTCATTTGACGTTCATCAACAAAGTAAGACACCATTTCTTAAAGTATATCGGCTGAATTCACGATAACGTTCATCAACACTATGCTAGGTTCTGCACAGGAAACGCAAGGTAGCAGAGTTTAGATTTTACAGAAGTCTATATCATTTTACCTCAGATTCAATTTATTATCAATATAAACACATACTAATCTAAAACATTTCGATTCGCATATTGATTTTTCGTCATGAACTATTTCCAGCTGTGTGGCCAGCCTTTGCATGGCAGGGAGTTGTGCGTGTTATATTTTATTTGTGTGGAGTGGTAGACGATTTGCAGAGAGGTAGTTTGCGGTTATTAACTTTCAAAACTGTTTTATTTACGTTTTTAAAGGTTGAAGTTTCTACCTCATTCCTGATTATAGTGCTTGCGTCGTCAAAAATGATAATTACTACTGGTTCTTAGATTACAATAGCAGGTCATCTATGTGCGTGTAAGAAGGACAAGAGCAGACGCAACGTCGGTCTCTGCGGTATATCTGTAAAGATTATTACCCATTCCGATGGTGTTCTTTCGTTTTGTACGAACCCTGCGTCCTTTGATTACATAATCTGCATAATTTTAGTTATAGAGTAGGAAAATATGTCGCCAGCAACATTTCTGACACCATAGCATTTGAAGTTTACCGAAATATTCTAAACTCCGTTTCACAACACACTGAAAACGCCAGTGGGTACAAGCTCGTAATTTAAATTTTGTATGATCTGATTTATTAATTTGAATGTAACATTTTTTCAGGAAAGAGGCTTTTGAAATAAAAATTAGATCTGACAAACTGTATACAGTCGATTATTTTTATGAGTACCATCCTTATCGTAAAGTTATCTGGCAATAACATATTCCAAACACAAACCCCATGACAATTATATTATATATTGATATATGTCCAAGATATTCTTTTATGAACTCTTGGGGGGGGGGGGGGGGGAGAACTTTGTCAACATAATAATG
This sequence comes from Schistocerca piceifrons, assembly GCF_021461385.2. Taxonomy (NCBI): domain Eukaryota; kingdom Metazoa; phylum Arthropoda; class Insecta; order Orthoptera; family Acrididae; genus Schistocerca; species Schistocerca piceifrons. The sequence continues at coordinate 15,335,305 of NC_060142.1, read as the reverse complement.
AAAAGGAAACCGCTCAAGGTCCACCTTGCATTTCGTAAATTCGTTAAGGGTTATAGAGTATCTCACTCCGACTGTGAGAATAATGATTTGAACCAACTAGCCCTGATGAGAGCAAATCGCATGGTACCGCTTCGCTCTGTAAGTGGAGACGGTCGAGGAAATGCTGTGGAGCGGCGCGAGGCCTGGTGCTTACGTCACGGGGTGCAGGCAGGCAGCTCCCCACTCATTACGTAAGCCGGGCTGGGCGGCCAGGCCGCGGCCACAGCCGGCGGCCACGCCACCAATTAGCGCCAAGCGGAATCCGCCGCCGAGAGAGCGTTGGGATTAATTCGGCCAATTACGGGCTGCCGCAGCCTGCCGCGGGGAAGTCCCCTGCTGTGCGGGGGAGGCCACCGATTGCGGGGAAAGGCCCCTCGCTGCCAGGAATCCCCTCAATGTCGCCAACGTCACGCTGCCGCCAGGTGGCGTCCCGGTAATTGCATGGCGAAGTGTGCCTCCACGCGCCCCCGGAAACCAATCGCGCTCTCCGTACCGTACTACAGGCTTATATCAAGATTGCTTTGCATAATGCACTCCTGCACTGCATGCTGTAGGCGGTCAGTTCATTCCATGATCTGCAGCAGCTCATAACACATACCTCTATGTCTGTTTCCATGTCTCTATCCCCCTCTCTGTGACACAAACACACACACACACACACACACACACACACTCACACTCACACACACACACATGCGCACGCGCATGCGTATGTAGTCAAATAAGTTCTTCTTAAGGAACGACTGTATTTAATCTTTTACATCGCTGCAGGTCCTAATACTTCACGCCACTAGTATTTGCGCAGTAATCACTTCTTGCTTTCGCGACCAACCACACTGATGTCATAGGAACATGCTATAACACCTACTGCTAAATATTGAAGTTTTGAGAGGAGATAGGTAATCTGTACTATTAAACAGCGTATTCCAACGGTTTCTGGGCGTCGCTTTACATGTTGGCATCGAAGTTACCCAACATTTGAAGAACTCTGTTGCACCTAAACGTGCAACTGTTCGAAACTACAACCGCAAGCGAGTTCTGTTGAGCAACCGTCGAGACGAGGATAGAGCCTTTTTTTTTATAATCTCATGTTGACTGCCACAGCCCTTGCCTGAAGGAGAATCGAACTGCATTCTCCACATAAAACAGTGTGGGAACGCTGCAGACTGCACAATACTCACATAGGCCAGCTATTGATGGTCTTCCTAGCTGTTCTGGCTCTTAGTTCCCATTCTCTGAGAAATGTTTAAAGGTGTGTTGAAAACTGTACACTACGGTGGTCTCAGTGAAATGTTGTGCAGATTCCACGATAACATCCAATTCAATAGCGAAATCCATTATAGTACTTGCTACTACGGAAAGTCACAATTAAAATTCTTTTATGCTGTAAAGCGCTATTACTCTTAGAGAAAATTAACATTTGATAAATTCTGATGTTTCATGACAGTCAGAGCAAAGATATTGTAAAAAATACTAATACACAAAAAACTATTTTGAAATAAAGTCAACAAGAATAAGTTAGTTTGTTGCAGACGCTGAATGCCAGAGGTATAAGATTTGAACCATTTTGCAGCATTTCCTGTTACACTATAATATTCTAATTTAGATAAAAGGATACTGTGATTTACACAGTCAAATGCCTTTGACAGATCACAAAATATACCATTTGCCTGCAATTTTTTATCTAATGAATTAAGCACATTTTCACTGTAAGTGTTGATAGACTTCTCAATATCAGAAACCTTTAGAAATCCGAACTGTGACTTTGACAGTATGTTATTTGAGATAAGATGGTTATAAAGCCGATTGTACATTACTTTTCCTAAAATTTTTGAGAATGCTGGCAAAAGTGAAATTGGGCGGACATTTGATGCTATTTCTTTATCTCCCTTCTTCAACAGTGGCTTACCTTCAGCAAATTTTAACCATTCAGGAAATATTCCACTCATAAACGACTAGTTACACAGATAGCTTAATATGTTACTTAACTCAGAATCACATTTCTTAATTAGCTTTATTGATATTTCGTCATACCCACTAGTTGTTTTTGATTTTGAAGATTTTATGATGGACATTATTTCTGCTGGGGTAGTGTGGGTCAAATTCATATTATGGAAGTTACGTGAAATGTCTGGTCTGAGGTATTCCATAGCAGCATCTACAGAACCTGACAACTCCATCCATTCAGTAACAGTTATAAAATGTTTGTTAAAAAGTTCTGCAACACTATACACATCTGTCACCAATGTATCTTTACTCTTAATGCTATTTGTCCCTCGTCATGTCTGGTTCTATCGGTCTCCTCCTTCACTATATCCCATATTGTCTTTATTTTGTTGTCTTATATGATTATCTTTTCCTTGTAATGTATTTGCTTTGATGTCCGTATTACAGTCTTTGATATTCTGCAGTATTTCTTGTAATGTGCTATAGCATCAACATCGGAACTGTTTCGGATTGACAGATAGAGTTTTCTTTTTGTTTTACAGAATATCCCTATTCCTTGAGTAATCCATGGCTTCTTTGTAGACTTTGCTCTAACCTTGGTAAGTTTTTGGGGAAAACAGTGTTCGAATAATGTAAGCCCTTTATTAGTAAAAGTGTTATATTTTTCATTCATGCCATGGGCACTGTAAACATGAGTCCAGTGAATGTCTCTGAGGAGTGTCCTAAAATAATCAATTTCTTTCATATTGATTACCCTCTTGAGCTCAGATTTAACAGATTTTATATCCTGTTTAGTGTTAACATTTAACAGAAGGAACTGTATGTCATGATCTGAGAGGCCATTGACTATTGGTTTTGTAATATAATTTTGTTCATTGGACGTTTCTATAAAAATATTATCAATGACTGTTTGTGAGCAATTGGCTACCCTAGTGGGGAACTTTACAGTGAGAATTAAGTTGAATGTTAGTGTTACTAACTCAAATAAGTTCTTATTGGGAGCGTCTTTAAGGAAATCTACATTGAAATCACCAGCAACCACTATTTCTTTGTTTTTGGTAGTTAAATGGGCCAGTACAGCTTCAATCTGGTTTACGAACAGATTAAAGTTACCTGCAGGTGCTCGATATACACTTAATATTATGAAGGATTTTTTTGTGAAATTCTACTTCTGTTACACATGCTTCCATATGCTGTTCTAGGCAAACTTTTATAAATGTCTATGTTCTTAAATTTATGACAGTTCCTGATGAATGTGGCAACTCCTCTTTTCTCCATTTCTGATCTGCAAAAGTGGGATGCTAACCTAAACCCTGTAACACTTAAAAAGTTCTACACCAATGATCACAAGATGTTCAGAGATGCAGATTATGTCACCTGGGTTTGAAGACTCTAATTCATCTATGCAGATAATTAATTCATTAATTTTATTTCTCAGTCCTTGAATATTTTGATGCAATAAAGACAGCTGACATTTCACATTGACTGAGTTAAAATTGCTTAGAGAAAATATCTGCTGACTGTTGAAAATTCTTAACCAATAGCTGTTTATGCTGATGCAATAAGCTAGAATTATGTTTTTTGGTTTCTTTCTCAAACTGAAGGTTTGTCTCAGTCCTAGCCTCTCTTAAAATTTGGTTTCTTTCTGTCCTCGCTACTTTAAAAAAGGGTCTTCTCTGAACCCTATAACCAGTGGTATTTTATCACTCATGACAGTGCCTCCCTCCTTTAACTTTCCTGCTATTTTCCCAGCAAATTTACCCTTTCCCTTCCTGTTGAGGTTAAGGCCATGCCTATTGAGAGAATCAATAGCAGCCGTTCCAACTCCAAATCAATTTTCTTGACAGAAGAGTTCAAATGAGGTCGGTCATGGCGCCCAAGAACAGGTACAAACTCAACACTAGTATGCTTCGGTGCTGATGCAATATTTGCCAAGTCACACTCCATATTGTACCCAGGATCACTGTCGATACTATTACCTGCCCCACCCACTATATCTACGGTGTCTTCCATAGTAAAATCTTCGCAAAGCGATCCTAAATCTGCTGTCACCTGCTCCAGACCAGCACTAGGTTTAAAAAAAATTGGTGAGCTGGTATTTTGATCCTAGTTCATCCTGCAAAAGTTGGCCAACACCTCTCCCATGGGAACTACCTAACAACAACACTTTCTTTCTCTTTACTGATTTCCCTACATTCTTACTTTTCAATTTGCTGCTGAATGTTTGTTGTGTAAGGATTAATGACTTTGAGGTAAAGGTTATACACGAATTTATTGGGGGTGACAATTAGTTTTTTCTAATCACAAAATACTTAAGTTCATGATTATGTTAGTTGATTAATAATCTGAGTACGAAAAAATAAAAAGCAGATTTTATTTTTGAAAAACAACAGCAAATTAAAAGTAGAGTGGAATGATATGGCTCTTGAGAGATAATAACTGACAAATTTGAGGAAAAATTAGTTTATTTCCAAAATTGATTGTTGTCTGCAAGAACATCCCAGTGTTTGGAAATCTCAGAAGTAGGGGTATGTGTAATATTTCTGGCTTTGGAACCATCGTATTATGACACAAGAAGCTCTTTTTAGAGCAGCTGAGAAGGCAGCAGTGGCAAGATGGCGTAATGTGGTGTGAGGTACCGATGAAAGATGGTTTGTTTAGTGTAGATATCGTGAGAAAGACCGCGTAAATTGTGGACCTTCTCCGCGATTGGCTGCTGCGTTCGAAACTTGAATGCCAAAGTAATAACCTACTATTATTAATATTAGAAAAACTAAACCGCATTTTTACTTACATTTCAAATCAAAGCATCTCTCAATAGCGTAATATTATTCCATTATTTCAAAAGTATTTATTACCAGCAGAATAATAAACAACTGCTAAACAAAAAGGCAGACGAAGCATGTCGGTGATTTTCAGATAGCGCCTAACTTGGATGGCGGGCGAAGTGGTTTGACTGTAAGGTCAGAGCTGGTTCGCCAGTTTCGGAGGACAGAAATGTTGTCTGCTGTGGTCAGTGTTAAAGATTTCATTACTAATCCCTGACTTGTAAATAAGAGCTGGTTCGACAGTGTAGGAGGACATGTTGTCTGCCATGGCCGGTGTAATTTAAGATTTTATTAGCAATGTATGGATGGGTATTTGGACATAAAGTTGAGAACTACAGTTCATTATTTTGTAATCGTGTAGTTTGTCATGTTCTGCCAACAAAAAGTTAGTGGCATCCTATATAAACAAACAAATTGCAAATTTAATTAGTCACCTAAAATAACACTCCTGTTAAGAGTTTCTTGCCGGCCGAGGTGGCCGAGCGGTTCTAGGCGCTACAGTCTGGAACTGCGCGACCGCTACGGTCGCTGGTTGGAATCCTGCCTCGGGCATGGATGCATGTGATGTCCTTAGGTTAGTTAGGTTTAAGTAGTTCTAAGTTCTAGCAGTGGACTCCCATAGTGCTCAGAGCCATTTGAACCATTTTAAGAGTTTCTTACAGCCTTAAGGTAATGGATTTATAACCTACGTGCTATTTTCCATGCAGGGGTCAACGACTGTAGAAGACTGCAGGTTGGTGAAAATTTATTGGGAACTCTGCATTCCACTCAGGGAGGTGGAAGCAAATAGGCACCTCATATATACAAATGAGATCAGTAACACATCATCTGTAGTAAGACAGAGGAGACACGAAAGAGAGAAACATTTTTGTGCGAAGAAGTTTATCATACGCACAGATATTTATCTCTCACTCCAACTCCTTCTCTTTCTACTTGCCGTCAAACCATAGGGGACGGGACCATTCGGTCATGTGTAGATATTAGTACAGACAACATTTAGGATTTTGAAGAAGAGGCTAAGGATATGACGTTCGGTGGGATTACTGAGCAAGGGTTGTTGCCAGGTAGGGATGTTCTTGTGGTGGCTCACTGCTGCTCCACCTCTGGCTTGGGAAAAGGTATTATCTGTACAGAAGAGGATATAGGGGGCAAGTTGGATTGTGTGATGTGGTTGGTGTAATGTTTAATTAATGATGGATGTATAAATGATGTGTTGGTGCCTGATGGTGGTTTGGGAGCAGACATTGCGGTATAGGATGCTGTATTGCTCTCACATCATGATGGGGGTCTAGAGAGTTGGTTGTGTAGGTGAGGGGGTGGAGAAGTTTACACAGGGCTGTTGACACAGGTGAAAATGAGGTGCACTCGGTTTCAAGAGTAGGTGGCTTGGGTACTAAGATGGGCGATAAAGAAATTTATTGCAGGATATGTGGTCACAGGAAGGGTGAATATTTTGGAGGAGGATGGTGATGAATTTGATGATGCAATGGTAGGTGAATGAAGAGTGTTTTTCGAACGGATAGGATGATCAGTAGGATGGATAGACACAGTTAATACTGGTTTGCAAGGTGGGACTTTGGTTGTGTAATTGGCAGAGTAGTTCTGTTGGGTGTCATTGCAGGTATTGCTGGTGGGGGGGGGAGCGGAGGTTTAAACTTTGTTTTAGGAAGGAGGCTTTACAGCGAGGACAGGTAGATGGACTTTTAAAATAAGGAGAGAGGAGCTCCTTAAAAATAGTGCAATTTTGGCAACAGTTGGTCTGAGAGATGGATTTGGAAGGCTCAACTTTATGATGGTGATTGTAAAGCACAGCTTTCTCGTTAAGGGGGTGATTGATGGAGAGGACAACTTTCGTGAGGAAGATAGAACCTAGGTCGTTATAAATAGGGCGGCTGATGCGGATTTCTGGAGCGGGATTGGAATTCATTTCAGAGATGACTTTCTCAACTGTGTCCAACATCACGACAGGGAAGGTGGTGGGATGGCGAAGAGTGGTGGACCAGAGGAGTCGTACAAGTGATTGAGTAGGCAGGGTTCAAAAATGGCTCTGAGCACTATGGGACTTAACATCTTAGGTCATCAGTCCCCTAGAACTTAGAACTATTTAAACCTAACTAACCTAAGGACATCACACACATCCATGCCCGAGGCAGGATTCGAACCTGCGACCGTAGCGGTCGCGAGTAGGCAGGGGAAGAACTCTTGAAGGGAGGGGGAGACATGAGGGCCAAACGCTGTATGTGGGATTTTTAGGAAGTCTGAGTGGAACTTGGGATTTGTGGATATGACCAGGATGCAATCTTTGTGGGGTAGGATTTGGTGATGGGAACATGAGGTATGTACTTCCAGGTTTCAATAGTGGGGGTTTGACATGTAGGAATTTGGCGTCAGGGCAGGATAGGATGAAGGTATGAACGACCAGGAAAGAAGGTGAGGGGAGGGAGCAGTGTCTATGAGATCAGCGGGTTCAGAATTTGTGTGGGTTTTTTTTTTTTTTTTTACAATGGTGAGTATGAGGTCTGTATTAGGGAGCTTTGAAGATCTGTTGGAGAATATAGGTTCAAGTACAGGTTGGGGAACTGGAGAAGGTGGGATATGGCTTCCAGTAGGCTTGTGTAGTTCAGTTACATGTTGATTACAAAGTAGTCTCAGGCATTGCCCTGGTAACTCTAGGAGGTTTTATTTTAAGTGGATTCCCTTGGGAGGTGGTTGCTGTATGAAATGATGAAAGTGGGGGATAGACAACAGATGTTGTAAATGTGGAAGATGTTTTGGGAAGGGTAGGGTAGACAAAAGCAGCGACTGAAGATGGGGTTGAGACCACTGGAGGGGTAGGACAGACATAGATTGGTGGATCAGAGAAATGATAGAGCAGGGCAAGGGGTGGTACAAGTGACTGAGTAGGCAGGAGTGTCCATTGTGGGGCAAGGAGGCAGGAAATTGACTGTTGATGCTTACTGGCGACTGGCGACAGAGTGTCTCTGGGAAGGTAGATGGTGACGGGGGCAACCTCCAGGGTGAGGGGACTTCAGCAGGTAAGGGTGGTAGCGACAGCAGCAGCAGTGGCAGTGACAAACAGGCGGTGACTGGCTGATGGAAGCGAGGACTGCACCAAAGATTGTTCTATCGATCATTGGCGACAACCAGCAGTGAGGGCGAGGTCTGGCTGCCAAGGGGATAACTGGCAACAAAGGAGATGACTGGCAGCGAAGCCAATAGTGTTTAGCGAAGACTGGCAGCAAAGACGATGACTGGCAGTGAAAGCAATGACGACATCAGACAGAAATGACTGATGGGGAAAGTGATGATGTGGGTGGCGCTACCGCCATCCATACACACGGCGCCATCTACACACATGGACAAAACTGTCACCTACAAACTTCGCGTATTTTTTCCCTTACAGTCCGATTCTACAATAAAAATTAAATGTTCTAATTTAAGTTTTCAGATTTGCCGCCTTCCCAAAGTCCTGCCGATGGGACAAGTGTCAACTTTGGCATCACCGGATTGCCGTTTTAAAAATAGTGAACACGTATTTTTCCAGTTTTCTAATCCAGTGAGTAGTTCATGAGATATTTCATTGTCTCAAGATAAAAAAATCTCTCTCAGTACATAACAATATAATCGGGGTTAACAGCTGTTGCTCAGTTTGCTTCTGAGACGATCAGTATGACTGTCTCTATGCAGGATCGTGCGCTGCTGATAAAGCTCCAGAACGGTAACAGTGTCCCAGCAGCTCTGCAAAATTTCAGGACACTCAACAGTATGAAAGAAGACGTTCGTGCCATGTCTGCCACAGGTCTGGAGAAAATGATCACGAAATTCGAAACGATAGGTTCTTTTGAAGTTCAATGTGGCAGAAAGTGGAAAACAACTGATCCGATGTCAGAAGAAGATGTGGCCATAGCACTGCAGGAGGGCTCGAGTTGTGGTGTGGAAGCATGCAGTACACGGAGATATCCATATTTTTGGATAAGCCTGTGAGTACGGTGCATAAAATACTATGAAACCACCTGCATTGCTATCCATTACTCATGATCAGAAGTTGCTTCATGTTGGCCTACCAGTAAGACAATTTCTTGCTTGCATGAAAGTGGACGGGGGATGGTCATGGAACATTCTGCGGACAGACAAAGCCCATCTCCAGTTACAATACGCAGAATACGGCTAACTGAAAATCCGCTCGCACACCAGCTGATACCGCTTTATTCTACAAAAATACTGTGTGGTGCTGGTTGACGGCATCATTTATCGCAGGGCCACATTTTTTTCAACGAAGTGGGTCGTGCAGGTGTTGCTACCCGAAGCGCCACTGGGACATTTGCGTTCCATCGCCATTCCAAGCCTTCAACAGCGTGGATGTATGGGTAGGATGATTTTTATGCAAAAAGGCTCTTCTCTACACATTACACAGAAAGTGAAGCAGCAGCCTCAGAGGCATTTTGGAAATGCTGGAATTATCAGCCGTCATTTCTCTACAGCTTGGCCGTCCAGATCACGCGATCTTGATTCGTGGGACTCGCGGCTGTTGGGTTATCTGGATGATGCTGTGTTCAGTGCTCCGACTACACACGTAGGGGAACTTACGGCACACATTGTGCAGCACATTCTGAACACGACCCCTGAGAACATCCGATCTCTTACGAAAACTGCTGTTTCTCGGTTTCAACATGTGGCGGGAAACGGTGGACAGCATACTGAACATCTCTTGCGCCTGTCTCGCTACATTTAAAAATTCATTTCATTGTTTCTTTTTTTTGTCAGGACAATTGAAAACCCGTCTCATTGTTGCTTTTATACTTTTTTTCCGTTTGGGCAGTTAAAAATCGGTATCATTCTTGCTTTTGTGCGGTCTTTGGCGTCAGATCAGCGATTTTTCACATCCGAAGTGATGTGTGACCTTGCCGTGGTGGATGCCTACCTGAGTGACAGTGCCACAGCTGTTGAATGCTAAACTTGTGCGGTCAAGAACATTGGACAGTACGGTTGATTTAAAGCGCAGCTCTCACCTTAGCAGTCGTATAGCGATTATTCCTGTCATTTCTAGGAGAACCCATTTGCTTTAAGACGCTTATAGCACCATCTAGTGAGATAATTTTCGTTATTTTTTTTTTTTTTTGTTCCCACAACGATTCCCCATTCTTAGATAATTTAACATCATTCAGGTAAGAGGTTCATTTTTTATTTCATTTTTACACCATTTTTAAACCGGACCTTAAGTTATAATCAAACCAGCATCGTTGAACAACTGGCGAGGCACGTCCAGCTTGTGCTTCAACTCTCCGAAAGGACCATCCTGCCACTCGGAAGGCCACAGTTTGACCCCCTCCACACCGTCTCATTCGGCTGTAGGAAGCACGAGTGAGTGTCCATGGCATGGTTGCCTGTTCGCTTCACACGTTTCCACCACACTGAGCCTCCTGCTTTTGAGCATTCCCTATTAAAGGGCAGACACAGATGGCGCTCTGATAGCAGTGCCATTACCGTTTCTACATGAAAATTGCAATTTCTTTCGTTTAATGTGCAGCTGGAATCAAGCAAACAAATGCTGCCCATCAAGTTCTCAATGCAACACCCAGTGCCGATACAAAGTGTCAGTTTGCTCCACATTACGAAATGAGTTTCCAACCGGAATTTTACGTGCCCACTCCACAGAGCGGTCCCAGATTAGCCTAGTGTGATCTTTGTTTTATCTGTATACACTGAAGAGCCAAAGAAACTGGTACGCCCTCCTAATATCGTGTATGACCCCCGCGAACACGTAGAAGTGCCGCAGCAGGACGTCTGAAGTAGTGCTGGAGGGAGTGTGTGTGTTGGGGCTTATGGGCGCTCAGCATCGAGGTCATCAGCACCCTGACACGCATTAAAAGGAACGAATGTGGACAGACCTAATAAAACTGAAAAACACACTCAAAGAAAGCAGGAAAAGAAGGAAAAGACTACATAAGAAAGTAAAACCGAAGGAAAGGGAAAACTTAGCAACAAGAATGCCACAGGAAATTGTCATTGGCTGGCCACTTACATAAAATATGGGCGAGCTTGTCACACAGTAAACAAGCGAAAATCCTCTCCCTAAAATCTTTGTAAACACATGTGACATGGCACAGAACTTTAAAACTTTAACTACATTCGTCCGAGTGTTGCCTAAAAGAGATGGCAGGTCCGCGGGCAAGTCAGCCGCGGCCCGCTGGTCAGAAAATAAAACGCAATCCAATAAAACGTGGCGCACAGGGACCTGGACGCCGCAAGCAACACACATTGGAGGGTCCTCTCGCCGGAGCAGGAAGCCATGCGTCATAGGGCTGTGGCCTATTCGAAGCCGCGTGAGGAGAACCTCGTCCCGTCGATGGGGCTGGAAGGAACTACACCACACACGCGTTGTGGGCTTGACGATACGGAGCTTATTGTCAGTCACTTCCCGCCACCCATCCTCCCACCGACGCAAGACTCGTGAGCTCAACAGCGAGGTGAGTGCGTGCAGGGGGATAACACACTGAGATACGTGTGGATCGAGACACGCCTCCTTGGCTGCGAGATCTGCCCTTTCATTCCCAGCAATGCCGACATACCCCGGAACCCAGCAGAAAGCGACAACCTTCCCCAGTCGCTGTAGTCGGAGGAGGGCATCCTGGATGGTCTGGAATATTTTGTCCGCCGGATACAAACGTTGCAATGAGTGAAGGGCACTGAGTGAATCGGAACAGACAAGAAATGTAGGAGAGGAAGAAAGTCTTATCTGCTCCAGTGCCCGCAAGATCGCAGACAATTCTGCATCAAAGACAGTAAAAGTCGGAGGCAGTCGGACCTTGAGGACACGATCCGGAGAAACAACTGAGCAACCCACGGAATCCCATTGTTTCGACCCATCCGTAAAAACAGCTACATAGTCGTGGTGCTCAGATAAAATGGCAGAAAATGCTGCATTAAAAACGCTGGCAGGAGTGCAATCTTTCTTGTACTGCAATAAATCTAAAATCACACGGGGCCTCTTCAGTAACCAGGGTGGCAGGCGGTTAAAACACAGGATTTGGGGTTGTACAGACTCCACACCGAAGGACTCAAGCACACGTTGCACTCGGATCCCAAACGGCAATGTAGCCCGGGGGCGGCAGGAAAAAAGGCGGTCCGGAGGTGGATGGGCAACAAGATGGTGAACAGGCGAGGTGGAAGCTGCAAGAAACTTACAAGCTTGGCGCACCAGCAGGAGCTGCCGCCGGATGGTAAGTGGCGGTTCGCCAGCCTCAGCACAGAGGCTGGGTACGGGACTGATCCGATAAGCACCCGTGGCCAGTCGAATCCCAGCATGGTGAACAGCGTCAAGGATCCGCAAATAAGACGGCCTCGCTGACCCACATACTGTGCACCCATAGTCCAGCCGTGAGCGCACGAAAGATCGATAAAACTGAAGGAGACGCGCCCTGTCCGCTCCCCAAGACCTGTGGCTGAGGCACTTGAGGATGTTCAGTGCCTTCAGCGTTCTGGCTTTCAGTCAAGTAGGTGTGGCAACCATGACAACCTGGAGTCAAAAATTAGGTCCAGAAACCGCACTGTGTCTCTAAAATGTAGGACAGTATCCCCCATATGCAAGGCAGGCAAAGTAAAAAGACGACGAGAACGATTAAAATGAACACAAACACACTTATCGGCAGAAAACCTAAAACCTGTCTTTGCAGCCCACTCCGCCCAGACATCAACCTCCATCGCCTCAGAAGAGGAGTCGAGAGAGACGTCAGAGAGAATGACATCGACATCAGCAGACTGTAGAACTTCAGTCTCCTTTAGTGGGCGAGTCTTCACCTTTGTCTGTGGCTTCGATTTTCTGGCCTGAGGTGGCATTGGAGCCAAAACCTCAGAAGCAGTAGGGGGTGTAGCAGCACTGGGCAGTGCACAAGACTGGACCCGGGAAGGGGCAGGAAATTCCATGATGTCAGCTACCACAGCCTGGTCAGAAGGCCGGGGGTGAGCAGCAGGCTTCACAGGAACGGCAGCAGCACACGTACATTGACAAACGCAGGTGCTAGTGCTGACAGTAGCAACCTCCGTTTGTGTAGCGGCATCGGTTTTCAAGACTGGCTGTTTGAGAACGGAAGAAAAGGAAGCAGCGAACGTGGGCGGCTGCAGGGACTTGTAAATTTTCTTCGCCTCACCATATGGGATGCGTTTTGTAGTCTTAAGTTCCTGGATCTTCCGTTCCTCAAGGAAAACTCTGCATTCCCTACTCCACACAGGGTGATCCCCAGAGCAGTTGAGACACTATGGAGGAGAGGAGCAACTAACTCCCTCATGGGCGGCTTTACCACAAGTCCCGCAAGTGGCTTCCCCTCTACAGCCAAGAGTAGTGTGTCCAAAGTGTTGGCATTTAAAACACCGCATGGGGTTGGGGTAATAAGGCCGTACACTGAGACGTAGGAAACCTGCCTTCACATGCTCTGGCAATTTGGTGCTGTTAAATGTAAGGATAAATGAGTCAGTCTTTAGGAGAGTACCATCCACCCGTTTCATAACGTGTTGCACGTCGACAATTCCTTCCCGGGACCATTCAGCCTTCAGTTCGTCTTGGGGAATGTCAACGACATTCTGGAGGGCTGAACAGAAGGCCTCTCCAGTTTGTCTGACGAACCGATTTCAGGCTCTGTCTCAGGCTGATACTGATCTTCGGCCTGACATGGCTGCTTGTCCTGTTCCAGAGGTTGCCCCTCAGTCTGCAAGATCCGGGCGGTCGCAGAGGGTGGGCTTACTGGTAGTTGGGAGCTCCAACATCAGGCGCGTAATGGGGCCCCTTAGGGATATGGCAGCAAGAGAGGGGATTAAAACCAATGTGCACTCCGTGTGCATACCGGGGGGAGTCATTCCAGATGTGGAAAGGGTATTTCTGGATACCATGAAGGTTACAGGGTGCACCCTTCTGCAGGTTGTCGCTCATGTCGGCACCAATGATGTGTGTCACTATGGATCCGAGGAAATCCTCTCTGGCTTCCGGCGGCTATCTGATTTGATGAAGATTGCCAGTCTCGCTAGCGGGATGAAAGCAGAGCTCACCATCGTCGACAGGACTGACTGCGGACCTTTGGTACAGAGCCGAGTGGAGGGGCTGAATCAGAGGCTGACACGGTTCTGCGACCGTGTGGGCTGCAGATTCCTCGACTTGCGCCATAGGGTGGTGGGGTTTCGGGTTCCGCTGGATAAGTCAGGAGTCCACTACACGCAACAAGCGGCTACACGGGTAGCAGGGGTTGTGTGGTGTGAGCTGGGCGGTTTTTTAGGTTAGATGGTCTTCGCCAAGTACAGAAAGGGTAACAGCTTCAACGGGTGCAGGGCAAAGTCAAGACATGCGGGGACCAAGCAGCAATCGGTACTGTAATTGTAAACTGTCGAAGCTGCGTTGGTAAAGTGCCGGAACTTCAAGCGCTGATAGAAAGCACCGAAGCCGAAATCGTTATCGGTACAGAAAGCTGGTTGAAGCCAGAGATAAATTCTGCCGAAATTTTTTCAAAGGTACAGACGGTGTTTAGAAAGGATAGATTGCATGCAACCGGTGGTGGAGTGTTCGTCGCTGTTAGTAGCAGTTTATCCTGTAGTGAAATAGAAGTGGATAGTTCCTGTGAATTATTATGGGTGGAGGTTACACTCAACAACCGAGCTAGGTTAATAATTGGCTCCTTTTACCGACCTCCAGACTCAGCAGCATTAGTGGCAGAACAACTGAGAGAAAATTTGGATAAATTTTCTCAGCATGTTATAGTCTTAGGTGGAGATTTCAATTTACCAGATATAGACTGGGACACTCAGATGTTTAGGACGGGTGGTAGGGACAGAGCATCGAGTGACATTATGCTGAGTGCACTATCCGAAAATTACCTCGAGCAATTAAACAGAGAACCGACTCGTGGAGATAACATCTTGGACCTATTGATAACAAACAGACCCGAACTTTTCGACTCTGTGTGTACAGAACAGGGAATCAGTGATCATAAGGCCGTTGCAGCATCCCTGAATATGGAAGTTAATAGGAATTAAAAAAAGGGAGAAAGGTTTATCTGTTTAGCAAGAGTAATAGAAGGCAGATTTCAGACTACCTAACAGATCAAAACGAAAATTTCTGTTCCGACACTGACAATGTTGAGTGTTTATGGAAAAAGTTCAAGGCAATCGTAAAATGCGTTTTAGACACGTAAGTGCCGAGTAAAACTGTGAGAGACGGGAAAAACCCACCGTGGTACAACAAAAAAGTTAGGATACTACTGCGAAAGCAAAGAGAGCTTCACTCTAAGTTTAAACGCAGCCAAAACCTCTCAGACAAACAGAAGCTAAACGATGTCAATGTTAGCGTAAGGAGGGCTATGCGTGAAGCGTTCAGTGAATTCGAAAGTAAAATTCTATGTACCGACTTGACAGAAAATCCTAGGAAGTTCTGGTCTTACGTTAAATCAGTAAGTGGCTCGAAACAGCATATCCAGACACTCCGGGATGGTGATGGCATTGAAACAGAGGATGACCCGCGTAAAGCTGAAATACTAAACACCTTTTTCCAAAGCTGTTTCACAGAGGAAGACCGCACTGCAGTTCCTTCTCTAAATCCTCGCACAAACGAAAAAATGGCTGACATCGAAATAAGTGTCCAAGGAATAGAAAATCAACTGAAATCACTCAACAGAGGGAGGTCCACTGGACCTGACGGGATACCAATTCGATTCTACACAGAGTACGCGAAAGAACTTGCCTCCCTTCTAACAGCCGTGTACCGCAAGTCTCTAGAGGAACGGAAGGTTACAAATGATTGGAAAAGAGCACAGGTAGTCCCAGTCTTCAAGAAGGGTCGTCGAGCAGATGCGCAAAACTATAGACCTATATCTCTGACGTCGATCTGTTGTAGAATTTTAGAACATGTTTTTTGCTCGAGTATCATGTCGCTTTTGGAAACCCAGTATCTACTCTGTAAGAATCAACATGAATTCCGGAAACACCGATCGTGTGAGACCCAACTCGCTTTATTTGTTCATGAGACCCAGAAAATATTAGATACAGGCTCCCAGGTAGATGCTATTTTCCTTGACTTCCGGAAGGCGTTCGATACAGTTCCGCACTGTCGCCTGATAAACAAAGTAAGAGCCTACGGAATATCAGACCAGCTGTGTGGCTGGATTGAAGAGTTTTTAGCAAACAGAACACAGCATGTTGTTATCAATGGAGAGACGTCTACAGACGTTAAGGTAACTTCTGGCGTGCCACAGGGGAGTGTTATGGGACCATTGCTTTTCACAATATATATAAATGACCTAGTAGATAGTGTCGGAAGTTCCATGCGGCTTTTCGCGGCTGATGCTGTAGTATACAGAGAAGTAGCAGCATTAGAAAATTGTAGCGAAATGCAGGAAGATCTGCAGCGGATAGGCACTTGGTGCAGGGAGTGGCAGATTTACTCATTTTATTAACAGTAAGAGAGCTAATAGGATTAAGGAACGTGCAAGCCAAGCACTTTTAAGAGAACGCATTCGTTTTACTCGTAGACAGCTGGATATTGATTCCAAAGATTTATTTTATTTACATTTGAACTTGTCATCGCAGTTTTCAAGCGATGTTTGGCAGTGGGTTGATGAATCCACGTGGGCGCTATCAGATTGGACACATAGGAGCGCCGTTACCAGACAATCCTCGAAATTTGAACGGCTTCTTTCTCGTTCTACAGCATCAGAAGTGGATAAACGTCGGCGTACTGTGATTAATCTCTCTAACAAGGCGTTGGACGGGCCCACAGTGTCGATATTGGAGAAAGGTTTAAATTTTTCGCCCACTCCCAAGAGACTTCCTATCACAGAGTTCATTTGCTCTGTAGAACAAGCAGTACACAGCCTACCCGAGGATCAAGCAGAGGATATAAGGCAAGAAGTGTCGCACACATTACGTCGGGCTCGACCACCGCGGGATAACATCTCTTCCGCAGAGAGGGCAGCCATTCGTTCCCTTAAGAATGATGACGAAGTAGTAATTTTACCAGCCGACAAGGGGAATGCCACGGTTGTAATGACGCGGGATGATTATGTCCTAAAAATGGATTTACTTCTCAACGACCCGGCGTACAGAAGACTATCTAATGACCCCACAGAAAGGATCAAACGTAAGACACTTTCACTGCTGAAAAAGAGTTCGTTGTCAGATGATTTACGTAAGAAACTTCATCCTGGTGCTGCCGTTCCGCCTAGGTTGTATGGTTTGCCTAAGTTGCATAAGGAAGGGGTCCCTCTACGCCCTATTGTTAGTAATTTGGGTGCACCGACCTATAACCTGGCAAAGTACTTATCATCTGCTCTCAGTCCATTTGTTGGCAAATGTGAACACCATATATCCAGTTCGGTGGATTTCATTCGACGATTGAGATCTTTGAAGTTGAGTCCTTCAGATCTGTTAGTGAGTTTCGATGTGGTATCCCTATTTACACAAGTTCCTCTGGAAGATTCCCTTAGTTTGATCAGTGAAAAACTGGATGAAGAGCGGGTGAAGCTTTGTCGTCATGTGCTGACCTCTACGTATTTTTTATTTAACGGTAACATTTTCGAACAGAATGACGGAGTGGCTATGGCTAGACCTTTGTCACCCATAGTCGCCAATTTATTTATGGAGGACTTCGAGGCTATGGCACTGAGGACTTCAGCTTTGCAACCAAGGTGCTTCTGGAGATACGTGGACGATACCTTCTTCGTATGGCCGCATGGACGTGATGCTCTTAACAGGTTTTTGGACCACTTCAACTGTCTTCATCCCCGTATCAAATTTACTATGGAGGTTGAAAATGAAGGGATGCTTCCATTTTTAGACGTAATGGTTTATAAAAAACCAGATGGAACTTTGGGACACAGCGTTCACCGAAAGCCGACACACACAGATTTGTATCTGCACCCTAAGAGTTGTCATCCACCACACCAACGTAGTGGCGTCCTTAGGACTTTGGTACGGAGAGCATATGCCATTTCCGACGCAGACAGCTTAACCCAAGAACTTGAGCATTTGATGACTGTTTTTAAGGAAAATGGATACACCGAGAATCTGATTCGTCGGGCTATGGAATTTGGACCGTCTCCGGAGGTGTCCGAAGAGGAACATAGATCTGTGGCCTTTCTTCCTTATGCTGGAGGCTTATCGTTTAAGATTGGACGAATTTTAAGGAGTTTTAACATTAAGAGTGTGTTCCGTCCACCCTCCAAGATTAGGGCTCTGCTCGGCTCTGTGAAGGATGATTTGGGACTTAGAAAACCCGGGGTGTACAAAATCCCGTGTCAATGTGGGAAAGCTTACGTTGGTCGTTCTATTCGCACAGTGAATGACAGGTGTGTGGAACATCGCCGTCACACGAGGCTACAACAGCCGGAAAAATCGGCCGTAGCAGAACACTGTCTGAATGAGAGACACAAAATGAAATTTGAGGAAACTGTTGTAATTGCCAACATTTCCGGTTTTTTTTTTTTTTTTTTTTTTTTTTGGAATAGTGTGTATAAAGAGGCGATCGAAATTAGGTTGGCTGATAATTTAATCAACAGGGACAATGGGTTTCCTCTTAGCAAAACGTGGAATCCTGTATTATCTCGCATCAAAACAGAACGTTCTTCGGTGCGGCCTTGATTACGATATATCGTTGCCAGCAGTGTTTCACTAAGGGCGGCGCCACCTCCCTGTTTTGGAAGTCAGAAACCGTGATGGGCGGCGCATGCGCCGTGTACTGAACGGTGGCCTATGTAGGACGTCGAATTGCAATCTTGCGTCAGTTCTCAGCGGGACTCATCAGCAGAAGCAGCATTCCCTGAAGATGGCGAACAGTTGGATCGCCGAAATATCGAGTCAAGTTGATTTTAGGATCCGGCAGCAAACCCGAAAAGACTTTCAAGACTTATTACGCCGGGAAAGCCTACGTAGTTAGACCCTTAACATAGACAAATGTAATGTATTGCGAATACATATAAAGAAGGATGCTTTATTGTATGATTATATGATAGCGGAACAAACATTGGTAGCAGTTACTTCTGTAAAATATCTGGGAATATGCGTGCGGAACGATTTGAAGTGGAATGATCATATAAAATTAATTGTTGGTATGGCGGGTACCAGGCTGAGATTCATTGGGAGAGTCCTTAGAAAATGTAGTCCATCAAGAAAGGAGGTGGGTTACAAAACACTCGTTCGACCTATACTTGAGTATTGCTCATCAGTGTGGGATCCGTACCAGATCGGGTTGACGGAGGAGATAGAGAAGATCCAAAGAAGAGCGGCGCGTTTCGTCACAGGGTTATTTGGTAACCATGATAGCGTTACGGAGATGTTTAACAAACTCAAGTGGCAGACTCTGCAAGAGAGGCGCTCTGCATCGCGGTGTAGCTTGCTCGCCAGGTTTCGAGAGGGTGCGTTTCTGGATGAGGTATCGAATATATTGCTTCCCCCTACTTATACCTCCCGAGGAGATCAGGAATGTAAAATTAGAGAGATTAGAGCGCGCACGGGGGCTTTCAGACAGTCCTTCTTCCCGCGAACCATACGCGACTGGAACAGGGAAGGGAGGTAATGACAATGGCACGTAAAGTGCCCTCCGCCACACACGGTTGGGTGGCTTGCGGAGTATAAATGTGGATGTAGATGAACGAGATCTCTGCAAGTCACAACACCCTTGCTGTAGTTCAAGGTGTTGTGAAATTCAGTCTCTATCGCAAACTTCCCAAGAAATTGTGCCTTCTGTAGGTCCTATACTTGCTGGAAGCTAGATGTTTCAACCAACACGGTGCCATTTCGCAAGCGCTTTACAGATTTTAATGTGCCAGCAATACCTTCTAAGCCTTTCTGGATATAAAATGGCGAAACTTTTTCGAAACTCCCATCTTTTCTTTTAATGGCCAGAAACACATTCTGCGAAGCAGGATGCGTTCTGTTACTACTACCAGAATCAGGAGGACTGGCTACACGAGCCCTCTTGTGAGATTGGGTGTTAGAACCTACCAGCGGCCCACCCTTTCCGCTGGGAGGAGAAGAAGAAAAGTTCGAGGGTTCCATCTCGGTCCCACGAGCAGCTAGGGAACTAGGAGTCCACCTAGACAGAGCCCCGCGTGCCTAGGTAAGCCTTATACAACTGAGGTGCGGCAGGCTCCCCAGAGGTTGCCCACTAACGACTGTTCCACCTCAACAGCCATGCATCTCATCGGCGCGCAGCACACCTTGAGATTGAGGTTTTTTTTTATAGAGGTTTATTCCATCCTCGCGATCCAGGAGGTCAAGCCAAGATCTCCATTCCCTGAGACACACAACGTTCCACCGCCGCGCCGCACGGTGGTCGCTGAAGTATGCTCAGAGGTTACGGCGACAGAGGACTGACTGGCGGCGCTTACCAGTCCCCAGCTCAGGAAACCCGGGGTCGCCGAGCCCGTACCCAGCAAATGAATGCTGAGCCTCTGGTGGCGTGCTGGTGGGAACTGACACCATGAATCCTGCAGGGCTGTCCATGAATCCGTAAGGCATCCCAGATATGGTCAATAATGTTCATGTTTGAGGAGTTTGTTTAAACTCACAAGAGTGATCTTGGAGCCACTGTGTAGCAATTCTGGACGTGAGGGATGTCGCATTGTCGTACTGGAATTACCCAAGCCCGTCGGAATGCACAATGGACATGAATGGATGCAGATGGTCAGACAGGAAGCTTACGTACGTGTCACATGTCAGATTCGTATGTAGACGTTTCAGTGGTCCCATATCACTGCAACTGCACACGACCCACACCATTACAGAGACTCCAGCAGCTTGCGAAAGGGCTGCATTTCTGTCACGTTAAACGATTTTCTTCAGTTTTCGTTGGTCCCGTTCTTGCAGGATCTTTTTTCGGTCGCAGCGATGTCGAGGATTTGATGTTTTACCGGATTTCACAATACAGTCGCGAAATGGTCGTACGGGAATATCCCCACTTCATAGCTACCTCGGAGATGCTGTGACCCATTGCTCGTTCGCCGACTGTAACACCACGTTCAAACTCACTTCAATCATGATAACCTGCCATTGTAGCAGGAGTAACCGATCTAACAACTGCACCAGACACTTGATGTTTGTATAGGCGTTGCCGACCGCAGTTCCGTATTCTGCCTGTTTACATATATCTGTAATTGAATACGCATGCCTCCACCATTTTCTTTGACGCTTCAGTGTGCATTAACAGGGACACTAAAACAGGACGAGGAACCAGCAGGCTGAGTGCAGCAGCTGCAGCACGGCGCTGTTGCTCGCTGACTGCTACCGCCAAGCAGGCGCTCTGCTCACCTAACTGCTGCACAGGTGCTGCTTTCTCATCTCGTTTTACTGTCCCTGTCAATACCTACCGTTAAAACAAGTATCACGCAAGGCTACTTTGGAACGGCTCTATGGAACGACACGAAAATTCCGCTCTAAAAATCATTTTGCACGTAACAGCAAACAAAAATGGCGCTTTGCACCGGCAGTGGACGTCGCATGAAATACTTCATAAGCAGCAGTTGTTTGGGCTGAATCCAGTTACACATTACAAAATCTAAATTGCAAATATCTGCCAAAACACAAGAGAAAATACGACCGACGATCTATAGGAGAGTACCCTGTATATATGCAACAACGAAACTTTCGGATTTGGGCCTCAGTTGTTAAAATCCGTATATTTCCTGTTCCTCTTTTCTTCATTTCCTTCTTATTGTTGTTCCCTTGTGATATTTGTGGAAAACCAGCTTACAGCTCCCCCTACCTCCGTCCAATACTGAAGTAATTGTGTATCTGTGGAACAAAAACACCAACCAACTAAACAGATTTATGAACTAAGGCATATCTGAAACTGTGACTCACACACACTTAACAGACAACACACAACAGATATTGTGCCGATCCGAAAGTCATACAAGTTCATTAACAATGAATGTATGTCCTTTATGTTTAATCTACATTTCACGTTCTTCGGAAATAAAAATTATATGATGACGAATTACCGCTGAGTCTAGTTTGGGGATAGGAAACAGTGTTTCCATAAAAGAGATGTAATAAATAAACGTTCGTACGTTACCGACTTCAGGTCGATGAATCGCGGAGGCCAGGTCAGTGTTCCACGACCGGGCCCTGTGTCACAGGGCCCTCCACAGACCGTGCTGCAGCGCAACTTCCATCGCTACTACGGCAGTAAGACACACGTATTATTCCGCAACTCGAATGCATCAGTACTGTCTCAAAGAAACATGCACGACACTAATTTCTCCCCTCCGTGGACAAGCCACTAAAGCCGGCCGATATCCTGCCTTCTGAAATTCGTTCGCCCGTGCTGGTCTACTTTACATATAAATTGCTTCTCGAAAGCTACACTGATGCCATTTGCTTTGCCGGCGCGTTGGCGTGGGAAACTTTTCACGCAATGTTGGTACATACTTACTCAGTCGCAAATATTCCATATGGGCTTTCCCTTAACAGCAGCAGGCAAAGCTACGACTTTTGGGCCACTTAACACTGAAGAGAACTAAAGTTAATTGGTGGTATCGCCATACCAGGTATAGAAGTATATAAAAACAGGAATTTCCCCATAGATGTTGCTAGCGTCGGTGTAGGGCCCGTGAGACCGCGTCTGCAGCGTCATCTGCTTCCTGCAACGGCTGACGACGAATGTCAATACACAGAAACCCAAGTTCCATACATCAGTTTTGTGCCTTCAAAAATGGTTCAAATGGCTCTGAGCACTATGGGACTCAACTGCTGAGGTCATTAGTCCCCTAGAACTTAGAACTAGTTATACCTAACTAACCTAAGGACATCACAAACATCCACGCCCGAGGCAGGATTCGAACCTGCGACCGTAGCGGTCTTGCGGTTCCAGACTGCAGCGCCTTTAACCGCACGGCCACTTCGGCCGGCTTTTGTGCCTTCGAACTACGATCTGCGGACAGCATTAGTTCTCTGTTATCATTTGAAGAAAACTGCTGCAGAATCGCATAGAATGCTTGTCGAAGCTTTCGGCGAACCTACTCTTGGGAAAATACAGTATTTAGAGTGCTTCAAAAGATTAAAAAAATGCGGTTTTGAGGTGAGAAACGACGAGCGCGAGAAACCACCAAAAAACGTCTAAGACCACGAACTGCAGGCCTTATTGCATGTAGATCATACTCAGGCTCAACAGGAGCTCGTGGAACAATTGAATGTGACGCAGAAAGTCGTTTTACTTCCGTTGATAACTATGAGAAAGGTGCAAAAAATCGGAAAATGAGTTCCACATTAACTGAACGAAAGACAGCAAGCAAATCGGAAGACCACTTGTGAAGTGCTGCCCTCCAGATCCAAAAGGAAATCGTTTCTGCATCGAATAGCGACAGGTGATGAAAAATGGATATATTTTGAGACTTCTAGGGGTCGTAAATCATGGGTGAATCCAGGGAAACCAGCGCCATCCACTGCGAGACCAAATCAATTGGGAAAGAAGACAATGTTCTGTGTCTGGAGGAATCAGAAGGGTCTCCTCTATTATGAGCTACTAAAACCTGGTTAAACCTTTATCACTGATAGCTACCAACAGCAAATGGTCGATTTAAATAGAGCAATACCTTAAAAACGACCGGAATATGGTTCAAATGGCTCTAAGCATTATGGGACTTGACATCTGAGGTCATCAGTCCCTAGACTTAGTACCACTTAAACCCAACCAACCTAAGGACATTACACACATCCATGCCCGAGGCAGGATTCGAACCTGCGATCGTAGCAGCAGCGCGGTTCCGGAGTGAAGCGCCTTGAACTGCTCGGCCACAGCGGCCGGCCGGGAATATGGAAAAAGGCAGCACAAAGTCATATTGCTCCATGACAACACCTCATTACACACAGCAAAACGGGTGAGGGAAACGATCGAGGCGTTCAGATGGGAAATCCTAAGGCATGCGGCTTATGCTCCATACTTGGCTCCGTCCGATTACTGTCTGTTTGCATCAGTGCGACTCGCTCTGGCTGAACAACGCTTCAGTTCGTCTGAAAATATACGAAAACTGATCGGAGACTGGTTCGCTTGAAAAGAAGAACTATTTTTCTGGCGCGGCATTCATAGTTTGCGGCAGAGATAGGAGATATATGTATAAATACCAATGGAGGTTGTTTTGATTAAAATATTTTTTATCAGTTTCAAACAAAATAAGTGTAATTATTGCGACCAGATTCCGGGTGTATACTTCTTCACCTGGTATGTATGACAACGAAGCTGTGCCATCATATTGGCGTTGTAGCAGGTAGCATATCGGCTCCAATGCAGTCCATTTGATGATCGGACAAACCAGGTACGTACTGGAGAGAGAAACAGAAAAAAATCGTGATAGTGGTGCGGTGTGATAGCAGAATATGAAAAGTATAGGATTTTCGTAGCTATTTGTCGACATTTAGTCTGTTGCATTTTGTCTCGAGACTTTCGGCCAACGCTTGTTAGACGATTTTCCTGACGTTTAGGCAGCACGATACGCTGACATATTCAAATGGCCACCCTCAGCAGCGGGTGGCCACCAATGGAGGGTGAAGCTTTTTAAACGCCGGCCACTTGCGCTGCCGGAACATCAGGAAAATCGTCAAACGAACGTTGACGGAAGGTCGCGAGAAAGGAGCCAACAGGTGACACTTTTCCTGAGTGACTGTTCCTGAAAACCGGAAGGAGCCTCTCTTTGAAGAGCTGTCGTAGGTAATTTCGTGACCCGTCGATATTTTTCTTTCTATACACCAATAATACAACTGTAACAGTCTCTCGTTCACAGTGCACGTCGGTGACAGAAGCTCGCATCCCAATACTACATCATGATCCCTTCGCTTGCCTTGGTCATTCACATTGTTCTCCGGGAACGGAACTGTCCCATATCGTGGTAAATTTTGGCCATAAGTGTTCCTCTCTGCCACGTCGCTTCGCTGTACATTCTGCAGAAATGAAACTGAAGCTTATGAGCTGCACATTGTAATTTTAAGAAAACAGCAATCAAGGGATAGGTGTGTATCGATAGCAATCACAATTGATAATATTTTAAATAAAAATAATAAATATTAAAGATTGGAATCACTCTGATGACAGTTTCTGTTGAAAGAATACATACTGAAATGATTAAAGCTAATATAAACTTATATTATTATAGGCAAACTTTTATAGATAGTCAATAATTTCTGGCTTTTCATTCCCCGATGTCACTACGGTATATCCATTCTTCTCTCATGGGAAGCTATTTGGCAACCACGTCCTCAAGGAAATGTTCCTTCTTTCTGAGTCCTCCTAGTAGGTGAGTTTCTTTTGTAACATTTCCGGGACGATATAGCCTCTATTCTCCAGAAGATCTTCGAGAATAACTTTCGATTCTCTTCAGCGCCGGAACGACCTTCCTATTGGAAACGCACTCACAGGAATTGTATGTAGTAATGACACTAACACAGTAAACTGCTGACAACTTTTGTTTATCAATGAATCAGTGATCAGTAGTTTTGCAAGTTCAGACACGGCTTTGTTTCTAAACTCATCAGTACTGTGTACTACACTCAGCTTACTTTGCAATCGAATGGCCCCGAAAAATTTTCCTTATTTATTGAACATGCTTTGGAAGCTGGGTACCCGGTTACAATATTCCGAATACTTTTCGTGTGACAATAAATTTAAAAATTTCAGTTTAGATTAGTCCAAATTTCTGTCAGTTTATCAGACAATTCGCAGTAGATGCGTATGTAGTTGATATTTTCCTCTTTGAAGCTTCTCCTACGTGAGTCGTGGTTCCTTGCAAGATAGTCGTCGCGTGGTCAGTAGGCACAGTACAAAATATCACCCGCTTGGTTCATAAGCCTGTTGCACAACAGATTGGTGAACGTAAATTATTTTGCCGAATTGTTCAAGAGAAAAAAGTTTGAAATCTTCCACAAGTGTCAAAAAGACAGTAATTGAAGCTGAAACACATTATCAATTTCTTGAGGGTGTTCTACCGTGACACTAAACACATCCGAAAGTTTAGTTCTGTCCCTGCATACAGTGTTTACAAATCTTGATGAATAATTCCATCGCGTTGAACAGACGTGTGGAAGACAACTTTGCAAAATTATATCCTTAATTTCTGGATATCTTGTAAAAAAAGAAAAGGCTGCAAATCCGTTATGCGGGCTTAGAAATATTTCAAACTTCGGTATTTCACTGATACCCTGAAACAAAACGCCGTTTAGAACATGGGCGTAACAATAAAAAATATATCTTCAGGATGTGTGACTGATTAATGCTTGAACATTCAGATTCTGCACCATAGTCACCGCACCACCACACATCTATGCAATGTACTTTTCATTCAACGGAATTCTGATAAGATGTGCCGGATAAGTCCTACACTACTCCAGTTATTTCATTTAGCGCTGGTTTAAGTACCTAACACAGGACACATCCACAGTTTCGCCAGCAATGACTGCTACAAAATGAACATCCACAGTTTCCCGTTTTATAGCTGATAAAACGGTCGAACCTACGGCTTGTAGTAGATTACGGCAAAAAAAGTTTCCCCAAAAATAGCTGCAGACGATCGTTGGTGGTTAACAGGCAATCCGTACTGAGTTACCGACTTTACTGAATGTGCCAAATGCATGTATGCAGCTTTGGCCCAGCTAGAACTTCTATCCTTTTCAGACAACAGACAATAGCAGCAGAACACCTAATTTAGATATCCTCTACAGGCTAATCAATCACATTAAGTGTGTGCAATACGTTAAACTAAAAATATCTCGTGAATTTTCTGGTCATTTAAGTTCGTTAGTAACTGTGCCGGTCGCTCATTTTTAATTATCTCCTTTTTATCGAGAAAGAATGTGTGGAAAACGGCTTGGACAAAGGCTCTTTTATAATGCATGTAGACAGAGTTCTAAACTATATTACTAGATACCATCTGACACCTTGACACACTTTCACACATTCGGCAAACCTGCAAACTGAATAAAACAATTCAGTACTATTTATTTTTGATACACTCCGTCACTTTGTCTTTATATTATATGCCCGCCCGCAGCTAGCTTTGGTTGTGATGGGCAAACACACACACACACACGGCACGTGACTGACAGAGAGGTGCGCACACTCAAGGCTCTCACTGCTCAGCTAAGCTACACGGACATCGCTTCAGCTCGTCTCAAAATGCTTTATCGATAACGCAGCGTAATGAACGTATTAATTTTGTGTGTTTCTGAGAAATGTCACGATTTTATCTAGTTACTGTTAAATAACCGTATGATTATACGGTATTTACATACTCTAAAACATTGTTACATTTATTGTTACCGAAGCACTGATTCAGTTACTTCCACGGAATGCACGCCACTGACGAATTACATTTGACTTTATACACATGTAAAACGCTACTAAGTACAGAGACGATCTTTTACTATAAATGCTAGTGCTTAGTACCACGTTAATAGCGAACTAACTAGTAACAAAGGAACTGCAACTAACTGATCACAATGTAGCATCTAAAGACGGCAGTTTGTTTCCAAAAGTCGTGGTCAACATTAAATGCGTACTCACAAGGGAAACACTCCGCCTGAGCCACCTGAGCTTTAGTGGTGAGCTGGCCCCGTGGGCGGCCCGTCAAAAACTCAACACAGGTCTGACCGCTACGTCTAAGGGGGAGTCTCCCCTGTATGCAGTCACTGGAAACGTAGCACGTTTTCTCTGTGTCGGTAAAGAGTTATGAGTACAGGATCACACAGTAAGCCGGCCTTTCAAGATTTTGTTTAAAATGCAGTTGAAGCAACTAAGAAAACCTATCGAGTGCTATATTTTTTTTTTTTCATTAAATACAATGTTTCTGAACACTGTGCTCGTGGGCGGTTAGTACTGGTTACCCACTGTCAACTAGTTGCTCTTACTTCTGGATCGGGCATCTTACAAGACATCAGATAGAAGGAGGAAAGCTTACAAAATGGGGAGAAGTACAGCATTCCAAGAGGCACTGGAGAATGGAAAAGGACAACTAGGAACAGGAATAGCACAGTAAAACAGTGTACTAACACGCTGTAATTAATACGAGCCAAAAGTTAAGAAGCCCGCAGTATAAGTGGTTCTAGTGTTACGGTAAATGAAGGATGTGTCATTAGGAACTGAGGGAATGTCAACATATCCTCCAAAACAAGTCGCGGTCGCTGCCAGGAGGGAACACTTTAATCATTCATTTTACAGTTGTCGAGCAAAGAAACGACGCTGGATAAAAGGCAAGAAGTAGTAAATAATGTTACCAACACACAACAGATTGGATACACGATAATGCTTGTGGTTTCACACAAGAGCAATAACTCAGCTTAAGGAGAACGGTAGACTCCTTATTTGAACCTGCTCAAGTAATTCTAAGCAGGCGCCTCCTATGTCGCGGAGTTGAGTCCGACTAAACAGGCGGTGTCTGAGATTAACTGACCATCCAGTATTGTGCCTAATAACACAGTCCCCTTGTCCAGGAATACAGACGGAGACCGCAACGGCGGCACAGGCGGAGAAAAAGGATCTCAAATTGCGTAGTTGGCGGAAATGGCAGCCTTTAAAAAGGGAAAACTAGCCTCTTAAGTCTAGAAAGAGAACCACCCAAAGGAAACTCCCACGAAAATCATCTGGTCTCCCAGGTTTGCCTGAACCCATCACACATAAAACAAACCACAAAACGCTAAACTTCTCAGAAAAGTCTCGGCTGTTAAGAAAAGAAACGAAAACTGTCTAAAAGATTGACCTTAGGACTAGAAACTTCTATTGTACAAGGGATATCGACTTAGAGAGAAGTATCTGAAAAATTAGAACTGTGTGATACGGACAGAGCGTCTCTCAAAGAGACGAAGAACAAATGGAAATGAACGGATGAAATATATACATGAAAGACGAAAGAAAAAAAAGCTCGAGGCGAAGTGTCCTTAGTAGCAAAAAAGAAGTGTAAAAAATGTGTCACATCCTGGAACCAAATCAATCACAGACTTTTGCAAATAGATATCGATACGAGAAATCATTCCTCGACGGCGATCGAAGCATATGCTCCAATAGACATTTCGTAACGGCAGAGGACAGTTTATTTGAGTTGACGACGTCTTTGGTAAAAAATTTTAATGAGGTACCTCTAATAATAGTAACGTATATGGCAGAACGGGTTGCAAATTAAATGACCCAGTGGCAGGATGTTACGGGGAATCTATTACGAATAATAATGACCGTATATTAAATCATTTATGTGAACAACTGAAACTAAATATTGCTAATGGTTGGTTTTCGCACAGAGGTATCCACAAATTTACATAGATGCCCAGAATGTGTCACAGATCGCTTCTTATACTTGGAGTCACGAACTAAGGCCGTCGAGCTTAGGCTTGTTCTGCCCTCCTACATCAAGTGTTCTCGACAGCGAATGACAGCACAATAGCGTTCTGAGTGCTTTTCTGTGAATCCCGTAGCTAATGCGAGTGTTAAACGTGATCGTAATGAGTTGATTAGGGAATTTCGATTGCATTTGCTGCGATTTGTCATCGTGATAAATTCTGCATAAACAAGTGAGAGACAGAATTCGCAGGACATACGATTTCCTGGAGTGGAAAGCACATGCATGCGCGTACCGCAACTGTCGCTTGGAATCAACAATGAAATCCCTGTCCGTGCCTCGACATGCGCCAACTGCAACCACTTATTTTACCTATAAAACAATACTTACATCGCAACAGAACAGCTCACATGAATGAAACTCGATTAAATAATATCAAGTATGTTAGCTAGGGTTTGAGAAATGACTTAGCTACGTTCTTGTATCAGATGAGGCTAGCTACTAAACTGGACGGAAATGGAGAAGGACTGGCAAAAATATGTACTAAAATCTGGAGCTCGAAATGAAGCCCTTTCACAAAAAATACTCCGTGACAGGTACGGGAAAGAAGAATGAGAAGATAGTGGAGAGAAGAGAGAGAAACTGTTGCAGTGAGAAGAACACTGCACAAAGCACTCAGAATAGATTAAATAATAAGTAAAAAACAAGAAAGGTAGAGACAGAAGTAACAAAGGCTAAGAATTAGTACTGAACCTAAAAGTAGGCAACACAAAAGTAAATAAGACGTGGAAGGTAATGAAAGGAATACGAACGGAAGAATAGAGTTTGCAGAAATGAGTCTTATCTGCATGGTGGAGTGAAAAACATCTTACGAAAATCTCGTAACCGAAAATAGGACAGAATTCACAGCCGATTAAGAAAACACATCTTGTTAACCGAACAAAAACTGAGCAACAAACACCAGTAGACACAGGAGGTGCAAGTCAAGCTCTCCATCAAAAGAAAAATAGGCGAAGCGACAAGCTTCCGAAATTTACCTGTGGAACACCTAACTGCAGCCCTATCAGCAGTTCTAGAAAGTCTGGAAGGACATGTTAAATGATGAGGAAACTCCAAAATGAATTGATAAAGTAATTAATTCATCCATGTTTTTAAAGAAAAGAAGCCGATGCGAGTGTGCTACCCTAAGATGAGTTAATGTTATTTGCACAATAGCTCGAATGTACTGCTAAGTAAACAAGTACATACACTGATAAGCCAAAACGTTATGTCTACTTCCCACTGCGCCGCTGGATGCCTCCTGGTGGCGTTGAGGGCACGTGACGGCGTAACAAAAGTATGTAAGCGGAGCAGACTCTGACGAGGGATCGCATTAGGTTAAGATATGGGCTGCAAATGGGGAATTCATTTAGATAAGCGACTTCGACAAAGGGAAGTTTATTATTATTACTGAGAGCCTGTGAACGAGTATCTCGAAAATGGTGAAGCTGGTCGAATGTCCACGTGGCACTGTAGTGAGTACCCACGGAAAGTGGTAGAACGACAGAGAAACTACCACTGGGCGATAAGTGGTTGGACGTCCACGACTCTTTACAGAACGTGGGGTTCAGAGGCTTGCCTGCTCTGTAAGCAGGATAGGTGGCGATCTGTGGCATCTCTGCCGAAAGAACATAAGGCTGGTTGACGCACAAGTGTTTCAAAGCACACAGCTCATCGTACACAGTCGAACATGGTGCTCTGCATCTGATCACCTTCACGTGTCCACATGTTGACCCAACGATATCGTGAATTACAATTGCAATGGACATAGGTCCATCGGGTTCGACAGTCGATCAATGTGTCGGCTCTTCGGGTGAACCACATATTTGCTACAGTAAGTCGATGGTCGTCTCCACCATCACCGTCATAGAGGTGAGTGGCGGCTCGAAACGTGCAGCGCGCCACGGACGCAGAATGATGAGAGCAGTATTATGCTAAGGGAGCCATTCTCCTGCCCTTGCATGGGACCTGTGTGTGTAATCGAGGACACGATGACAGCTGCGACCCACCTGCATCCCTGCATGGTTGATGTCTTCCCCGACGGCGATATCATCTTTCACCAGTATAATTGCCCGTGTTTGGAGCCATAACCGTGATACAGTGATTTCAGGAACAATATAGTGAACTGACGTTGATGTCCCGGCTACCAAATTCGCCTGATGTAAATCCTAAGGAACCCACCTAGGCCGCTGTCGGGTGCCATCACCGCGTACATAAATCAACGGCCCGTCACTTACGCGAATAACATGACCCAAAATCTAACATACCTCCACAAATCTACCAACAAACTGTCCGATCCCTGATATTCAGAATCAGTTATGCATTTCATTCCAAAGATGGACAAGCTATGAAGCAGGTGGTCATAACGTTTTGGTTCTATGTAGATAGACTGAAGTGGCGAATGACAATTTGTGTCAAGGCCGGCAATTGGGCCCGAATCTGGTGCTCACAAGGCAGATGCGCTAGCCACTAAGCCGCCTCTGCGCGCGGTCCACACAACAGCACAGATTACCATGACATGTCTCCCTCCTCAATCCAAATTCCCCCTTGCACCCGAACGGAACTGCCGATGCTCTGGAATAGCACCTCTGCATCGAACGTAAATGGGTTTCCAGCCTGAATTGCAGGTGCAGCTATTGTACAAATAAAATGACATAATTTCATATAGTTTACTGGTCTCATAGAGATGCTATTTTATGTATCCAGACTAAAGCGGCGAGAGAAACTTTGTACCAAGGTCGAGAATCGAACACGGGTCTACTGCTTATGAGGACGGCACTAAGCCACCCTGGGTCAGCGGTTCACACAACTGCACGGATTACTCCGTTCGTGTGTAAGGCGGAATTTAAACTTGATAGGGGGCAGTGAGAATTTGGATCGAGGAGGGAGGCGTTCCAGGGTAATCGATGCAGTTGTGCGAATTGCCGTGCCGAGGTGGCGTAACTGCTAACGCATCTACCTAACTAGCAGGAGACACGGGCTCGAATCCTGATCGTGGTACAAGTTTTCACTCGCTCCTTCAGTCAATATACGTAAAATCGTATCTGCATACGACCAATGAAGTCTCGGAAATTGTGTCGCTTCATTTGTACGATATTTTGGCTCTCCAGTGCAAAAGATGCACAAACTGTGGAGTGAGACAAGCAAAGTGGGCTTAGAGCGGGATGCTCATGTACAGATGGCATATTCACTCTCAAGCCCCAAACTGAAAATGGGCTTGTGGGCTTTACTGACAGTTCACTTAACATTTATTGGGCGTCAGAAGGTATACGATACAGTCGCAATAGGTAAGTTATGGACAGCAGAGGATTAGTCTGGAACCAGCGGTAAGTATGTACAGACAGTGAGATTTTTATATGATGATTGCAACAATATGGATAAAGCAGCAAACAGGATGTCCCAAGAAGTCTCAGTAGTGAATGGTCTAAAACGTAGGTGTCCATTGTCACAGATATGTTTTTAGGGTATTTAGAAGATTTTTGGAAGACTGGAAGATGAAACGTCGTGCAGCTGGAATCCCTGCAGGACAACAAACTCTTTACTCTTCACTGATAACTAGGTCCCGATAGATGAAGACAAAGACTCCACTAACATGTTCAGGAAACTTGCATGAATAGTACTAAAAACGGGGCCTAAGCACAAACCCAAGTTGCAATAAGTGAAAGTGGGTGAAGATGAAAGAAAGGACATACATGTAAGACTCTCCAAAATAAAGAACGGCTACATATTTAAGTATTTGGGCATCATTCCTTCAAACAATGGACATAGCACAAAAGTCATTATAAATAAAACTGGACAAAGAAAAAGAGTAGCTGGCTAAACTCATTCCTGGATTTGAAGTGACAAATTGCAAACGTAACGTAAGTCTTCCTGTACAAGTCGGTCGTAGTGAGTCACCCAAAGCGCTGAAATATGGGAGCCAACAAAACAGGAAAGAAAATGAGTTGTTGTCCTTCCAGATAGACTTTTGGCCAAGAAGTTGTAGCATCTGAAAATTGTAGAACATCAGAAATGATAGAATACATGATATTTTAAGAGAAAAAAGCACTATTCTCGACATAATAGTTGGCAAAACATTTAGTTGCTATGGCGACTCACAACAAATTGACTATAACAGAATGCCATAAAGAATTTATCAATGGAAATAAGTTAAGCGAAGGAAACATAGAAGACCACCTAGGAGTTGGATGCAAGGTGTGAATGAGGAGAAGAACTGAAGAGGCCTACAGGAAGAAGT
Source organism: Schistocerca piceifrons (assembly GCF_021461385.2). NCBI lineage: Eukaryota > Metazoa > Arthropoda > Insecta > Orthoptera > Acrididae > Schistocerca > Schistocerca piceifrons. The sequence goes on along the minus strand of NC_060142.1, from coordinate 15,301,928 downwards.
TTCGTCAGATAGGAAATTATGGCTGTTGAAAAATGGAAGACGATGTACAGAAAATCATTTCAACGACACGCGAAATAATTATTCTCAGACAAGTGACTGAAAATATTTTGGAAGTTAATGAGAAAGTGTATTATTACAACGTTTTTATTGTTGTTGTTGTTGTGGTCTTCAGTCCTGAGACTGGCTTGATGCAGCTCTCCATGTTACTCTATCCTGTGCAAGCTGCTTCATCTCCCAGTAACTACTGCAACCTAAATCCTTCTGAATCTGCTTAGTGTATTCATCTCTTGGTCTCCCTCTACGATTTTTACCCTCCACGCTGCCCTCCAATACTAAATTGGTGATCCCTTGATGCCTCAGAACATGTCCTACCAACCGATCCCTTCTACTAAACGAGTTGTGCCACAAATTTCTCTTCTCCCCAATCCTATTCAATACCTCCTCATTAGTTATGTGGTCTACCCACCTAATCTTCAGCATTCTTCTGTAGCACCACATTTCAAAAGCTTCTATTCTCTTCTTGTCCAAACTATTTATCGTACATGTTTCACTCCAATACATGGCTACACTCCATACAAATACTTACAGAAACGACTTCCTGACATTTAAATCTATACTCGATGTTAACAAATTTCTCTTCTTCAGAAACGCTTTCCTTGCCATTGCCAGTCTACATTTTATATCCTCTCTACTTCGACCATCATCAGTTATTTTGCTCCCCAAATAGCAAAACTCCTTTACTACTTTAAGTGTCTCATTTCGTAATCTAATTCCCTCAGCATCACCCGACTTCATTCGACTACATTCCATTATCCTCGTTTTACTTTTGTTGATGTTCATCTTATATCCTCCTTTCAAGACACTATCCATTCCGTTCAACTGCTCTTCCAAGTCCTTTGCTGTCTCTGACAGAATTACAATGTCATCGGCAAACCTCAAAGTTTTTATTTCTTCTCCATGGATTTTAATACCTACTCCGAATTTTTCTTTTGTTTCCTTTACTGCTTGCTCAATATACAGATTAAATAACATCGGGGACAGGCTACAATCCTGTCTCACTCCCTTCCCAACCACTGCTTCCCTTTCATGTCCTTCGACTCTTATAACTGCCATCTGGTTTCTGTACAAGTTGTAAATAGCCTTTCGCTCCCTGTATTTTACCCCTGTCACCTTCAGAATTTGAAAGAGAGTATTCCAGTCAACATTATCAAAAGCTTTCTCTATGTCTACAAATGCTAGAAACGTAGGTTTGCCTTTCCTTAATCTAGCTCTAAGATAAGTCGTAGGGTCAATATTACCTCACGTGTTCCAGTGTTTCTACAGAATCCAAACTGATCTTCCCCGAGGTTGGCTTCTACTAGTTTTTCCATTCGTCTGTAAAGAATTCGTGTTAGTATTTAGCAACTGTGGCTTATTAAACTGATAGTTCGGTAATTTTCACATCTGTCAACACCTGCTTTCTTTGGGATTGGAATTATTATATTCTTCTTGAAGTCTGAGGGTATTTCGCCTATCTCATATATCTTGCTCACCAGATGGTAGAGTTTTGTCAGGACATGCTCTCCCAAGGCCGTCAGTAATTCTAATGGAATGTTTTCTACTCCCGGGGCCTTGTTTCGACTCAGCTCTCTCAGTGCTCTGTCAAACTCTTCACGCAGTATCATATCTCCCATTTCATTTTCATCTACATCCTCTTCCATTTCCATAATATTTTCCTCAAGTACATCGCCCTTTTATAGACCCTCTATATACTCCTTCCACCTTTCTGCTTTTCCTTCTTTGCTAAGAACTGGGTTTCCATCTGAGCTCTTAATATTCATACAAGTGGTTCTCTTTTCTCCAAAGGTCTCTTTAATTTTCCTGTAGGCAGCATCTATCTTACCCCTGGTGAGACAAGCCTCTACATGCTTACATTTGTCCTCTAGCCATCCCTGCTTAGCCATTTTGCACTTCCTGTCAATCTCATTTTTGAGACGTTTGTATTCCTTTTTGCCTGCTTCATTTACAGCATTTTTATATTTTCTCCTTTGATCAATTAAGTTCAATATTTCTTCTGTTACCCAAGGATTTCTACTAGCCCTCGTCTTTTTACCTACTTTATCCTCTGCTGCCTTCACTACTTCATCCCTCAAACCTACCCATTCTTCTTCTACTGTATTTCTTTCCCCCATTCCTGTCAATTGTTCCCTTATGCTCTCCTTGAAACTCTGTACAACCTCTGATTCTTTCAGTTTATCCAGGTCCCATCTCCTTAAATTCCCATCTTTTTGCAGTTTCTTCAGTTTTAATCTACAGTTCATAACCAATAGATTGTGGTCAGAGTCCACATCTGCCCCTTGAAACGTCTTACAATTTAAAACCTGGTTCCTAAATCTCTGTCTTACCATTATATAATCTGTCTGAAACCTGTCAGTATCTCCAGGCTACTTCCATGTATACAGCCTTCTTTTATGATTCTAGAACCAAGTGTTAGCTATCATTAAGTTGTGCTCTGTGCAAAATTCTACCAGGCGGCTTCCTCTTTCATTTCTTCCCCCCAATCCATATCCCCCTACTACATTTCCTTCTCTTCCTTTTCCTAATACCGAATTCCAGTCACCCATGACTACTAAATTTTAGTCTCTCTTATCTGAATAATTTCTTTTATTTCATCATACATTTCTTCAATTTCTTCGTCATCTGCAGAGCTTGTTGGCATATAAACTTGTACTACTGTTGTAGGCGTGAGCTCCTTGTCTATCTTGGCCACAATAATGCGTTCACTATGCTGTTTGTAGTAGTTTACCCGCACTCCTATTTCTTTATTCATTATTAAACCTACTCCTGCATTCCCCCGTTTTGATTTTGTATGTATAACCCTGTATTTGCCTGACCAAAAGTCTTGTTCCTCCTGCCACCGAACTTCACTAATTCCCACTATATCTATCTTTAACCTGTCCATTTCCCTTTTTAAATTTTCTAACCTACCAGCCCGATTAAGGGATCTGACATTCCACGCTCCGATCCGTAGAACGCCAGTTTTCTTTCTCCTGATAACGACGTCCTCCTGAGTAGTTCCCGCCCGGAGATCCGAATGTGGGACTATTTTACCTCCGGAATATTTTACCCAAGAGGACGCCATCATCATTTAACCATACAGTAAAGCTGCATGCCCTCGGGAAAAATTACGGCCGGCCGCGGTGGCCGTGCGGTTCAGGGCGCTCCAGTCCGGAGCCGCGCTGTTGCTACTGTCGCAGGTTCGAATCCTGCCTCGGGCATGGATGTATGTGATGTCTTTAGGTTAGATAGGTTTAAGTAGTTCTAAGTTCTAGGGGACTGATGACCACAGCAGTTGAGTCCCATAGTACTCAGAGCCATTTTGAAAAATTACGGCTGTAGTTTCCCATTTCTTTCAGCCGTTCGCAGTACCAGCACAGCAAGGCCGTTTTGGTTAGTGTTACAAGGCCAGATCAGTCAATCATCGAGACCGTTGCCCCTGCAACTACTGAAAAGGCTGCTGCCCCTCTTCAGGAACCACACGTTTGTCTGGCCTCTCAACAGATACCCCTCCGTTGTGGTTGCACCTACGGTACGGCTATCTGTATCGCTGAGGCACGCAAGCCTCCCCACCAACGGCCACGTCCATGGTTCATGGGGGTGGGACCGTTTTTATTATAACTAGTAAAAAATTAATCTAGAATGAAATTTTCACTCTGCAGCGGAGTGTGCGCTGAAATTAAACTTTCTGTCAGATTAAAAATGTGTGGAGGACCGAGACTCGAACCGGTGAACTTTGCCTCTCGTAGGCAAGTGCTCTACCATCTGAGATGCCGAAGCAGGACTGAGGACACGTCCTCACAGCTTCATTTCCTATCAAATTTCACAGAAGCTCTCCTGCGAAACTTGCAGAACTGGCACTCCTGGAAAAAAGGATATTGTGGAGACATGGCTTAGCCACAGCCTGGGATATGTTTCCAGAATGAACTTTCCACCCTGCAGAGGAGCGTGTGCTGATGAGATACTTCCTGGCAGATTAAAACTGTGTGCAGATGGTAGACCACTTTGTCGTGAAAGGCAGAGGTCCCGAGTTTGAGTCTCGATCTCACAAACAGTTTTAATCCACGAAATTTTTTACTGTATCAGCGCCTAACCCAAGTCTCCACAATATCCTTTCTTCTAGGAGTGTCAGTTCTGCAAGCATCACAGGAGAAGTTCTATGAAGTTTGGAATGTAGGAGACGAGGTACTGGCGTAACTGAAGCTGTAAGGACGGGTCGTGAGTCGTGCTTGGGTAGCTCAGAAAGTAGAGCAGTTGCCGGGAAGAGGCAAAAGTCCTGAGTTCGAGTCTCGGTCCAGCACACAGTTTCAATCTTCCAGGAAGTTCCAAAATTAATCTATGAGGTTGAAATTTCGTGGCAGTGCAAGTACTTCTCTACATATTCGTACGTGAAAGTAACACATTTTCCTATTGGTGGATGACCTGATGGAAAGAGTGGATTGTAGAGTTCTACATATTTACTATTCTGGAATTGGAATAGATCACCTAGCGAATCATCTCGCGGTTTTTTCATCTGAGGAAGGAGGAGGAAGTCACAGGGTACAATTTAGAAGAACAGGCTCAAAATCTCATGGTCACGATAAGCTACAAGTGCGACTGTGGACTGGGTAAATTCGGCTGGGGCGTTGTCACGGAAAAAATCATCTTCTTCCGCTACGCTCCGTCGGAGAAAACCTCCCGCAACCTCGTTACGGGATTTCGGTACAACGCCTCTATGGTGGTTTTCCCATTGCTTCCCATTGCACTGTAGGAGTAGCGAAAAACTCAGCTCAACCTTGCCCAAAGATGAATTGATCTTTGACATTTTCGGTAAATGTGCTTGCACCACTTGCTTTGCTCCTTTTCCATAGCACCTAGCACTTATCCATATCAATTAGATGGCTGGAAAACGACATGGGCTGACAAAACGTAGCTGCAAAATTTCCGATGTTGATTTGATTCAGCAGACATTTGGAACGTGTGTGAGCTATTGCGGGACTCAAAAGGCGAGAACGTCTGTTACGTTGTCGTTCACCGTATTGAAAAGTCAGCCAGGACTTATCCCCACTGTTTCCGCTACCACTTCAATAATGGTACTTCCGTCTTAGAGAACCATGGCATTAGTAGCGCAAACAGAGGACGAGCATATTTTCTTAGTACAGGTTGCATACATTCAGGTGCAAGCATACAGTCGGGGGCAACTTGAATGATTCACGTCCCCTCCCCTTCCCTGCCTCTGTCTCTCTCAAGGGGCTACTTCGTATTTCTGCTCATGAACTGACATCCTCAACCATGCTAACAGAGGTTTCAGCTCTCCACAGAATATTTTTTTCCTATTGGCTTGTCCCGACGGAGGTTCAAGTCCTCCCTCGGACATGGGTGTGTGTGTTTGCCCTTAGGATAATTTAGGTTAAGTAATGTGTAAGCTTAGGGACTGATGACCTTAGCAGTCCCATAAGATTTCACACACATTTTTTTTCCTATTGGCTAATGCTTGGGTCAAAGGGAGAGGTGACTCTTTTTGGACATCATAAATAGAGAGGTACAGTCAATTCGCGCTACCTTGTGAAATTAAACCTGCCTCTACAGCTATTACATTCATACTCACCATTGTACAACTCGCACTGCACTACATAACTATCAACATGCCACATCACAAAAAGAACTACGCATGCTATGCATGTATACTCTCTCTCTCTCTCTCTCTCTCTCTCTCTCTTTCACACACACACACACACACACACACAAAACCATGAACATAACAGAAATTAGTAGACGTTAGTTTTCAGCATATACATAAACAGACGAAACAAGACGAGACACATACTGAACTCAATGTTCAAATGGCTACAAGCACTATGGGACGTAACTTAGGAGGTCATCAGTTCCCTAGAACTCAGAACTACTTATAGCTAACTAACCTAAGACCATTACACACATCCATGCCCGAGGCAGAATACGAACCTGCGACCGCAGCTGCTCCTAATTCAGATTCCGGAGTATCTACCTCGTCCTCTTTGGCGAAGGAATTTCGAAATGCTGTGTTTAGTAACTGCTTTATCAACACTGTCGGCGACAGTATTTCCGTTGCTATCGCACAGAGAACGCATTGACTGTTTCTTGCCGCTGGCATATTTTACTTAAGACTAGCATCTCTGGAGTTTCTGCCAGGTTTCGAGACAAACTTTCGATGCGTCTCGCATTGAAGTTGGCGCTAAGTTTCGAACTTCTGTGAAAGATCTCCAATACTGGGGATTTTGCCTTCGTTTAAATTTGGCATGCTGTTTTCGTTGTTTCTGCAACAGTGTTCTGATTCATTTTGTGTACCAGGGAAGATCAGATTCGTCGTTTGTTGATTTATTTGGTATAAATATCTCCACTGCTGTCGTTCTATTACTTCGAATTCAGGCTACATCTGGCCTACTCTCCACATCTGGCCTGTTCTTACACTGCTAATTTGAAAGGAGTTGAGATTGTATCACAGGAAGGTTTCAAGTAAATTTTTATCTGATTTTTGGAACAGGTAGATTTTTGGTTTATTTTTGGATGACTTATGGTTTACAATACACAGTCTCGCTATAACAGCCCTGTTTTCACTAATCTCTGTATCAGTTTTGATGCTTGTTATTAAGTCATAATTATTTGTTGTTAAGAGGTAAAGTGCGTTTTCACAACCGTGCACTACTCGCATGGGTTCATGAAGTAACTCCTCTAAATAATTTTCAGGGAATGCTTTTCGCACAATTTCGGATGATGTTTCATGTGTACCTCCGGATTTAAACACGTATTTCCACCAACATGTCGAGCGTAAATTAAAGTCGTCGCCAACTGTAATTTTATGAGTTGGGTACGTGTTTGAAATCAAGAGTCATTAACTCACAGAATTACCTACTTCAAATTCGCTACAAGAACAACTACTTCTAACAGTGAAACTGAGTCTTTAATTATTTTTTACTAAACAGTGACCAACCGAATTTTTCCTGACAAGGACAACTCAGGCTTAACTTGTTCATTTATTACCCACAATATACAAGCCCAACGCAATGTGACTGCTATACATTGACAATAAGACTTCCAATAACTGATACGAAAAAATAGCTCGGAATTGCAAGAAATCCTAACAACACAAATCCAAAAAAATATGAAATTAAAGAAATATGAAGTTGCCTCCAGCTCTGTTAATTGCTTAAACTCATTTCAGTCACGAATCCCGATACTGAAAACCCCATTCTTTTTCATAAGTCACTTACCTTATAGAAAATCTTCATAACACGAACTACAAGAATTACAGCAATTAGGAACAACAACTAGCTAATAAAAAGGATTCTATTATAGACTCTACCAAAAGTTATTTGGTTGGCAAAAGAAAGATTTTGTTGAAGAGCAAACAATGTATTTAGAAAATTTTACCTTATTCATGTAACACCCAGTTCTAAAAATTATATAGTTAACAATAAATCCAATATCCAGACATTATCAACAACATCCATCCTCATTTTACAATGCAAGTCCTACCAACACAGAGTGTCCACTAAAAATATCATGTCCCTACTCTTCCCTACCCACTCGCTAACTGCTAGACCGTCCAAACATAGTATGTCTTGCTGAGGGCTCAGAGAGGTGTCAGCGATGTTAGCACAGTCTATAACGCTGACAACATACAGACAGGTTACTTGCAACAGCAGCAAACACGCCATCGTCAGCTGTGTTTTGCCTATCCTTTCGCTACACCTTGAGATTCATCGCAAATATTGGGTCTGCATTTAACTCTGGCTTTGCCCAGCTTTCAGTGCCTATAACGATTTCAGCATCAATGCTTTCTATTAGCGCTTTGAGCTCTGGTACTTTCCTAACACAGCTACGACAATTTACAACTATCCTTTCGCAACACCTTCAGGTTCTTCGCGAAAATCTGGGCTGAAGTTATCTCTGGCTTTCGCCAGCTTTCAGCGCCTGTTATGATTTCAGCATCAGTGCTTTCTATTAGCGCTTTGAGTTCTGGTATTTCCTAACACAGCTAATACAATTTACAAGTTTTATACCGATGGTTCCTGTATCTACGATCTTCCTGTGTTAGACCTGCACAATTGGAGACTGAAGCCCCTTTTGTGTTTCTCGCTGAGTCCTCTAACCTCAAACACAGTCCAGTCCACGCCACACAGATCCCGCTATGCGTGTAGACGCCTCTTGCATGTGGTGGACACCTGACCTATTCAACGGAACCGGAAACCGAAAAACGCTATTGTGCAAGTCGAGGAATCTGTGACCTACACAGATCTCAGCTTGATTTTCAAGGCTTTTATTTTATATGTACCCAGAATGTCTATCCCACTCCAGGTATCTGATAACTTATACGGTTACATAATTATTCGAGCTTCTTTCGACTTTTCTTCGATAGAATTAATTTCACGTTTTGAGATGTGTTGCCTGCAGCTCTTGAACTATGTAAAAAGGAAAGCCTTTCAACAAGTTCGTTTGGGTGGTCCCAATACACACAATCTGCAGATATATTATGACTGTATATTTTCCACTAATTTACACCAGAAAATTTATCTTTTCCATTTGCTGTAATTCCCTTCCCACTCTGAATGCTGGGTTCACTTTCTGAAGTTCCATCACTCACTTGACGATGCTCATTTAATAATTGTGCTCTGGATCCCTCACGGATGAGTCTTACATCTAGTTCCATATATGTGTGAAGACCTTTTATTATGAAGACTTTTTATTGTGAAGATACTCCTATTTTCATTAAATGGTTTATAGCTATCTTAGTTTATCTTACATGCATTAGTAGCTTTAAAAATTTTGCGAATGTTGAAAGATCAGCTTATGTATATGGTATCCTCTGAGGCATCTTTCTGGACTATAAACTGTAGGGTCCATTTCATCATTATACGTTATACCATTAATAACCACATCTCTCCATAAACTGTAACCTTTTCACTTTCTATAACCCATTCATTATCAGGATCGTATCTCACCCGATACACTTCTTCACCTTCCTTACTCGGAATTTTCATTAATATGGATGAAACTGAGGTTTCTTTTTAACATCAGCTTCTTCTACTTCAGTTTATCCAATCTGCAGGATTTGAAATCTATCTTCTTCTGCTAATAGACAGGATTTCTCTCAGAGACTAAGAAACTGGTAGCAATTTTTCTTCAATTTTTATTTTCCTCTTATTGTCTTTCTCCTTATGGGATAAAGACGTCTATCGTATACTGTTTCTAGCGGACATAAGCTGTTTTTTCAACTTAATGTTGTGACTGACAATGTGTGGAGGCATTTTATATCAAAGGAGTTAGTGTGGTTATGTTTCATCTGACTCAGATATCTGAAATGTTAATATTTTATATTGGTTCCTGCTCAAACTCTTAATGTAGCCTATAATTTCCCAATTGAAAACGATTTGGTTGATTGGATCTAAATTTATCCCCCTGCTTCACACTTAGAGGTATATATATATATGTAAGTGAAGGCGAGAGCTCATTCCATATCACTTCTAAGTCAGGTGTTATAGAGTGCAGTGTCAGGTCATCTGCGTACGACAAATAATATTCATCCTTCCCATTGTGTACCGTGTTTCACTTGAATTTGTGGAAGGTAAGCTGTCCATTTGCAAAATGAACTTCTGATTCAGATTTAAGAATTTCTCATCAACATATTCTTTGTTCACTGCAACAGTTTTTACTATTGGTTCTCGTATAGACAATTATTTTGTGTATCAAGCACTCGCCTTGTTACACTGAAAAGATCTAACATCTTAAACCGGACTGTGACATTATTCTGCGGATTTCATTCTTATTGTTTGTCAAAGGTGATACAATCAATTTCTTTATTAAATCTTCAATACATTCCTTATTAACAACACTGTGCATCTCACTGGGATTAGAAACATTGTCAATACAAAGGCTTTTAACATCAAATACTCCATCCTTTACTGCTATATGATTCAAAAACGTATGGAAAAACCATGAAATATGTGGAATTATAATTTGTTCGAAATACCATTTACATATTTTTAGTAGCAGCATCACTTATAGTTAATGGATCTGCAACTCCAATTACTAGCTTGCTTTTGAGCTGTATTTCTTTGCTTCCAGTACCTGACCCTAATATGTTTTTTGTGATTCAAGTCAGTTTTTTGCTGAAACTGTTTCCTGAGCTGTAGACAAGAATCATCCTCATATTTATTGTGCTGCCTTCATTATTTTCAGAAGATGTAGTGAGATTGCTGATACGTTATGCATTAGGCCTGATAGTGTTATCATATATATAGAATATCTTTAAAATAACATCAAGTTTGCTTCATGCTATTACATTGTCAATTAACCTTCTGATGCTAGCCGCAGAACTATCAATATACTTCAAAGAAGATGCTTCGTCAGTTTCTAGTGGATCTTATAAACTGGAAAGACGTTTGTTACCAAAATCTACTGCAGTAGGAGAGAGGCACAGAACAATCAAAAATGAATTTTAGCTGTGAAACCAATCTACAAACGAACTCCAAGGGCTTATCAACCTAGTGTTTTGTAGCAATATCGCTTACAGCTTCTGGTTTGAAGAGGATGAGATGGTCGTTTCTCGATGAAGTAATTGTGCTAACTAAGTATCAAATCGTATGACACACCTTACATACAAAAGTACCCACCAAACGATTTACAATATCGACCAATTTTTAGTGTTATATTCTTTACTAATAACCAAGAAACTGTGTAATCCGCCCTCTCAAACCTACTTGCACGTGAGTTGAAACTCTGCATCACCCATGATCATTGTATACATGTCTCAGATTACGCTCATCTTGCCTGAAAAGCATAATCAAGTTAGCATTATCTCGAATTAGTTGCTCTGGAATTCGACTGTATGTTTGAGATAGACAGAAGCAATCCCATCACAACGAGACCCCATGTAAGAGTAACCTCCAATATTGTGATGTTTATCATGCAGAACGTCATCAAAAACAAAAAAAGAATGTCATAAAGCTTTACCATGTAAAATAATGCCTTCATTATTAAAATATCAGGAAATCAGGAAAACTGGATGCCTTCATTCCAGATAATATGTGTGAGAGGAGTTTGTGCTTATCCTGAAGCAATTATTTTTAATATATACAAATATATTGGAGTTTTAGATCTTTTTCATGGATCAGAAGATTTATAACAACATCATTTTTTACACAGTTTGAAAGACCACAAATAATGCGACAAGCAGAGTCTGGTAACAAATCGCTATGTTTTTTACTCCTGTGTACATCGCTCTCCAATGTAATATTCTTAACTGATCGCTGGAGAGCATGTTTCTTCAAATGCATTCTGATGAAAAGTGTCGTAGTTAACACGTGTTCAAATGTATATAAGACTCTTCTTTCCTGTCAATTTAACCATTCCATGGGTGGACGCAGCCAGAGGAAGACTTGCCAGAAGTCTTTTAAACAATGCTATTAACAAACAACCAATAAATTTATACTTACCTGGCTACAACGATCATGGTTCTGCTACAAAATTTCAGAAGACACTGCAACGTGTAATTATGGTATAAATCCCTTAGATGATGAATGAAAAGATATTTTAGAGATATAGGGGAGGTAAAATACTAACGAAAGTGCTTGGGAGCATGTAACAGCTGAAAACGATAAAACTGGGCAGAAATTGGCAGCATTAGAGGTAGTTGGCGCAATGAAAACGAAAGTCAAATTGGGGGGTGCCTGTTAAGTAGTGTGAAAGGAAAGCCACAAATACATTAAAAATGGTAATTACAGAAGTAGATAAAGCAGAAAAAGGATTAAAGAAGACGGGTGGTCTCCTTAATGTAGCTAAATTTACTCATAAACCCACTGTAGACAGTATCAAAAAGACAGGAGTAAATCGTCTGAAAACTAAAACTCGCTTTCTCTCCTTAATGCAGCTAAATTTACTTATAAACCCACTGTAGACAGTATCAAAAAGACAGGAGTAAATCGTCTGAAAACTAAAACTCGCTTTCTCTCCATTCCAAACAAGATGGTGCGCCACCTCTTATACCAATATTTATTGCTTTGTCAGATGTCGGAGTTCTTGCAGGTGGAGCCTAAAGAATATAAAATCAGCCAATGGTGCAAAGAGTGCACGCAGAAATGCAACATCATAATAAAATGATGGGAGCTATAGCACTACAGAAGGGTAAAGGGCTTTATTTAGCCCCATAAAAGAAAATGGTATGGGACTCTTGATAAAAACAAGATTCAAAAATCGTTGATTTTATCAAATCGACCTCTCGCAAATATCGCTATACAGTATTATGGGACAATCATTAAACTACCTAATTTTCGTGGAGTTTTTACACAAGATGCTTTATCCAAAAGAGCTAAAAAGTTTCAAAGCGCAATTGTAAACCTTAACAGTTACAATGAACCTGACCCACACTGGACTGCTTACAAAAAGGCTAATGATACTGTATACTACGTTGATAGCTTTGGCAATCTACCACCACCTACTGCAGTTTTTAAGTATTTGTTCGAATCTTCAAATATGTGTGAATTCCTAATAGACCAACCTGCTGAAGTCATTGGTTCCTAGACTTACAAACTACTTAAAGTAACTTACACTAAGAACAACACACATATCCATGCCCGAGGGAGGACTTGAACCTCTGGTGGGAGGAGCTGTTTAAATATTTAGAAAATTGCAATTTTAAACACAATTATGACAATTTTCAGGCAATTAATAGTTATAAATGTGGTAATCTATTTTCAAAATTCCGATAGTGAAATAAAAAGACTGGTCTGTGTATTAAAAAAAACTGCAATTTTAAATACAATTATGACAATTTTCAAGCAATTAATAGTTATAAATGTGGTAATCTATGTTTAAAATTCCTATAGTGAAATAAAAAGACTGGTCTGTGTATTAAAATAAGCATTTGCATGATGGGGCAAACTTAATTGTTTGCAAAAAATTCAGTTTTGGTATGCAGATTTAATCCTGCACATATTTGTCTAACAGTGTACATGAAATAGCGCTGCTAAAATATTTTTCACACAGTTCAGTACCAGATGTAACTGTACCAAATGGAAATTTCTGTTTTTCTAAATATGAAAATGCATTTCAGAATTTTAGTCTACCAACAGGATTTTATGAAATGCATGATATTTTTCTTCAAATTTTGAGTCCAGAGGATCAATATAATAGCGAACTTACAAATAATGATAAACAGATTTTTAATGATTTTGATTATGACAAAAACTGCATCATTGCAAAATAAAGTACATTGTCGAAATTAATTTCCCCCTTGAAAACAACATTGGCTCAATTCTTGGATTTGAGAAGCTTTTGCTAAAAGTTCCTGCCACTACTACTGCTGAGAAAAGAACGACAGTGGCAGAAGATACTGTGAACATTCACACTATAAATGCTCTAAATGTAGAATGTAATGTACTGAGGGGTTCCCATATTAATGGTGAACCAGTCACATTATAAATCAGTTGTCGCCAACAGCACCCACAGGGTAAAAGTTAGTGGAAACACCAAATTCTTCCATTTGTATGCCAGTAATTGCAAGATTCGAAACAGATTTAATAATATCCAAATGCAGTCAAGACAGTTATATTGAACCATTAAATGAGGAAAAGCGACTGCTTGGCTCCACTTAAGGCGAATACTATAATGAGAATCGTGTGCTCTGAAAATACAAATTTTCGAACAGAGAGGGGGAAAGTTCACCAAAAACGTAAAGAAAAATAAAAGGATACTGCTAACAACAAACAGAAAAATGTTTTTCAAGACTTTAAGTTATCAGTTAATACAAATACTGTGGCATTCTGAACATCACCCACACTTCTACATGATATCTTAAACACTGCAAAGGGAGACATGAGGACAATTTTTAACATTTGTTAAAATACTAAGTTTGATAATTCTGTTCATCACACTGAGAAGCATTTTTACAAATCTTAAGGGCAATGAGCATTTGGATACATTTATTCTGTGACAATTGTCGTACAAATGGAACCAGTTATTTAGTACACGCAGAAAGTAGATATTCGTTGAAGGAAAATTAATAAACTCTCAGAAAAAGAAAGCAACTGATGTTGCTCGAAGTATTTTTTTTTCACTGAGTGCTTTTCTTATTTTCTGAACTTCAATGCCCTACTAAAGATAAAATTATTGACCAAGTTCATAATCCAGGAATAACTGCACTTCTGAATGTGATTGTATCTTCCACACCAGACAATTGTAATATACTGCTGAATGCTGGATGGGGCTCAACTGAAAATATACACACATCAAAAAATGTTTTGCATCACCTCAGTACCGAGAGTACCGGAACCCACAGAGAAAATTGGAATAGAGCTCAACATAAACATCATTTCCGCCCTTTTTATTACTCACGAAAACCAGGCATTGTATGTTGTACCACCATACAGCGAGACCTTCCAGATAACTGTACACACCAGTACCTCTAATACCTAGCAGCACGTCCTCTTGCATTGATGCATGCCTCTGTTCGTTGTGGCATACTATCCGCAAGTTCATCAATTCACTGTTGGTCCAGACTGTCCCATTCCTTAATGGCGATTAGGCGTAGATCCCTCAGAGTGGTTGGTGGGACATTTCGTCCATAAACAGCCCTTTTCAACCTCTTCCAGGCATGTTAGATAGGATTCATGTCTGGAGAACATACTGCCCACTCCAGACGAGGGATGTCGTTATCCTGAAGGGCATTATTCACAAGATGTGCACGATGGAGGCGCGAATTGTCATCCATGAAAACGAATGCCTCCTCAATATGCTACCGATATGGTTGCACTATCAGTCGGAGGATGGCATTCACGTATCGTACAGCCGTTACGGCGCCTTCCATGGGCACCATCGGCGTATATCGGTCCCACATAATGCCACCCCAAAACAGTAGGGAACCTCCACCTTGCTGCACTCGCTGGACAGTGTGTCTAAGGCGTCTGGTTGAAGGCATATGCGACGCTCATCAGTGAAGAGAACCTGATTGCAATCCTGAGCGGTCCATTCGGCATGTTGTTGGGCTCAACTGTACCGTGATGTATGGTGTCATGTTTGCAAAGATGGACCTCGCATGGATTTCGGGAGTGGAGTTGCGCATCATGCAGCCACTTGCGCACAGTTTGAGTCATAACACAGCGAACTGTGGCTGCACGAAAAGCATTATTCAACATGGTGGCGTTGCTGTGAGTTTTTCTCCTTGCCATAATCCATAAGTAGCGGTCATCCACTGCGGTAGTAGCCCTTGGGGAGCCTGAGCAAGGCATGTCATCGACAGTTACTGTCTCCCTGTATCTCCTCCATGTCCGAACCATGTCGCTTTGGGCCACTCCTAGATGCCTGGACACTTCTCTTGCTGAGATCCCTTTCTGGCACAAAGTAACAATGCGACGCGATCGAACCGCGGTATTGACAGTCTGGGCATGGGTGAAGTACAAACAACATGAGCCATGTACCTGCTTCCTTGTGGACTGACTGTAACTGATTGGCTGTCGGACCTCCTCCATCTAACAGGAGCTGCTCATTCATGTTTGTTTACATCTTTGAGCGGGTTTAATGAACTCTGAACAGTCAAAGGGACTGTGTCTGCGATAAAATATCCACAGTCAACGTCTATTTTTAGGAGTTCTGGGAAATGGGGTGATGCAAAACGTTTTTTGATGTGTGTAAACGATCTTTTAAATTTTGTTTGCCTTTAAAAATGCGATTTGGTTTTCGTGAGAACCGTAATAAGACAAAAACTTTAATGCTTGTAATAGGAATCAGGCACCATTGTTGATATCCAGTACAGCAAGTAAACAAACACAAATAATATTGGAAAAAGAATATGTTGGGAAATACATCATCTGCATGTGTCAGATGAAATGCAAATTCTACTTTGGAATATACTTGATCTTCATCACTGCGATGTAATAGAATGAGTAGCACCTGAGATCAGTTCTTGGTCATGGCAAATTAAATTTACCATATCTCTTGAAACTGTTAGATATGTCACTTCAGAATTTCAAGTTAATAGAGAAAAATATAAAAAATATTCAAGTTCATTTGATTTAGCAGATATTACTAATTTGAGAGTGTATCAAAACTCAACCCAATTTCCAGAAGAGAAGTTTCTTTGTGATTTTGAAACTGAAACTTTGGCTCAATCATATGACTTATATTCTAGATTTCAACCCTAATATTACATGCAACATGGATTGAAAAAGCCACAATTCAGCCTACTGAATTCCATAAGATTCTGATAATTCTTATTGATATGAAGATTGAAACAGAAACAACAACACATTAGCTTTCTGTCTTGTAATACATGATGTGATTATTGAAATGAACCCCATCACTAACTGTGTCATGAAACATACCCAGATATAAGTTCAAAACTTCCCATCATATTGTTAGTGGTGAACAAGAATCGAATATGTCAAAATGAATTAGGTGATACTCATGTTGTAATTTGTATGGCTGTGGATTTGTATGACGATGCTGAGAGAATATTAAGTGTTTGTACTATAATGTATACATCTAGTGAACTAGAAGATTTTATTAAAATACTGCAGACATTTAATTTTGCAATGTTCAAGAAATGGGACTTCTACAGTCACACTTCTGGTATAGCTAGAAGGTTATGATTTACAAGAAAATGACAATCCTATTTTTGAGTTATTTCACTGGTTAAGAACAAGAAACATACATAGAACACTATTAAACATTTATCAGTACTGGATGAACCTAAAAATTTGGATGCTATACATTACTACATGTTTCCTGAACAACTGTTACCTAACTTAACATCTATACCAAAGGTTTTTAAATCATTGTCATGTATGGAAATGATCTATACTTAAAACTTGGCTGCAATTGTAATTAACATCAGATGGACTGTTATGATGCAGTAGATAATTGAAAGTATGTAAGAAGGTTTGTCTTTCTTAAGTAAAAAATAGTGTAAATGAAAATGACTTTTCATTTTGTTCTCTTTAAATAAAATTATAATTACACTTATTTCAATTTTCGACCATATTTAAAAGAAAATGATTTTTTGATTTTGTTCACGTTAAATAAATGACACATATACAGCCATACATCTTTCAGGTTTTCTGCAGGTGCACAGATAACAGAATTAGAAGCTGAATTTATTTCTACAATGTAATGCCCCCTTATAATGTATTAATACCGTTTCTTTCCACAAAATGTTTATTGTTATCAGAAAATAATGCTAACTGTCTTCGATTTACTGTATGGATTACACGAAAATTTTATTAAATACTGAGTTGAGTCGTCATTTTACACTCATTGTCCAATATACATGAATGGCAGTCATCTCTCTTAGAGATACATGTTTCACTCCCTTTGCCTTTTGCAGTACACATTGAGAACGTATTTCAACAGCATACATTTTCGGTTGTAAACCAATAAATTCTGTTACATTGCCTCAATTTAGCTCATTTTCATAAGTCCTATTAATCTTTGGTTACGTAGAGGCATATTGTACCTGAATGAGATTTTCACTCTGCAGCGGAGTGTGCGCTGATATGAAACTTCCTGGCAGATTAAAACTGTGTGACGGACCGAGACTCGAACTCGGGACCTTTGCCTTTCGCGGGCAAGTGCTCTACCGACTGAGCTACCCAAGCACGAGTCACGCCCCGTCCTCACAGCTTTACTTCTGCCAGTACCTCATCTCCTACCTTCCAAACTTAACAGAAGCTCTCCTGCGAACCTTGCAAAACTAGCACTCCTGAAAGAAAGGATATTGCGGAGACATGGCTTAGCCACAGCCTGGGGGATGTTTCCAGAATGAGATTTTCACTCTGCAGCGGAGTGCGCGCTGATATGAAACTTCCTGGCAGATTAAAACTGTGTGACGGACATAGACTCGAATTCGGGACCTTTGCCTTTCACGGGCAAGTGCTCTATCGACTGAGCTACCCAAGCACGACTCACGCCCCGTCCTCACAGCTTTACTTCCGCCAGTACCTCGTCTCCTACCTTCCAAACCTAACAGAAGCTCTCCTGCGAGCTCAGTCGGTAGAGCACTTGCCTGCGAAAGGCAAAGGTCCCGAGTTCGAGTCTCGGTCCCGTACACAGTTTTAATCTGCCAGTAAGTTTCATATTGTACCTATAATTAAACGTATATATAAACGTATCAAACATGTTGCTGATATTGGGTTTAATATTACTGTATAGATCCCTTGTACACATAAAATATGCAACTGTGTAACACATTTTACCATTTCTGGTGAGTATTTTTTTACATATAATTATTGTGAAGGTTGAACATACATGTTTTTCAAATGTAGAGAATTTCCAACAACAATTGGTTTATCAAATAATATTGATGTCAGAGTCATTTCTTCAGCTACCAGATATACAATAAAGGTGACTCTCTTCTTGAAACTAATGAGTTAGCACTATACCTACCAATCCATGAAGTTGTCAAGCAAACATCACATATTTCTTGAAAATTTTCATTGTTTTTCCAAATGTACCATTATTCATCAGATTCAAAAAGTTTTTCGTAAAATTGTTATCAGCCTTTGCCGACATCATTGTATTGATTTCCATGTAAGGTTTCATCCAAGCCCTTTGAGAAAATAATATATTTTTGTGAGTTCCAAGTATTTTAAGATCTAAACTGAAACACCACTTCAGGTTCCTGCTGTCTGTAACGCATCTGCTTTTACCATGTAGGGTACACATCAGCATAAGTAGTGCTTTGCTGTTACTTTTAGGAGATATCATTTTATGTGACAAAAGGGTAAATTTCGATACAAATCATGATACTCTTTACGTTATTTCACCTCAACTTCTAATGTATAGCGTGCATATAAGTCATCAGATACAGTTGTTACATACTGCTTGAGAGTTGCTTTCCATTAGAACGTTCTAAACGGGGTCCTTGGAAGGCACCCTGGTTGGCTGACTAGTGGGATAAGGATAGCATGCAGAACAGAGCGGGAACAATATCAAAATGTTAGAAGTAGTCACAATCAAGCTACAGTAGTCCATTATAAACAGTATTGTAAGGTGCTTAAAAAGGTTATTAGGAAGGAAAAGATTATGTGGTAAGCAAATAGAATAGCTAAATCGGAGGATAAAATTAGCACCATATGGTCAGTTACGAAGGAAGCGTCTGGTCAGCAGCTCAAGGACGACAATATGAATTCAGTGTGTAGTAAAAATATTTCTGTTACTGATAAATCAGATATATGTGCAACATTTAACCATCACTTTCTGAGCAATGGTAGTGAATTAAATAAAAATTTAGTTTCTACAGGGAATCATGTAACTCTCTTGGCAAATGCCTTTCTTAGACTGATGTCTGAAATACTCCACTGTGATACAGACAAGGGGAGATTGAATAAATAATTAAGTCACTGATAACTAACACTCATATGGATGTGATGGAATGCCTAGCAGAATATTAAAGTACTGTGCTGTAAATGTTAGCCCTGTGCTTAGACATAAGTGTAATTTTGCCTTTATCGAAGGTCAGTTTCCTGAATGATTAAAGTACTCAGTAGTTAAGCCACTTTATAAAAAGGGAGAAAGGGATAATGTAGACAATTTTTGCCCTATTTCTATGCCACCAGTGTTTGCTAAAGTTCTTCAAAAGGCTGTGTGTGTAAGGATAATTGATCATTTTACATCACATAATTTGCTATCAAATGTACAGTTCGGCATTAGAAGTCGTTTAACAACTGAATATCCTATATTCTCATTTCTGTGAGATACTGAATGGGTTAACCAAAAGGTATCGAACGCTAGTCATATGTTTTGATTTAACTAAGCCATTTGATAGTGTAGGTCACAAAATATTTCCCGAGAAGTTGTACCATTACGGAATACAGGGAGTGGCTCACAATTGGATCACTTCATACTTTAACAACAGACAGCAAAAGGTCATTATTCACAGTACTGAGAATGGCAGTGATGTAGGGGCTGAGTGGGCTACAGTAAAATGGGGGGTTTCCCAGGGACCAGTGTTGGGGGCATTCCTGTTCCTTGTTTATATAAATATTATGCCTTCTAGTATTATGTGTAACTCTAAAATATTTCTGTTTGCTGATGACACTACCTTGGTAGTAAAGGCTTTTGTGTGCAACATTGACTCTGTTTCAAATATTGCACTTCATGACAGAAGTTAATGGATTCTAGAAAATACACTATCACTAAGTTACATCAAGTCTGAATTAATACAGATTCTAACACACAATTCACCTAAACCGGACATTTTAATTTTACAGAATTGGTATATGATTAGTGGCACTGAACAGTAAAAATATGTAGATGATCAGACAGATAGTTTACTGTCGAGGAAAGCCCATGTTCAGGTTCATGTTCAAAGACTTAATGCTGCCACTTTTACTATTCGAATCTAACAAAGAATTTATTTTCAAAATCTTTTATTAAGAATTTATTTGATTACTAGTGATTCATCAAGAATATTAATACATTTAATCACACTAAGCTAGCGTGGAAGTAGCTGCCAGTGGGTAACTGATGAAAACAAATTTCTTTCAACAAATGGAAGTTTTATTCCTAAAAACCCATTCTTTAAAAAAAAAAAACATATTCAAAAATTATAATCAGAAAGCACCCTCTAAATATCAAGATACAATTTATTCAGAGACAGAAATAACAATTTTTTTGACAATATGAGCTTTCAGGCTGAGAACCTTGCCGCTCCCATTTAACACCGCTCACAGCAACCTCTGAAAGACTAGACAGGTGCAAATCTGCAACACATCAGATTACTTTAAACTTAAAATTTTAACAACTCACACAAGCACATAAGCTATGCAGCCCATAGGAGGGATGGATATGGTACAAAACACTCACATTAAAAAAAAATTACTTGCCACCGAAAGTGCAGCTTGTTTTTAAAAGAAAACCTTTACAGTGGAAGGGTGGCAGCTTTACATACTAAAATGACCATTTAAATAAAAACCCGTGAAATGCAGTCTTACATAACATATACAAACGTGATCTACATCACACATATACCGCCTCTCAAGATGATAGGCAAGATAAAAGCATATTTCAGGGATTCGGCCGTTACACTTCAAGGAATAAATTCGTTAACACCGAATCCGGCAAACATGACAGAGGCAGCTATTAACATACGGCTGACCGACAGAGGGAAAGACAGACTTTAACTGCCTAACAAATGCGGGCGAGAGACAGACGAGCAAGCTGGGGATGAGAGACTGACCAAGAACACAAGTAGAATTTAGCAAGTAAATGAAACAACGTATCACGAATCACTTAACTTTTAATAAACTGCGATGTCTGACGAAGACGCCCGAAACGCTCTCCCGAACCATCCGCTGCCAACCACTTCAACTGACGCAGGAAGGCGCGCCAATCTCCCGTCTCACGGCGTCGCAGCTCACGCTGGCGAGACCCATGTCGTGGGTTGACTCCTGTTGCTCTCGTGTAGGCCGTGAAGCTACTACCCCTCGCTATACAGCGCGGGCCACTGGACTCACGTGGCGACCTCACATGCGCCGACGCTCAAGACGAACAAGTCATCTTGTGTCCCAGTGCGCGACCGACCAACCGATCGATCCAATCGCCAATGACCATTGCCTGAACAAACTCGAGTAGACTGGTGGCCTAACACATACTAGCGCTCCGGACGACAGACGGACACTGACTGCCCCACATTGATCCGGCTGACCAACTGACCTGACTCGCCGCCTCGCGAGCTAAATAGCGCCCGTTAAATGCACGTGAACAGGCAACCTTTCCCATCCCCAGAGGCAGACACCAAAGCTGCGATTTCCACAGCGGCGCCTCCGCCAGAAACGGAGGGCGACTGCTTGACACTGCGCACTGCAGTGCGCTCTTCAAAAACAGCCATTTTTACGACGGCTCAGAATCGTACCTGAAGTAAGTGATGGTTCAACTCGAAAAATATTCTACTTTACCTGTTTTTATCCTCTTATATCGTATGGTATTATATTTTGGGGTTACTCTTCCCATTCTAAAACAATATTTTTGGCTCAGATGGTTGGTTTGGGCCATAAGTGGCGAAAGTTCTTGAATCTCCTGTCGACCCCTGTTCACTAGTCACGGTATATTTACATTGTCCTCTCTCTCTCTCTCTCTATCTCTCTCTCTCTCTCTCTCTCTCTCTCTATATATATATATAGATATATATATATATATATATATATATATATATATATTCTATACTGAGATATCTTGTTAGCAGTATCAGATTATTCCCAGCAACTTTCACTTTCACTTAGTCAATACTCGGAAGAAATCCATCATGCATTTGGATTGGACTTCCTTAACTCTTGTGCAGAAAGGTGTGTAGTACATTGCTGCAACCATTTTCAGCAAGCTACCACAAGAATCCAAAAATCTTTGGAGTAATTTCAAGTACTGACCTTTGAGATTGTCTCTTCAATTTGGTCCTACTGAACTTGATGTGTGAGTAAAATTAAAAAAATGTAATGAATATACGTGATCATCATCTAATTACTTACATATACTGACTGTGGATGCTGTGTCATAGCCTAAACATGCAGAATATTTACACAAAGTATGCTATACAGGAGTCTTCTTTAGAAGAATCATACTTTTTCATATATTTTTGTTCACCATAGAATTCCTGTGAGAAAAATGAACGATTTCTCCTCTGATCCCGCCTTCAGTAAATTGTAACTGTGTAATGAAGTTATTAACTCCTAACGTTCTTCTGCAGACTCAAGAACAGCATCAGGAGCTAATCCTGTTGATGTGATATAACAAGCAGTATCTAACTTTTAAGTTTCGAGATGCAACTTCCTGAAATTTTCAATGCATCAGCCAATAAAAGAACGTTGGATTTCAAGTATGTATCTGAATAATCTCCCAAAGACTTATCCTTATAAACTCTTCATACAGTAGACGCACATCTATACTCTACCTCAGATAGAGTATCACCTGTAAGTTCTGAAATTTTCTCTAATAACTTCCATTCTTGACATGACAGTTACCTCTGTCTCTGATATCAGTCTCTAAAATCCGTCTTTTTACAAATATGACATGTTGTTGTTGTGGTCTTCAGTCCTGAGACTGGTTTGATGCAGCTCTCCATGCTACTCTATCCTGTGCAAGCTTTTTCATCTCCCAGTACCTACTGCAACCTACATCCTTCTGAATCTGCTTAGTGTATTCATCTCTTGGTCTCCCTCTACGATTTTTACGCTCCACGCTGCCCTCCAATACTAAATTGGT
Source organism: Schistocerca piceifrons (assembly GCF_021461385.2). NCBI lineage: Eukaryota > Metazoa > Arthropoda > Insecta > Orthoptera > Acrididae > Schistocerca > Schistocerca piceifrons. The sequence goes on along the minus strand of NC_060142.1, from coordinate 15,278,687 downwards.
GATCCCTTCATGCCTCAGAACATGTCCTACCAACCGATCCCTTCTTCTGGTCAAGTTGTGCCACAAACTTCTCTTCTCCCCAATCCTATTCAATACTTCCTCATTAGTTATGTGATCTACCCATCTAATCTTCAGCATTCTTCTGTAGCACCACATTTCGAAAGCTTCTATTCTCTTCTTGTCCAAACTATTTAACGTCCATGTTTCACTTCCATACATGGCTACACTCCATACGAATACTTTCAGAAATGACTTCCTGACACTTAAATCTATACTCGATGTTAACAAATTACTCTTCTTCAGAAACGCTTTCCTTGCCATTGCCAGCCTACATTTTATATCCTCTCTACTTCGACCATCATCAGTTATTTTGCTCCCCAAATAGCAAAACTCCTTTACTACTTTAAGTGCCTCATTTCCTAATCTAATTCCCTCAGCATCACCCGACTTAATTAGACTACATTCCATTATCCTTGTTTTGCTTTTGTTGATGTTCATCTTATATCCTCCTTTCAAGACACTGTCCATTCCATTCAACTGCTCTTCCAAGTCCTTTGCTGTCTCTGACAGAATTACAATGTCATCGGCGAACCTCAAAGTTTTTATTTCTTCTCCATGAATTTTAATACCTACTCCGAATTTTTCTTTTGTTTCCTTTACTGCTTGCTCAATATACAGATTGAATAACATCGGGGAGAGGCTACAACCCTGTCTTACTCCCTTCCCAACCACTGCTTCCCTTTCATGTCCCTCGACTCTTATAACTGCCATCTGGTTTCTGTACAAATTGTAAATAGCCTTTCGCTCCCTGTATTTTACCCCTGCCACCTTTAGAATTTGAAAGAGAGTATTCCAGTCAACATTGTCAAAAGCTTTCTCTAAGTCTACAAATGCTAGAAACGTAGGTTTGCCTTTCCTTAATCTTTCTTTTAAGATAAGTCGTAAGGTCAGTATTGCCTCACGTGTTCCAGTGTTTCTACGGAATCCAAACTGATCTTCCCCGAGGTTGGCTTCTACTAGTTTTTCCATTCGTCTGTAAAGAATTCGTGTTAGTATTTTGCAGCTGTGACTTATTAAGCTGATAGTTCGGTAATTTTCACATCTGTCAACACCTGCTTTCTTTGGGATTGGAATTATTATATTCTTCTTGAAGTCTGAGGGTATTTCGCCTGTTTCATACATCTTGCTCACCAGATGGTAGAGTTTTGTCAGGACTGGCTCTCCCACGGCCGTCAGTAGTTCCAATGGAATATTGTCTACTCCGGGAGCCTTGTTTCGACTCAGGTCTTTCAGTGCTCTGTCATACTCTTCACGCAGTATCATATCTCCCATTTCATCTTCATCTACATCCTCTTCCATTTCCATAATATTGTCCTCAAGTACATCGCCCTTGTATAAACCCTCTATATACTCCTTCCACCTTTCTGCTTTCCCTTCTTTGCTTAGAACTGGGTTTCCATCTGAGCTTTTGATATTCATACAAGTCGTTCTCTTATCTCCAAAGGCCTCTTTAATTTTCCTGTAGGCGGTATCTATCTTACCCCTAGTGAGATAGGCCTCGACATCCTTACATTTGTCCTCTAGCCATCCCTGCTTAGCCATTTTGCACTTCCTGTCGATCTCATGTTTGAGACGTTTGTATTCCTTTTTGCCTGTTTCACTTACTGCATTTTTATATTTTCTCCTTTCATCAATTAAATTCAATATTTCTTCTGTTACCCAAGGATTTCCACTAGCCCTAGTCTTTTTACCTACTTGATCCTCTGCTGCCTTCACTACTTCATCCCTCAAAGCTACCCATTCTTCTTCTACTGTATTTATTTCCCCCATTCCTGTCAATTGCTCCCTTATGCTCTCCCTGAATCTCTGTACAACCTCTGGTTCTTTTAGTTTATCCAGGTCCCATCTCCTTAAATTCCCACCTTTTTACAGTTTCTTCAGTTTTAATCTACAGGTCATAACCAATAGATTGTGGTCAGAGTCCACATCTGCCCCTGAAAATGTCATACAATTTAAAACCTGGTTCCTAAATCTCTGTCTTACCATTATATAATCTATCTGATACCTTTTAGTATCTCCAGGGTTCTTCCATGTATACAACCTTCTTTCATGATTCTTAAACCAAGTGTTAGATATGATTATGTTGTGCTCTGTGCAAAATTCGACCAGGCGGCTTCCTCTTTCATTTCTGTCCCCCAATCCATATTCACCTACTACGTTTCCTTCACTCCCTTTTCCTACACTCGAATTCCAGTCACCCAAGATTATTAAATTTTCGTCTCCCTTCACAATCTGAATAATTTCTTTTATTTCATCATACATTTCTTCAATTTCTTCGTCATCTGCAGAGCTAGTTGGCATATAAACTTGTACTAGTGTAGTAGGCGTGGGCTTCGTATCTATCTTGGCCACAATAATGCGTTCACTGTGGTGTTTGTAGTAGCTTACCCGCATTCCTATTTTTCTATTCATTATTAAACCTACTCCTGCATTACCCCTATTTGATTTTGTGTTTATAACCCTGTAGTCACCTGACCAGAAGTCTTGTTCCTCCTGCCACCGAACTGAAGTATTCCCACTATATCTAACTTCAACCTATCCATTTCCCTTTTCAAATTTTCTAACCTACCTGCCCAATTAAGGGATCTGACATTCCACGCTCCAATCCGTAGAACGCCAGTTTTCTTTCTCCTGATAACGACATCCTCTTGAGTAGTCCCCACCCGGAGATCCGAATGGGGGACTACTTTACCTCCAAATAAATGACATGCGCTGGCTTATTTAAAGTATTCTCTGTCTTTGCTACACGTACGCATCTCTTTATTTGCTTTTAAATAATATAGTAAATGATGTGAAATTGAAGTAAGTTTCTCACCAGACATTTTCTTATAGTCTTTCCCTCCACATGAATAAAAACTTGAACGCAGTTCATCACAAGTACAATGAATATATATATATAGCAGCACTGTAAGGAATGCAAACACGAACACACTCTAAATCAGATATGTCATTAGTGAGCACAAGTAGTAACAGGTTCTAGCATGCATTCTATGTACGATATAGTGCCTTAATCTTATTTCTATAATTCTCAAATTTTATGATTTTATTTTTCTGACTTAACATTATCGTCTTCACAGCTTTAATTCTATTACAATTCTCTAAATGTGTCTTTAGTTTCTCTTTAATGTATAAGTAACACAAGCATCTTCCATGGAAATGAATTGACAGAGTATGTTTCGTAAGTGAGGATCTCACTAGACGAGATAAACCAGTAATGAAAAAGAAACGATAAATGTTTGAAAAATCAGACTGAAGCACAAAAATATTTGCGTTTTTTTCACATAATTGTTTATTTACATAAACATTTAAAAAATTAAATTCTTTATAAAGACTTTCATTTTTGCTATTAGTCATGCAGTCACCATTATCATACTGAAGGCCATATCCATTGAGGGATACTCTTAGATTATACCTCTCAAATACAGAAATGTATTTCACCTTGACAGAAAATTGATTACTTGTGAAGTTCATTTTCACATTTCTTATAACTAGATGCCCGGGATTTATTACATTTCACTGTGTACAACACACATACTGCTGCCCATTTGAAACATTTTTCGTTTTTGGGTTTTATCTTAGCGATGGCTTTTTTCTTTTAAATTACTTCAAGCATCTCGGCATCCTCTGCCACATGGAATACTTTATTCTTATTTAAGTTTACACAAAGCTTCAAATTTCCTTTAGAGTTAATCCCGAATCTCACTTTGCAAATAATTTAAATTCCTTCATATCTTTGGCACCACACATCTACATCACTTGAAACGAAATTATCCTTGTTCTTAGTGTGAAGATGAATGGTACGTTCATAACCAGAGGTTGGTAATAAAAGTTTACACTCGAGTATACAACTGATATTCAGAGATCGATTCTGCACTTCGACTTTTGCTCTAAGTACGAGTAAACGAAAATATCTTTTAAGGTATTCTCTTGGGTCTTGAATATTATGATTGTGTATATCACCTGTAACTAGAGATTTTCACTTCTATTTCTTTTCGTGGACTGGTGGTCAGTGATTACATTACACTTTCATGAATGTGGTCAAAACCAAGAGGTAACTGTTTGCAGTTCAAATAAATACATTTTACATTCCAATTTTCAAAATCATATCATAAATCACAAGCTTCGTCCAAACAATCATAATCACAACGTATAAATGCAGTTTTCGTATTATGCATTTGAAACTTTTCCAAGAACACAACCTTTTTCCCACTGTTACAATCAAATGTTACCATACCTGCACGCTTTGTAATCCTCCAAAGACATTTCTACTTACTAACAGAACTTCAGTAATTGTTAAGATACTGCATAACGTTATAAAATTTTGCTACTAAAATGTGAGTGTCTTCAGTTCATTGTGTGAAGAAAGTGAGAGTATCCATTCCACTAACCCAGCCACTATATGGTATCTGATTTTTTACTGCTGTTGAGGAAGGTTAGGTCTTCTTCAGTATTCCAGAAAGTAGAGATGGTAAAAAAAGTTTTTGTTCTTCAAGTTCTCGAAACTTCTCATTTAATTGTACAACTGATGGACCTGTAGTCGGCTTCTGGCGATCATTCCAATATGGTTAAGTTCTGTAAACAAGGGTTCCTGCCTTGAAATACAAATATATACACTGACTATAATGCTAACGCTTTACAATACATAAAACAATTGTAAGTTCTTACATTTTGCCTTCCTTTGCAGTAGATATCTTTTTCTAAGACGTGCTACCCACCTCCTCCTGTCTCTGTACACATACACATAGCAACTGACTTGCGAAACTCTGGTTCATCAATCTGCTGATGAGCTTGTCTAGGCACACTAACTGATGTCTGCCATCTACATAACGAATTAGTTATTTAAAAATAACCTTAGGGAGGGTAAAACAATCTTTAACTTGGTGATTGTCCAAACCCACAGCAGTTTACTGTATTTTCACTGTATGGCGACTGGTTTCTTACCTTGGAGATACATGTTCAGATCATATCTTGGAGGCATATCTTCAGATCATATAAAACCAGTACTTCATGTGCCACGACTTCCAAGGTGCAAGTGCCCATAAAAACATGCCATCCTCGGTGACATCTTGGATGAAAAGGCAGATTGGCATTCAATTCAAACTATGTTTTACTGATCATGCATGGTTCAGATTGGATACTCATCTGTGTTTCATTCAGGGTTTCACCGAGGAGAGCAACTTTTTTATCTGCACTTGCACTTTGGAAGTAGAAGCAGATGAAGTATTAGTTTTATATGAACTGAAGATACACCTCCAAGATATTACCTGAAGATATACCACCAAAATATGACCTGAAGATGTACATAAAAGGTATGAAGCTGGTCATCATACAGAGAAAATTCAGAAGCAGTTGTTGCAGATTTGGGTTGTCGCTTAATTTAATACAGACTATTTTACCCTGTCTGATTCTAATTTCTTTGACTGTCCTTCACATTATGCACAAGTTATTTAAAAGTAGAATATCAACAACTCTGAGGAGACAAAAGCGTGCAATAAAATGAGAAATTTCAGTCATATGCGCATACAATGTTTGCCGTGTGTGCAAGGTTATCTCTATAGGTCAGCTTCACAAGAAGTTATCACACTGAGGTCATCTGTGACAGCCAGAAAGTGACATGCTCCATTAACACAAGAGGAGTAAAGGACGTTACAATGTTATCTGTGTAGCTCAGTCTCTAAAGGAGTCATGCTGAGGTCATTAGTGTCAGCTACAGGAATCTTCTGGGTTATCTGTAGAGTTCAGTCTAGTTACCATACTGTGGTCATTTGTAGTAGCCTAAAAATGACATGCTCCACTGACCTAATAGGACTGGAGGACATTATAATGTCATGTGCATAGGTCAGCCTGAAATGTTGGCATCATTTAAGAGGTCATGTCCGTATGCTGACAGAGATTGTGGTCAAAACCAAGAGGTAACTCTTTGCAGTTCAAATAAATACATTTTACATTCCAATTTTCAAAATCATATCATAAATCACAAGCTTCATCCAAACAATCATAATCACAACGTATAAATGCAGTTTTCGTATTATGCATTTGAAACTTTTCCAAGAACACAACCTTTTTCCCACTGTTACAATCAAATGTTACCATACCTGCACGCTTTGTAATCCTCCAAAGACATTTCTACTTACTAACAGAACTTCAGTAATTGTTAAGATACTGCATAACGTTATAAAATTTTGCTACTAAAATGTGAGTGTCTTCAGTTCATTGTGTGAAGAAAGTGAGAGTATCCATTCCACTAACCCTGCCACTATATGGTATCTGATTTTTTACTACTGTTGAGGAAGGTTAGGTCTTCTTCAGTATTCCAGAAAATAGAGATGGTAAAAAAAGTTTTTGTTCTTCAAGTTCTCGAAACTTCTCATTTAATTGTACAACTGATGGACCTGTAGTCGGCTTCTGGCGATCATTCCAATATGGTTAAGTTCTGCAAACAATGGTTCCTGCCTTGAAATACAAATATATACACTGACTATAATGCTAACGCTTTACAATACATAAAACAGTTGTAAGTTCTTACATTTTGCCTTCCTTTGCAGTAGATATCTTTTTCTAAGACGTGCTACCCACCTCCTCCTGTCTCTGTACACACACACACACAAGTACTGTGGATGAGGGATGTATTTACTGCATTTACTGTTCTCAGCGTTGAAAAAAAAGGATGCTCATCACTCCATGCGCCATACATGGTGATTGTTATTAGCAGGGTACAACCCACAACAGCTGGACTTATCCACAGTCTTTATTTTTATTATACATTGTAGACAGTAGTCGATTATAATTAACATTACAAGATCTCATCTTAATATGTAGTAGAATGCTTTGTGTTGTTATATGTATCAATTAAATGTGAAAGGAGGTCAACACATCGAATAGTACCCACAGCTGTGAACTCTTTGAAAAGTAATCCTTTTAATGTTCTGTTACGTCTTTGAACAACAGAAGCCTTCAAATTACAAGAAATAGAATAATTGTGGACATTAAGCTGCTTCATTTACGATCCAACTTTAGAATTATAGAACTCTTTACCCAGATCTGTTTGAAGTAATGGATAGCTTTTCGAAAGCTTTTGATACTTGAGACCCAGTTTTTGTCTGCAAAACTGCAGCCCAAGCTTATCTTGAGTACACATTAGTGTTAGTATATACTTATATCCCGATTTTTATTTAGCATATGCTCTCATTTCTACCAAATTATCTTGATGTACACTCATTATCATAAATTAAGGATAATGCTGAAATGTGGTGAAATAACGCCCTGGTTGGCAGTTTGCGGGTTTAAATCACCTCGAGGTATGACCATGCAGTGCATTTGACCTGTGGTCGTCGCATGGTGACGCTGGCAGCAGTCCACATACACATAGGTTTGTTGGTGCATGTCAGAGTACAGTGAAGCGAGTAAGTGTGCAGACGTTTTCAGACGTGCTAATGGTGACTGTGTGTTGAAAACGGCTCAAAGAACACGTATTGATGACATTATGAGGCGTAGAATAAGGGCGACTGGAGGCTGGTCAAACACAGCAGGTCGGAGCACGGGCCCTCTGTGTGCCACAAAGTGTGATATCAAGATTATGGCAACGATTCCAGCAGACAGGAAACATGTCCAGGCGCTACAGTACGGGTTGTCCACGTTATACAATACCACAAGACGACCGGTATCTCGCCATCAGTGCCCGCAGACAGCCATGGAGTACTGGAGATAGTCTTGCTCGTGACCTTACCGCAGCCACTGGAACAGTTGTCTCCAGACATACAGTCTACAGACGACTGAACGGGCATGGTTTATTTGCCGAGATCTGCAAGGTGCATTCTCCTGACTCCTGGTCACAGGAGAGCCTCTAAAACCTGGTGTCAATAATACAGTACATGGTCACTGGATCAGTGGTCCCAGGTTATGTTCACAGACAAGTCCATGTGTAGTCTGAACAGTGATTCTCGCAAGGTTTTCATTTGGCATGAAATAGGAACCGGATACCAACCCTTTAATGTCCTTGAAAGGGACCTGTATAAAGGTCGTGGTTTGATGGTGTGGGATGGGATCATCATTGGTGCATGTACACCCCTGCATTTCTTTGACAGAGGAACTGTAATGGGTCAGGTGTATCGGGATGTCATTTTGCACCAGTATGTCTGACTTATCAGGGGTGCAGTGGGTCTGACCTTCCTCCTGATGGATGATAACGCACGGCCCCACCGTGCTGCCATCGTGGAGGAGTACCTTGAAACAGAATACATCAGGTGAATGGAGTAGCCTGCCTGTTCTCCAGACCTAAACCCCATCGAGAACGTCTGGGATACTTTTGGTCGACGTATCACCGCACATCTTCAAGCCCCTAGGACACTTCAGGAGCTCTGACAGGCACTGGTGCAAGAATGGGAGGCTATAACCCAGAGGCTGTTCGACCACCTGATCTAGAATATGCCAACCCGTTGTGCTGCCTGTGTACATGTGCATGGTGATCATATCCCATACTGATGTTGGGGTACATGTGCAGGACACAGTGGCGTTTCTTAACACATGTGTTTCCAGACGGTTTTCTCAACTTATCACCAGTACTTTGAACTTACAGATATGTGTCGTGTGTGTTCCCTATGTGCCTATGCTATTAGCGCCAGTTTTGTATAGTGCCACGTTGTGTGGCACCACATACTACAATTATCCTTAATTTATGAGCGTGAGTGTAGATCATCAAGTCCTTTTGTAATGATAGAGTGTCTAGGAAGTCCTAGCACTGTGATGCAGTTCATCATTGGTAGCACGCTGAGCCATATCGAGCCATATACTTTTCGCAAAGTGACACGATGATTTTGTGTCAGGGCTTTCTTATACAAAGGTACGTCGTCTTTTAATGATCACAGGTTTGAACGTGTCATACAATCTTACTTCTATACTATATAAATGTGTGTGTGTGTGTGTGTGTGTGTGTGTGTGTGTGTGTGTGTGTGTGTGAGAGAGAGAGAGAGAGAGAGACAGAGAGAGGGAGAGACGTCTTGCTTGAAGGCAACAATCCCACTACTACAAGAAGCTTTAAGAAATCTGTGCCTCATGGGTGGAAGTCATGGAGCAACAAGTAGTACAGGCACGTCACTGTGACGCAAGCGTCGCTCTATCGCCGCTCAAGATACCATTCGATGCATTATCACCACTCGAAATACCATTCAGTCGATGAGGCCACAAACTACAGCATATCTACATCAGAAGACCACCCACAAGGACATGTCCAGTCAGCTAAAAGGATTGAAAAAAAATATCAAAGCCGTAGTAGTAGTATGGTATTCAGCGTTACAGTAGGTCTTGTCATGGATTAAGCCTCTTCCACTTTTGTCTGTCCATAGCCAGTCTTTTCATTTCTGAGTATTAGCGTCCTTTGATATTGTCCAGCGTTTGATATCTTCTTTTTCCTCTTCCGCTTCCTCCCTCCACCTTTTCTTCTATTCCTTTCTTCAATAAACAGTACCTCCTCAAAAAAGATAGTTCAAATCACTCTTAGCACTATGGGACTTAACACTTGAGGTCATTAGTAACCTTGAAATTAAAACTACTTAAACCTAACTAACCTAAGGACATCACACACATCCATGGCTGAGGTAGTATTCGAGCCTGCTACCATAGCGGTTCCATACTGAAACGCCTAGAACCGCTCGAGTCCCTCCTCAAACAATGTCCAGTCCAGTTCCGTTTTCTCTTTCTGATGACTTTCAGAACGTTTATTTCTTCTCCAACTCTTCTTAATTCTTCTTCATTCATTACTCGGTCTTCCTATTTCACTTTTTCCATTCTTCTCCATATCCACATCTCTAGTGCCTCCAATCCTCTTTCATCTTCCTTCCTCAATGTCCAGGTCTCTGCATCATATAGTGCAACCCTTCAGATGTAACATTTGACAAGTCTTTTCCTCAGATCTTTGTATAGTGGTCTACAAAGTAATTTCTGTTTCCTCTTGAATCCTCCTTTTGCCATTGCGATTGTTTTCCTAATTCCTGTTGAGCATTCATATCATCCGTTATTACACTTCCCAAGTAACTGAAGTTATTCACTTGCTCTATTTCGTCTCCCCCTATTTTCATACGGCATTTTCTCCCCTTTCCTTCAATTACAATGCTTTTCGTTTTCTTCTTGTTAATGTTCATTCTATATTCTTCTAATTTTTTGTTTAGATAATCTAACATTTGTTCCATCTCTCTTGCACTCTCTGCCATCATAACCATGTCGTCTGCAAATCTCATACACTCCACGCTGCGGCTCCCTATACAAACTCCTCTCCTTCCATCAAAAATTTCACTATTAATTTCGTCCAGATATATATTGAACAGAGTTGGTGATAAACAACAACCTCTTCTTACACCTCTTCCCAGTTCAATTTCTTCAGTCATCACACCTCCTATCCTTACTCTTGCTCTCTGGTTCAAATATAAATTTCTAATTAGCCATCTAGCCCTCCAGTCAACTCCATGTTTCCTTAGGATTTCCATCAGTTTGTCCCATCTGAAAAGGTAAAAAGTCCTTTGGCCATTTTCCTGTCATGTACGTTTGATTACACAGTTCAATTATCTTCCTTTTCCCTTCTTTCTCCATTGACTTTAGCAGTTCCGCAGGAATCTCTTCAATTCCCATTGCCTTTCCATTTTTCGTCTCCTTCATAGATTCTTTATTCTCACTAGTTAGTATTGCATTTTCTATGTCATCATCTGCAACTTTATCTTTTTCTTCTATCCTGAGGTCTTCTTCACTTGGTCTCTGCAGTGTATAGCCATTTTACATATTCTACCCATCTTCTCTTTATTTCTTGGGGCCGGCCGAAGTGGCCGCGCGGTTCTGGCGCTGCAGTCTGGAACCGCGAGACCGCTACGGTCGCAGGTTCGAATCCTGCCTCGGGCATGGATGTGTGTGTTGTCCTTAGATTGGTTAGGTTTAACTAGTTCTAAGTTCTAGGGGACTAATGACCTCAGCAGTTGAGTCCCATAGTGCTCAGAGCCATTTGAACCATTTTTTTATTTCTTGGGGTTCACTCACCAATATACCATCTGCTTCCTCTACTTCCTTTAGTCCATTGTTGTTTCTCTTTTCCCTGAATGTCAAATCCATTGCTTCTTTGTACATCAAATCATATTTTCCTTCTTTCTCTAATTTGTCTACTTTGTCTCACTTTTCTATCGGCCATTTCTGCTTTGCTTTTTCTGCCTCCCTTCTTAATTCATTATTTAACCTCTTGTAGTTTCGCTTCCCTTCTTCTGTGTTTACAGTTTTCCATTTCCTCCGATTATCCATCTTGGTTATCATATCTGGTGTTACCTATTTTTTCTTTATTTTTTCTTCTCTCCTTGACTCCAAGCGTTTCCTTAGCTGCCTTTTTTATCCCATTTTTAAAACGATCCCATCTTCCGTCTGTGCGTTCCATTTCTTGTCCTTTCATCATGATTTCACAACTTGCATTCTCTAATTTTTCACAATTGACTTTGTCTTTCAGTTTCTCAAAGTTAATGTGCTCTCTCTTCTGTCCTTTCCAGGTTCTTTTTAATTTATCCAGAATCTCATCTGTTACTAATACATGATCTGAATAAATATCTGCCCCTGGATAGCTTTTGAAACTCTTTAGGCAATTTTGGTATCTTAGTTGTATCATTATGTAATCAATTTGATATCTCTTGTTGTCAAATAGACATATCCAAGTATACCATCGTCTTTTGTTGTTACCAAATAATTTCCAACTACCATGAAATTTTGACTGCAGTATTCCAACAACCTTTGCCCTCTCTCATTTCTTTCTCCCACGACAAATTTTCCCAGAGCTTTTCCTTCTGGTCCTTCGCCAACTACAGCATTCCAATCACCCATTATAAGAATACATGCGTTTCTTTTCTCTCTCTCTACTAAGTTTTCTATCGTCTCATAATATTCTTCTATCTCTTCATCTGAATAATTACTAGTTGACATATAGACCGGGATGATATCTAAGCTTTTTCTCCATTTCAGTCTCATCTTCATTATTCTTCCACTAACATATTCAACCTTGATAACCTTGTCCTTCTAGTCTTTTACATATCAAAATTCCAAACCCATACATTCCATTTTTTACTTCACCTGAATAGTACAATTGGAAGTCGTCACTTTCTAGTTCTCCACAACCACCCCATCTCACCTCACACATTCCGAGTACATCCAATTTGATTCTTGTCATTTCATGTTTGGCATTTCCTAATTTCCCTTGCTGGAGAAGGGTTAAAATCTCCCATAAGTCTCCCTTCTTCTTCTCCTTCCTTCCTTTTCCATTTGCCCTAATCTCTGCAGTCCTCGTTGTATTCCCCTCCCAGAGATCTGATTGAGGGGAAGCTTTACCTGCGGAATATTGTACAAAGAGGTCCATCCCATGAACGTCTAGGGAAGTAATTCCAGTGGTGGTTTCCCCTTGCCTTCCACTGTCCTCCACATACTGTCAGCTGGCTGACACAGTTTCCATCTCAGGTTGTTAGCCAACCTTCCACTGGGTTGCTCAACTTAACGGGAGCACCACGTGTGGTTACGATTGTGAAGAATTGAGGTGAGAGAGGCTAAGAGAACTCTCCTGTTGAGTTCTTTTATTCGCATCTCACCCCCATTTTTGGCCAGAGTCGCAAGGTTGTAGCAGCGACTCCCCCAGGTAATTTCCCAGGCCCATAAGAAGAGCAACATAAAGTTACAGCAGTAATTGGATGTTTTAAGTGCAGAAAGCCACAGCGCTATAACGTGACATTACCGATAATTACCAATTTTTAGCACTTAACATCAGTATCAAATATGAATCCTTATGCTACGTCTTGTAGACGGCAGAACCTGCAACGTCAGGCAAAAACGTCACAGATAACATACTTCGACAGCGCTATCACATGACGTCATCAGATAACATCACTGATAACACCCGGCAGCAATATTATCAACGACGTCATCATATGACGACATTCTGATGTCAGGAGCCGAGGCTTCCGACGTGGACTGTGCCTGAAAATACACAGCCATTCTGCTGATACCGACCAGCGGTACACTCATTTCGATAGGAGTTTGTGAATTTAAGTTCCAGGCTTCCATCTCCGTCCCACGCGCAGCTAGGGACCTAAGGGTTTACCCATACAGAGCCCCACATTCTTGGGTAAGCGTTATACAACTGAGGTGCGGCAGTCTCTCCAGAAGTTCCCCCTAACGACTGTTCCCCCTCGACTCCCACGCACTTCATCGGCGCGCAGTACACCTTGTTAACGGTGTGTTTACCATTCTCGCAATCTGGGCGGTCAAACCAAGGTTTTCGCCCATTGTGGTACACAACATTCGACTGTCACACAATATAGTGATCACTGAAGCTTGCCTAGTGCTTATAGTAACAGAAGACTGGTTGCCTTTACCAACCCCACGTAAGGAACTCTGCGGTCACCAAGCCTGTACCCAGGAAATGAATGCTGAACCTCTGAGTGACTTCTGGCCGAGTTTACTTTACAAGACTGAAACGTGACGGGGCTTGGGTGATGATTTGGGTAACCATATTGTGGTATTCCATGAGCGCCACGGTTACTCTTCAGTCTGGAAGGTCCCATTATTGCCTACGATTTTGTGGCGATTTTAGTTGATCACGTCCATCCCGTAGTACAATGTTTTCTCGCAATCGTGACGCTGTGTTCCAAGATGACAGGGCCCCTATTCACACAGCTCGCATCGTCTAGGACTGGTTAAGTGAACACGAGGATGAATTGTCGAATCTCCCCCGGGTGATCACTGCCACAATATCTGCATACTATGGAGTCTTCGTGGTCAAATTTGGAGAAAAGGATGCGTGATCGCTACAGACCTCAATTATCGTTAACCAAACTTGCTATTATTTTGCAGCATTAATGGCTTAAAGTTCTCTTAAAAACCGTAGAGGACGGCATTTATCCATTGCCAACGACTGGAAGCTTCTCTGAATGCCAACAGTTTTCCTACAGCTTATTAGACATGGTAATATGCTGTGTTTATCATGTTTCTATATTTTTGTCAACCCCCTAGATTATTCTTCACTGGCGATACTATGGTTTACAGGAAAGTCTCATCGTTATAAGATAATAAGGGACAGCAGAAGAATTTGGACCAAAGTATCACTTGATGTTACGCATGGCACTCATCTATAAATGAGGATGAACGTAATCCCGATGATTAATACAAAGAACAGTAGCGTATGTAACTATCGGAATAGTAACAAAGAACTTGACCACGTCACAATGAATAAGCATTTGGAGATTCCACTAAAAATCCCTGTGAAATGGGACGATCGCGTAAAATCATTTATGGGGAAGGCAAAAGAAAGACTGTTTTGACGGCTTCTGGGAAAATGCAACATGTCTTGTGAAAGAAAATTGATACAATACGCTAAATCGGTAAATTCTAGATCCTTGCTCTAGTATTTAGAGATTTTGTTATTTAGGCATGTTAGCAGTCATCGAAAGAATTCTTAGACGCTCTGCTGTGATCCTAACAGATGGGTGTAGGACGTACGAGGTGTAACAGAAATATTCCGCAAAATTAAAGGAGAATCGTTTGAACAAGACGACATACACCTAACGTAACCTAACAGGATCAGTTTGTAGAAATAGTCTACGAAGAGAAGTGTGCGACTATTATTCTAGCTCAAATTTATACAATGAGTCGCCAAAACGATGTGACCAGCCCCACCGCGACGCAGGGCACGTGATTCGGTAACAAAAGAATTTAAGCGGAGCAGACACGGACGGGGATCACCCCAGCAATGATATGGGTCGCGTATGAAGAAATCCACAGATAAAAGCGTTTTTGACAAAAATGAGGATCTCGAAAACGGGGAAGTTGGTCGAATGTTCACGTGCTACTGTCGTCAACATTTACGGAAATAGGTAGGGGAGTTAAACTATCATTACGCGCTAAATGGCTGGATGTGCATGAATCTTCACAGAATGTAGAGTTCGGAGGCTTGTCTGCTCTGTAAAGTAGGATATATGGTGATCTGTGTCATCTCTTCCGACGGAGCACAATGCTGGTACAGGCCGAAGTGTTTTGGAGCACACTGTTCATCGTACATTGTTGAACGTGGAGCTCCACAACAGACCACCCCTTCGTGTTCGCATTTTGACGCAATGACATCGTCAATTAAGATTGCAGTTGTCACAGGACTATCGGGATTCGACCGATGATCGATGGCAACGTGTCGGCTTTTCGGGTGAATCACTTATTTTCTGCACTGGATCAATGGTCGTCTCCGCAAACGCCGTTCACCTCGATGGTGAACGGCGGCTCGATACTTGCAGCGCGCCACGGAAGCAAGCTGGTGGGAGCAGCATTAGGTTGTGGGAGACATTCTCCTGCGCTTGCATGGGACCTTTGGTAGTAGTCGAAGACATGTTAACAGCCGCGAATCACCTGTATCCCTTCATGATTGATGTCTTCTCCGACGGCGACGTCATCTTTCAGCAATAGAATTGTCCGTGTCTCGGAGCCAGAACCATGCTTGAGTGGTTCGAGGACCATTATAGTGAACTCACGTTGATGTCTCAGTAACTAAATTCACCTGATGTAAATCCTACGGAACTCATCTTGGTAGCTATCGGGCGCCATGATCACATACGCAAAGCAATGGCCCGTTATTTATGTGAATTACATGATCTGTGGCTAGACATACGCTACGTACCTCCACAAACCTACTAACAAACTGTCGGAAACCTGACACGCAGAATCAGCGATGTATTTCGCTCCAAAGACGGACAAACGGGCTACTAAGCGGGTGGCCATAACGCCGTGGCTCATCAGTGTGTCTCACGTAGGGTTCATTGGAATGAGATGAGTGTGGCTGGAGCAAATCATGAGGCACATGGAAGCGATGCGCAAATGCACTTGGTAAGAAAGTCTATAACGTTGGCACATCCAACCGTCAGCCACACATTTTATTATGGCGTCAGGAGTGTATTCGTAAATGTATGTACTTGTGGAATGAACCCACTTCTGTTTGTGTGGCATCTGGGTAGGACATGGTAAGTTACAACGATAAAGTAGACAAAGAAAGTTCATGAATTCACGGGGAACATGAATACAGTAAAAAGGTGTGTGATCTGACACACATTAAACTTTAAAATCTAATTCTACCCATACCTACCGTTTTCTCTCACAAAAGAACATGAAATCTACATAATAATGCACATGTTTAGTACAATGTTTAATTTAGGTGCAAATATGTCTCCCGTCCAATGTTCGCTGAGTAAAAGCTGCTTCTCCGTTAGGACTAGATTTGGTTATGGACCACAAATACCGGGAAGGAGAACAGCAAAATACTTTTACGGACAGACGTGCTAAAAATTTGATGGCCTACAGGAAGCGGCTATCTGTGTGTGTCAAAAAGGGCAGTGGATGAAGGTAAGAATCCTTACACGTCCCAGCTCAAGCCATAGAATTAAATCACCTACCCATTCATTCAGACTGTTGTCTGACGGTAATAAAATGTATTCGAATTAAATTCGATGTTGGTGTAATTCTGTCACTGCATAAAGGTTCAAATATGAAGGAGAAAATGGTGTAAGTAGGCTGTTTAGGTTTTTATGTTGGTAACGTCACCTAGCGCTCTGTATGAAAATCACTGGCTGTGCTGTGTGCAGTCTGTGGCTGGTTGGCATTGTTAGAATATTCGCTATTGTAGTGTTGGGTAGTTGGATGTGAACAGCGCGTAGCGTTGCGCAGTTGGAGGTGAGCCGCCAGCAGTGGTGGATGTGGGGAAAGAGATGGCAGAGTTTTGAGAGCGGATGATCTGGACGTGTATCCATCAGAGAGAGTAAATTTGTAAGACTGGATGTCATGAACTGATATAATATATTATGACTTTTGAACACTATTAAGGTAAATATGTTGTTTGTTCTCAGTCAAAATCTCTCATTTGCTAACTATGCCTATCAGTAGTTAATGCCTTCAGTAGTTAGAATCCTTTATTTAGCTGGCAGTATTGGGGCTCGCTGTATTGTAGTAGTTGGTGTAACGAAGATTTTTGTAAGTGATTCATGAAAGGTATAGGTTATTGTTAGCCAAGGCCATTCTTTTGTAGGGATTATTGAAAGTCAGATTGCGTTGCGCTAAAAAATATTGTGCGTCAGTTTAGTGATGATCAGAATAAGTAAAGAGAGAAATGTCTGAGTACGTTCAGTTTTGCTCAGTTGTTTGAAAATCAAATAACGTAAGGGGTTTACCAGCACAGTAATTCTCTAATTTTTCTAATGGGACGTTTCAATGGCATCAATTTGTTTTTCAGAATCAAGCATTTCGGTGCAACCGCTGTGCGAGAAATCTGAACACGTTGACTGATTCTACTTCTCAAGCGTAGATGTCTGCCCTAGCGTATAGGGTGTATCAGACAACACCGACAATGATTATTGTGTTGTGCAGGACGATAAACTGGTCATTTTTCAAGAGGGATTCTACGTGCGCTATTGCATATCTTGACGCTGCGATGCATGTAAGGCGTGGTGCACACGAGAAATCTGTTTCATGAAATGGTTTCATGTAGTGACTGAAGTCGTTTGCAACACAGATAACACAGGGCCACGCACACTGCGAAACCCTAGTTTCATCAGTTTCGTAAAAACGGGTTTGTTGAAACTTGTGGAAATACTGTAGTTTCCTGTGGCTTCATTTTCGCGTTTCAAGAGGTCCATTGTACGCTATTAGTGCTTATTCTCTTGTGCTGTATTTTCAGGAAATAATGACAGCCACTTCATTCTGATTGAAGTGGCACAACTGTCGAAAAACATCCGTGCTTATATGATCTCCAACGCAAGGAGTACAACAGCGACAAAGTTCAAAGGCTGTGCGAATCAGTGGTGCAAGAAACAGGAAGTTCACTTTCATTTATAGCATTTATAAATGTAGCATACTGTAGTAAAGAAGACAGCACACAGAAGTAGTTACGAAATTGAAACATTTAGCATACAAGCAAAGCAGATGAATAGATCTTCTACTACAAAAACTTGTGGGCATATAAAAAGTGAACTCAAGAATAATATTACTAACTAAATACCAAATCACTTTACTACGTAATCATCTATTAAGTTTTTCCAACGTCCAACGCAATCGCACTTAAAATGAAACTGAAAGTTGAATAATACAGAAATACATAGACTGAAGTATCTAGTCCCAGACTTCATTAACCATCTGCCGTTGTGAAGGAACTGATATGACAGAAATCAAGAAATATTTTTAATACATTCCACAATAGGCTTTTCTGAACTTAAATTTGTGCCCGCATGAGTTTGCAAATGTTGACTACCATGACTGGCTTCAATGTCGAAATAAGGGTCTATGTGTATATGGATCTCCTAGTCTCCAAATATAATTGTAAAACACGCAATGCAGTTGCTATTACGGATTTAACTGTTTCTTCTGAAAAAGTTACAGGTACTTCAAATACACGGAATTTTGACGTGAGCATTTCAAATGTGCGTTCTACTGTTTTGCAACCCAATACTGAAAATTTATTTTTTATGTGTCAGAGTAGCTATCGGGCATGGTCATATGAGAGAGGTTTTCAGCCGCCATCGAAGAAGTAGGGAACAGGAACCTCATTTGCGTCTATTGGTATGCCTTTGGTCGTGATAAATTCAACGGAATATATTCTTATCAATGTTTTTTCCAAGATCTCCCACATTAATGGTTTCAAAATAGCCATCTTCATCAGCATAGAGGGATTACCTCTGTAATAATAATAACTTGATAATTTTTTCAAAAAATTTCTGATTCTGACAAGCTTGTCATCGATTCAACCGATGCAATGAAGCAAACACCCTCTTTCTCATCAGAATGTATCACGAAAGTGAGATAAAATAATTCCATTTGCATGCAAATTCAAATGAAACCAGTTTCTTGCAACCTGTTTCATGAAATGGATTTCTCCAGTTTATCACTCTTAAGTACGCTATCCGTTCACTTCAATGTGACCACTTGTCAAAAACCTGAATAACCACTTTGGTTGCAGGCACCAGTGTGAGACGTGCTGGAAGAGAGCGAATGAGGTACGGACAAGGATGTGGAGGCATGCCGACTCCAGTGGCTTCGCCAACTGCGCTATGTTTCTCGGATTCCATTGCGTGAACAGTCCGACTGAGCTGACCCCAAAGATCCACAACTGGTTTTAAATTGGTGGAGTCTGATTGCCAGAGGAGTAGGGCAAACTCATCCTGGTGCTCTGGTGCTCCTCAAAGCATGCATGTACACTGCGAGCCGTGTGACACATTGTATTGTCCTGCTGGTACATGCCTCTGTGCCGAGGCAAAACAAGCTGCAAGTAGAGGCGGACATTCTCCCCAATGCTATATGAAAGCTTATGCTGGTTCACTGCACCATCCAGAATGCTGAGACCGCCCAGAGACCATAATGGCCCTCTACTGTTGCAGGGTGTTCTCCATGTGATTCTCCATGACACCCCGATTTGATTCATGCAGCAATTCCATACTTGGGTCGCAATTAGCTTAATTTACGTAATGAGGAGTGCAGTGGGCAATGAGCAATTATGTGCCTTTGTACGAGTTATTAATACTCTCTTCCTAATTTGCATGCAGATAAATGCATGCTTTTTCATAGCAATGTGCAACTGAAGTGAAAGGGGCCAGTCGCTGTGGTTAAGACGCTGAAGCGTGACAGGGTAATCCACTTTAGGAAACATTAGCAAGGCACAACAAACCGAACCTCACTGCAGGTAGCCAATTTAATACTACAGTGGTCTGGGCTCTCGCTTCTGCTCATATGTAAGCCAAGTGAAGAAATCCTCTGTGTCGCAGTTTTCAGCAAACAGTCGGATTGTAAGATCCTGTCGTGAGTAGTACTTAAACATTGAACAGTGAATTTACTTTCAAAATCTTTTCTTAAAGAATTTACTTTATTTACTAGCGATTCATCAAGAACATTAACACATTAATCACACTAGGTCATCGTGGAAGTAGTTGCCAGGGAGTAACTGATGAAAATGAAATTACCTTTAAGAAATGGGAATTTTATTCATAAAAGCCTTTTCAGAAACAGATTTAAAATTTCCAAGCAGAAAAGCACCCTCGAAATATCAAGTTACAATTTTATTTAGAGGCAGAAAGAACAATATTGATACTATGAGCCTTCGGGCTGAGAAGCTTGCCGCTCCCTTTGAACACGGCCGTAGTCATGACCGCTCACAGCAACCTCTGAAAGACTACACTGGTGCAAATCTGCAACACACCAGATTACTTTAAACTAAAAATTTTTAACAACTCACACAAATACATTAACTATGTAACCCGTAAGAGGGATGGAAATTGTACAAGCACCCACACTAAGAAATTATTTGCCACCAAAAGTGCAATTTGTTTTTAAAAGGACTCTTACGGTGGAAGGGTGGCAACTTTATAAAAACGACTATTTAAATAAAACTCATGAAATTCAGACTTACATAAAATGTCCAACATGCTCTGCGTTACACGTATACCGCCTCGCAAGATGATAGACAAGATAAAATCATGTTTCAGGAATTCGGCCTTTACACCTTGATCCTATAAATTCGTTAACACCGAATCCGACAAACATAACAGAGACAGCTATTAACGTATGGCAGATTGTCAGGGGGATTACTGAAGAAACCGAACCGCAGATTGCTCTAACCCTCCCCAACTCCACAAGGGAGAAACGGACAATCCAATTCACAAATAATCACCTTCCCGCGGGTGGGCAAACGGAGAAGAATGGTGGGACGACCCCAAAACAAAGTGGCTGGTGACCTCACCAAGAAAACAAGTCGAATTTAACAAGTAAATGAAACAACATATCTCCAATCACTTAATTTCTAATAAATTGCGATTTATGGCGAAGACCTGGCGCAGCACCCCCAACGCTCTCCCTAACCGTCCGCTGCCACCCGCTTCAACGGACGCAGGAAGGCGAGCCGATCTCCCGTCTCACGGCGTCGCAGCTCGCCCCGGCCAGACGGATGTCGTGGGTTGACTCCTGTTGCTTTCGTGTCAACCGCGAAGCCACTACCCCTTTCTATATGGCGCTGCCTACTGGACTCACGTGGGGACCTCACATGCGCCGACGCTCAAGGCGGACAAGTCATCTCGTGTCTCAGTGCGCGACCGACCAACCGACCGATCCAACCGCCAATGACCGTTGCCCGAGCAACTCGAACAGACTGGCGACCTAACGCGCATACTCAGATGCAGAAACTCAGCCCCGACCGGGCTACCACTAGCTGAGTTCTGTTACTGGCGGAGTGGAAAGACTCTCATTTTCTGGATTAAAGTTTGATCCAAACGACAGACATACTCGCACTCCGACGACGACAGACACTAACTGCCGCACAAATGCGAGCGAGAGACAGACCAGCAACTGGTGACGCGAGACTGACCTAGTCTCACTCCGACTGATCAACTGACCAGACTCGCCGAGACTGACAGACTGCCCCTTGCCGAGCTCATACTGCCCCTTAAATGCACGTGAACAGGCGACCTTTCCCCTTTCCCACCAGAGAGAGACACCAAAGCTGCGACTGTCACAGTGGCGCCACCACCAGAAATAGAGGGCGACTGCTTCACACTACGCGCTGTGGCGCGCTCTTCAAAACAGCAATTTTTTCCACGGCTCAGACATCATGTGTATAGATACCTGGCCCAGCGAAACGTAAACCCAATAACAAAATCTCTGATGCTGATTGAACAAAAGGAAGACAAGGAGAGAGAAGGCGATGTTATTAAGACCCAGAAGTTAACTATGAAAGCTCTGATTGGCTTGAACAAGGAAGTACGAAATGCACCGAGCGCACCCAATGGCCAATTGCTTGGTGCGAGGCAAAGCTGCGGTACATTGGGGAAAGTTTGCAGCAGTATAGCTGATTGCGGATGGATAATTGTGGCTCTCTTCTCTCGAGAGACATCGAGTGTTGCACAGGGTGCTTAAAGCCCTGTGGTGACGGAGAGAGAAGTTTTTCTGCGAACGTTTCTAGTTCACTTGTCTGCGTTTCAGCCGTATTTGCGCTTAATCCCATGTAGGTCACCAAGGCAGAGAAAATGAGACCAGTCGTTCTAGTTAACGTTATTGCGAGATCTTAGGGGGCAATATTGTGTATATCGCCCAGCCTTGGCGAATATATAGAGCCATTTTGTCTTCGCCTAGGGACACGTTCAGTCTTCTGCTTTAACGGAAACTTAGGGAAGTTTCCGACTGGCTAAATTCCGTGACAGGCCAGCGTAGTGTTATTAGGTTGACAGATAGTCGACACATCGCGTGCAGCAACAGGCCACTTCTGCCAATGCCCCTGCACTCTTCAAAAGGTAAGTGACGCATTTTTGAGGCAGTAAATGTTGGAGTCACTGGCGTGTTGTCCCTTCAGAACTGTGTTAAGCTTGGATTAATGGGTAGAAGTCCCTCTTCTCGTGACAGCTACGTCACCCTGAGTTTCGAATTCGGGAGAGTCATACAAGTGAAATGTAACGTTGCACAGCTACAGTAGCTTAGTTTCTGTTGTCAGAGTGAATATTTATGACGGAACATTTAGTTGATGTATATACTTTCCATGTCTCCTTGTTTTGACACTGCGTCTTCCTAGACTATGAAGTATTTTACTAAGATTAACATTTTTGCATCCTGAACCCGGTATGTGTATGGTAACTTCTGTAATAAAAAAATTCTTTGTACGGGTAATAGACTGTTTGTTTGTCCTGAAGTAGAGATCACTTTTCCCCACTGACATATTTAGGGTACACCGACAATAGCTGATCTTCTCATGTCTAACAGTGAGCGTGTCTGGGATCTCCCTACCTTGCAGGGCCTGGGTTCACAGTATTAATACTTTCCTTTTCTGAGCATCCCTTGTGCACTAAATGGTGGGGTGGATTACACAAAAACCAGAGCATTCCATTCGTTACAACACGCAGCAAAATTCACTGAACAGTCGTTGAGGTGACACTGTTGGTAGCCCTGTGTTTCACAGGGTCTGTCAGCTGCTCAACACTTCCACGTTTATTTGCCTGTACACATCTCTGTAGCCGTTGTTCATGGCCTGTGATCTATGGCCCGTGATGTACCACAGTTGCCTCTATACCGGTTTTGGATGGCGAAATTTTGCCTTACACTGCACACTTTAACTACAATGGCAAATAAACAGCTTAAAAACTTAGCCATTTCTGCAATGGTTCGACCTTTGGCCCAAAAGCCAATGGTCGTGTCCTACTGGATGTCCAATAAATCGTTCCATTTCCGCATTATGACAACCACTTGTTGTGTATGACTTCACACACAACGGTAAGGAGAGGTGTGCTACAGAGTGATGTGGCAACTGTCATCATAGGAAATTTGGAGAGAAGCAGAAGTGATTAGCGAACAAGTTATTAGAACAGACATATCTCCAAGCAAACGAAGACTCATTTCAAATAATGCAGCAAGAAACGGAGTCCAGCTATTTCATTGTCAACAGGGATGAGGCTCTCTGTACCAAGTACGAACAATGGAGTCAGAGTTTTGACTAGGTAGTGTCACAGCAAAGAGTCTCCAACTCTGAGTAGGCTTTCTTGCTGCCGCCGACAGTCTTATAGTGGAGAATCGCTGGAGGCTTGGCTCTGCAGGCGTTTACCATTGGACTGCAGGATCCTGGCATGACTGCTATCAGCATTTGCAACTCCGTTGTCGACTTTGATGCCCTTGGGGAGGTACTGATACACGATACCTCACAACTGAACTGTTTTCTCCACCCCCCCTACCCTGTCACAGTAGGCACGACCCACTCAGCTAGTGCTGCCACCTGCCAGCTGTGAGGGGTTGTTCCACGATGACATCGAACTCAGGCAGTGGTCACATTAATACGACTAGACTGTCAGTCAGTCAGTATGAGAAGTCTTCACTGACTGCGCATTACAGCATCACAGATCATGCACTGCATTCACACGTAGTCACCTGTTCTCGCTAGAATTAGCTAATTTTGATATGTGCTAGTGCAGTAACGTAGCGGATAGATGTATCACCTGTAGCAGCACGCAGGTATCGAAATGACCGTTATGACGTTTACATACAGTAACACGACGACAGTGACCGTCATCATGTTGATGATTACCAACATAACTGATCCCCACCATTCAGCATATGCAGTAACTGAGAGAAGGTTCTCGCAAACAAATTGTGATTATATATTACATGCGCCAGTGACACCAAACTTAATGTCCATAGGCTGAAACATGGCAAGTACCAACCCCAATTTGAAATGTTCCGATGCATTAAAACGTACAGGAGTACAATTGCAGTCTAACTCTCGCACTACAGCAAAAGAATGAGTGTCATAGATATTACTGTCAGTGGTGTAGACAACCAACTGAATTCGCTAAAATTAAACAAGGCTTCATTGGTCAAATGATTCCTTTTCTGATACTGTAAAAACTTCCAAGTTTATTAGTCTGTCTCTTACCAATAATGTAATAGAGATATCTTGAAAATGACTGCACCAGTAGTTTGAATAAAAGCATCAATCGCTCTGTGACAGGTCCAAAATCAGGGTAGCAGACGCGACCTACAAAACAATCGTGTATTGTCACTGTCTTGTAGCAGTTGTCGAACATTAAAACATATTTTCAACGTGAAGCTAATAATGTCGAAGGGAGAAACATCCTCTATAAAAAACAGCACGGCTTGCGAAAAAACCGCTCACGAGCAACCCAGCTCACTCTTCTTACACGACATCCTAAAAGTCATGGATCGAGGAAAATATGTGTGTGCAATATTTATTCACTCAATGCCGTATAAACGATTATTAACTAAAATAAGATGATATGGGATATAAGATGTAATTTCTGACACAATGAGGTTTTCTTTGTAATGAGGACCCTGTACGCTACCACTGATGTAGCCACTCACCTGGATGACGGCGTGTGAGGACCGAACGATTGACCTGGTGTAACAATAAAGGCGATTCATTCTACAGGTGACCTGCTTCTGTTATCTACTGTGAAAACTCAGTGATGCCGTGCCCATTATAATTCTTACTAGCGATGTCGTGTGAAGTTCCATGTTCAACAATGGACTTTGAACGGCGTGCTCAGAAGCATTTGTGCCTGCACCAGCGGTGTAACCTGTCGTCATATCTGCCATAGATTGTTGCCCATCCTGGATTACAAACCGGAGGTTTGTCTGACTACTACGTTTGTGATGAGATGTGTTGAACACTACACAGACTGCTCGTTATTTCATCCTCCTTCAGCCACTTTCTGTAGGAGCTCACGGCAGGAGTACGCAAACAGCCGACCAGTTTCGCCATTTTGAGTTTTCGTTTCCAGCCGCAGCGCCAAAACATTGTACCTTTAGTCAAAACCGCTTATACCGGTGGATTTCCGTATTTGCGGCCCGTATCTTCCCTATAACGACTGCCGATTCGTCTCTTCCGGTTACGTTCTTTCCTTACTGCGCCATGTGCCCACAACACTACCAGGAGGCATTCAACCTCATTCAGCCTCATCAGTGTACATTTCTGCGTGAAGATGTGCTTCTAACAACAGAACGTCATTGCAGCGAAGAGCGTGCAATTCATTAGATCTGTGATGTAAATATGTTAT
This sequence comes from Schistocerca piceifrons, assembly GCF_021461385.2. NCBI lineage: Eukaryota > Metazoa > Arthropoda > Insecta > Orthoptera > Acrididae > Schistocerca > Schistocerca piceifrons. The sequence goes on along the minus strand of NC_060142.1, from coordinate 15,253,059 downwards.
CGAGCTTTACACTTCATATCAGAAGCGCATGTGGGCTGAGTATCTTGTGGTGACAGACTGTACTGCGCCACCTTTCCTCATCATTGCCGGAACAACTTACCTGCACGTCGAAGTCCTCTACATTGATTGGGTGCAGCTTTAATGCAGTGGCTATACGCACTCCACACAACGAGTCGTATGCAGGCAGTCCGTCCTGCTGTCCTCGCTCACAACTCGGTCAGGCAGTTTGTGAACCGCAGCGCCGGAGCGCTGAGGGCGTTCCAGCGCCGTGTCCGGCCCACTTGCTGCCCTGCACTCCCCCACTCTGCCCCCGCGGTCCCCGCCCACAACCAGCAAAGTATCGGCGCCGGCGCTGCCCTGTGCTGAGGGCCCTCTGCTTCCTCTCCAGCCTGGTAGCCGCGTCCGCAGGGGCGCTCGTTAACCACCAGCCAGCGCTCTTCGGCCCGTGTCGCACCACACCAGCCTCTGGTGTAGTACGTGACCGAGCGGATCCCCAAAATGTAAGCTGTCGGCTGCAGCAGCTGTACGCAAACGTCCGTCCCCGGTGCCCCGTTTCCATTCGACAGGGAATTGATTTGTTGCTAGCGTTGTCATTTGTTTTACCGACTTCTATGACTGTAGTGTCACAGTCTAACATAACAGTCGCGGCACTCAGTCTCGTTTCTGTTACTCACAGCGATGGCAGCGCTCCAAGCGGCCAACAAGCGACACTAAAACATTTACTGATTTGTAACATAGCATTTTCCGTAGCGAATAACAACAATAACTAAAAAATTACACCACCCTGGAGACACGAAACGGTACATTGCTGGACAGTTTGTTTACGATTCATTTCTCAGATATTTATTGATTAATACCAAAAAGTTGCTAGTAAACACCAGAAGACCTGATCTTTCACAGGAAGATTCGAATATCTATCCAAAGAAGGAGAGTTTTATTCACTACACTTTAGCCAAAGTAGTGAACGTGGAACGTATGAAACCTATATGGAATGTAATACCTACATTATTTAAAGTACCAAATAAGCTACCACAACTGTAGCTTAAAGGAGGAGCACACAGACGTGATAATAAATCGTCGAAAGCAATTAAATTCTTTCCGAACACGATTATTTAAAGTACCAAATAAGCTACCACAACTGTAGCTTAAGGGAGGAGCACACAGACGTGATTATAAATCGTCGAAAGCAATTAAATTCTTTCCGAACACAGAAGGGACCGAGTACACAATTGTTGCTACATATGAACCACAAACGACAATATTCTTGAACACATTCGTTTTTAAGCAAAAGTAATTACATTGACAAGTACACATCTGTGTATTAAAAAGTCGAGTGAGGTATAGGAATTGGTGAATCGTTAGACTATAAAAATTGCAAGTGTCAAGAGAGGTGCCTATGGTAATAACAACAAACAACAGCCGGCCGGCGTAGCCAAGGGGTTCTAGGTGGTACAGTCTGGAACCGCGCGACCGCTACGGTCGCAGGTTCGAATCTTGCCTCGGCCATGGATGTGTGTAATGTCCTTAGGTTAGTTACGTTTAAGTAGTTCTAAGTTATAGGGGACTGATGACCTCAGATGTTAAGTCCCATAGTGCTCAGAGCCATTTGAACCATCTGAACAACAATCAAGAACAGAAATATATGCTTTTCGTGCATCAAATATATGTTGACATTCTGTTGGTTTCGGGAAAATAAGCTGCAAATATACGTATGTTGGAAACTGTTTGTTCAGGAATAAGCCGAATTTCGTTTCACTGAGTCGGTGTCATTCGGCTTTCCTTGAACGTACTTCACGATAATTCATATTTCTTGGTCATTCACCAACGCAGGGAACGCGGAAATACAACAACCATTTCGTTAATTAAGAAGAAAATAATTAAATACAAAGATTATCGTCACGTCGCATGTGACTGCTTTCTCACCGCTTGGAGTGGTAGTGTAGCTTGAGTTGTCAAAAGACAACGAATTTCACACCAGACAGTTTCGTAACTGCAGTATTAGACTGTGGCAGTACCAAGACGTGGAAGTTTATTGTGACTTACTGGCATACGTCCTTCCTCCTTGTAGCCGTACGGTGTCAAATTCCCTGTATCTATAAACGAATTAGCAATGGATCAGCACAAGACTGCTTACCTGTCGGAGCGCTCTGCCGAAAGGTAGAGCCAAAGGATATCGTGCTTAGTATCGCGCAGAAATGGTCTGAGAAGAGAGAATAACGATAGCCTATGTGAACGCAAGTTTGTCCCAGTTTGATGAGAACCAACGCTAATAGAAAATACTTTCTAAACATGGGTATTTGCAACATCATGCTCACTCCTTTTGTCTAAGGCCTACGCGACATTATATCGTGGACGTCATGACAATCTACAAACTAAATTTGTCGTCCACTTTGATAAGATCTCGAAAGAAATAATTCATGTATGACAAGTGAACTCACCGGAACACAAATTCAAAATTTGCTGTTTTTATTTATAAGTCTTAAATTTTATTCACAATAAACATACCCACTATAGAAAATGGGTTCGTTCTCAAATGAAAGTGTTTCGGTAAAATGGACTGAAACTTTTGTGGCAATGTATGACGAGCCGAGGAAGCCCTGTAAGTAACCAAATGTTGGAAGAAGTCAACGAAACTGAATTTCAATACAAAAAATAAACAATTTGCTAATTGTAACAGGCAAACACCGTGAATGGCAGTAATTGAGGGCAGCAAATAAGTCATTGAGCGTAAAAATGTGGACTTGGACATACACTCACGGATAAAAAGATCACAAAGCCAAGAAGGAGTTGTGCGACATAAACAAAAGTTGGCAGGCGCACTTCTACATCTGGAAGGTGATGTCCGTTCAGATTTCGCGCCAGTCACGTTAGAGTGTCGGTAGTAGCGCCACTGTGATGAAGCTAGTCAGATTCGCTTTAAATACACTGCGTAATTAGTTACCTTTGAGGCTGGACGTCGTGAGTTGGTGTTAAGAAAGACTGCCTGTAAGGTAACAGAAACGTCATCATCGACACCTCACAGAGTTTGAACGACGTCATGTAGTGGGGCTACGACAAACTGGATGTTCCTTCTGCAGTACTGCAGAAAGACCTGGCTGGAATGCAGCCACTGCACGTGACTGCTGGTAGCCGTGGTCACAGGAATGTGCGGCCCGCAGGAAGACCGGGCTCCGGACTGCCGCGTGGTTCTGCAGGGAGGGGAGGCCGTCGGTGCCCGGCGGACGGCTGCGGCGCACCGAACTGCATGAGCAGCAGCTGGCGCCACAGCGACACAACCAACTGTTACAAATAGGGCACCTCCGAGCCATTCCACTACGTGCATTCCACTGACCCCAAACCATTTGCTACTTTAGCGGTGTTAAGCGAGAACTCATTGGAGGACGGGATGCGAGTCTGTTGCGTTTTCTGATGACAGCTAGTTCTTCCAAAATGCCAGTGATGGCCTTGTGCTGGTTAGGAGGAGGCCACATGAAGTCCTGAAACCTGTCACTCTGTGTGCTGGACACACTGGACCCACAACTGTATTTGTAGTTTTGGGTACGATTTCGTATGTCAGCAGGAGCACTCTCGTGGTTACCGCACGCACCCTGATTGCAAATTTGTACCTGAATCTTTTGAATCGACCTGTTGTGCTGCCATTCTTCAACAGCATTCTAGGGAGTGTTTTCCGGCAGGACAAGGCTCGCCCACATACACAACATGCCCTATAGAGTGTGTTGCCTTGGCCTGCTCGATCATCAGATCTGTCTTCACTCGAGCACATATGGGACTTCACCGAACGACAACTTCAGTGTCATCCACAACCAGAATTCACCGCCCCCCTACTGACCGATCACTGCAATGAGCATGGAATTCCGTCGCACAAACTGGCAACTTGCACATGTATCACACAATACATGCCCGACTGCATGGTTGCATTCAACTTCCTCGCGGTTACACCGGTTCACATTCGCGATGGCTTATCTCTTGCTTACATTTACCTGTGGTCTCGCAATATAAATCAGTTAAATGTGTTACTTAGGCAAAAGCATTCCCGAAACTTCATTACACTACATTAATTACTTTTTGATGCTGCGATTTCTTTTACATCAGTTCAGATACATTGCGAGTAATTGTGAGAGAACTGCATTTCGTGACGGCATCAGTTTCTGGCTTGAACAGCGACGGTCGTTTGCGACAGCGTCGTCTACCTGGATTGTGGAGCTCAGTAGAGTGTATCAGAAGAACTCTCGCTGGGGCAGCTTCCACCGTCACAGTGCTGGTATCCGTAGCTCAAAACCAGCAACCCCCTTGCGGGACTCATAATTTTTTAAAGAACTGAAGTCCAATGTTTAAACAGTTTAGAAGTGTTACAAATCATTTAATGTGTTAAATATTCCACTTAGGCATGTAAATCATTTATGAATGAAGACGCAATTCCCTTGTAATGTTAGTCGTACTGCTTTCGGATTATTCACTCAGACATTAACCAAAAACGTTTGGAAAAGGTTTGGAATTATGTGTAAGGTTTGCTCGAAGTCGCTAGCTGTTCTCATTCTCAAATGTGGATGAAAATATTTGGATAAATTACGCGCTGTAACTTATTTGCCTCGAGACATAAACAGATTATAACTTTAATACTTGGCTTATTCTGCAAACGTTTAACGTAAAATCACACCTCTTAACGAGTAGCCTATTACATCACTTACAATTTTTAAATTTGATCAATAATTAATGAAATACTGAATTTCAATTTTTTGCTCGAAAACCAATAACGTAGCCATCCTGTACACCACCACCCAGATTTTAGCTATTCAGTTAACATAAGTGTCCTACTCATCATAGTAATAACTATGGTAACGTTGATGGTGCTAGTAGGAGGTGCGTGGTCTTGCAGAAATTCTACAAGCCTGCTGCGCTGCAGAACATTGAAATATGTTCGACTACAGTGAAACAGTTCCCACAATCGTCGACATACTCAGCGTCCCGAGAAGTATGATTTTATGAAAGCTACTTTGAAATATTTTTGGACAGGTTTGGACTTTGAGTGTTTCATATGAAGCACGAATATGTGCGAAACCGAAAAATTTGTGAACTGCACTACAAAGACTAAATAAAACTTCATCGCATACATCTATATAATTACAAATTTCTCTGCAGAACTGTAAATAAGATGACCAACCTTAACAGAGTCTGCATGGTGAGCAATCCAACATAGCAGTCCTGAGAGAACTGGCATAATCTGCATGATCCTTAGTTTAAAATTCTATATAGTGAGCAAAGATGATGACCCATGACCTCATAAATAAATTCAGAAACTGAGATGGCTAACCAAGATTGTGGATCTGTGGATATGGGTGCACCCAGCAACAGTGTCAAAATAGGTTTTCCATCTTCTATGCCGCTGCAGCTGTCCACCCAAACCACTCATCTTCAGCATCCAGGCTCACCAGCCATCAAGCAGAGTGCCATTTGTGCTCTGTACACAGTAGTGAAGTGCTATCAGATATGAACCACTTTCAGACAGAAAAATTCGCCTCACACACTTTAATTGTAAGTATTAAACTAAGCCTGTCTCAGCATCTATTATTATTATTATTATTATTATTATTATTATTATTGTTAATCAAACGATGGAAAATCCAGGATGGAATGTAAAAATACCAGAGAAGGAAAGTTGCTACTCACCATACAGCGGAGATGCTGAGTCGCGATAGGCACAACAAAAAGATTCGCACAATTATAGCTTTCAGCCATTAAGGCATCAGCAGTAGACACACATACACACAGGCACATATACACAAACTCACGCAAACGCAACTTGCACACACGTCTGCAGTCTCAGAGAGATGAAACAACACTACAATTTCGGATTTTCTAGTTTCCCTACCACTTTCCTGTGCAAGTTTTTCATCTCCGAGTAACTACTGCACTACTTCTGAATCTGTTTAGCGTATTCATCTCTTGGTCTCCCTCTACGATTTTTACCCTCCACGCTTCCCTCCAATACTAAACTTATGATCCCTTGATGTCTCAGAACGTGTCCTACTAACCAATCCCTTCTTTTAGTCAAGTTGTGCCACAAATTCCTCTTCTCCCAATTCTGTTCAGTACCTCCTCATTATTTACGTGATCTACCCATCAAATCTTCAGCATTCTTCTGTAGCAACGCATTTCGAAAGCTCCTATTCTCTTCTTGTCTAAACTATTTTTTGTCCATGTTTCATTTCCATATATGGCTACTCGCCATACAAATACTTACAGAAAAGACTTCCTGACACTTATATCACTACTCAATGTTAACGAATTTCTCTTCTTCATAAACGCTTTTCTTGCCATTGCCATTCTACTTCTCATATCCTGTCTTCTTCGACAATCATTTGCTCCTCAAATAGCAAAACTCATCTACTCCTTTAAGTGTCTCATTACTTAATCTAATTCCCTCAGCATCACCCGACTCAATTCGACTACACTCCATTATCCTCGTTTTGCTTTTGTTGGTGTTCATATTGTATCCTCATTTTAAGACACTGTCCATTCCGTTCAACTGCTCTTCCAGATCGTTTGCTGTCTCTGACAGAATTGCAATGTAGTAGACAAACTTCAATATATGTTCGGTTACCCAAGGATTTCTGCTAACGCTCGTCTTTTTACCTACTTGATCCTCTGGTGCCTTCACTATTTCATCTCTCGAAGTTACCCATTCTTCTTCTACTGCATTTCTTTCCCACGTTCTTGTCAGTCGTTCCCTAATGCTATCTCTGAGACTCTCTACAGCTTCTGGTTATTTCAGTTTACCCAGGCCCCATCTCCTTAAATTCCTATCTTTTTGCTGTTTCTTCACTTTTAGTCTACAGTTCATAACCAATAAATTGTGAGCAGAGTCCACATCTGCCCCTGGAAATGTCTTATAATTTAAAACCTGTTTCCTAAATGTCTGTCTTACAATCATATAATCTATCTGAAACCTTCGAGTGTCTCCAGGCCTATTCCACGTATACAATCCTATTTCATGATTCTTAAATCTAGTTTTAGCTATGATTAAGTTATGTTCTGTGCAAGATACTACATGGCGGCTTCCTTTTTCATTCCTTACCCCTCTTCCGTTTTCACCTACTATTTCCCCATCTCTTCCTTTTCCTACTATCTAATTCCAGTCACTCGTTACTATTAAATTGACCATTAAATTAAATGGGCCATTTACAAAATGTTTTTATAGGCATGATTCGAAAATAAATTGAGTAATAAGAGCCCAATATACGAGGGTAATCCCAAAAGTAAGGTCTCCTATTTTTTTTATAAGTACAGACCTCTGTTTGTGTGGCAGTTGGTCACACTGTTATGAAAAGAGCTTCACGCGCTGTGTGTAAGCATGAGCATGCCGCGCTGAGGCGCTCAGTCTTGGCTTGGCAGCCGTTGAGAATGGAGCTCCCGTTATATGTTACTGCCAAGTGCGAATTGCGCGCAGTTATTCGGTTTTTGAACGGAAAGGGCACTGCGCCGATTGAAATTCATCGCCAATTGACGGAAGTGTGTGGTGAGTCGTGCATGGATGTCAAAAATGTTCGTAAGTGGTGTAGAGAGTTTGCAGCTCGTCGGACCGAAATTCACGACGAACAAAGGAGCGGGAGACTGTCAGTCTGTGAGGAGGCAGTGTTGAAGGTTGAGCATAGCGTGCGTGAAGATCGGCGGATCACTCTGGATGAACTCTGCACATTGGTTCCTGAGGTTTCCCGAAGCACCGCTCACAGAATTTTAACGGCAATATTGAAGTACCGGAAGGTGTACGCAAGATGGAAGCCACGCGTGTTGACTGAGGACCACATGCGGCAATGAGCTGATGCTTCCCGCACATTTCTTCACCACCTTGCAGCCGAACAGGACAACTTCCTGGACTCAATTATCACGGGTGTGGAGACATGGGCATACCACTTTACACCTGAGACCAAGCAACAATCACGCCAGTGGCGGCATTCTTCTTCGCCCAAGCCGCGGAAATTCGAACAAACACAGTCTTCCGGTAAAGTCATGACAATCGTTTTTTGGGATCAGAAAGGGCCCACTGGGACCGCAATTAACGCAGACAGATACTGTGAAACTCTGAGAAAACTCAAACGGGCAGTTCAGAACCGGGGAAGAGGAATGTTGAGCAAGGGTGTACACATTCTCCATGACAACGTTCGCTCAAACATCGCCCGTCTAACCGTTGCTCTCCTGCAACAGTTTCAGTGGAACATAATCACCCACTCACCCTATAGTCATGACTTGGCGCCCAGTGACTATCACCTGTTCCCAAGGTTAAAAGAACATTTGGCCGGAAAGCGATTCAGCTCCGACGACGAGGTGAAAGGAGAGGTTCACAAATTTCTTAACAGCATGGCGGCGAGCCGGTATGACATGGGCATACAAAAACTGCCACAGCGTCTACAAAAATTCATCGACAGAAATGCTGATTATGCCGAAAAATAGCTTTAAATTGACATAAACCATTGTAGAAATAAACAGGTCTATGTACTTATAAAAAATAGGAGACCTTACTTTTGAGATTACTCTCGTACTACACTGGATTGATACCGTTCTGCACCCGCGAAAGTAACATCGCGCGTGCCACAACGGTGTGTAAGAAATCTCGTAAAGTTTTCGGTGTACGTAGGCTATTTGTCGGGTAGGGTAAGCCACACTATCATATTGTCCCTATTGATGTTAATTTGGCAGGGAAGCAGCGCCGTCCCACGATCAAAGTAAATGCAGAAGTACATCGTATAGTGAATGGCTATTCTCATTAAATGTTAACAGTTGTAAACTGAAAGTAATACATGTACCAAGGAAGTACTAACCGATTGTATGCGATCATAAGATAAACTGATGTCAAATCTAAACAACGAATAATTTTCCGAATGACGTGTGACTGCCAAGTCGATGAAATTGCAACCATACATAGAAATAATGGCTATAGTACAGAAGGTAACTGAAATGAATACTCAATGAGACAAACAGGAGTTCCACTTTTATGCAAAGAGAATAATATTACACCTAAGTTATTGCGATTTTTGATGGTCCTTCGGACATTACAAAAGGTGGGATGTCGTTCTTAATAGCGTGTGTGATAACCATCGAAATCAGTTGCTAGTTGTCAGTTTTTCTCTAAAACTGTCCCCCGGTATATTTCAGAAAATCTTATGGCCATTTCTCTCGAGCAAATTTTCGATCACTGACAGTGCATTATAATTTAAATCGAGATCAAGTACCTGCAGTCTGTCTTCTTTTAATACGGTGAAGAGACTGGTCAGCGGAAAGACTACGAGCTGACTAGAAAAATACAAGAATTCCTTTAAAAGGAGACGGTTACCGTATAATTTTTTAAGAATCGGAAGTGCAGTCTCAGCCTTAGGCTAACGGACGAGCGTTTCGCTCCCTGTCACTCCACACGCTCCCGGTGGGTCTTGGGGTGGACGCCTTCCGTCGAAAAACGTACTACACAGAAGCTCTTTAGCAAGATATTTCTGGCCAGGTGTCGTTTTCCAGAGGACCGCGTGTTGCGACGCCTCGAAATAAAACTTTCAGAACCCAGCGCTCTAGTCTTAGTTCTTGCTGTTATTTTTCGACGAAGAAGCAGCCCTCGAGTGTCCTTACGTGTACGCTGCCTTATAGATCCGTTTCCAAATTGTTCCACGTGGCAGGAGAGATTTTCTGCCTTCTTCCCCGTCTCAGAGCGTTATTGGTTGAAAATAGCAACAGTAGGAGATTGGCTAACATCTTTACTTGCGGTTTACTGGACGGCACTTTAAGTGTTTGCCATTATTTAGGTCGTCGAGTTCCTGCTCTGGCAAAAAGAAGCCAAGTTAGGGAGAATCGTAAGGGAGAAAACATCGCGTCTAGCTTTGGAAGAGCAAACTTCATGCTAGGCAGCAGAAGGGTGATGGCTTTACGTGAGGCAATTGACGAGTTTACTTTACGTAAGGTGATAGAAGAGGACACTTTACATAAGGTAGGGGGATACACCATTCATATTAGGCATTTGGGGAGACAGGCTTTTGGAGAATACACTTCACTATAGCTAGTACAAGACCACTTGTGAGTGGGAGATCATGGAGTAGAGAGCTGTTGCTGGACGTCTGATGAGGCGAGCCTTGCGGTCATATAGGACGAGCCCCCCCCCCCCCCCCACCCACTCATGACTATTGGGTAGAGAGAGTTGAACTCACGGCCTCCAGCCGCTGCTGTCGCTGCCCTTCGCATCTGGCTACGAGTATGGTAAGATGCGCCATCGTTGCATTTGGCAGCTCCAAGGGACGCGTAATTATTTCATTCCCCTCACGAGCCAGGCATCCCATTTTAATACATCGCAGCTAGCTAGTCGGTTTCCAGTACACTCTCTGGCGATCTCACTGGTGTTCGATCCCATTTTGCCGTGTTCTTCCTGTAGTTTAGTAACCGTGCTCACAGTAACTGGCAATATTCGTCCGTTTTCCGCATAACTTCGCATTTTGCGTGCCCGCCATCCTGTGCCAAGGTTACAGTTGAAGAGCAGAACACCTTGTCCAGGTATTTAACGTTCATCTGTTTATATCAGTGGGTAGCTCATGTGTTTTTCATTATGACAACAAATCTGATCGTTATAGTGGCCACTTGTTTCTGCTACACGGTTAGATGATCCCGCGTCTCATTAATATGTTAATGTGCGTGGTGTGGTACCCATACTGCCATGTTTGATTTGGCCACCTCCATTAATTTTCATTCTGTGAGACGTTTCCATTGCGCAACATTTCAGTTTCCTTTAACTAAGTTGCACGACCGTATGCGCTGCTTCGCTTCTGTGCATGTCACCAGTGATGGTATTTAGTACCGACAGGGTATGCGCTGCAGCACAGCCGCCGCCCGCCGCTTTGCACGCTCTGCAGCCCACACCCGTGCTGGCCACGAGGGCGGCAGCCAGCAGCTGTTGTTCCGGTGAGCCGATCCTCCCCCAGCCCGGCTGTCACTGCTGGGCGGTCGCTGCTGCAGTACACCTCCACAGTGCTCCCACACGTGCCCGATCGTCCTTAAGTTTGGGGGAAGAGTCAGGACAGTCCATTTGGCGAATATCCCCTCCTTCCATGACCCCCTCCACCAGCGCTGTACGGTGGCGTAGCGCGAAATCAGGGCCATGTTCGTCCCCGAAAAGAGAATATGGGGAAGGAGTAAGTGTCACAGCACCATATGGGGGTAGGACCACACTCACTACTCACACTAAGCCAACTCTCATCCGAGAAGAGAACGCCACTCCACTGCTCGTTGGTCCAGCCCCTAAGCTCTTGGCACCAACGCAAACCCGCCTATTTGCAGGCGCCAACGGAACGCGACGTACAGTTTCCGGGACAAAGAGACCGCCGCGAGGTAGTTGTCATGCAGTGGACCGCGAGACTGAGTGCACTGCAGTCCTGCTAAATGTCGATGCTACTGCACATGTTGTTTGACTTAGGTCAGTTCTCACCTGTTGCACAATGCAGCGGTCATCTACTGCTGTAGTGTACCGTGGTCGACCATCACCTCTCCTTTCTGCAGCTGAGCCTATTTTTCAGAAGGCTCCCCATGCAGTGAACAGCACTAAACTCCTGGGTTACACTCGTCGTACTTCGTCCTTCTTCCAGTTTCCCGATGATTCTACCCCTCGTGACGTCATCCAGGTGTTCATGTTGAAACCATACCGTAATCAAAAACACTCGCCGCAGCATCGCAACTGCTTGCTGACTGGCACACGTTTTCTTTTCCCATTCCTTCAACTGACTCGTGTTGCGCAACCTTCCCCATTTGGCGCTATAGTCTTACTGATCTCACGCTAACTTTTGTGCACGACTTGCGGAGTTATGGCTACGTGCTACCGCAGTTTCATTTATTTCAAAAATGGTTCAAATGGCTCTGAGCGCTATGAGACTCAACTTCTGAGGTCATCAGTCGCCTAGAACTTAGAACTAAGTAAACCTAACTAACCTAAGGACATCACACAGATCCATGCCCGAGGCAGGATTCGAACCTGCGACCGTAGCGGTCGCTCGGCTCCAGACTGTAGCGCCCAGAACCGCACGGCCACTCCGGCCGGCTCATTTATTTCCACCTAGTGGTTAACATGCTACGTTACTTCGTCTACCTCATCTTTAAGTTGTACAAAGTATTGTAAGTGGTGAATGTGTGGAATTCTTCACGTTTTTAAAATGGTTAGTGGAGCAGCAATATCATATGGGAGCAACAGCTACCGTCTGTACCACGGAAAGTGAACTGAGGAGCCAACCTTGTTTCGTTGGATTGGGAAAGGCAACTGCATGCAAGACGCCCATTCTGGCTGATTCTAGAGTACTGCTTCACCGTTTAAAAATGTGCACCTCACAGCTGACATGAACAGTGTCCAGAATCAACCTGGGCAGAAGTGTAACGAAATTGCCTTGGGGAACTTAAGTTTCAATTTTTTGGTATGAAGTCCAAGTTGTTGTTGCGACAATCCGCTGCATAAAGTTAGAAAGGAAGCTGGGCGAAAATTCTCCTACCACTAATGCATATTTCGAATAATGAGAATAGTTTTAGTGAGATTAGCGTCGTGCAGAGGCATTAAGACAATTATTTTCTCTGAATAATTGCACAAATGGAACAGTACAGGAAACAAATAATATTCGTACGAAATGCACTGACGTTCGAAAACATAATGTTCACTGCTCACTGCGAGATTGTATGCTGCCTGGTGGCGCTAGTAGAGGGACAACTCCAGCGTCGCTCCACTCTGCGTTATTGCCAGATGGTGGATCCTAGATGGCGGCGATAGCAATTACATCATGATGGGAAGTTCAAATTTTTGGCGGGAAAATAGGTCAACTGGGCTACCCCCACTAACCTAGCTCCCATTGTTAAAGCCATAAAAGAAATAGTTAACAGGAAAACAATTAGATATATACAGATTGTACATAAAGTCTGGGAACACATTCAATTATTTATTGCACAAGAACTAATCGTTGTACAGATGTCGCACATATAGCATTTTGAAGAGAATTTTTAAATATTTTTTTTTACAAACATTCGATCGAATTCTTTCCATACCCATCCCATCATGGCATCATCGACTGTGTCCACCCCCAGTAGCCGAATGGTCAGTGTGATGGATTGTCAAACCTCTGGGCCCGTGTTCGATGCCCAGCTGGGTTGGGGAATTTTCTCCACCCAGGGACTGGGTGCTGTGCTGTCGCCGAAGTAGCGTCAAATTGAAAGACAGGCACCCAGTGAACAGCCTGCTCGACGGGGGGCCCTAGCCATATGATTAAAGAAATAAATAAATCGTCTACTGTGTCAGTCGCTTCCCACATTCTATCCCAAAGCTCTGCTACATCACATGGTAAAGGTGGTACGTACACCAGATCTTTAATGTGTCCCCACAGAAAAAGTCACACAAAGTGAGAAATGGTGATCAGGGAGGCCGTTTCACGAAACAGCTGTCTCCTTTTGTGGCACGGCCGATCCATCGATGTAACAGCTCTGTGTTCAGGTAACCAGCTTTGTAACATATCCAAACTTCATGATGGAAATGAGGTGGAGCCCCAGCCTGCTGAGCCAGCCGGAGTGGCCGTGCAGTTCTAGGCACTGCAGTCTGGGACCGAGCGAATGCTACGGTAGCAGGTTAGAATCCTGCCTCAGGCATGGATGTGTGTGATGTCCTTAGGTTAGTTAGGTTTAATTAGTTCTAAGTTCTAGGCGACTGATGACCTCAGAAGTTTAGTCACAAAGTGCTCAGAGCCATTTGAACCATTTTGAACCCAGCGTCCTGAAAGACGAACAGAGAGACCAACTACATTTGAGGCGTCAGCCACTGCTGGAACATGTCCAAGTAGGAATATCCAGTGACACCGCTCATGGGGAAGCAGTATGGCCTGTAGAGTTTCCCAAGTGACAAAGCACAAAAAATATTTACCTTCGGGGAATCACACTCAAATTCGATGCATTCGTGTGGATGTTTTGTATGCCAGATTCGACCATTATGCCTGTTCACTTTCCCGTTTGTGTGAAAAGTGGCTTCGTCGCTAGAAATTAAATGATCAACAATGCCAACACACAAAAAGCTCGCTCTGCACCTGAACTCGATGTGTTTGCTACTAGCACTGACTATTGGCAAATTATGGAACTACACTGTGGTGGTATACATGAAAAAAAAAGCTTTCAGGGTTTCTCTACAAAATGACGTATGTATTATATCTGCGCAATGTTTCGTTGTTGTGCAATAAATAATTGAAAGTGTTCCCAGACTTTATGAACACTCTGTATTGGAGTTCGAAAACATACCTTCTCTGTATTTATCATGTTACTGGCTGGAGAAAGAAATAAGTGATTCAGATACGGTTTTATAAATTAAAAATTAAATTGGGCATTATTAAAGCTACACCTAACAATAATAAGTAAACAGTTGTTTTCTGTATGTAAATGTAAATGCTAAAGTTAATAAATATTTGGTACTAGAATATTTGGTTATCTTATTAGCTAATATACCAAAATTCCTAAGATATTTCCTATATACCATAATCCACAGGCACGTATTTCGATTGTGAAAAGTGAGTAGTGAGATGACCTTGAAAAGAAGTTGAAACTATGTAGTTAAAAGTATACTGCCCCCTTATCATACCTATATGACGAGTTTGGGGGGGGGGGGGAGGGTTGTGAGGGAACAATAACTTAAGGACCTGTCAATCAAAATGAAGGATCCTTTTAGCAGAGCAATAGGTTAACTACCTGTCAATCAAAGGAGAACAGGAGAACAATAGGGTTGCCTGTGAGAGCATAACTGCCCCTGATGTAGGCAACCTGCACTAAAATCATGTGCTTGTGCCGGCTTTGTCCGTCTACTGGTACCGATTACACATGTCACAGAAAGAGAAGTATATCAGGGAGCACAGATGAATAGGGAACCATTCTAACGAGGATAATTTGCGAAAATGAGTATATCCGCCAACTTAAGCGACACGGACAAAAGGCAGCCTGCTGTGGTGCGGTGGCTGGGAGCGAGCATTGCGGAAATGGCGAAGGTGGTCGGCTGTCAGGACCTACTATCGTGAGCGTCTGTGGAATGTGCTTGAAGAATTCTGAAACCACGAGTAGGTGACAGGAAGTTGGCCGTCCATACCTCATCTGGGAACACAGGGTCGTAGGCTCGCCTGCTCTCTAAAGCGAAATGGGTATCGACTTGTGGTAGATCTGATGACAAAGTACAGTGCCGGCACAGCTACAAGTTTTTGGGAGCTCACCAATCAGGGAACACTGTTGAACATGATGTTATGCAGCAGGGGACCCCTGTGTGTTCTCATGTTGACACCACAACATCGTCAGTTATGATTACAGTCGGCATGGCGTCATGTACATCAGTGGATTGAAGTCACCTCCTCGGATGAATCCCATTTATTGTTAACCCCGGTCGACGGTCGTGTCCAGATAGGCCGTCATCCGTGGGAACGGCTTCTCAAAAGATTCAGCACGCCACGGACGCAGGCCGGTGGAAGAAGTAGCCTGTTACGTAATGAGGGACATTCACCAGGGCTTCCGTGGGACCTGAGGCAGAAATCGAAGGTACCGTGACAGCTGTAGACTACATAAACATTATCAGGGGCCACATGTAACCCCTTATGCTTGACGTCTTCCTCAGCAGCGATGACATCTTCCAGCAGGATAACTGTACGTGTTACAGGCCAATAATTGTGCTGCAATGGTTTGATGACCACGATACTGAACTGACGTCGATGCCATGGCAATCAAGTTCGGGTTATCGGAATCTGATGAAACCTAACTGTGATGCTATCAGGGGTCAGCTCCACGCTAACAAGCCAACCTCCCGTAAATTACTGGTGAGTAGGCATCTGGTGCCACGAACCTCTGGTAACGGTCAATGATTTGTCGCAGCCGTGGCACGTAGAAGCACAGCCGAATTGCATTCCACAAGTGCACCAACACGCTTCTAAGTGGATGGTCATAGAGTTTTGGCTCGTCAGTGTACTTCTCACCCTACAACGCACAGTGGCTTGCGAAGTGTTTACATACTGAGTGGCAGCACTTACAAGTTCCGACATTACTCTAATCAGAAGCGGGACGCAGCGCGTGCACTGGCTCGCTTGTCTGGCACTTGTCAGCGTTCGTCAGTTGCTGCCATTAGCCGCGGGCGCCAGGCGGCCGCCACTCTAGCGCCGTGTTAGCGGCGCTAGAGGGACGGATACGCGCCGAGCCGGAAGTGACGTCGCGGCTGGCCCCTGTTTACGAGGCGCCTCGGCTGAGGGCGCTTCCGCCGCGACGCCTGCAAAACAAGCTGGCGGCCCTCCAGCGCGCAGCCGGCCGTCCCCGCCAGACAGCTCTGCTACAGCCGCGCCGCACTGCGGACGCCCCGCCAAAAGTGCCGGCCCGGCGTCTGGCGGGCAAAAAGCGCGACGCCGGCAGCAGCGCGCGCCACCCGGCGGGGGCGGCGGGAAGCCAGCCGGCCGCCGGGGGCCGCTCCCGCTTCTGCCGGCCCTGCTGGCGCCTCCCTCTCCGCCCGTCACTCACTCTCCGGTGTCGCCATTCGTTTCCCCTATTTCTGAATCGAACTGAGAGCCTGAGTGGATTGGGGGTGACGCGTCACAAAAACAGCGCGTGTCAATGGAGAAGAAGTTACGGAATTCTGTTACTTCCGGTGGAACTGCCAGTGACGACGAGACGGGGCTAGGGTTCGCTATTAGAGTGATGAATGCTGGAAAAATGTGCGCACATTTTTGTCTACGTAGTGACAGAGTCACCTCATCTGAGTTTAGCTTTCGGTTACGTTCAGCATAATTGTCATTCGTGCTTCTGATGACATCGACACAGCCTGAACTTCTATGGGCCTGGAGTATTAATGTCACTCTCATTTTTTCAGATTCCGAACCGCGTCCTTGTGCTACGACAAATGTCGTATAGAAATCGATAAATTCCGAACGGTGAACGAGACGTTTCCTACAAGCCGTCCACGGAAGAAAATGAAATAGCCGAACCGCTACGCAGCCTTACGGAACTTGACATGCAGAAACATTTTGATCGGCAGAGTGAACGAATGCCGATGTCTGTAAATCAAATTTGTCCCTCCTGGAAGGCAGATTTCAATAATCGAACGTTTTTCTTATGTACACAGATTTTACCCTATCACCTTCATTTTTCTTGTGTTAGACGATATTTTTCAATGGAAAGCAAGAATGTGTCTGCTGTTCACTACTCACGCATAGCACAGGGTAACATTTCATTGCTAGAACATGTATTTCCCACCCACATAGATAACAGATTCCTTAACTTTAACTGAGGAAGTGAGTGGCAACTATTTCAGATATCACGAAATACTTGTCTGTTAGAAGGTTTTAGAATGATCATGAAGCGGCGTCAATGTAAAGTGTTCTCCTACAGTACCAATGTCATTTTCGCCGTTTGTAAATTCGGAAGCGAGGTTGTTGAAGAGTTTACTCCTGAAATTATAACGATATTTCTTTCCAAGTAGTGACAAAGTGGTGGAATCTTTCCTCATTATTTGTTCCAAGACTGTTGGTTAAGGGGTATATGATTTAGGACGTTTTTTTGTACTCAGTAGCTAAATAGACTGAGTTAATATGAAGCTTGTACGTTTGACATACGATTGAAATTACGTGATCTGAAAACTGTTAATATGGGTATTGCATGTGAACGTCGCTTATGTGCTTTGCCCTGTACTGAACTTTTCTGAATGCGAGAAAGTAGTTTAATTTAGCTGCGAGAATGTAGACTGTCGATAACTTTAAACCAAAACAGCATGAATTTAGGTAACACAAAAAGTGAGTCTAATGTAATATTAATGATTTGAAATTGTCACTGGTTATAAAACAAACTTGATCAATTTGAAAATAATGGCCATTGTGCTTAATGAATGCTATCCCTGAAATAATAAAATTTCTTACCTTCATCTCCGCAATAGTAACGCTCTTCGCACTGCTCTCTGTTAGTACCTTAAATGACATAGTTAGCAAGCAGCTCTTATGAACCGCTGTTGCTTAGCATACATATTAATTAAATCGAATATGAATGATACAATAAATTCTTGAGAAAAATAGTTAATCAAAAGTGACATGGATCTGGGAACTACTATTGACTTGGGGTAATTAACAATATGGCACTAACTTTAAAACTGGTATTTTGACTCTCTGAAAATTGACAATGCTCACAATCAACACACTCAATAAACTGATTATACATTAACAGTTAACTTTATAAAATATCATTAGATGTCAGTGCTATACATTGTCTCAATCGTCACTTACGAATATGTGCATTGCATTAGTAACAAAACGACTTTCTTTACCTTAATTATTTCCAACTTCTGTTGAGATTCCTTTTACAGTTAGCAAACATCATAGTATCTTGCAAATAATAAAAATATTACTGCCCATAGCGAATAAGTATACATCCAGCACACATTGGATACAATACATCTACACCTGAGAGTCCTCCACATATCACTACGTCTAAAGTTGCTCCAACACATTACCTATAACAGTTTGAATCATCGATCGCTGTTGTAGTATCCTACATTTGACCATCTCTGGTACAACATAATATCTTGTGAAAAAATTAGAATTAATTTAATCTGTGTGTATACCTTTGAAACATGCAGCATAAAAAAACCTGACTCTGTATAGTTCATTGATAGTATCGTCAGGTAAATGCAATGTTTCTGAGTAAGCGATATTTACGACAATTAGGGTTGACAGAAGGATTGGAGTAAAAAAGAATCCATAAAAAAGTTTTATCTAATGATATACGACAGAAATCCAAGTAGGCAGTGTGTCTAAGTTAACATCTAAAGCGTTACATTATTATCTGTGAAATAAGCGCCAATGAAAGATGAAGGAAACGGAAACATTTTACAGAATAACAAAACACTTACGAGAGACAAACAGCTATGTTTTCTTGACTGAATATAATCACGGGTGCCTCCTTCTCGATCTGGCTGTAATTTCTTTGCCCCCTTGCCAAAATCTTCGAAGTGGACGCAGTTGGTGGTTGAGAAACCTGATGCCCTTGCATTGAACGACGCTAATGTCGTGGTCTGAAGCACCCGCAGCAATAGTGAGCATTTTGTTCGGATCACGTGTCGTAGGACATTTGGCGTTAAGCAAACAATGTTTTAGTTTGTTACGTGTGTGTTGGCACTCATTATTCCAGTTCTATTTGGTGCCTTTACGTAACTGTTTACGCAGTGTTACACTGATGATAGTTGCGGGGGGGAGAACCTTCCGACACTGTCATAATGCGGAACGTAATTGCCTGTGCCTGATGTCCTTATGAGCCGAAAGGTTTTTAATGGCATCCGTGAGTTACGGCGCCGGCTTGATGCAGTGATCACACAGTATACAGTTATGTCGGCAGGAAACTTCACATGGTATTTCACAGTCTCCAGAGTTTTCTGAATTAATTGTCCTATGTAGCGCCACAAAAACTCAGTCTGCTGGCTATTACAAATCGCAACCTTTTGTAACGATAGAGGCTAACTTCACTATTTCTTATCGTAACTGATCAGCCAGAACATTTTAATCACCGACCTGCTGTCAGTATAACCCCGTCCAGATGAGAGCAGCGTCACCTGGCGAGGATCGACAGTTAGTCAGACACACGCACGGTGCATGTAGTATGAGTGAGTGTGGCATCCTTGTGTAGAGTGGGGAAGGCGCGCTGTCTTTCTGAGTTTGACCGAGGGCAGATTGTGATAGTGCGGAGGCTCGGTACGAGAATTCCGGAAACTCCACCACTCTTCGGGTGTGTAAGGAGTGCTGTGGTGAGCTTCCTCGGCACGTTTCGAAACAAAGGTGGAACCACGGCCACACGTCTTGCGGTTCGACGGCCACTCCTCATAACAGATGTCGGACATCATAAGCTGGGCAGACGGGCAAAACATGACAGGCGCTAACTGACATCAGACTTCAATGTTGGGTAGACTTCAAGGGCGTCTGAACACACGGTGCACCGAACACACGTAACGAAGGGCCTCCGAAGCCGACGACCCATGCATGTGGCAATGTTAACACCACGACATGGGTATCTACAAATGAAATGCACGTGACCTTCGCGCAGTGACAGGGCCCTCCAGGGTATAACGAATCCCTACATATTCTTCATGGTGCCGATGTGAGGGTGTCAATCCGTCTTCTTCCAGGCAACTGTTCCTTAATACCTGTACTGCGGGACGGAAACAAGCTGGCGGCGGCTCCATTATGCTCTGAGGAACATTCACGTGGGCATGCATGGATCCAGAGGAGCTCGTGCAATGCACCTTGAGGCCCAAGGAGTATCGTACACTGGTTGCACGACACTGGTTCATGATAATCATGTTTCCTTGTGGCAGTGGTGTTTTTCGACAAGACAATATGTCATGTCACAAGCCAGGAATGTGATGGAATAGTTTGAGGAAGACAATGGCGAGTTCCAGTTCATGTGCTGACCCTCCAACTGGCCAGATCTGAACTCGATCGAACACATCTGGAATGTGACTGAACGTGGCGTCAGAACTCAGAGCTCCCTTCCCTGTATTTACGGAAACTAGGTGACTTGAGGGTGCAGATATGGTGTCACATCCTTCCAGCGACTTGCCACGGCCTCATTGCTCCCATGCCACGACGTGTCGCCAAAAGTGTGCGTACCGGCTAGTAGCTAGGTCGTCATAATTTTCTGGACAATTAGTGTTTATCTCTGTGTGACTTCGTACAAATGGTTTGTGCAAACATATGATTTTGACAACGTGCGCTCCACTAGCCAATTTTGACAACGCTTACTGTCTGGAAAGAATCGCTCTTTGGGTAAGAACCATCTACCTGCCTGAGGGTCACCGGCGAGTGTGAAAAAGCATTGTAGCCCACGAGGCAAAAATACTGTTTATTCATCCGATATTTAAGTATGGAGCATTTAGTCACTTTCAACCAAAAGTACAGATAATTTCAAATACTTACGAAACTTTTCTCGCTGACAACACCCACATAATGACGGAAGGATAAGGTTTACTGCTTACTACATAGTTCATGTAGTAAAACTATTGGGTGAAGCGTGACTTTTTAATTTATTACTTCCTTACTACTGACTGTATTCGTGACACATTTTACAATAGTATTCACATATGCTACTGAATATACCACCAAAATTATATCATCGTCGGCATATGGTTCAGGACATGCATGGAAAACCGTCGAGTCAGGCATGGTGTTTAAATTTATTACTCCTTTGCTGCTAATTCTATTCACAAAACATTTCACATACAGTATCCATCTATGTCGCCGAATGTATCTAAAAAATACATATTTCTATGACTCATAGTTCAAGAGATATGACGTGAAATACTGAGATGCGTGAAAAACTGCCGCATCATGTATGACGTGTTGACTTATTACTTCTTTGCTACTACATCGATTCAAGACACGTTTTGTAGATAGTAGACACATATAGCACTGAATGTACTTGCAAAATTATATCATTGTACGACCTATAGTTCACAAGATACAATGCCATAAACAATGAGTTGCGTGGAAATGAAACTGCAGCGCGAAATTCGCTAGAGATACAGGTTAAGTATGCGTACATATACGTGTGAAGTATTTTAAATATATCTCATATGTATTTGGTATGTGAATACGCCCTGAAGTCCTGCCACGATATCTGTCAACTTGGGTACACATATTAGTTACGACACAGAAAGAAATGCTGTATTGATAAGAACCACCAGCCTTCTACTGGAATGGATGTCCTAACGTGCAGAGTGACGAAAGTGGGGCAGCGATGGACAAAGAGAGAATGGGAATGAAAAGAAGTTTGAGAGGAGGCGATGAACAGTGAGAGTGGGAGACACAAATGTAAAGAAAGAGGGGAGACGAGTAGATGGACATCGAAAGGAAAGAGCAGGACACAGAAAGACTTGTGGCAGAGGAAGAGGAGAGGAGGGAGGTGGAGATGGACAGAGAGGGGGGAAGAGGAAATGGACTAAAAAGGGGAAGAGGAGATGATGGACAGAGAAAGGAAAGAGTGATATGCAGATGGAGGAGGGTGGTGGAAATGAACAGCAAGGGTGAAGGAGGACATGGACACAGAGAGGGAGAGGAGGAGGAGGATATAGAGAGTGGGGAGAAGGAAATGGATAAAGAGAGTAAGGAGAAAGAAATGGAGTTAGAGTGGGAAAGGAGGAGATGCAAAAATGGGGAAGGAGGAGATCGACAAAGGAGGACTGAGGGGGGAGGTGCAGATTGATAAGGAAGATATGGGAGGAGCAGATGGACAGAAGAAGGGGAAGGAGGAGATGGACAGAGACAGGGGCAGGAGGATATGGACATAGGGAGGTTGAAGTGATGTTCAGAGAATGGGATGGAAGAAGTGAATGGAGGAGTCACATAGATTCTGCTGTTAGCTATTAATCATCCAAGGCGCTGGTGGGGTCGAAATTTCCCTCTGGCTGGAATTCTGTCCTGAATGGCGTTTGGTGGCCTCTACACTGATGAGCCAGAACATTATGAGCACATACTTAAAAGCGTATTGGTCCATCTCTGGAAAGCAATTCAGAAGTGATATTGTGTGCCATGGATTCGACAAGTACTTGATAGGTTCCTAGACGTTTGTGGCACCATATGCCTACGCACAGATCACACACTTCCCCTTAATTTATGGGCGTTTGGTTTGTGGCTGCGAAACTGACTTCCGATAGCGCGCCAGTTGGCTTTCGTAGGATTCAGATTCGCCGAATTTGATGGCCAAGACAGCGACGTGATTTCACTATCATATTCTTCAAATCATTGCAGCACCATTCTGGCCTTGTAACACGGGCAGTTATCCTGCTGGAATATCTCATCGCTGTTGAGGAAGACATTAAGTATAAGGGCTTACATGTGGCCTCTAATAATGTTCACGTAGCCCACAGATGTCGTGGTGCCTTTGACTACCACCCAGGTGAATGTCCCCATAATATGATGCTACTCCTACCGGTCGCTTTCGCCAGAATGACGGTGTATCTGGAGACGACTATCGGTACAGGTTAACCAACAAATGTGATTCATCCGACCAGCGACAAAATTCCATTGTCCGAGGTCCTACATCTATGACAAAGTGACGATTTTGTTGGATCAACATGGGAACGCGTAGGGTTCCTATACTGTTGAACACCGTGTTCCACACTGTACGCCGAGCGGTGTGCTCCAAAACACTTGTACTCTGCCGTCAGATCTGCCACAGATCGCTGCCTACCCTGCTTTAGAGAGTGGCAAGTCTCTGACTCCTACGTTCTGTGGTGAGGTACAGACGTTTAACGTCTTGTCGTCTACTCGTGGTTTCAGCATTCTTCAACCACTTTCCATAGATGCTCAGGACAGTAGTAACGCGAACAGCCGACCAGCTTCGTCGTTCCCGAGATGCTCGCTCCAAGGCAACTGGGCCACAACGGTCTGGCTTTTGTCCACGTCACTTATGATGGCGGATTTCCATATTTGCCCCACTTATTGTCGCCAGAATGGTTCCCTATTCGTCTGTGCTCCGATCAAGTACTTCTCTTACTGCGCCACGTGCCCTCGACGCCACCAGGCAACATACAACCTCTCGGTGGGCAGCGGTCATAATGATTTGGCTCAGCAGTATATATACTGCATTTCAGATGCACCAACGCTGCACTATGAAAGCTTTCATATGATGATTATCATACGAAGTTGGTTCTCTACCATTCTACCACGTGCAACTGATCCTGTCTCAGTTCAAGATTTATTACTGTCTGATACTGAATTGGAATTATATACAGGGTAAGAGGTATATACAGGGTAAGAGGTATATACAGGTAAGAGCGTGCAAAGCTTTAACAGGACATACAAAATGCGCTGAAACTGACAACGATAAACCTCAAAGCAAACATGACGTCGAACAAGATTCAGACGCACCCTGATGAATGTCCCGGTGTGTTTCGAATCACATCACAGGCAGCTACAGTTCTGGCAACTAATTCAAAGCCAGTATCTACTGGGGTGTCATACACAAGTGACTTTAGATATCTCCATAGGAAATAATCAAG
Organism: Schistocerca piceifrons; assembly: GCF_021461385.2. NCBI lineage: Eukaryota > Metazoa > Arthropoda > Insecta > Orthoptera > Acrididae > Schistocerca > Schistocerca piceifrons. Next base: position 15,229,028 of record NC_060142.1, on the reverse strand, counting down.
GCGGTCCAGGTCATGTGACCTCACAGGGCATGGAATAGGACCTCCTCCTCCAATCCAACGAACAGGACACAAAGGACTGAGATGGCTGCGAACATCCACACCGAAGTGAGACGGTCCACCGTCATGTTGTAGTCACATCCACTCACGAACAGCCCAGGGTAGGTTCTGCAACAGCTCAGGTAGAACTCTTCGCACGAACCTGAAACACCGGTGGCTATTTAGACGGCCAGGTAGAAGATATGGCGCGTCCTCCTTGTAAGCATGTTAGTTGTAAATATGCTCGAAAACAGTAAAGCGATAGCCAAGTTTACTTCCATGTCTCCTTAAACTGGCTTCACCGACCCCACGTTCCCTACCTCAGATTGTTCAATGGAGCATCCTCTATATCTTGTTAAATTTTTACACGCTCCTACGGAAACACCTTATATTTAAAATCATCCAGGGAAACACGACATGCGGTAAATGTGATATTTTTCCAGTGGCGGCTTATCAGTGTACAGTTTGGGTGCTCACAAATTTTTAGATTCAGATAAACCTGAGAGTGTGAAATAACATCTGATGCATAACAATTATGATTATGAACAAAATTATACAACTGATAGTACTGCCAATAATAATAATAATAATAATAATAATAAGTTGAAGAGGACCTCAGAAAAGCACACATAACAGTAAACGATGCAGATAATAGAACTGAATTCAGGAACATCATCAAAAAACATAAATTTGACACCACAACACAGAAGAGACCAGGATGCAAATGGACAGCGGAGCGAAAGAAACAACACAGTAAACACATGAAGAAAAGTTGGGCTCAGAAAAAACATAAACAATCAACATAAAGGAATTCAAGTTCAAACGCTCTCTTAAATGGGAAATTCGAAAATAATAATAATAATAATCACCTCAACACATTCACGTCTAACTAAATTATTTAACAGTTACATTGCAGACCCATACACAGTCCCTGATACACTTACACAAGGAATAACTTATCTGAAACCTAAAGATCAAGCAGACACAGCAAACCCAGCAAAATATCGCCCCATAACATGCCTACCAACAATACACAAAATATTAACTTATGTCATTACACAGAAATTAATGACATGTACAACACAGAACAAAATTATAAATGAAGAACAAAAAGGTTGCTGCAAAGGAACACGAGGATGTAAAGAGCAACTGATAATAGATGCAGAGGTGACATATCAAGCTAAAACTAAACGAAGGTCGCTACACTACGCATACATTGATTACCAAAAAGCTTTTGATAGTGTACCCCACTCATGGTTACTACAGATAATGGAAATATACAAAGTAGATCCTAAACTGATACAGTTCCTAAATGTAGTAATGAAAAATTGGAAAACCACGCTTAATATCCAAACAAATTCAAATAATATCACATCACAGCCAATACAGATTAAGCGTGGAATATACCAAGGTTCTGCCTTGCTCTGAACCCACTATCCAACATGCTAAATAATACAATTTATGGATATAATATTACTGGAACATACCAACCCAAAATAACACATTTGCTATACATGGATTGTCTAAAACTACTGGTAGCAACAAATCAACAACTCAACCACTTACTAAAGATAACAGAAGTATTCAGCAATGATACAAATATGGCTTTCGGAACAGACAAATGTAAGAAAAATAGCATAGTCAAGGGAAAACACACTAAACAAGAAGATTACTTATTGGATAACCACAGCGACTGCATAGAAGCGATGGAAAAAACAGATGCCTATAAATATCTAGGATACAGGCAAAAAATAGGAATACATAATACAAATATTAAAGAAGAACTAAAAGAAAAATATAGACAAAGACTAACAAAAATACTGAAAAAAGAATTGACAGCAAGAAACAAGACAGAAGCTATAAATACCTATGCTATAACAATATTGACCTATTCATTTGGAGTAGTGAAATGGAGTAACACAGAACTAGAAGCACTCAATACACTTACACGACCACAATGCCACAAATATAGAATACATCACATACATTCAGCAACAGAAAGATTCACATTAAGCAGAAAGGAAGGAGGAAGGGGATTTATCGACATAAAAAAACCTACATTATGGACAGGTAGACAATTTAAGAAAATTCTTTATAGAACGAGCAGAAACTAGCAAAATACACAAAGTAATCACAAATAGAAATACATCGTCTACACCACTGCAATTTCATAACCACTTCTACAGCCCTTTAGATCACATAACATCAACTGATACAAAGGAAGTAAATTGGAAAAAGAAAACACTACATTGCAAGCACCCGTATCATCTAACACAGCCACACATCGATCAAGACGCATCCAACACATAGCTAAGAAAAGGCAATATATACAGTGAGACGGGAGGATTCATGATTGCAATACAGGATCAAACAATAAACACCAGATATTACAGCAAGCATATTATTAAAGATCCCAATACCTCAACAGATAAATGCAGACTTTGCAAACAACAAACAGAAACAGTAGATCACATCACAAGCGGATGTGCAATACTAGGAAATACAGGATACACCAGAAGACACGACAATGTAGCAAAAATAATACATCAACAACTTTCCATACATCATAAACTAGTAAAACAACACGTTCCCACATACAAGTATGCACCATAAAATGTACTGGAGAATGATGAATACAAATTATACTGGAACAGAACCATTATGACAGATAAAACAACACCACACAACAAACGTGACATCATACTCACCAATAAAAAGAAGAAAATAACACAACTAATCGAAATATCCATACCCAATACAACAAATATACAGAAGAAAACAGGAGAAAAAATTGAAAAATGCTTCCAACTGGCTGAGGAGGTCAAGTACATGTGGCATCAGGATAAAGTTGACATTATACCAATTGTACTATCAACTACAGAAGTCATACTACACAATATCCACCAGTACATCAACGCAATACAGCTACATCCAAACGTATATATACAACTACAGAAATCTGTAATTATTGATACATGTTCAGTTACCCGAAAGTTCCTAAATGCAATGTAACATACACCGTGCAGTTAAAAGGAAGTCACCCGTGATCAAGGTCCGCGTCACTTTCCATTTTTAACCAGACATAACGTCTGAGAAAGGAAAGAATAATAATAGTAGTAGTAATAATAATATGCATAACTTGACTGACGAAAGAAAGAATTGTTCTTATGGAATTTTGTACATAATTAAGTCCAGTTTAGGACAAGAACGAAGTGATGTATAAGCTTTCGCTACTCTCCGTTTCGCATTTTTGTGTTGGTGGGAGTTTTCGTGTCTTTTTATTTTTCCGACAAATTTATAAAACCTTTAACACCTGTATCCCTCCACGAATTGTCTTCCGGGATGAAAATGAGAAATTCTTACGCTGCACACGCACAATCCGTTACACTTATTGTGCACTTCATTGTTAAATGTTCGCTTGTAGTCAAGCTTATTTGATTTCGTCACTTTGTCAATCAACGGGTCTGGTCTGGGAAGCCACAGTTCTCATGGGGCTAACTTACCCTGGTAATTTGCTTTTCTGTTACCACTTAAGACAGATTCAACAGTGTTCATGTTGACATTGCACACGAAAGCCGTAAACAACCAACTCTAAACACAAATTGCGTTTTGTGGAAATGATTAACTTGAAGTAATACAGTCTATCATCATGGTCACGTGACTTAATATACTATAACTCACACAAACCTACAAAATAGGATTTTTAGTCAGTGTAACTATAACATATACCGACGTCTGACCTATTTTTGCTTCACAGAGAGGGAATCAGTTTATCTGAGGAGTGTGCTACTGTCCATCGGGATTTATGCCAAGCGAACGGGGATAAAAGCCTGGTGTAGTGTGCAACCACTTGGTAGTACTGAAGTACACTTGTGGGTGAGTGGTTAGGGCTAGTTCTGCATGCCACGAATCGTGCACGTTATTCATCAAATCCATATTTATATGATCCTTAACGCAATTACATCGTGCCAGTTGCGCATGCGTTAAAGCTTCTTAAAACGTACACAACTGAAGATGTGCTCGTGACCCTGATGCCAAGTTTCACGGAATCTAGAAGAGTACCAATTCAGCGTAGTGCGGTATATTTAAGTGCCATATCGTTCGGGTCACACCTATGTTACTTAGCAGCAAGCAAAGAAAAATAAACAATAAATCCGCAAGATGCCAGGGGTTCGCCTGCTGTTGTGCTCTTACACAGCAACCGCCACTGGAGCCTTCAGAATACACTAGCCTGATTTAAGGCACTTAGGTGAGAGTCGTGGTGTATCGGCCGGCGTGCATTACCAGCCACAGCTGTCATTTCCCTTTCCCCCTTCAAATGGCAGTAGTGCACAGGAGGGAAAAGCAAGCTTTTGAATCCTTGGGCACTGGAATCTCCTCCCTCGCTCCAGTGGTTGATGGAATTGCTGTAACTCTTAGTGCACGAAAGATGTCTTGAGGCCTGTGGCTCCAGTTCTTACGATAAGTGACTTATTTCGTTGCTGTATTTCGGTTGTCCATGTTATCTAAGGAATGACATATGATAAACGTTTCGTGACACTTTTTTTTTTTAAAAAAAAGGACATACTGCGTGTTTGTAGTGCCGTATCGACCATTCTATTGTCTTTCAGTGTCGGCCAGACGTCATTTCAATTTTTGAAATATACTATGTCCTGCTAACTTCTTCTCAGACTGAAATGGCGGAAAATGAGAGAAAAGTGGGAGTGCTATGGAATGAAAAGTGTATGAAAATGGCTGTGAGCAAGGCTATGCCTACCGAAATGATAGCCAGGGAAAAAGCTGAAGCGTCTCCGACAACTAAAAATGTGAAAGATCGTCACCGAAGAGCAGAAATTAGAAGCAGAAAAAAATAAATTCTGTACGAGATTAGAAGAAATCTGCAGTTAAATCGTGTGTTCCAAAATAAAATAAACACGCAAAAGATGGCCATGGAAAGTCACTTTCAAACCAGTGAAGATAACTGGAATTTACTGAAAATAATGGGATAATAGAAGAGACTAAGAAGTGCGTTGTGCATTTTGAGTCATTGGAAGAAAACTGGGTGCTGTGTATCAAGTATAGAGGATCAGGAGAATATTTCGTATTTTATCTGCGATCTCTGTAAAACACTGAACTAAATTTAGTTAACGTATTGAATTTTTCTTTAGACTTGGCTGGAGGTCTCTATCTGTCATCAATCTCGAGAAAATTTATCTGAGGCAGCGCGCACTTGCAATCTCACCAGCAACACAGCCACAGTGAATAATCCACTATGTTCCTCATGTTTCATGAACTGTTTGAGACATCGAAATGACATTTTGGCAATGTTAGCACACAAAGAGGAGAGTATATTGCCATATGGTTACTACACAAAGCTTGTTCACTATCTGTCGTGTTACTCCACTTACTATGGAAATTTCCTATGGAAGGATGTAATTCTTAAGGGCAATCGATAGATGGTGACTTGAGAAATTCTATGGGTTTTGGAGCAACACAAGTGAAGTCATTATACATTTATTTTGTACCAAGTATGTGGTTTTTCATAAGATGCTGATTTTACTTTCCCTATTGTTTTTATAGACTAACCAAAGAAGAAGTGACAGGTCTTTTTGAATCGTTAAAGCAATTGTGATGTTAGGGGGACCCCGCTCAATATTTTCCAGAAATATGAGTGTAGGCTTCAGTTCGGGGCGGCACTTCCTCTCCAGCGTTCGGCGTTTCCCCTACAGCGCTCTGAGCGAGCACCCTCCCCCCCCCCTCCCTCCCACCACCAATGCAAGTGCCGCCCTTCCGCGCTCCGCCGGCCGACTGCTCATTTAGCGGCCACACCATTTTGCGCGCACTACGCATCGGGCATTTTATGCTGCATTCAGCTGTTTGTGAGCTGCAAACGTTTAATGTTGATTGTGTGAGAGGAGCGAGCAAGAAGTTAGTTTGAGGACTGTGGTACACTTTTGTGAAGTGAGTAATTGAATTTATTTGAATTGTATTGCTTAAGCACACTGTGGCCATAAGACTTTCAAGATATTGTATATTAAACACTACACAATCGGTATCGTTTTTTATTGCATAGTCGTCGTACAGTACTGGCAGTTCAATTGTCTTCCATTCCGACCAGTGAACACTTTAGGTGGAAACAATAATAAGTCTATCTACCCACTTCTCAGAGTGAAATGGCTGAGAATATGGGGAAAATGAAAGGAATATGAAGAGAATATGAGAATGGCAAAAAAGAAAGTAATATTAGGGACAATGACAGCAAGACAGGCAGTTGCGTCTTTTTGTACCGTAAGAGGCACAGGTGCTTATTAGAGTTCATCATCCCATATCGACAGTGTCTTTTCCATCCCATCTGTCCACTAATAGGCTACTGATTACCACGTAATAATCAACTGACAACAGTTGTGTGGAACACTGGACATCTGCTACTTGTCACTCTTTAACGTGGGATTAAATGTAGAGGTCATCACACTCTGTCAGCTGTTCGGAGACACTTCTCAATGCTACAGCTTCCATACGCTGCGATGCCCACCACAATTTCTCCTTTATTTTACCAATAAGATAACAGCACCTCTCTCTCTATTTATACTGCACAGCACGTGTTGTGAGAAGCACCTTCCAGGGATGGTCAACAATGGAACAGGCTTTAGAAAGTGTAAAGGCACACAAGAGGCAATTCCGACGCTGTAATTGATAATGGAAGCACGACAAAAAAAAGAGGCACGTTCATGGCATTTGTCGAGCTGGAAAAAGCATTCGACAATGAAAAACAGTGCACGATAGCTGGGGGACAAGGGCGGCGGCGATGACGTCATCCAAAATGGCAGCTGTGACGTCATCTGATGACATCATCTGATGGTGTCATCCAAAATGGCGAATTTTTGTGGGAAGATAGGTCAATTCGGCTACCTCTACTAACCTAACCCCCTTCCCTTCCCCGAGAAAATGGGGGCAAGTTCAAATTCAATCAGCACAATGAAACACACCACGGCTACCTCTACTAACCAAAGAAAATGGTGGGATGATAGGTCAATTGAGCTACCTCCCCTAACCCAAGTTATCTGACCTTCATCTCTTCCTAGGGATTGGAGGGAAATTTCAAACGGCAGTAAAGAAAGGCCACTTGGGCTGTCTCTACTAACCTAAGAAAATGCCGGTAAAGTAGGTCTCTTGGGAACCTCCCATAACCTAAGTTACCTGGCTGCCACCTCTTCCTGGGAACTGGAGGGGAAAAGGACACTGCCTTTGCGCGACATAATTCCTTATTTACAGTCTTTATTTATACAATTAGAGGCAGTACCTCCATCCAGTGTGTTAACCAAGAGGTCTGCAGTCCAACTGACCTAGTACACAGTACTGCCACCAGAGGGTGCGTTCATCCATTCCATGACGTAATCCAAGATGGCGGTCTGGGTTGTGGGAAAATGGCAGGAAACAGTGTGTTTGCCACGATATCCAGACATATTACACTGTACCACCACCAGAGGGCACTGTCGTCCCTTCAGTGATGTAATCCAAGATGGTGGTCTGGTGGTGGAAAGGAAGGGTCTCATTACAGGAAATTCAAGGGTATATTGTTTATTTTTAAAAGATCAGCTTGTGGGAGTTGGATTTTTCTTTGTTATCATTCTCTGCCTTTTGGAAATATATAGATCTTGTAAGAAGTAATTACATGAAGCAAATATGTTGCATCATCTAACGTTTGGCACTATTTTCTGGGTGTCTTAACCTAACGTTTGGCCCTTTGTCGGCATTTAACCTATTGTTAAGTGGAATTCCATGTAACTCCCTTTTCCTTAACTACTGTACCATATTTCATAACAAATTAACCAATTAGTCATCTGCTCCCATCATTTTCTGGTACACATTTCGAATTTGACATGCTTTTGAAAGCAATTTCTGGCCAATTTCCTTTGACACCCACCCCCTAAAACTATTGTACTGCATTTCACATAAAAATTATGCCAATTTACCTAGTGTTCTGCACTTAAGCTGCTGTTCTGTTCCATGTCACCCATTCATACACACCCACCCCTTCCTTAACTATTGTACCACTAACGCCACGTAGAATAAAAGTTTTATGTAAATTAATGAAATCGATATATGGAGTAGTTTTTTTTTTTAAATTCACAGTATCCTATTAGTCGGTGTAATTGACGGAATACAGTTTCAACAAAAGATCACTAATAAAAAACACATCCCACCACAAGACACCCGACGCCGCCGCCACATCCACCGCCTCCACCACCACTGCTGCCTCTGGAACCGACCCTGCCCCAGCCGCACCAGCCACAGCATTGCTCTGGCGTCCATGGGTCACCCTCCCTCAGGCTAGCAGGTTAGGGTTGCAGCAACCAGGCTGCTCACAGCAGCTCTATTCTGCAGCATCTCCTCCTCCTCACATCCTTGCCGATCATGTGAGGAGCAGCACACAGCCCTGTTCACCTCGCAGCAGGACTCCAGGATGCACTCACACTGATCTCATATGCGAAACACCTCTGAGCAGCACATGTGTTTACCATTGCTGATGCTATACCTGTGGATACTGATGTCACAGATCATGCTTTAGAAATCTGTTCCAGAATAGCAGAGGCTGCTCTCTCCCTAGCAATCCCAACGAGACATATGACCTGCGTCCGGCCATGCTTATCTGTCCCTGCGTGACTGACACATCGCTGCGAAACGTCCGAGTGGCGACTCACCATCTAAAAAGTTCACAATGTTATACTGATTTCACATGGCTATGTAAAATAAGAGCCAAGTCGACCTCTCAGAAATTGTCTAGTGTCCGAGAAATAGTTAAAGGTCGCTTTTGTGGGAGCTTCCATGATGTCGCTGCTTGTCAGCATGGAATTTCTTGTCCTAACAGAAGCTGTTTACGAAAATAGATTGGAATAACGCCAAATGCATTCCTCCTGATGGTCCTAATGTGGCACCCCGTCCATCACGCCTTACCCTTATTGCTTTCAACATACACAAACGTTCTCAACGCTATGTATAGACTCCTAATGTCCCAGCACAAAGGATGTCCTGTGAATGAATGGGGGATTATGATTGGCTCTTATCGAATTTACCAACTGAATTACTGATGCCGCCGGTGTGGAGGCACCACCCGCCTTTTATTTTTTCTTTCTGCAGACGAGTCTCTCAGCCACAAAAAAACTATTTTATACAGATAGCCATATTGCACCCTCAATTAAACCTTGCAAAGTGCCATACATATCGTCAAAAATGGAAAGACTCTTACTCAATTTCGCTGCTATCCGAATGAGGACTGCATCTTGACTACTAGAGCATGGAACCGATCTCCAACCCAGAAATATACCACCGTGTACCATGTCGGTGTAGTAAGCATACGATTCGTATCCTGTGCCACACAGTATCATTCCCTTTACATCATTCGTACATATACTGTGAATACAGACAGCATAAGCATGTGCACCGTAAGTGAACTCACGGCACTAGATATTTCCCACGAGGTCAGGTGGTCAAGACTGACTCGTTTTCTCCATCGCACAAACGCGTTACTGTTTCTGGTCCCAATCTTCTTGCTTGCTTGCTTTTATACTCACATCTCAAGACTCTGTGATTACTAGAACATATCTAACTTCGCATGGTTTGCTAGGATATCGTATCTTTTTTGCGGTACTTCCCGATATCAAACACACATCAACATCGCTTGCATAGCAGTATTGTTGGCCCGATAATTCCGAAGATATAGACTGGAAATTATTTGTCTAGAAACCTGAAACTTTAGCTAAGTTGTGTGTGCTGCAAACCATAGAGTATCATGCGATCTTCGTTATTCTGTACCATCCATCAGAGAAAAATTACGAACCATAAAAGCTCAACTATCTACATCCAGTAGAGGACTAGATAAGATTCTTACCGCATCTCTCTCCTCCCATATATCGAAAACAAATATCGCATGCATGCAGGCATCGAGCACATGTGACGATCCTATTAAATATACACGTGTTGATCAACTGCACAGACCACTTTAAAGTTTCATCACCTGTACCGTAGGAGGATGATCGTATCCAATGGACCATACTGTAAGTCGCAAGAGACGTCCCCTGTGGCCCTGTCTCGTTGTTTGAAACATTGTTTTTTTTTCTGCTCTAACACGCTTTGTACACTACCAAACATTTTGTTTTTCTGCCGTAACTTCGAGGTCTGTGTCAGGTTCTAAACTGACATTAAGACGTTCTGATCCACAGCCTCTAGGAGACAACAAGGCCATCACCGCAAAGTACCGTTATCCAAGACGTCACACTGTGACGCAATTGACGTCATTCAAGATGGTTGCTGTGAGATCAGCTGATGATGCAATTGACATCACTGAAGATGGCTTCCGTGACGTCAGCTCATGACGCGAGTACCGTTACCCAAGATGGCTGCAAAGTGCCGCACCACCCTGCCAAGTCCCCCCTCGTGGAAAGTTTGAATTCCTGAAGGAAGATTGGTCTATTGGGTTACCTCTAGACATTGCACGGTGTAAATCATATTCTTACTGCTCTTATCATAACACACTGCACACACTGGATGGTTTGGGGTTTCCAAACTACATTTAAACTCATCCTTCACACAGACGGAATAGCTGATTGCTCTCCATTCCGTTTAGACTGATTCCTCATATTGCAACCATGTACGTAATCACTATTTCAGTGCTAGCTATCCCCAGAAAGTGTCACCCCTCCACAAAACTCTTTCTCCAACTCAAACAAGTGTTTTGGATCAATCATTATATGGTAACCAACGGCGTGCCAGGGGACAAATGGGATGGAAAAGACACCCCCAAAACACTGGAATAATAAGCAATACATGTGAATGCAGATAGATGACTGCACAGTTCGTCCATTCAGTGTTAATTCTCAAACTCATAAATCATCAAAGTATACCAGACACACCTCGAGCACAGTGCTTAATTTACGATCTATCTCTCTGTGTATGAAAATCACAGAGTATTCTCGCTGTCTTAGGGTGAAATAAGAGAGTGAAAGACACTCATAACACTGCCACTGATCAACCCACCCCGCAGCACCGCTACCGAATTAATCTGCAACCGATCAGAAGCTGGCAGCTACACTCCACATCTCGTGAATGAATAGAGCTTTCTGAGTCCTCGCCCATCCAGGTGCACAAGATTTCTCGAGATGCGCCCATGTCCAGGAGCTTAGCACTTCTTTCCGATGTGTAGTAACATATTTGAAAGTGTTGTGATGTAATAGCAGATGGTAAAGAAGAACAAGAAACGAATGATCTTTATGCGCGATGGACCTCCATATGGATGGAGTTTGAAGCATTTTTATATAAATCAAACTAGCTATCAATTTTAAAGTAGTATTCCAGAGTCTAGGATGAGTACCTGGAAGATATTGGTAAGAGAGAACGTAAACACATGCACTCCTAAGCATACAATGTTCCGCACTTAACATTGGTTGTAATGTTAGATCACTTGCTTTTCCAACCTATTAGTCGTATGGAATGTAGCGCTGTTATTATTCCAGTGTAAGAAATATATTTCAAGCGCAAGACATACATCGTTCTTCCCGGTTTCCCTTCGACAAACTATGTTGTCAAACCGTAAAAAAAAAAACTACTTCCTTAAAATGTTCAAATGTGTGTGAAATCTTATGGTACTTAACTGCTAAGGTCATCAGTCCCTAAGCTTACACACTACTTAAGCTAAATTATCCTAATGTTAAACACACACACCCATGCCCGAGGGAGGACTCGAACCTCCGCCGAGACCAGCCGCACAGATTATGACTGCAGCATCTAAGACCGCTCGGCTAATCCCGCGTGTCTATTTCCTTAAAATATTGGCTCTGTGTCACACGAGCACAGTATAGCTTTCCAGAGACGTATCACGTCCACTGTTCACATCCGATCATGCTTCAGAAATTATACTATGTCTGCATCAGCCCTATATAAGATTAGTAACAGGGAATACCTCTTACAAGGAATCAGATAAACGCATAGCAGCAGCGTCCGACAAGTGAAAATTACAAGTCGTTCCGCCACGAACTCCGCAAACAACACATCTGTCAGGCAAATGTATACACGGGGATTGCAGCGACTCACAAGCATCTATTGCTATCTTAGTTACGAAGTTGAAGTCTCGATTTTACACCCAAGGTGCGGCAGGGCGATGGAATACATCGCATAAATCATAGTTCGTTTAAAGGAATGTATCACCTTTCATCACACATGAGATGGAAGTCCTCTGATGACCGAGAAGTTTACCAATAAAGATCGCAAGTAGACAGTGGTTTAAATCACATACAGAACATGAGGCTGCATACCAGACGAACGCAGGCTATGTCATGCAACTGATGCATCCTAACAGAACAGTGGAAGAATTGACCTACAGCAACTTTTTCCCCTATAGAATGCATCATCAGTCTACCATTGAATCAAATCTCGGTACACTTCCATTTCAATCAATCACCCCGTCCCCTCTCTGTCATCCTGTAACATAGATACATGTAAGTTTAGAGGCGGATTCTCTGTCTTCCTGAAAAGCGTCAAATACAATAGTCAACTCGCGTGTATCACTGGCACCTTAATATAAATACAGTATAATGCTGCCTCAACGGAAAAAAATTGACTGCTTCCCTGATTCCCTTCGCTTCCACGTCGACATTTTCTCAGATTCCTCTTGGTGTCGCACATCTGTTGATATGTTCAAACTGCTCTGCGCCGACCAGAAGAGGTACAAGTACTTCCTCAATTCCCCACATTTCGGTGTATATTCGGTCAATTTATACCTATCCCCAACCCCATCATTGTTCGCAAATTCTATCCATTTTATGTCAGTTCCATCCACGTGATCATGACATGACCTCTCGTTCTGTGTTCTAAAATTCCTTGTAAATGTGGTACATCTGCCAACTCCTAGCCCAAATGAACTGATTGGAAGGTGTAGTATAGCACTATACTCGCTTGTATCCAGTCACCTATACACTTGGAGAGCGTTTGCTCTGTTTTCTGTATGTCAGTATACATGTATGTGTCATGGAAGACTCCCAAGACCCGCAGTAGACCCGAGTTAGTCTAGAAGTGTTGATACACTGCATGTTATATCCGGAGTGATGTTGAGATGCGGATCCACAATGGTGATGCGAATGATTCACGTTTCCCATTAACGATAGGAGCCCTCCGAATAGAAAGGCCTGTTGGAGTGTAGGAATGTAGATGACTTAACTGTATAGTCCTCTAGACAGCAGAATAGCGAACTAATACTTAGTATGTGTTGGCCAGCTTTCGTGATCCTGTGGAAATTTGAAAAGATTCAATATGGGCATGTGTTTGCGCTGGGCCCTTATTCCCACCCAATTAATTTGTTCGGTTGACTGCTTCTTCACAATTCGCACCTTCATTTAGTTGAGAGATCTTCGATTGTGTTGTATGCATTTAGCAAGTGGAAGACACGTTTGCTGATTCTCTAGACATGAGAAACACGTTATTTGACTTTGTAAATTATAGGAATGATTGTTACATCACCGACACCGGTATTAGCGAGTGGAAATATCAGTTTACTCTATTTTCCTTTTTTCGAAATTTTTCACACAAAGGTCTTCACAGATGGGATAAGTTTCTAGTTACTCTATGGTTTACAACAAGCACCACCTAATTAAAGTTTTGGGTTTCTAGAGAAGTAATTTCCACTGTATATCTTTCGAATTATATCGCGTGAGCAATACTGCTATGCAAGTGATATTGATGTGTGTTTGATATCGAGAAGCACCGCAAACAATGCGAAATTAGATATGTTCTTGTAATCACAGATTATGGAAATGTGTGTAGAAAAGCGAGCAAGCAAACAAGTCTGGACTAGAAACAGTAACGCATTTTTGCAGAGGGGGAAACGAGTCAGTCTTTGCACAACAGCTCTGAGAGTGACTTCAATTTACTGAGGACGCTCTGGTCACGTGTTGGGATTGGATGACCACCTGACCTCGAGGGAAATATCTGGTGCCATGAGTTTACCAACGGTGCATGTGCTTATGCTGTCTGTCTCCGTAGTACATGTATGAATGATGTAAAAGGGATGATTTTGTATGGCACAGGATACGAATTGTATGTTTACTACATGGACACCGTACACAGTGATACATCTCTGGGTTTGAGATCGGTTTCAAGCACTAACATTCAGGCTCCTCTCCTTAGTCGAATAGCAGTATAATTGAGTAAGAGTCTTTCCATATATGACGATATGTAGGGCACTTTGTAAGGTTTAATTGTGGGTGCAATATGGCTATCTGTATAAAATAATTTTTTTCGCTAAGAGTCTCGTCTGCAGAAAGAAAAAATAAAAGGTGGACGGTGCCTCCACACCGGCGGCATCAGTAATTCGGTGGGTAAATTCGATAAGAGCCGATCAGAATCCCCCATTCATTCACAATATATCCTTTGCTCTGGGGTATAGGAGTCTATAAATAGCGTTGAGAACGTTTGTGTATGTTGGAAGCAATAAGGGTAAGGCGTGATGGACGGGGTGCCACGTTAGCACCATCAGGCGTCCTGGGACGCTATACAATTTCCCAGAGGTCGACTTGGTTCTTAATTTACATAGCCACGTGTCGTCAGTTCAACACTGAGAACCTACTAGAGGGTGAGTCGCCATGCAGACGTTTCGTGGCAACGATCAGTAACGCTGGGGCAGGTAGGCACTGCTAGACGCAGCTCATCTATACTGTTATAATCGCTAGGGATAAAGGAGCCTCTGCTATTCTGGAACAAATATCTATAGCGTGATCTGTGACGTCAGTATCCACAGGTACAGCGTCAGCAACACTAAACACACGTGCTGCCCAAATGCGTTCCGCGTGTGGGATCGGTGTGAGCACACCTTGGAGTTCTGTGGTGAGGAGGACAGGGGTGTGTGCTGTGTGATCGGCGAGGACGTGACGGCGGCGGAAGAGACGCTGCGGAATCGGGCCTCTGTGAGCAGCCTGGTTGCTGCACCCCTAACCCACTAGCCTGAGGAAGGGCGGCCCGTGGATGCCGTGGCGGCCGCGACCGGGGCAGGGTAGGGTAGGAGCCAGGGAGAGCGGTGGAGGCGGCGGCGGCGGCGGCGGCGGCGGCCTGTTCATTATTTTGTGTGTGACATGTAAGTACTGCCTCTGTCTTTTACTGTTACTCAGTACTTACACATTTAGTATAAAAAATGTCTTTCCCTATAAATTTGTAATTATGTTATAGGCCATTTTAATTGTTTTAATTCTGATGAAGGCACTCTTAGAAGTGTTGAAACCTCGTCAATGACACTAAAAATAGTAGTGACCGAGTGCTCATTTGTTTCAGTTTCAATTTAGAAACGGTCACTGAACATAGCAGCCATGTTTAAAACTTTGTGAGTCTTGCCTGCCCAAGCATCCAAGACTGCCTCTAAATATAAAGATTTAAATAAGAAACTACTAAGTACAAATACGGCAATTCATTTTAATAAGCAATGTGAAAAAATGGGACTAGTGCGGTGTCACCGCCAGACACTTGCTAGGTGGTAGCCTTTAAATCGGCCGCGGTCCGTTAGTATACGTCGCACCCGCGTGTCGCCACTATGTGATTGCAGATTGGAACTACCGAAATAAAATGTTCAAACGTACCTACGTTCTGTTTTTTAATTTAAAAAACCTATCTGTTACCAACTGTTCGTCTAAAATTGTAAGCCATATGTTTGTGACTATTACAGCGCCATCTACACAAAGCGAAAAAAGTGTTCCAACTAAAACATTCATATTTCTTTACGTACTACACGAATACGTAATAAAAATGGGGTCTTCTATTAAAAAAAAAACAAAACGCAATTGATATTCGTTTGACCTATGGCAGTACCATATAGCGGGCCAACGATAGAGCCATCTGGTTTTTCCCTTCAAGTTTCGTTCAGTTTTTCTTTAGTTTTTTCGTTTGACGCTTATTCCGTGAGATATTCGGGCAGGTCACGATCAATAGACCAGCCTGTATACTTCGCTCGTAGACATGACGTAACACAAGACGTGGGCTAACATGAGATACTGATAAGAGGATAAACAGTACTTATTCTATGAGTAGAGATCGTAATACTTGGAACACGCAGTAAGATAAGCGTTAAGTTGAATGTGCGACAATGTGGACATTAATTATTATTTTAGCAGAGACTCTATCCCAAATGTCACTCTTAAAGGTAGCAATACTGAAACTTTCCATAATGTGCATTACCAAGGGGAGGGGACTTGGTGCGTACTCTGACAAAACGTGAAAAAATACAAAATTCATTAACTGTTGTTGACTTATATAACAACGAGTTTTAAAAATTCAAGTTTAATTAATTTTTGTTGTCTTTCAGTCACAAGGAACTCATTAAAGAGATACTGATTTGTAAGTAAGATTCTGAACCTGAAAGTATTGAATGTGACATTTGTTGGCGAAATGACACAGACGACTAAAACTTAAATTACTGGGACAAGTTCGACTGAAAAATTTAAAATAGTAATGAAATTTGGTGAAGAAGTGATTTAAAATAACAGATGTATTTTTTCAAAATTTTAAAATATAAAGTAACTGACTAGATAACAATATTTTACAAAGTTCGGCACAAAATACACAATTCCCTCCACCCTCGGAATTGCGAGGGCTGATGTACGTGCACCGTGAATCACCTGGCGTGATGACCGAAATCAGCCAAATGAGTAAGATAACTCGGAGTACTGGCAGCACACGATCTGCCAGGCTTTCAGCTAACGCGCAACCTGACTGCAGCTTTTCATTCAGGTAACACAGTCATTTAGCCGGAATTACCCCTCCATCAGCTTAGGAAAACGCGCGAGTACGGCAGTTTCGTTTCACGAAAATTGCTTTCGCCTCGTTTGCAACGGAGCGAGCCGTCGCAGGAAGGATAAATCTTCGTCCGTGCAAAGTACTCCTCGGTTTTTATCTCAGCTGCAGCCCCGCTGTTTTTCTTACGTCACGAACGTTCTTATCCGCTAAACAGCCATAAAGCAGGTAAGCAGAGAACAACGGGCGCCTCGGCGGCGCGATAGCGGCGCAAAAAGAGGGCGCGACGTCGGCGGCTGCGCCTCCTGGCCCTCCCTGATGCACGGCGCAGTCCCCCTGGTTTTACTGGCCGCTGCCGGGCCGGCCCCCTCCCGCCTCATTAGTCAGCGCCGTTATCACCGGCTGGAGCCCGCGTCTGGCCTGCCGGGCTGCCGGGCTGCGGCTGTCGTCACAGCGGGGGTCAGCCGGCTGCGCCCCGCCCACAGCTGGACGATCGGAGGCCCACGTGCGCGGCAGAGAGAGAACTGACCGCCAACACACTGCGCCTGACAAAATCTGCCGCGGCGACCTACAGCAGCAGTCTCGCCATCCTGCACTGCTCACGTGGAAACAAAGGCGGCTGTACTAAAAACAATCACAGTATATATTGGTGATTTGCCTTTTATACGCTTTCGGCCATAGTCTGAGGTATATATCTCTGCCAAATACATCGTCTTGCAACGCTAGGGACATTATCTGACGCTGTAACGGTTTCCAAGGAATCACAGCATGCAGCCCATCACCCTGGAGTAACCTTGTTTGCGAGTAATCGACGAAAAAATTTCGGATTTTTCAAGGCGTATCCGCTGCATACCGTAATGGTTAAGGTACCGATCTTACATGGTGAGCAATGTGGGTACTAATTTTGTCAGGTTCTTTAAATATTTTTGTTTTTAAGTATTAATTAAAATGAGTTTGTTCATTTTTTATTCAACTAATTGGTTTGATCATTGTTTTAATTCAATTAATTGCTTTAATTGTAAGTTTTTTCTGTTCTTCTATCATCTCATGTTATTCATCATATAAAATACACTACTGGCCATTAATATTGCTACAGCACGAGGATGACGTGCTACAGACGCGCAATTTAACCGACAGGAACAAGATGCAATGATATGCAAATGATTAGCAATACAGAGCATTCACACAAGGTTGGCGTCGGTGGCGACACCTACAACGTGCTGACATGAGGAACGTTTCCAACCGATTTCTCATACACAAACAGCAGTTGACCGGCGTTGCCTGGTGAAACGTTGTTGTGATGCCTCGTGTAAGGAGCAGAAATCCGTACCATCACGTTTCCGACTTTGATAAAGGTGGTATTGTACTATATCGCAATTGCGGTCTATTGTATACGAAATCAGATACTGGATTGTAAGGCGTACCAAGGAGCAGATATAGACTCAGATCACAATATAGTAGTGATGAAGAGTAGGCTGAAGTTCAAGACATTAGTCAGGAACAATCAATACGCTAAGAAGTGAGATACGGAAGTACTAAGGAATTACGAGATACGTTTGAAGTTCTCTAACGCTATAGATACAGCAATAAGGAATAGCGCAGTAGGCAGTACAGTTGAATAGGAATGGACATCTGTAAAAAGGGCCATCACAGAAGTTGGGAAGCAAAACATAGGTACAAAGAAGGTAGCTGCGAAGAAACCATGGGTAACAGAAGAAATACTTCAGTTGATTGATGAAAGGAGGAAGTACAAACATGTTCCGGGAAAATCAGGAATACAGAAGTACGAGTCGCTGAGGAATGAAATAAATAGGAAGTGCAGGGAAGCTAAGAAGAAATGGCTGCAGGAAAAAGTGAAGACATGGAAAAATATATGAGTGTCGGAAGGACATACTCAGCATACAGGAAAGTCAAAACAACCTTTGGTGACATTAAAAGCAACGGTGGTAACATTAAGAGTGCAACGGGAATTCCACTCTTAAATGTAGAGGAGAGAGCAGATAGGTGGAAAGAATATATTGAAAGCAGCTATGAGGGTGAAGATTTGTCTGATGTGATAGAAGAAGAAACGGGAGTCGAGGAGGAGGAGATTGGTGTTTAACGTCCCGTCGACCACGAGGTCATTAGAGACGGAGCACAAGCTCGGATTAGGGAAGGATGGGGAAAGAAATCGGCATTTGCCTGAAATGATCTAGGGAAATCACGGAAAACCTAAATCAGGATGGCCGGACGCGGGATTGAACCGTCGTCCTCCCGAATGCGAGTCCAGTGTGTTAACCACTGCGGAGTCGATTTAGAAGAGATAGGGGATCCAGTATTAGAATCGGAATTTGAAAGAGCTTTGGAGGACTTACGGTCAAATAAGGCAGAAGGAATAGATAACATTCCATTAGAATTTCTAAAATCATTGGGGCAAGTGGCAACAAAACGACTATTCACGTTGGTGTGCAGAATATATGAGTCTGGCGACATAGCATCTGACTTTCGGAAAAGCATCATCCACACAATTCCGAAGACGGCAAGAGCTGACAAGTGCGAGAATTATCGCACAATCAGCTTAACAGCTCATGCATCGAAGCTGCTTACAAGAATAATATACAGAAGAATGGAAAAGAAAATTGAGAATGTGCTAGGTGACGATCAGTTTAGCTTTAGGAAAAGTAAAGGGACCAGAGAGACAATTCTGACGTTACGGCTAATAATGGAAACAAGGCTAAAGAAAAATCAAGACACTTTCGTAGGATTTGTCGAACTGGAAAAAGCGTTCGACGATATAAAATGGTGCAAGCTGTTCGAGATTCTGAAAAAAGTAGGGGTAAGCTATAGGGAGAGACGGGTCATATACAATATGTACAACAACCAAGAGGGAATAATAAGAGTGGACGATCAAGAAGGAAGTGCTCGTGTTAAGAAGGGTGTAAGACAAGGCTGTAGTCTTTCGCCCCTACTCTTCAATCTGTACGTCGAGGAAGCAATGATGGAAATAAAAGAAAGGTGAAAGGACATCAATGATACGATTCGCTGATGACATTGCTATCCTGAGTGAAAGTGAAGAAGAATTAAATGATCTGCTGAACGGAATGAACAGTCTAATGAGTACACAGTATGGTTTGAGAGTAAATCGGAGAAAGACGAAGGTAATGAGAAGTGGTAGAAATGAGAACAGAGAGAAACTTAACATCAGGATTGATGGTCACGAAGTCAATGAAGTTAAGGAATTCTGCCACCTAGGCAGTAAAATAACCAATGACGGATGGAGCAAGGAGGAAATCAAAAGCAGACTCGCTATGGCAAAAAAGGCATTTCTGGCCAAGAGAAGTCTACTAATATCAAATACCGGCCTTAATTTGAGGAAGAAATTTCTGAGGGTGTACGTCTGGAGTACAGCATTGTATGGTAGTGAAACATGGACTGTAGGAAAACCGGAACAAAAGAGAATCGAAGCATTTGAGATGTGGTGCTGTAGACGAATGTTAAAAATTAGCTGGGCTGATAAGGTAAGGAATGAGGAGGTTCTACGCAGAATCGGAGAGGAAAGGAATATGTGGAAAACACTGATAAGGAGAAGGGACAGGATGATAGAACATCTGCTAAGACATGAGGGAATGACTTCGATGGTACTAGAGGGAGCTGTAGAGGGCAAAAACTGTAGAGGAAGACAGAGATTGGAATACGTCAAGCAAATAACTGAGGACGTAGGTTGCAAGTGCTACTCTGAGATGAAGAGGTTAGCAGAGGAAAGGAATTCGTGGCGGGCCGCATCAAACCAGTCAGTAGACTGATGACCAAAAAAAAAAATATCGCGACATTGCTGCTCACTTTGGTCGAGATCCAATGGCTGTTTGCAGAATGTGGAATCGGTGGGTTCAGGAGGGTAATACGGAACGCCGAGCTGGGTCCCAACGGCCTCGAATCACTAGCAGTTGACATGTCAGGCATCTTATCCGCATGGGTGTAACAGATCGTGCAGCCATGTCTCGATCCATGAGTCAACAGATGGGGACGTTTGCAAGACAACAACCATGTGTACGAACAGTTCGACGACGTCTGTAGCAGCATGAACTATCACCTCGGAGACAATGGTTGCGGTTACCCTTGACGATGCATCACAGACAGGAGCGGCTGCGATGCTGTACTCAAAGACGAACCTGGGTGTACGAATGGCAAAACGTCATTTTTACGGATTAATCTGAGTTCTGTCTACAGCATCATGATGGTCGCATCCGTGTTTGGCGACGTCGCGGTGAACGCACATTGGACACGTGTATTAGTCATCGCCATAATGGCGTATCACCCGGCGTCATGGTATGGAGTGCCATTGGTTACACGTCTCGGTCACCTCTTGTTCGCAATGACGGCACTTTGAACAGTGGACGTTACATTTCAGATGTGTTACGACGTGGCTCCACCCGTCATCCGATCCCTGCGAAACCCTACATTTCAGCAGGATAATCCACGACCGCATGTTGCAGGTCCTGTACGGGACTTTCTGGATGCATTAAGTGTTAGACTGCGGCCTTACTAGCACATTCTCCAGATCTCTGAGAAATTGAAAACGTCTGGTCACTGGTGGTCGAGCAACTGGCTCGTCACAATACGCCAGTCACTACTCTTGATGAACTGTGGTATCGTGCTGAAGCTGCATGGGCAGCTGTACCTGTACACGCCATCCAAGCTCTGTTTGACTCAATGCCCAGGCGTATCAAGGCCGTTCTTACGGCCAGAGGTGGTTGTTCTGGGTACTGATTTCTCAGGATCTATGCAGCCAAATTGCGTGAAAATGTAATCACTTGTCAGTTCTAGTATAATATATTTGTTCAATGAATACCCGTTTATCATCTGTATTTCTCCTTGGTGTAGCAATTTTAAATGCCAGTAGTGTATGTCATTTACGCTCACTTTACTTTCCTATCAGACTTTTTCCACTTGGAATTCTTTTGGATGTCGTTTGGACTGTTTTTATGTATTACCTTCGATTTCATTGCATCAATTTTCTCATCTTACATTTTCGAACATCTCAGAGCAGTCATTATTTCTACGTCTTATTTTGCTCGAATTTTGTTTTACTTAAAATCGTGCTTTCGTTCAAATCACCATCCACTTTATTTTGTCCACAGTGCAACGAGAAACTATCTTTTAAATGTTCGTATGGCGATTTTTATCCAAAAAGATTTACTCTTGTAACGAACAGTACATCTTAGCACCAAGTCAATAAAAATTACTTCGTCTTTTCTTTAACAGAAATATCGTCATTTTCAAATATTTAACATTATGACGGATAAATAAAAGTAATTCAATTTGGACGCACAAAGATTCCAAGTGAAAAAAGAATTACAGGAAGAAGAAACAAGAGCAACTGAAGAAGTTAAAACGTCGATTAGAACGTTGATTCCCGCCAGGATATGATGTTTTATTTGATTTATTCCTGTGGATACTATTTTAATTTGCTTTGTCCCACATTCCACATGTGATTTTCTGTGAATGATTGTGTGCATGTTTGAAAATGAACGTAGCATCGACCAAGAGAAGGGAATTGGGGCGTAGCAAACGATAAAGTTGGCTGCGACTTTTCAAACTTGACGATTGTCTTCCCGCACTGCTGTAAACAGAGACGGTTCATACCATACTTGCCAGCCCTCTCATGGGACATCGTCTTGTTTAAAGCACCTAAAGTGCCAGGTGGAAGGGTTTGCGTGCATCGATCAAGTCGAGAGCTGTGCTGCTGGTAGCGCAGTTGCTGACAGGGTCGCCCTAGCCGGAGACGACTGAGGATCCCTACTTTATGTCCCACGACATACGGTAGTGGGGTGGGGGGGGGGGGGGGCTGTACAGCCATGGTGAAGCCAGCTTCCCTAACACAGACAACCCCCAGGCAGGTCGCAATACCTAGAGGAGGCAGCCCCATCACACGGCTTAATCTGCGCAGCCCTCGTAACGCAGCCAGGTGTTTATAAAATTACTGCGAACTGGATCAACTGGTGACAACTGGAAGATCTTAAAGGACAAATGATTCGCAGTTACGAATTATGAGTCTTGGCAACGTAGAAATTTAGAGGATTAACGAAAAGAGAAAAAGAGCACTCAGAGAGAGGGGAGAGGAAAGTAGACTTTGCAATAACAGAAAAGAAGAAAAAACCAAAAGTAACAAAAACAAAAGGTTTGACAGACTACTCGATGTCTTTCAGTGGCGCCAAAATAAAAAAGGAGCTAGTGCCAGGGTAACAATTTTAGTCAGCGATAAATGGAGGGGACAGATTCGTGAATATAGCTTCAAAAATGAAAGAATATTGACCGTCAAATTTCAAATTCCAAGAGACCATCTAACAGTTGTAGACCTCTACGACCCAAAGGAGGGAAGGAAGTATGACACTGATACTTTTTACGACGAGACAGATAATATTGTCATCGCTGGTGATTTAATGCAAGAGTTGGAAATCTATCTATTGTTGTTGTTTTTTTTTGTGGTCTTCAGTCCAGAGACTGGTCTGATGCAGCGCTCCATGCTACTCTATTCTGTGCAAGCTTATTCGTTACCAAGTAACTACTGAACCCTAAAGACTTCTGAAATTGCTTGGTGTATTCATCTCTCGGTCTCCCTCAACGATTTTTACCCTCCACACTGCTCCCCACAGCTTAATTGGCGATCCTCTGATGCCTCAGAAAGTGTCCTACCAACCGATCACTTCTTCTCCCCAATTCTGTTCAATATCTCCTCATTAGTTACATGATCTACCCATCTAATCATCAAGATTCTTCTGTAACACCACATCTCGAAAGCTTCTATTCCCCTCTTGTCTAAACTATTTATAGTCCACATTTCACGTCCATACATGACTACACTCCATACAAATACTTTGAGAAAAGGCTTCCTGACACTTAGATCTACACTCGATAATAACAAATTTCTCTTCTGCAGAAACGTTGTTCTTGCCATTGCCAGTCTACATTTTATATTCCACCTACCTCCACCATCATCCGTTATTTTGCTTCCCAAATAGCAAAATACATCTACTACTTTAAGTGTTTCATTTCCTAATCTAATTCCCTGAGAATTATCTGATTTAGTTAGTCTACATTCCATTATCCTCGTTTTGCTTTTGTTGATGTTCATCTTTCTAGCCTCTTGTCAAGACACTGTCACTCCGTTCAACTGCTCTTCAGGGTTCTTTGCTGACTCTGACAGAATTACAATGTCATCGGCAAACCTCAAAGTTTTTATTTCTTCTCCATGCATTTTAATTCCTACTCCAAATTTATCTTTTGTTCATTGCTTGCTCAGTGTCTAGACGGAACAACATCGAGGATAGGCTACAACCTTGTCTCACTCCCTTCCCAACCACTGCTTCCCTTTCATGCCCCTCGACTCTTATAACTGGCATCTGGTTTCTGTACAAATTGTAAATAGCCTTTCGCTCCCTGTATTTGACCCCTGCCACTTAGAGAATTTGAAAGAGAGTATTCCAGTCAACATTGTCAAAAACTTTCTCTAAGTCTACAAATGCTAGAAACGTAGGTTTGCCTTTCCTTAATGTTTCTTCTAAGGTAAGGTCGTAGGGTCAGTATTGCCTCGCGTGTTCCAACATTTCTACGGAATGCAAACTGATCCTCCCCAAGGTCGGCTTCTACCAGTTTTTCCATTCGTCTGTAAAGAATTCGTATCAGTATTTTGCAACCGTGAATTAATAAACTGATAGTTCGGTAATTTTCACACCTGTCAACACCTGCTTTCTTTGGGATTGTAATTATTATATTCTTCTTGAAGTCCGAGAGTGTTTCACCTGTCTCATACATCTTCCTCACCAGATGGTAGAGTTTTGTCAGGGCTGGCTCTCGCAAGTCTATCAGTAGTTTCAATGGAATGTTGTCTACTCCCGGGGCCTTGTTTCGACTTGTGTGTCATATCTCTCATTTCATCTTCATCTACATCCTCTTCGATTTCCATAATATTGCCCTCAAGTACATCGCCCTTTTATAGACTATATATTACTTCCACCTTTCCGCTTTACCTGCTGTACTTAGAACTGGTTTTCCATATGAGCTCTTGATATTCTTACAAGTATTTCTCTTTTCTCCAAATGTCTCTTTAATTTTCCTGTGGGCAGTATCTATGTCACCCCTAGTGATATAGCCCTGCATCTTTACATTTTTCCTCCCTGCTTAGCTATTTTGCACGTCCTGTCGCCGGCCGCGGTGGTCTCGCGGTTCTAGGCGCGCAGTCCGGAACCGCGCGACTGCTACGGTCGCAGGTTCGAATCCTGCCTCGGGCATGGATGTGTGTGATGTCCTTAGTTAGGTTTAAGTTGTTCTAAGTTCTAGGGGACTGATGACCACAGATGTTAAGTCCCATAGTGCTCAGAGCCATTTGAACCATTTGAACCACGTCCTGCCGATCTCATTTTTGAGACGTTTGTATTCCTTTTTGGGTGCTTCATTTACTGCATTTTTATTTATTTATTTATTTATTGTTCCGTGGGACCACATTTAGGAGAAGTCTCCATGGTCATGGAACGAGTCAATACATGAAATTATAACACGATTGTAGAAACAGATAAAATAAAATATAAGAAACATATTCAGGCGACAAGTCGTTAGTTTAAATAAAGAAAATCAAGAATGTAACACTGGAATTTGCTTAATTTTTTAGCTCTTCCAGGAGCTCCTCGACAGTATAGAAGGAGTGAGCCATGAGGAAACTCTTCAGTTTGGACTTAAAAGTGTTTGGGCTACTGCTAAGATTTTTGAGTTCTTGTGGTAGCTTATTGAAAATGGATGCAGCAGAATACTGCACTCCTTTCTGCACAAGAGTCAAGGAAGTGCATTCCACACGCAGATTTGATTTCTGTCTAGTATTAACTGAGTGAAAGCTGCTAACTCTTGGGAATAAGCTAATATTGCTAACAACAAACGACATTAAAGAAAATACATACTGTGAGGGCAATGTCAAAATTCCCAGACTATTGAATAGGGGTCGACAAGAGGTTTTCGAACTTACACCATACATAGCTCGAACAGCCCGTTTTTGAGCCAAAAATACCCTTTTTGAATCAGAAGAATTACCCCAAAAAATAATACCATATGACATAAGCGTGTGAAAATATGCGAAGTATACTACTTTTCGTGTTGAAATGTCACTTATTTCAGATACTGTTCTTATGGTAAATAAAGCGGCATTTAGTTTCTGAACAAGATCCTGAACATGAGCTTTCCACAACAGCTTACTATCTATCTGTACGCCTAGGAACTTGAACTGTTCCGTCTCGCTTATAACATGCCCATTCTGTCTGATTAAAATGTCAGTTCTTGTTGAATTGTGGGTTAGAAACTGTAAAAACTGAGTCTTACTGTGATTTAGCATCAAATTATTTTCCACAAGCCACGAACTTATATCATGAACTACATTATTTGATAATGTTTCAATATTACACACAAGATCCTTCGCTACCAAGGTGGTGTCATCAGCAAACAGAAATATTTTGGAATCACCTGTAATACTAGAAGGCATATCATTTACATAAATAAGAAACAGCAGTGGCCCCAATACCGACCCTTGGGGAACGTCCCATTTAACAGTGCCCCATTGGGACTGAACATCATTACCACTCTCAATATTGCGGAGGATTACCTTCTGCTTTCTGTTCTTAAAGTAGGAGGCGAACCAATTGTAAGCTACTCCACTTACTCCATAATGTTCCAACTTCTGCAGTAATATTTTGTGGTCAACACAGTCAAAAGCCTTCGTTAAATCAAAGAAAACACCTAACGTTCGCAACCTTTTATTTAATCCGTGCAAAACCTCACAGAGTAAAGAGACTATAGCATTTTCAGTTGTTAAGCCATTTCTAAAACCAAACTGTACATTTGACAGCAAATTATGTGAATTTAAATGCTGCAGTAACCTTGTATATACAACCCTCTAGATAACTTTAGCAAACACCGATGGCATAGAAATAGGTCTATAATTGTCAACATTATCCCTGTCTCCCTTTTTATAAAGTGGCTTCACTACCGAGTACTTTAATCGGTCAGGAAACCGACCACTCCTAAAGGAAAAGTTACAGATATGGCTAAGTACTGAGCTAACATACGTGGAACAAACTTCAGTATTCTGCTAGATACCCCGTCATATCCATGAGAGTTCTTGGTCTTTAGTGATTTAATTATTAACTCAATCTCCCTCTTGTCAGTATCATGGAGGAGCATTTCAGGTAACAGTCTCGGAACACTTTTTTCTAAGAGCGCTATATGATTCCCTGTTGGGACTAGGTTTCTATTTAGTTCACCTGCTATATTAAGAAAGTGATTGTTAAGTACTGTACATATATGCGACTTATCAGTAACACGGACATCCCCACTACGCACTGATTCTATATTCTCGACCTGTCTCTGCAGATCAGCCACTTCCTTTACGACTGACCATATGGTTTTAATTTTATCCTGAGACTTAGCTATTCTATCTGCATACCACATACTTTTTGCCTTCCTAATAACTTTTTAAGCCCCTTACAATACTGTTTGTAATGGGCTGCTGCATTTAGATTTTGACTCTTTCTAACGTTTTGATATAATTGCCACTTTGTTCTACAAGATATTCTTATCCCTTTAGTCAGCCACCCAGGCTGCCTGTTTGTGCTAGTACCCTGTTTTGAACGTTCTAACGGAAAGCAACTTTCAAAGAGCACGAGAAAAGTCTTGAGGAAGGCATTATATTTATCGTCTACTGTATCAGCACTATAAACATCTTGCCACTCTTGTTCCTTGATAAGGTTTACAAAAGTCTGTACAGCAACTGGATCAGCTTTCCTAAAAAGTTGGTAACTATATTTAACATGTGTTGCAGCACAAAAATCTTTTAGACTTAAAATTTGTGCATCATGATCTGAAAGGCCATTCACCTTTTTGCTAACAGAATGCCCTTCTAATAATGACGAATGAACAAAAATATTGTCTATGGTTGTTCTACTGTTCCCTTGCACTTTATATTTTCTCCATTCATCAGTTAAATGTTATCCAAGGATTTCTACTAGCCCTCGTCTTTCTACACACTTGATCCTCTGCTGCCTTCACTATTTCATCTCTCAAATCTACCTTCTCCTTTTACTGTATTTATTTCCCCTGTTGTTGTTAATCGTTCCCTAATGTTCTCTCTTAACCTATCTACAACCTCTGATAATTTAAGTTTATCCAGGTCCCATCACCTCAAGTTCCCGCCTTTTTGCAATTTCTTCAGTTTTAATCTACAGTTCATAACCAATAGATTGTGGTCAGAATCCACTTCTTCCCTTTGAAATGTCTTACAATTTAAAACCTGGATCCTAAATCTCTGTCTTATCATTATGTAACCTATCTGATACCTTCTAGTATCTCCAGGCTTCTTCCATGTATACAAACTTCTTTTATGACTCTTGAACCAAGTGTTAGCTATGATTAAGTTATACTCTGTGCAAAATTCTAGCAGGTGGCTTCGTCTTTCATTCCTTACACCCATTCCATATTCACCTACTACTTTTCCTTCTCTCCCTTTACCTATACAAGGAAGAGTAGAACTATTTGAAGAAAACACCATTAATAGTAATGGACATAAACTACGCTAATTTGCAACACTATTAATAGTAATGGACATGAACTACGCTAATTTGCTTCCCTCAACAATTTTAAAATTACTAACACATTTTGCAGAAAGAAAGATGTTCACAAGCTTACATGGAGTGCACGAGGATTAAGGTCTGTGATTGATTGAATACTAATTAATGATAAAATGAAGAATTTTATGCAAGATGTACGTGTTTATAGAGGAAGTGGCATAGTTAATCAGCACTTCCTTCTAGGCAGTAAGACAAGGTTACTATCAAAATGGAAGAAGACAAACTCCAACAGAAGCCACAACAAGAGCTGTTCAGAGTACATCTTCTGTCGGAACATAATATTAGGAAACTTTATGAGTACAGACTCCAAGAAAAGCTTACTTCATTACCAGTCAATAAAGACATCGATATAGAATGGAATAAAATCAAAACCTACATCGCTGAAGCAGCCTCAGAAGCACTTGGTAAAAGGAAGAAACCAGGAGCGAAAAAACGACTCAGAATTTGGAACACAAAAATTAAAGAAGCCATTAAAGCCATTGACAGCCTACAAGACGAAAGTATCAGAACACTCTTTGCGGCCAGGATGGAAAGGAAACTGGTTGAATTGTTTGAAGGAAGTACATAGGAAATAGATGGCTATATAAAAACTATTGTGAAAATCATAGCAACAGAGGTGTTGGGTAAAAAAGATAGCAACCACAACCGTGCAGTAGAGTGGTGGTCAGAGGCACTAGAGGTCCTCGTTAGAGAAAAACGAAATGCGTTCCTTCAGTAGTTGAATGATAAATCAGAAGAAACAAGATCAATATACAAGGAAAAGAAGAATGAAGTGATGAAAAAAGAAGGATGGCAAAATATGAAGCATGGGAAAGAATATGTGCCAAGGTGAATAGCAAATTAGGATTTGGGAGAGCAAAAGAAGCATGGTCAGTAATAAAAGGGCTTCGACAGGATACAAAAAGCAAAACTAATCTCCAACTGATAACACAAAAAGAATGGGAAGAGTATTTCCAAAAATTATTAAATGAGGACGAAGAAGAATATCTAGAAGAGGGAACAGTGGAAGAAAAAGGACATGAAGATGATGAGATCAAGATTTTAGAAAGTGAAGTACTTCAGGGGTTGAGAACAGCAAAGAATGGTAAATCACCGGGACCAGGCAATATCAATCTGGAGTGTCTGAAATATGGTGGTGACAAAATTGTGAAACTGATAACACAGCTCCTCAACAAAATGATACATGGAGATTCAATACCCAACGAGGTGAAGCTAGGTTACATTAATACAATATTTAAGAAAGGGGATCGCAAAATTTGTTCGGACTATCGAGGAATTTGTGTTACAAACACATTAATGAGAATTTTTGCGAAAGTAATTAAAAACAAACTTGAAAAAATTTTTAAAACCCAAGAAGAACAATGTGGATTCACGGCTGGGAGCTCATATTTACACCATATTTTCACATTACGACAGATTTTGGAGAAACATAGGGAAAAATCAAAAAATATAGGATTAATTTTCACAGATCTAGAAAAAGCGTATGATACTGTTCCAAAATAATTACTTTGGAGAGCACTACATATGGCAAACATAAACCCTTCCTTGATTAAAATAATATAACAGATGTATAAAGATAACATTTGCCAAGTGAAAGTTGGTAATAAACTTTCGCAGAAATTTAGAACAAGCCAAGGCCTTTTACAGGGCTCTCCCACGTCACCATCATTATTTAAAATCTATATAGATATTAGCCTTAGAACATGGTCTCGTAAATGTGATAGTATGGGATTAGAAATAAGAGTTGGAATTTACCTACATCATTTATTGTTTGCTGATGATCAGGTAGTCGTAGCACAAGATGGGGAAGATGCTAACTATATGTGCAGTCGACTAGCAGTAGCGTACAAAACTTGGGGTTTGAAGATTAATTACCAAAAAACAGAATACTCGACTAATGATTCAGATGAGCTATACATTGAAGGCAAGAAAATCAAAAAGATAAACACTTTCTGTTATTTGGGATCCATTTTAGAAATCGAGGGAAAATCAGAGTCAGAAATCAATGAAAGAATTAGTAGCGGACGGAGAGTCATTGGGATGCTTAACTCAGTCTTATAGAGCAGGAATGTAATGAGCAGAACTAAAAAATTAATATACAAATCCATATTAGAGAGTGTGGTTCTGCATGGAACGGAGACCTGGACAATTAACATGAAGCACATTAAAAAATTACAAGCTCTAGATATGGACTTCTGGCGAAGATCGGCAGGAATCTCCAGGAAAGAAATGATAAGGAACATCGAAATAATAAGGAGAATGGAAATAAAAGAAAGAATATATGACGTAATGGATAGGAAGAAATTACAGTGGTACGGGCATGTACGAAGAATGGAGAAAACCAGAATACCAAAACTGATACTGGGGTGGGAACCGGAGGGGAGAAGAAGAAGAGGACGACCTATGACCACCTGGCTCCAAAATGTACAGCACACAGTGAGGAGAATGGGCGCAGAGGAAGAGGACACACAAGATCGAAACACCTGGAGGAATATTTTGAAAATATAGTTTAAGAAAGTTTATTGTTTCTATTGTAGTTCCCAAGTAAATTATTATGTGGGAGATAAGCCTCTGTAATGAGGAAAAGCTCAAAATAATAATAAATTAAAGAAAAACAAAAACATTATTTGAAGATTCTATAGACAAAAACATCAGAAAGCTTGGGTACATACAAAATAAAAAGTAATGCTGCGAAACAAGTAGTGCGCAAAGGGACTTCTCGCTGTTATGCTTCTTTCCGGTGCCAATATGGCAACTGAGTGACCGAACGGATGATTTTGACCCGCTTACTGATTTTAGGTAGAACCTAGACCTGTAGGATTTTTAATCAGATCAGTTGACAAAATTTTACACTCAGAGCCGTTGAAAGTGTGTCACATTGGTCTACTTACGCTCATTTTCGCTTCGATCAGCTATTGTTTGTCTACCAACTTCTGATTTATCTTGAATCTGTGATGAAGCTCTCTATGTTTAAGTAGCAGATTTGTAGGCGGCTATCAAATCACGGTGAGTCTACTGAACAAGTGCTCAAAGCTTTAAAGGTACGCACTTCAGAAGCCCAGATTTTTTTCTTGTTTTGAAGGATACTACCATCTCTGAAAGTATGGGAAGCAAAGAGGTTTGAGTAGAAGAGACTTTTTTTCCAGACCGTCAAAGATGAAGCAGAGCCCATACGTCTTAAGGTATTGATTTTTGAGCGTATGTGTACTAGACATATTTTTCTCTTTTTAGTGCATACTAGAAACTCTGAAAGTTTGTCGGTGGAGTTCTGGTTCACTCCACGTGCCCTATCGGACATGAGTTTTGAATCCTCTTGTAGACTGAGGAGTGGAAATCGTGTCGTTGATGACTGCAGGATAACAAGATTTTCAATTGAAAACAACCGCTTTGAGTGGTCCTCGTTTTGTTTACTTTCTTTGGTGAATCTGAAGCTCTGATATTCCACGGTCTATGGCTGCTTGTGATTGCTACAATGTCTCATTCGAAAATAAGATTAGGACTGCAATATGTTAATATGTTAAAATGATAATTTCGAGGAGCTTTGTTCTCTCACTGATAGTTATTCTCGACATGGGCAGTGATTTGCAGAACATTATAATCGCCTATCTACTACCGATCTCGTCCAGGCGATAACAGCATCACCGGACGAGGAATCGCTGCTAGTCAGACACAGGCGCGGTGGATGTAGTTTCAGTGAGTGTGGTGTTCGTGTGTAGATCGGCGATAGCGCGTGATGTGTCTGAGCTTGACCGAGGACAGATTGTGATGGCCGGGGCGCTCGTTAACTGTTCAGCTTGTTGGGAGTGCTGTGGTGGGCGTCTTCAACGCGTGACGAAACCAAGGTGAAACAACGTCCACACGTCGTGGGGTTTAGCGGCCACTCCTCATTACAGATATCGAACGTCATAGGCTAGCAGACTGGTGAAACAGGACAGGAGGCGACCCATGAAGGAACTAACATCAGACTTTAACGCTGGACGGTGTCTGAGCACACAGTGCACTGAACACTGCTAACGATGGATTCCGCAGCCGACGACCGATGCATGTGCCAGTTTTAACACTACGACATCGGCCATTACGACTGAAATGGGCACGTGACCATCGGCACTGGATTTTGGCGGAGTGACAGAGCGTTGCACGGTCTGATGAATCCCGGTACCTTGTTCATTAAGCCGATAGAAGCGCGTGAATGCGTCTCCTTCCAGGGAAACAGCTTCTTGACACCTGTACTGCGAGCCGGAGACAAACTGGCGGCGGCTCCATTATGCTCTGGGGAACATTCACGTGGGCATCCATGGGCCCAGTGGCGCTCGTGCAGAACACCGGAGGATCGTGCACTGGTTGCAGACCACGTGCTACACTTCATGACGATCGTGTATTCTTCAACAAGGTAATGTACCATGTCACAAGGCCAGGGGTTTGTTCGAGGAACACAGTGGCGAGTTCCAATTGATGTGCTGGCCCTCCGACCCGCCAGTTCTGAATCCGACAGAACACATGTGGGATGTGACTGAACGTGGTGTCCGGAAATCAGGGGAAGTAGGTGACCTGTATATGCAGATATGGCGCGCAATCCCTGCACCGAGCTGCCGAGGCCTCATTGCTTCCATGCCACGACACGTCGCCATTGTTACAGGTGAACAAACTGGCTGTTAGGAAGGTGGTCATAATGTTCTCGAAGATCAGTGTAAGTATTAAATTCTGACGTACGAAGCTCTCGGTTCTGCTGGAGGCCAACACACAACATGTGAGACAAGTTATCGGGTAAGTTCCCTCGCGTGCGTAATTCTCGCGGCGCGGTGAGCCCAGTTACCGCAGTGTCAGGCGGCTGGCCGCTACTTCACTCCCAGACAGCCCACTGCTCTCGGAGAGCTCGCACAGGTCGCTAAGGGCGCTGCCGGCCCAGCGGGGGTGGGCGGTAATGGGAAATTCTCTGCGTGCCTGACTCTGGAAAGAGGGCCGTCAGTTCCATCACGCGCACTCCAACAAAAGGGAGGCGGCAACGGTGGCGCTGGGGGCGGGGGTGGGCAGGTGGCGGGGGTGGACGCAAGTGTAGGAGCGCGCCTCCCGCGGGAGACCTCCGCACCGCCACACGGGGGGGGGGGGGGGGGGGGGGGGGAAGTCTATCATTGTCAAAGGGGAATGTCTCCAATTTATGAACTGTTGTTATGATTTCGGGACCCTTCCACACGATATTGTAGAAAGTAAGACAAATACATGCGAGGGAGCGCTCCAGTTATAGAACTATAATGCTAATTTAGCACACCAGAAAATTATTCACATCCACATTTTTAAAAAATTTGAATTAGATGCAGAACATAACAAATAAATTCGTAGGATCACTTTGGTTCTAAACCAAGAGCGGAGACGAGAACAGCAATCACTGAATTCAAGCTTCCTAGAGATGGTAATTCTAATAAATCAGGGTCACTTATGTGACCTTTATCTGCTAAACGCGTTTTACCGTAGTGACTGGGGAAAAAGCTCTTCAGTATCTGGAAGGATGCACTCTTAGACTGGGAATATACAAGAACAACGTAAAATATGTACAAAAACCAAAATGTGAGGATAGAGATTAATGGGAAACTGCGAAAAGCCAAACTTAGGAAACAGTCAACACGATGTTGCTGCATAACAAGCATGCGTGCCACTACATATGCACTCAATAAAACGAAATATAATGACGAGCCCAACCCATGAACTCGTGCAATACCGTAGGCGAGCCAGCCGCAAATACATGTCGACCAGCTGTCGAATGTAGCGCGGGCGACCGTCTTGACCAATAAGGACAAAGCTCATTTACGATAAGTTCACGTCCGCACTTCATAATGGCAGTTTAAAAATTCTGGTCACTTGAGAATGTTATTTATTTATTGAGTAAGGTTTCAGTACTTCAGAAAAAAGGCAGATACAATGAATAGATTGTATCATGATTGACTGCTATTTTACAGTAACAGCAAATAGAAAACACATGCTTATTACAAAGCAAAATTCTGTTTCTTTGCTCACGAACCGGGTCTTCTTATCGAGGATAATTCGGTTAATGCTACTGTCTTACAAATAAGGAGACAATTTTTCGGAAGTGCTGTGAAGGAAACACAACGTTTATAAGGAAGATTCCTACTATCTTAAAAAAATAAATAAATAAATAAAAGAAAAAAAAACAAAGCGACGCAGATGACGCTGAATGGTTCAAATGGCTCTGAGCACTATGGGACTTAACTTCTGAGGTCATCAGTTCCCCAGAACTTAGAACTACTTAAACCTAACCACCCTAAGGACATCACACATCCATGTCCGAGGCAGGAGATGACGCTAAGAAAAGGTACTAAGACACAAGGATATGCAAATGTCGGGAAATGCACCAAAGGTGGATGGCAAATAATGAACATGTGACGTCACCACATGCTGTACCTCGCTGCACGTACTGCCGGTGGCTTTTCAATCCTACCCTCGCTGAGCTGCACCGCTAGGCTATTCTTCTTTCGAAATCCTTTGTAAATGCGATGTTTAGTTAACGTAGAGACTACAAAATTGCTGACCTCGCTGTTACCAAGCAAACGTTGTTCTTATTTTGTGTTTCCTTCCTTTTGTTCCTTCTTTTTCTGTTTGCAGACTTATTTAGTAAAGAAAACGTAGGTCATTTACAGCTACTGACTCACTTCGGTAGCCTATAGTCATTTGCTTGTGAAGAAATATGCTGGTTGCTTTTTTTGCGCCTATCGACAAACCACCGGGGACCACGAGACTGATAAATGAAATAATATATATTACCTCAATGTAAACACAAGATTGTCTAACCCATTGAAAAGAAGAAGACCTTCCTGCCACAAGCAAGATTCGAACCCTAAGACTCACGCGCTTTACTTGTGCTCGTCGCCTGGAGCCACACCAACTTCTTTTCTTTGTTAGCAATTACTTTTTTTTTTTTGTTTAAGAGTAGAGTGGTCAGTTCCGAGCAGATGACACAAGGCCGAGGCCTGGCCGCGATGCCTCCCCCCTCCCATCCCTAAATCACTCCCTCAAGTAGCTTT
The DNA here is from genome assembly GCF_021461385.2 of Schistocerca piceifrons. Classification (NCBI taxonomy): domain Eukaryota; kingdom Metazoa; phylum Arthropoda; class Insecta; order Orthoptera; family Acrididae; genus Schistocerca; species Schistocerca piceifrons. The sequence continues at coordinate 15,193,573 of NC_060142.1, read as the reverse complement.
TCTTTGTCCTTTTTTTCACCGGCAAAAGGGAAAATAAAAAATATCTTCATTGGTACAAGCTTAAATACAACAGAAATGCCATCCTTCCGGCAGAAAGAACACAAGACATTACACTCGAACAAGGCGAGCAAATTTTTTTATTAACAAGGTGTAGGAAAAAAATAATAACAATAACTGATGTAAGCTAAGAGGTGTGAAGCAATAGACAATAGAGTTGTGGGAATAACTAGCGTGTTCTGGTATAGTGCATAAAAGAGAGGAGGTTCGTGGCCATGTGGCTACTCCACTGTGGGCTGCGATATAGAAAGTAGCACGGAGGGTCTCAGATGTCAGCACGGGGGGCGGGAGTGTTGTCGGAATGTGGCACCATCTAGCTAAGCGGGGATGACGTAAAGATGGAGTGTAGGTAATTGGCGAAGAAGGCTATGTAGCTCGTTCGGTGCTCAACTTCACTGTGGGCGGTCTGTAAGTACTGCCAGACGTCAAGGCGTGATTTGTCGCCATTCCTATACATGTAGGTGATCGTCCATCCCTTGACCCATAAAATTGCATGGGATCTGATGGCGGGGAAATAAGAGGATGGATAAAAGTTCATGGGTCAATCGATTCTGGCGGAACGCGGAGGTAACAGGCAATGAACTGTCGGCCAAGTTTCCAGACGTCACTGGTGGCAGCACAAGTCAGTTGGTGGACATCGTCATCCATGAGGTGGCAAATAGAACAAAGCGGAGAGTCCGTTAGTCCGATGGCGTGAAGACGTTGATTTGTGGCGAATTTTTCACTTGCGACGTGGTACCATGTTGCCAGGACGTTTGATGGAAGGGATGGCTGGTGGATACGACGCCAAACCGTGGGCCACCGCTTGCATGGATGTCTGAGTTCGATTTTGTTACTAGATATGTAACGAAGGAATGGGGTGTAAAGATCTTTAGGTCGAGGAGAACGCGTGGTCGGTAAGTGTGTGTGAGCATAAGTGAAGCCAACGATGAAATCAGAAATGTGCGTCAGACGTTGCTTGATGTGTCCGACTGGTACTGGTGGCGTTATGGTCGGGGACATAAGAATTTCTAGCAAGGTGCCCCCGTTCCACTGCTTGTGCATGGTGAACATTACAAGGACGCCGCTCGGAGTCGCACATTGACAAGGCCGAGGCCTCCCGCTCGCGGGGAGAGGGTGAGCGTTTCGTAGCGGACCTTAAAAAGCTTACTGGCTGTAAGAAAGTATCCGAAAGCAGCCTGGAGGCTGCTTCCAATAGTTGATGGCAGCGGTAGGCCCTGTGCGATGTGGACCATTCTGGACGTCACATGTTGATTGAGGTACTGGACACGTTGTAACAAATCGGGTCGGCGGAAGAGGTTTTGTCGCACCGCTGTGAGGATAATCTGGAGTGCACGCCGAAAATTCATGGCAGCGGAGCGGCGTACGGTGGAGGTGAAAATGATACCAAGGTATTGTTCGAGGGCAGTTCAATAAGTAATGCAACACATTTTTTTTCTCGGCCAATTTTGGTTGAAAAAACCGGAAATTTCTTGTGGAATATTTTCAAACATTCCCGCTTCGTCTCGTATAGTTTCATTGACTTCCGACAGGTAGCAGCGCTGTACGGAGCTGTTAAAATGGCGTCTGTAACGGATGTGCGTTGCAAACAACGGGCAGTGATGGAGTTTCTTTTGGCGGAAGACCAGAGCATCTCAGATATTCATAGGCGCTTGCAGAATGTCTACGGTGATCTGGCAGTGGACAAAAGCACGGTGAGTCGTTGGGCAAAGCGTGTGTCATCATCGCCGCAAGGTCAAGCAAGATTGTCTGATCTCACGCGTGCGGGCTGGCCGTGCACAGCTGTGACTCCTGCAATGGCGGAGCGTGCGAACACGCTCGTTCGAGATGATCGACGGATCACCATCAAACAACTCAGTGCTCAACTTGACATCTCTGCTGGTAGTGCTGTTACAATTGTTCACCAGTTGGGATATTCAAAGGTTTGTTCCCGCTGGGTCCCTCGTTGTCTAACCGAACACCATAAAGAGCAAAGGAGAACCATCTGTGCGGAATTGCTTGCTCGTCATGTGGCTGAGGATGACAATTTCTTGTCAAAGATTGTTACAGGCGATGAAACATGGGTTCATCACTTCGAACCTGAAACAAAACGGCAATCAATGAAGTGGCGCCACACCCACTCCCCTACCAAGAAAAAGTTTAAAGCCATACCCTCAGCCGGTAAAGTCATGGTTACAGTCTTCTGGGACGCTAAAGGTGTTATTCTGTTGGATGTCCTTCCCCATGGTCAAACGATCAACTCTGAAGTGTATTGTGCTACTCTTCAGGAATTGAAGAAACGACTTCAGCGTGTTCGTAGGCACAAAAATCTGAACGAACTTCTCCTTCTTCATGACAACGCAAGACCTCACACAAGTCTTCGCACCCGAGAGGAGCTCACAAAACTTCAGTGGACTGTTCTTCCTCATGCACCCTACAGCCCCGATCTCGCACCGTCGGATTTCCATATGTTTGGCCCAATGAAGGACGCAATCCGTGGGAGGCACTACGCGGATGATGAAGAAGTTATTGATGCAGTACGACGTTGGCTCCGACATCGACCAGTGGAATGGTACCGTGCAGGCATACAGGCCCTCATTTCAAGGTGGCGTAAGGCCGTAGCATTGAATGGAGATTACGTTGAAAAATAGTGTTGTGTAGCTAAAAGATTGGGGAATAACCTGGTGTATTTCAATGCTGAATAAAACAACCTCTGTTTCAGAAAAAAAATGTGTTGCATTACTTATTGAACTGCCCTCGTAACTTCTGTACGCACGGGAGAGCCCGCTTCCAATGTACATCGCCGTGGATTCAATCACATTCATGTTACTGCCCGCTGCAGTTCCATACGTTGATATCAAATCAAACACCATTTGTGTTTCATTCCATGAGCGGACCAAGAGGAGGAGGTCGTCCACATACGCACGACATCGAAAACTGTGCTGTCGCAAACTGAGACCAGAAAAGTGGCTAGTCCGACTCTCGAAGAGTGGCTCCAGGTTTATGGCATAGAGTAGGGTCAAAAGTGGGAAACCCTGCCCTACGGAACGCCGGATCGTCACTGCTCCCGCCACACGGCCATTGACCTGGATCATCGATTCGGCGATGCCGTACAGGTGCCGGATGACATCGATAAAGGCTGGTGGAAAACCCATGTGGCTCATCACTGACAACGGAAAACGATTCCGCACTTTGTCGAATACGCTGTCAAAATGAATGGCAGCCAATGAGGTGCGGAGGTCTGCACGCCGCTGACAGTGCAATTAAATCACGACATTCTCCTGTAGTCATTTGTATATTAACTGAGCCTCCCGGGGTTGTCTGTTACAGGGTAGAATGCTTGGCCGGATCTTGCAGCATCGCGTCGCCAGGAGGCGTGTAAAAATTCTATAGTCTGCGTTAAGCAGAGTCAGGGGACGGTAATGTGCTGTCGCCACTCCCGGTGTCGGTTTGTGGATGGGTATAATAGTTCCCGTGGCAAAGGACGGCAATCCGTCGACAGCAGGTGATTTATTCAGAGCACCTTTGTTGATTGCATCGTCGACTTCGTCACGCCTAACTGGCTCTATCAGCTCGTCCGCTTCGTCGCTGGCGACGGTACGAGTTACGTCTGATAACACAGAATCCTCAGCGTGGTTGCTGGTAGTCTCCTGCTCGTACATTGTTCGGTAGTGGTCTACAAAGGCTTTGACGATGTCGGCCTGTCAAGTGACGTGCTGGGCGCGACAGGAGTAGATCTCGGTGATGAGTCGTTGACGTCACTGAGGTGATATGAAGCACGGTGGGATATTATTGCTCCGCACTATCGCCCCCTGCAGTCTACCGTGTCAACGTCACAATTTGTGCCTTAATCCTTCTGCGTTCCCTCTGGGTGTCAGGGGTGGGCGGCTTGGCGTCCAGGTCGCGGAGGCGCAGAAATAGTCGGTAGTGCGCCGGCGCCACGCAGAAACTTCCTTGGCACACTGAATTAAGGTACGTCGAAAGGCAGGTTTGGCACATTCCAGCCACCAAGTCAATGTCGTACAGTACTTAGGTAAGCGACGTTCACAGGTGGCCCATGTCTCGGTAAAACGTTGAAGACATTCGGGATCATGAAGATGGGAGGTGTTTAGCTTCCACGGTGCACGACTACGCTAGACCACTTGCCGATGGAGGAGAATGTTGCAGATGTAGGCACAGTGGTCCGAAAAGGCCAAGGGCCAAAGTTCTGCACCTTGGACTGCAGGTGTCAGTTCCCGAGAGACGTAAATCCTATCAAGGCGGCTCACGGGGTGACTCGTCTGGTAAGTATATCCAGGCGGGTCGCCGTGCCGAACTTCCCAAGTGCTGCGGAGCAACAGATCTTGGACGACAAGACGCAGTTGCAGTGGGGCAGTTGATCCTTCGGGTGCAGGACACAATTAAAATCACCCCCAAGCAAGTAATGGTCACAGCGTCTAGGAAACAAAACGGCGATTTGTTCTTAATAGAAGTGTGCCCTGTTGCGCCTGCGGGTGTAGCCTGACGGAGCGTAAATGTTGACAATACGCGTCCCCAAGACAGTGATGGCCAGTCCTCTGCCGGATCGAAGGTATGCGATATCAGCCAGTCGGGTGCAGATGGCTACACCCCGTCCCAGGTGGTCACCAGGAGAAGGATAAGTGTTATATCCCTCGAAGTCTGGAAGTGTGGCCAAGTGTAATTGGCTGTAGTGCGTTGTCGACGTGCGATGCCCATATCATCTTTCGCAGCAGTTGAAGTTTCACGGGGGAGCAAATGGTGTTAGTGTTGATCGTCGCTACTCGGTAGGTTTGCAGCCGTACCCCGCCGTGGAGGGGAACTTCATTAGTGGCGGGTGAAGAGGGGCGAGGCAACTGCGAGTGGTGCCGTACGCCACCTGACGGCGTTATCGGCGGCGTAACTCGGCTTCCGTCTGGGTAACTCTGTCCCCAACGTGAGGTCCGGGCCTTCGTCGACCTTCACTCCACGCCACTGAAGGCGCTGTCGTTGTGATGTTCATACGTTCCACTTCTGTCGTGACTTCTCGGCGGCAGTCGAATTGGTGGAGTCCATTGGTTCAGGTGCACCTGAGCGAGCCAGCAGAGTAGGCATCGGCACAGCCACAGTCGGCCTCATGTTGTCGCCTCCTGTCGTCGACGACTCGTCGAGTCGGACGGTCTCTGGAGCATCGGAGGGAGGTGTCCCGTCTTGTTCCGAGACTGTACGGCGCCTCCTCTTACGCCTTTTGGGAGAACGTTGTTTGCGTGTTCGTCCCTCTGTGTCGGAAGAGGGAAGGGAGCCGCGGCGCTCTGGTAGGAAGGCCGCCGAGGGAACGATAAGTGCAGGGGCGTCCATATGATCGGCCGGGTGGGGATCGGAAGTCGTCGCTGTTGGTAGAGGCGCCGGAGTAGAGTCAGGTTGTGAGCGCGATGCGTGGACCGCGGCGGTATCCGTAGCAGCAGGAAAAAGGTCACCGGGCGGCGGGGGAAGAGGAGATGAGAGCGGCGATGCGCAGATGATCGGTAGAACCGTCGTCGGAATCGGAGGCGCCGCGGTAGCGGCGGTGAATTGGGTGCTTCGTCGCTGAAGACAGACCTGAGGTGACCTTCTTTACTGTACCCGGAACAGGTCTTGGGTTGGCCGCTAATTTGCAGGTAAGATAGCACGTGGCGATGGAGATCGATGGTGATCGGTCGTACACCGTTAATAACGGGGTACTTTTGGAATTGCGCCCAGCGTTCGGCAGTGCCCGGAACTCGAAAACTCGTATGGTGGGAATTCCCGAGCCTGCGTGGTCTTCAGTGACCGCACCGACATTTGCGTCGTCGTGGTAAAATCGTAGTCCGTGTTAGGTGACACGAAGCATTCTCTCGTACACCGCGTCATTGACGACTTTGACGTACATCGTACTGCTTAACATGGACAAATGGATGTTAAAGATTTCAGAAGCTGGGACCCTAGCAACGTCGCGTAGGAAGCGTTCCACTTCCAAGGCCTTAGGTCGTACGTAGTCGTTGCAGAAGTTGAATCGCAGTGTTGATTTTCTAAAACAGTTGGCCATGGTTCTAGTACACGGAAGCGACACTTAAGCGGCGGCCGCTGTAATGTAAACAACGGCGCTCCCCAGGCGGATACAACAGCACGTCCTCAGTGCACGGCTGCGGAAGCCGGACTGTAGGCCTGTACACCTGGGTTGGTTGGGGGGATAAGGTGCAACAGACCGATAAGGTCGACAGCCGCTGCATGTGCGGCGGGTTCGTCATCCGGCAGCATAACGTGTTCGACATTTGTCATCCACTTTTGCGGTATTTCCCGACATTTGCGGCCCCGTGTATCTTATATTAAATTACTTCTCCGTCGCTTCCGGTCGCGGGTTCGAATCCTGCCTCGGGCATGGATGTGTGTGATGTTCTTAGTTAGGTTTAAGCAGTTAAGTACCATAGTGCTCAGAGCCATTTGAACTATTTTTACGTCGCTTCTGGCGTTCTTAAACGTTAACAAGAATCAGCCTGTATGTTATTAGAGTTCCGATGACAATGTTGTCGATCTAAGACAATAATGAAAGTCGAACAACAGTTTACTTTTGTGTAGAAGACACGCAGTACATGACTTTTGCAACAGAGTGCTTCATCCTGTTCAACAACCACTCTGAAAATCTCCGCTTTGGCTCCACCACAGCAGGTAATGCATTGAAATTCACAGCTGCAGCAGCTTCACTTCACCTCGTTACAAGATTGTGAGATAGTAGATTACCGTTCCAGAGTACTCATAATGTGAAACACGCAACTATGCCGAATTTACAGAGTCCATTTATCCGTAGAATGACCTACACCGTGAAATCCACAAAACTTTAACGAATTTTATGATACAGTTCAAAGCTTATTCACACCAAAGCCCATTTCTCGGAATATTGTAATATGATATCGTCCACACGCATTGTTTCACGAGTGACAAGGCGTCAGTCAGTCTGCCTGTCATACAATTTTCTGGTTTTGCGTTATCAGCTTCGGCGGAGCATATTTTCTGTGCCTGAATTTGTTCATATTCTTCTTGCTCATACTTTTCCATGCAGGAAGGAATGCCACGCTTGGAACCCAAACCTTACGTGATTATTCTCATCCTGATAACAATATTGATAGTCAACACAACATGTGTATCACCAGTTGTTCCAAAAATGGATCATCGGTCATTCTGAATGAATGTAGGTGTAGTCACAAACGCATGCAACTGCGTTAATTCAGGTAGAAGTTTTAGTTGAGCTTCGCGCTAGCACGTTGGGGAGACAGTTGTGTGTTATCTTCGTATCCAGCCCCGGTGGTGACACTCTGCCGTGACACTGTGTAGCTGTAGTTTCAGGAGTTCCCTCCTTTTCTTAAATGAGTGTTAATTACACAGCTACTCACTTCGTTAAACTTCACCAAAACATGAAAGGCATCATGAATTTTCTCCTCTTGTAGTCTCTAACAGTCCAAAGAAGAGCGGCGCGTTTCGTCACAGGGTTATTTTGTAAGCGTGATAGCGTTACGGAAATGTTTAACAAACTCGAGTGGCAGACTCTGCAAGAGTGGCGCTCTGCATAGCGGTCTAGCTTGCTGTCCACGTTTCGAGAGGGTGGGTTTCTGGATGAGGTATCGATTATACTGCTTCCCCCTACTTATACCTCCCGAGGAGATCACGAATGTAAAATTAGAGATTCGAGCGCGCACGGAGGCTTTCTGGCAGTCGTTCTTCCTGCGAACCATACGCGACTGGAACAGGAAAGGGAGGTAATGACAGTGGCACGTAAAGTGCCCCCCGCCACACACCGTTCGGTGGCTTGCGGAGTATACATGTAGATGAAGAAGTACCCTGTGAGGAAAACTTACTTGAAATGCTTAGAAAATATAAGCCTGATTGGTCGTTCTGGAGTTACTAATTAAATTTTCAGTTTGCAGTTCGTTAAGATAGAGACTAGGCTAATAATCAATTAATTTTCACGGATCTTCAGACAGGTTGGAAGACACGCTCTAGTAGATAGTACTGAGCCCAGTACTTGTGCAAAAGTTAACTCTCAGCTACGAAATGTCCTTGTTATAAGGTGGAATAGAGTCCGATCAAATCATTCGACGAAATTTGAACGTTATGCGAAGCAGCAGAGCGTATTACACATTTTCGCCTCTCCTGTGGCGTTATCATGGAGGGTGGGGCCGACATTGACGTATGCGTGAACAGAATGGCAAAGCATCCCTCTATGACCCCTCACCCCGTTCGGCAATACCCTTGCTAGCACCCGCCCATATTTTATGAGAATTTTAAAAATGTACCTTTCCAGCGAAAACCATCGAAGTAGTCTTAGACGTGTGCAGGCAGACGATTGGCGTCAGAGGACTGCTGACTGGTTGCGTGGCTGTACGTTCCTGGGCTACTTCATAGGTTTTCTCCGTAAAGGGATGTGTTTGATATCCTCAATAAGGATGGTTAAGTGCCACCGAGGGTACTGCAGAACTGGGAAGGGGGGTGGGGGCTTAGAGGGGACCTTTGGCACTGTATTTAGGTGTGTGTGTGTGTGTGTGTGTGTGTGTGTGTGTGTGTGTGTGTGTGTGTGTGTGTGTGTCGCATTCCGACACGATCACGTCACAGGAGGGCATGAAACAGGAGGGTTAAAGAGCATGAACACACTCTGCTGGCCGGCCGGGGTGGCCTAGTGGTTCTAGGCGCTACTGCCTGGAACCACGCGACCGCTACGGTCGCAGGTTCGAATCCTGCCGCGGGCTTGGATGTGTGTGATATCCTTAGGTTAGTTAGGTTTAAGTAGTTCTAAGTTCTAGGGGACTGATGACCTCAGAAGTCCCACAGTGCTAAGAGCCATTTTTTTAACTATCCGCTGCTTCTGACCACTTTCGCATTTCCTCGAATGGTTTTGAATGGTCCCTGGTGGTTTCAACCTGTAGACCAGAGCAAACATTGCAGTTGCGCTGCACTCCAAGCGGTTGCGATCACATTAGATGGTGCTGCAGCCCAACAATTCCCTTAGAGAAGGCTTGAAGCTTCTGGGCTGTCAACAGCGCCCAAGACTGTCGAGAACGTCGTCGATTCTGAACGGTGACGTATCAGTAATCTTTTCCTCAGCCACGCACAAGTAGACCGCGTGATTTCAACGTTGGGTCTTCCCATTCTGACTTCCATTGCAGATACTTCGAAAGAAGGGGTCAAATAAACTGGTGATTCATAATTAAGTGTCTAGAATTATACACTGAGGAGCCAAAGAAACTGGTATAGAAATGGGTATTCAAATACAGAGATATGTAAACAGGCAGAATACGGCGCTGCGGTCGACAACGCCTATATAAGACAACAAGAGTCTGGCGCCATCTTTAGAAAGGTTACTGCTGCTAGAATTTCAGGTAATCAAGGTTTAAGTGAGTCTGATTGTGGTGTTATAGTCAGCGCACGAGCGATGGGACACAGCATCTCCGAGGTAGAGATGAAGTGGGGATTTTGCTGTACGACCATTTCACGAGCGTAGTGTATCAGGAGTCCGGTAAAGCATCAAGTCTCCGACATCACTGCGGCTGGAAGAAGATCCTGCTAGATCGGGATCAACGTCGACTGAATAGTATCGTCCATCGCGACAGAAGTGCAACCCTTCCGCAAATTGCTGCAGATTTCGATGCTAGGTCATCAACAAATGTCAGTTTGCAAACCGTCCGCCCCCGATAGGTGAGTGGTCAGCGCGACAGACTGTCAATCCAGAGGGCCTGGGTTCTATTCCCGGCTGGGTCGGAGATTTTCTCCGCTCAGGGACTAGGTGTTGTGTTGTCCTAATCATCATCATTTCATCCCCATCGACACGCAAGTCGCCGAAGTGGCGTTACATCGAAAGACTTGCACCAGGCGAACAGTCTACTCGACGGGAGGCCCTCGTTACACGACATTTCATTTTTTTTCAGCGTGCAAACCATTCAACGATACTAAGGGCTTTCGGAGCGAAGGCCCCCTCTTGTATCTCTCATGACTGCACGACATAAAGCCTTACGTGTCGCCTGAGCCCGTCAACACGGACATTGGACTGTTGATGACTGGAAACATTTGCCAGGTCGGACGAGTCTCGTTTCAAATAGTATTCAGCGGATGGACGTGTATGTGTGTAGAGACAACCTCATGAATCCATTTACTCCGCATGTAAACAAGGGACTGTTGAAGCTGGTGGAGGCTCTGTAATGGTGTGGGACGTGTGCAGTTGGAGTGGCACGTACGTAAGCATCGTTGAGCCGTGGTAAAAATTGCTGTTTTGAAGAGTGCACCGCAGTGCGTAGTGTGAAGCAGTCGCCCTTCGTTTCTGGCGGTGGCGCCGCTGTGGCAATCGCAGCTTTGGTCTCCCTCTGGTGGGAAAGGGGAAAGGTTGCCTGTTCACGTGCGTTTAAGGAGTGCTATGAGCTTGCCAGTCAGTCAGTCTGGGTCAGTCTCTCGTCCCCAGGTCGCTAGTCTGACTCTCGTCAGCATTTGTTGGGCAGTTAGTGTCTGTCTGTCGTTCCGAGTGCTAGTACGTCTGTAGTTCGGATCAACGTTTAAAACCTGCAAAATGAGAGTCTTTCCACGCCGCCACTAAGAGAACTCAGAGAGTGGTCACCCGGTCGGGGCTTAGTTCCTGCATCTGAGTCTGCGCGTTACGCCGACAGTCTGCTCGAGTTTGCTTAGGCAATGGTCATTGGCGGTTGGATCGATCGGTTGGTCGGTCGCGCATCCGTCCTGAGCGTCGGCGGATGTGAGGTCGCCACGTGAGTCCAGTGGGCCGCGGCGTATAGCGAGGGGTAGTGACTTCGCGGTCGACACGAGAGAAACAGGAGTCAACCCACGACATCAGTCTGGCCGGTGCGAGCTGCGACGCCGTGGGACGGGAGATCGGCGCGCCTTCCTGCGTCCGTTGAAGTGGCTGGCAGCCGACGATTCGGGAAAGCGATTTGGGGGTGATGCGCCAGGTGTTCTTAAGAAATCTCAGTTTATTAGAAGTTAAGTGATTGGTGACATGTTGTTTGATTTACTCTTGTTAAATTCTACTTGTTTTCTCGGTGATGTCAACAGCCGTTTTGCTTTGGGGTCGTCCCACCATTCTTCTACGTCTTCCCACCCGTGGGAAGGTGGTTGTTTATAAACTGGGTGGTCAGTTTTTCCCTTGTGGAGAAGGGGCGGGTTAGAGCAACCTGCGGTTCGGGTTGTTCGGTAATCTCCCTATCAATCTACCCTACGTTAGTAGTTGCCTCTATCTGAAATATGTTTTGATTTTTGGAAACTCTGATATTATTGCCTATGATGTTGCAAGGCGGTATCTGTGTACTGTAGAGCATCTTAACTACTGTTTGGCCATCCTTGTACAGTTTTATGTAAGATTGCATTTCATGGGCTTTTATTTAAATGATCATTTAGTATGTAAAATTGCCACCCTTTCACCGTAAGACTTTGCTTAGAAGTTAAAATCAAGTTGCACCTTCGGTGGCAACGTTAATATTTTAATTCTTAGTGTTTTGTACCATTTCCATCCCTCCTAAGCGGGGTGCATAGTTGTGTGCTTGTGTAAATTGCTAAAACTCTTAGTTTAAAGTAATCTGGTGTGTTGCAGATTTGCACCAGTGTAGTCTTTCAGAGGCTGTTGAGAGCGGTCGTAACTACGGCCATGTCAAAAGGGAGCGGCAAGGTTCTCTGCCCAAAAACTCATACAGTCAAAACTTGTTTCTTTCTGTAATTCTGTAATTTCTTGTTTCTTGTAATTTTGATATGTAGAGGGTGCTTTCTGGTTATAATTTTAAATCTGTTTCTTTCACAAAATGCGTTTAGTCACTATTAAAGTGAATAAAATTCCCATTTGGTAAAAGGAATTTGGTTATGATTTCATCAGTTACTCCCTGGCAACTACTTCCATGCTTATGTAGTGTGATTAAATGTGTTAATGTTCTTGATGAATCGCTAGTAAATAAAATAAATTCATAAGAATATTCTTTGAACATAAATCACGGTTCAATCGTGTCTGATCGCCGGTGTGTAATTATGTCCACGGTGCATTCTGACGGACTTGAGCAGTTTCAACAGGAAAATGCGTCACCCCACACCTCCAGAATTGCTACAGAGAGGCTCCAGGGACACTCTTCTAAGTTTAAACACTTCGGCTGGCCACCAGACTCCCCAGAAATGAACATTACTGAGCATATCAGGGATTCGTTGCAACGTGCTGTTGAGAAGAGATCTCCACGCCGTCGTTCTCTTACGGATTTATGGACAGCCCTGAAGGATTCATGGTGTCATTTTCCTACAACACTACTTCAGACATTAGTCGAATCCAAGCCACATCGTGTTGCGGCACTCCTGCGCAATTTTAGGAAGGTGTACCATTTTCTTTGATTCTTCAGTGTATTACTGCCATTGTATTTGTTTGAGAATACTTACATTGTTAATAAATTCTTTTATAAAATTAATCCGCACCAGCACATTTCCCCGCTCCAAATCCCACTCTACCCAAAATTCGGCATACAGAGTAAATGATTAGTAAAATAATTATTTCTCTTTATTTAAAAGGCAGTGAGCAAAGAAAGACTCTTACTGTGAAGAAAAGAGGAACCTAAGCTGCCACCATTTTTTTTTTGCAACTGTGTGAGGAACCGCGTCGCCACTGACAGCCGTGAGCACGCAGGCCCTGCCGCTCTGTGCAGTCAGAACGGAGAGGAGACGCATGCCGTCTCCCCTGCGACAGGCAGAGGCCGTTCTGTTTGAGGCCCGCACTGACACAGTAGCTTCTGATCCCGTCCACACTCTTGTCTCACCGTTAGCCACAGAGCCAGAAACAACCTTACGTACGCTGCATGGCAAAGGTAGAGATCGATATGATGAAATTTTTCTTTCTGGTGAGCACGAGTTACGGTTCAGGCGATGCAGTAGGCTACTAAACGTGCTTGCCATTACACGGAGGTGACACAATCGGCGGGATACCTGCTAATATCATGTCGGACTTCTTTTTGACCGTCATCCGCCATAGTCAGCACCTCGACGTCGCACTGACTCAACTAGTCCCGCAGAAATATTGAGCCATGTTGACACTATTTTTTTTTGTCATCAGTCTACTGACTGGTTTGATGCGGCCCGCCACGTATTCCTTTCCTGTGCTAACCTCTTCATCTCAGAGTAGCACCTGCAGCCTATGTCCTCAATTATTTGCTTGACGTATTCCAATCTCTGTCTTCCTCTACAGTTTTTGCCCTCTACAGCTCCCTCTAGTACCATCGAAGTCATTCCTTCATGTCTTACCAGATGTCCTATCATCCTGTCCCTTCTCCTTATCAATGTTTTCCACATATTCCTTTCCTCTCCGATTCCGCGTAGAACCTCCTCATTCCTTACCTTATCAGTCCAGCTAATTTTCAACATTCGTCTATAGCACCATATCTCAAATGCTTCGATTCTCTTCTGTTCCGATTTTCCCACAGTCCAAGTTTCACTACCATACAATGCTGTACTCCAGACGAACATCCTCAGAAATTACTTCCTCAAATTAAGGCCGGTAATTGACATTAGTAGACTTCTCTTGGCCAGAAATGCCTTTTTTGCCATAGCGAGTCTGCTTATGATGTCCTGCTTGCTCCGTCCGCCATTGGTTATTTTACTGCCTAGGTAGCAGAATTCCTTAACTTCATTGACTTCGTGACCATCAATCTTGATGTTAAGTTTCTCGCTGTTCTCATTTCTACTACTTCTCATTACCTTCGTCTTTCTCCGATTTACTCTCAAACCATACTGTGTACTCATTAGACTGTTCATTCCGTTCAGCAGATCATTTAATTCTTCTTCACTTTTACTTAGGATAGCAATGTCATCAGCGAATCGTATCATTGATATCCTTTCACCTTGTATTTTAATTCCACTCCTGAACCTTTCTTTTATTTCCATAATTGCTTCTTCGATGTACAGATTGAAGAGTAGGGGCGAAAGGCTACAGCCTTGTCTTACACCCTTCTTAATACGAGCACTTCGTTCTTGATCGTCCACTCTTATTATTCCCTCTTGGCTGTTGTACATATTGTATATGACCCGTCTCTCCCTATAGCTTACCCCTACTTTTTTCAGAATCTCGAACAGCTTGCACCATTTTATATTGTCGAACGCTTTTTCCAGGTCAACAAATCCTATGAAAGTGTCTTGATTTTTCTTTAGCCTTGTTTCCATTATTAGCCGTAAGTCAAAATTTGCCTCTCTCGTCCCTTTACTTTTCCTAAAGCCAAACTGATCGTCACCTAGCGCATTCTCAATTTTCTTTTCCATTCTTCTGTATATTATTCTTGTAAGCAGCTTCGATGCATGAGCTGTTAAGCTGATTGTGCGATAATTCTCGCACTTGTCAGCTCTTGCCGTCTTCGGAATTGTGGGGATGATGCTTTCCCGAAAGTCAGATGGTATATCGCCAGACTCATATATTCTACACACCAACGTGAATAGTCGTTTTGTTGCCACTTCCCCCAATGATTTTAGAAATCCTGATGGAATGGAATCTATCCCATCTGCCTTACTTGACCGTAAGTCCTCCAAAGCTCTTTTAAATTCCGATTCTAATACTGGATCCCCTATCTCTTCTAAATCGACTCCTGTTTCTTCTTCTACCACATCAGACAAATCTTCACCCTCATAGAGGCTTTCAATGTATTCTTTCCACCTATCTGCTCTCTCCTCTGCATATAACAGTGGAATTCCCGTTGCACTCTTAATGTTACCACCGTTGCTTTTAATGTCACCAAAGGTTGTTTTGACTTTCCTGTATGCTGAGTCTGTGCTTCCGACAATCATACCTTTTTCGATGTCTTCACATTTTTCCTGCAGCCATTTCTTCTTAGCTTCCCTGCACTTCCTATTTATTTCATTCCTCAGCGACTTGTATTTCTGTATTCCTGAATTTCCCGGAACATGTTTGTATTCCTCCTTTTATCAATCAACTGAAGTATTTCTTCTGTTACCCATGGTTTCTTCGCAGCTACCTTCTTTGTACCTATGTTTTCCTTCCCAACTACTGTGATGGCCCTTTTTAGAGATGTCCATTCCTCTTCAACTGTACTGCCTACTGCGCTATTCCTTATTGCTGTATCTATAGCGTTAGAGAACTTCAAACGTATCTCGTCATTCCTTAGTACTTCCGTATCCCACTTCTTTGCGTATTGATTCTTCCTGACTAATGTCTTGAACTTCAGCCTACTCTTCATCACTACTATACTGTGATCTGAGTCTATATCTGCTCCTGGGTACGCCTTACAATCCAGTATCTGATTTCGGAATCTCTGTCTTACCATGATGTAATCTAAATGAAATCTTCCCGTATCTCCCGGCCTTTTCCAAGTATATCTCCTCCTCTTGTGATTATTGAACAGGGTATTCGCTATTACTAGCTGAAACGTGTTACAGAACTCAATTAGTCTTTCTCCTCTTTCATTCTTTGTCCCAAGCCCATATTCTCCTGTACCCTTTTCTTCTACTCCTTCCCCTACAACTGCATTCGAGTCGCCCATGACTATTAGATTTTCGTCCCCCCTTACATACTGCATTACCCTTTCAATATCCTCATACAATTTCTCTATCTGTTCATCTTCAGCTTGCGACGTCGGCATGTATACCTGAACTATCGTTGTCGGTGTTGGTCTGCTGTCGATTCTGATTAGAACAACCTGGTCAGTGAACTGTTCACAGTAACATACCCTCTGCCCTACCTTCCTATTCATATCGAATCCTACACCTGTTATACCATTTTCTGCTGCTGTTGATATTACTTGATACTCATCTGACCACATATCCTTGTCTTCCTTCCACTTTACTTCACTGACCCCTACTATATCTAGATTGAGCATTTGCATTTCTCTTTTCAGATTTTCTAGTTTCCCTACCACGATCAAGCTTCTGACATTCCACGCCCCGACTCGTAGAACGTTACTCTTTCGTTGATTATTCAGTCTTTTTCTCATGGTAACCTCCCCCTTGGCAGTCCCCTCCCGGAGATCGGAATGGGGGACTATTCCGGAATCTTTTGCCAATGGAGAGATCATCATGACACTTCTTCAATTACAGGCCACATGTCATGTGGATACACGTTACGTGTCTTTAATGCAGTGGTTTCCATTGCCTTCTGCATCCTCACGTCGTTGATCATTGCTGATTCTTTCGCCTTTAGGGGCAGTTTCCCACCCCTAGGACAAGAGAGTGCCCTGAACCTCTATCCGCTCCTCCGCCCTCTTTGACAAGGCCGTTGGCTGAATGAGGCTGACTTCTTATGCCGGAAGTCTTCGGCCGCCAATTATTTATTTATCAAAATTTAGGCAGTGGCGGGGTTCGAACCCGGGACCGATGACGCTTTGATTATGAATCAAAGACGCTACCCCTAGACCAGAGGTCGGTGCAGGATTTGTGCACGAACTGACCTCCAGATTATGTTTCGTGATTGGTCGATGGGATTCATGTCGGACTGTCTGGGTGGCCAAATCATTTGCTCGATTGGCCATAATGTTCTTCAAACCAATCGCGAACAGCTGTTGCCTGGTGACCTGGTGCATTGTCATCCATTAGCTTTTTGGGAACTTGAAGTACGTGAATAGCTGCAAATGGTCTCCACGTACCCGAACGTAACCGTTTATATTTAATTATCGGTTCCGTTGCCTCAGAGGACCCAGTGCATTCCATGTAACCATAGCTACCACCAGCACGGTGCCTTGTTGACGAATTGGGTCCACGGCTTCGTGCGGTCTGCGCCACACGCGAGCCTTGTCATCAGCTCCTACCAGCTGACATCGGGACTCATCCGAGCAGGCCAAGGTTCTCGAGTCGTTTGGGGTCCAATCGTTATGATCCAGGAGTGGCGCTGGAGCCGAAGTCATGTTGTTAGCAAAGGCAGTCTGGTCGTTCGTCTGCTGCCTTGGCCCATTAACGACAAATTCCGCCGCACTGTTCTAATGGACACTTTTGTCATACGTCTGACATTCATTTCTGCGGTTATTTTACGCAGTGTTGCTTGTATGTTAGCATTGACATCTCTACGCAAACGCCGCTGCTCCCGGTCGGTGAGTGAAGGTCATAGGCCACTGCGTCGTCCGTGGTGAGAGGCACTGCCTGAAATTGCGTATTTTCACTACACTCTCGACACTGCGTATCTCGGAATATTGAATTCCCTAAAGTTTTCCGGAACGAAATGTCCTATATGTCTAGCTCGAACTAGCATTCGGCGTTCAGAGTTTGTTAATTCCGGTCGTGCAGCGGAAACCTTTTCAGACGAATCGCCTGAATACAAGTGACAGCTATGGCTGTGCACTGCCCTATCACACCTTGCGTAGGCGGTATTACCGCCTTATATATATATATATATATATATATATATATATATATATATATATATATATATATATATATATATATATATATATATGTTGCTGTGTCATAGCTTCTGCTACCTCAGTGAATAGTGTATTCTGACTTCGTCAAATACGCATAAAGTTTGGAACTGTCTTGTAACCTGACACAATAGCCTTTCAGGGCAGTGTATTTTCAGTTTTGCTGTGGGAAGTTAGCTGCGTTACTAAACACCAATGAAAATTTATTTCAGTACAGAAACTGTAAATACTGCCCGTTTCCGAAGGCAGAAAGTGCCATTTTAATGTCAACAGTGGTTGTGTAAGTGGGCTGCTTCTGCATTGGCAGCGCTGTATAGCGCTTTGCATTGAATCTCTGACTGCACTCTCATTGTAAGAGACTCTGTGGCTGGTTGGAAGTTAATTGCCAGTACTGTTGGGCAGTTGTAAGTTAGTCGCCAACAGTGATGGAAGTACTGTTGGGCAGCTGGAGGTGAACGGCCAGCAGTGATGGATGTTAGATGTGAGAAGTTAGCATTGATGGAGGATAGAGATCTGAAGTGTTAGCGTAGGCTAACGATCTGTACATGTTCCACTTGGAGATTGAATATTATTCATGAGTTGTACTATATGTCAATGACGATTTATATTCGTGTTTTAACTGGATCACATTGTTACGGTAAAAAAATACATTACTTGGTTTACAACAAAATCTTTCCTTTGCTAACCATATGCCTATTAGTAATTAGTCTTTTCTGTAGCTGGCAGTATTGACGCTCGCTGTATTGCAGTAGTTTGCATAATAAAGATTTTTGTGAGGTAAGTGCTTAATGAAGTGTATAGATTATTGTTAAGATTTCTTTTTAATCAGGGCGCTTCTTTGGAAGTCCGCAGCTTGTGGTCTTGCGGTAGCGTTCTCGCTTCCAGAGGACGGGGTCCCGGGTTCGATTCCCGGCGGGATCAGGAACTTTCCCTGTGTCGAGATGACTCGATGTTGTGTTGGCTTCATCATCATCATTCATCCCCATTACTGTCGGAAGAAGGCAACGGCAAACCACCTCCGCTATGACCTTGCCTAATGGTGGGTGCGGGTCCCCCGCATAGTTCCCTACGCTCCTCGGAGTATGGGACGTCATCATCACTCTTCTGAATTAATTATTCGAAGTCAGGTGGTATTTTGTTTGAGCACTCAGACTGTAAGTAGGCTGTTTATGTTCTCTTATTGGCAACGTTACGTAGCGCTCTGTACGAAAATCACTGGCTGTGCTGTGTGCGGTCTGTGGCTAGTTTGCATTGTTGTCTGCTATTGTAGTGTTGGGCAGCTGGATGTTAACAGCGCGTAGCGTTGCGCAGTTGGAGGTGAGCCGCAGCAGTGGTGGATGTGGGGAGAGAAATGGCGCAGTTTTGAAATTTGTAAGACTGGATGTCATGAACTGCTATGTATATTATGATTTTTCAACACTATTAAGGTAAATACATTGTTTGTTCTCTATTAAAATCTTTCATTTGCTAACTATGCCTATCAGTAGTTAGTGGCTTCCGTAGTTTGAATCTTTTATTTATCTGGCAGTAGTGGCGCTCGCTATATTGCAGTAGTTCGAGTAACGAAGATTTTTGTGAGGTAAGTGATTTGTGAAAGGTATAGGTTAATGTTAGTCAGGGCCATTCTTTTGTAGGGAGTTTTGGAAGTCAGATTGCGTTGCGCTAAAAATATTGTGTGTCAGTTTAAGCACAGTCCTGTATAATTTTTCTAAGGGAACGTTTCAAGACTGCGTTGCACTAGAATATTGTGGGTCAGTGTTGACATGGTAAGAAAAAGTAAAGAGAAAATAGGCTCCGTACGTTGAGTTTCACTCAGCTGTTTCAGAATCAAATAATGCAGAAGTTTCATCTTGTCAGTCATTCTGCAATTTAAGTACAGACAGACTCATTTAAATAAAGAAGTTTCAGTTGCTTGACTTTGAAAGAGTTCACAGAATGTTGTTTTAAAGAAATAACTACAACGAATATGGGCCGCAGTGTCACTTGTTTTGTGGAATTTGATCAAAAAGGATGACGTGCAGTAGTAAATATGTATGTTACAGTAGAGAAGAAACACGATGAACAGTCTGTGACCATAACAAAAACTGAGGCGAAATAAATACTTTACGACCGTTCATTGTGGAAAGTACTATAAACATTCTTATGCGAACTGTACATTATCAAGTTTCTAAATCTTCTAGGGAAGAAATAGATGAAGTTCATGGTATTAACACAGACGACTGTTCCGTCAAGATTCAGGTGTATTGAATAGTAGGCATCAAATATCAGTTATTGCGAAATCTGCTGAAGTGAAACATTGAGGTAATAGTGGATGTATAAGGAAGGGGCAGTCAAATGAAGACGAGACAGATGGAGAATAGAAGTGGCCAGATGAGAGAGAGACCCCGCGCACTGACTGTCACGCACAAACTTAACAATGCGTGTAGACAGTTCTTCCGTTTTGGGAATCAAGAACGTCGAAGATTTTTGCGTGCTATCGACATTGATGTCGCAGAATTGCAAGACTTTCGAGAATTTTTTAGTTTCAATTCTGACAACGACTCGCAAATGACAAAAGAAATAAGTTTTTCGTGTGATATAAATTCAAATTAATAACTGTATAATTTTTTGCCCTTTTTGCTTTGAAAACTTGATTCATGAATCCATGTCAACTGGACTTGATAGGCTTTAATGAGTGATTTTTCTACATTCAAAACTTAAAAAGGGTTTTGAGCACTATGGGACTTAACATCTATGGTCAGCAGTCCCCTAGAACTTAGAACTACTTAAACCTAAATAACCTAAGGAGAGCACACAACACCCAGCCATCACGAGGCAGAGAAAATCCCTGACCCAGCCGGGAATCGAACACGGGAACACGGGCGTGGGAAGCGAGAACGCTGCCGCACTACATTCAAAACTTAAATGGCTCTATGTTTTGGGTGCATCAACTTAGAAGCTTACATTTACTATACCGCCGAGGAATGCAACGTGTCATAAATTTCGATTTCATATGTCCACCCGTTTCCGAGAAAAAGGAGTCCTAACAGGCGGTCTGACAGACAGTGTGATACGAAATGATAAAATCATTTGTGTGTGTGACATAATCACAAATTAAAATTTTTGGGATTTCTTTTTCCTTTTGTTATACTATGAAACCTTCCTTCTTGCTAAATTTCATGATTTTAGGTTATGGGAAGTACCCTTAAGGTTTTAACGAGTGAGATTTCGAGGATTAAAATATGTGACATAAATGGGCGTAGCTTCTGATTGAATTGACTTAGAAGCTTAAATTTTTTACGTCGCCAAGGTGTTGTAGACCTTGTCATGTGACGTAAATTTCAAATTGACACGTTTACCCATTTCTGACAGAAAGCTTTTCCAGCAGTCGGACAGACAGGGAGACAGACGGATTGGCAACACGGTGATCATATAAGGGTTCCGTATCCACCTGTTGAGGTACGGAACCGTAAAGAGAAATTAAACTGTTTATTATTTCAAAAGTAATCGCTGTAACCACTGATATTAACACATTTATCTCACTGTGAGACAAGACGATTAAAGCCATCACGGGAAAATGTTTGCGTTTGCATACGTAACTATGTTTGTACCCACCAATGCTCATCTTCGTCCGAAGCTAATCGACGGCCATGAATTTCTTTCTTCAGGGAAGCAAAAATATGGAAATCGCATGGGGGGCAGATCGCGACTTTATGAGGGTGTATAAGGGCTACCTTGCAAAACTCCAGCAGCTTAGTTCAAACAACATTGCCAACATGTGGACCAGCTCACATGTGAAGCCCTTATACATCCTCCATGCATTCCAGATGTCTGCCCACGTGATTCCCAGATTTTCGGAGCCTTGAAGAAAGACATTCGTGGCAGTGGATTTGCATTGGACGAAGAGGTTCACGCCTGGGTACAATCATGGTTCCGTAGGCAACCGCAGCCATTTTTCCTTGAAGGCTTTGGCCGTCTTGCCTGTCGATGGGATAAACGTATTAACAGTCACGTAGATTGCTATTGGAGTAATGCACAGTTTACTTTCTATTTATCTATCTGCTTTGTTTTTATTTGAATGGCCTTTATAGATTTGGTGCAGTGCTTAATCAGCCACAGCACTGTGATCTTTTGGGAAAGTATATTTCTATTTTGTAGTTGGCAATTTGTAGCATTCTATAGAACACATCCTGTGTCGTAATATGACTGTAGACAAATTGTGTCTTAATTATCCGAAATTGATGAAAAAGACAGTAAAATGTGTGAGGTGGCATAGATAAGATTGAACATTAAAAATTCGGAACCACTTCGTGAGCGGAAAAGCTGCCGACAGTCGTTACGGTCTGACAAGTTAGCATAACTTACTGGCAGCAATTGGGTGGTCGTCTGTGTGACGAATCGACGAGCCGTGAGCGTAGGCTACTGGCTGACGCAGAAGCGGCGATGTGTGGTGAAGTGTTCGTGGTGGATTTCGAAATACATCCACGACCACCGAATCTCAAATTTATCCACTTTACAACTTTTGTGACCCGTAAACCGTAAAAAAATAAATAAATAAATAAATAAAAATAAGAATAAAAAAGCGTTTGATGGGAAGAATATCTATCGGATTTAGAGTTTAGCAGAGATGTATGAAATTTATTTTCCCACTGAAAGGTAAAATTAAACCGGACGAGAACAAACCCATTGATCTCAATAGAGATGACGTTATGGAACTGCTTTTTGATTTTCCATTTATTATTTGTTTCACAAGTTCCCATCATACATGTAAATGTATCCTCGTGTGGAGGTGAGTATATAATCAACGACCTAGTTCTGGACAAGCTAATTTCGTTCATTGCGGTATCGGTAATATGAAAAGTCTGCTTTTGCCCAATAGGGAAGATCGATTATTTTAGTGCAAAGAACGTGAAAGGAATACCGGAAGTACAAATATCTGATTTATTTCTTCTCCTCCAGTACGGCTTCCTCATGCGGCGAACTGTTCACTGTCTTTAACAATATACTAATAGCAGTGTGTTTCGCAAAATAATGATTGTTGTCTGTGAATTACGACGAATGCTAGGTATGTTTGGGGTCATCTTTATTGTCCTTTTCGCAGTTAAAAAGTGGCCTGCCAATGTCGTCTTGTCTCTGCTACCTCACACGTATCTCCCAATACCGTGCAGTTCACGTAGTGTTTTTGAGAGCATTAGTACATTACCGGTTCATTATCTTAAAAACAATAGATTTTCTTCATTGAACAAATATTATGACTATAAGAATTGTTTACTCTCTTCTTTATCAACGTAACACTTTAGTTTTAAGTGTTTCAATAAATGTACTCGCAGTTGCGAATACGAGCAACCGTGACCTGTATGAGGGAATGACGACACTGGAAATTTGTACGGGACCGGAACACGGTCCGGAATTTTGCGTTCTACGCGAGCGACCACCTTAACCGCTTTGGGTATCCCTATACGACTCACAGTCAGACACGGTGCCACATGCGAATAAATACGATATTTCAGTGCCTGTGTTGTTAAGAAAAACTTTGGAATGCTCCTCTGGCGTGTATGCGTGTTCGAAGGAACAGGCTGCGGGGACTGCAGCCGTTATGAATTACTTGAAACGTATTCGCAGTTGTGTGTGTGTGTGTGTGTGTGTGTGTGTGAAAGTAGAAGAGCCGTGGGGAGAGTTGTTTAGCAACGTAGAGACTGGCCGCGGATATCTGATGTTCCACCCCTTTACCTGCTGCAAGTCGACTCGTGTGTGCGCTAGCTCGCATATGCCGATAATGGTCCGCATTCGTAGAAAGCCCGTATCGGAAATCGATAGCCACGAGCAACGGTAGCGCCCGGGAGGCCTATACGAGGGGTACTGGTGCGTGCCGCGGCCCAGGCCTGCCCTGCCCTCTGCTGTCCTGGAGCCCACGCGCCACATCCCCTACCCCTCTCCCTCCCTTCGCTGAGCTGCCGGTGGCAGAGGGACGAAAATACGGCGAGAAGCATTCTTCCGTTTGTCAGGTGGCACGTTTACTCTTCCTCTGTGGTCTACTTCGCAGCAGAACTTTCATTCCAGAACTCGCCAGCAATCTATATGAGCATGATACATTACGGCCAGGAAAGGTCTGAAGCAAGACGAATCCATTCACTGTTTCAGGATCCTCGTAACAAAATTAAAATAAAATAAAAAAGGGGGGGGGGCAAGTGCGAGCCGAACTCACGCAGTTAGGGCTTCGTACGAATTTAATTCTGTATTCTGCATGTATGCGGGGTGAACACCGGCAAAACTGGAGGTACGGATTCCTGAAAAACGTCATACGAACATATGTCCGAAACTGGACTGTGTGCTTGCACTGGCAACGAATCATCCCGGAACACAGTACGATCTGTGTCGCCTCCACATCACAAGTGATGTCCAAAGTGGCCTCCACTGGATGCAGTGCACACGTCCACACGTCGCGTCACGGATTGCCGCGGTCTTTCGCACGTTCCGGCCTCTCTACGAAAGCGTCACAGACGTCTGAACACGCTGTTGAAGGGTCTGCACACAAGCAACTACTTCAGCACACAAAACACTTGGGATGCCCTCGGAGGTGAAAATCCAGGCGGCTTAAGTCCTGTGATCCAGCACGCCATGCTACAGGTCTTCCGCGTCCTGCCCAACGCACAGGGAGCTTTTGGTAGGGTTCGTCTCAGTACCCTGCAGAACCCGGTCCTCCAAATCAGTCTGCCGCCTCCCTGCGTCTCTCTGAAAGCACTCACGATCACATAAAGGCCCAAAAAGGGTTTGAAATGATGCGTGGTGTGGTTGCTGTATGCGACGGTACTTGTTTTGGTATAGCCGTGCTGCCCCTCTCTCTGGCCCTACACAGACACCATGTCAGCTCGTTCCCGCCATGGCTACCGGACAATTCTGCTACTTAAGTACGCTGCGTCAATCACTCATCCTGCAAGCTGCAGTGGTCAGCTCCATCTACATGGACATATGTTCGTGGACCTTCTTTCCTCCGTTTGCAGTCAGGAATCCGTCCCTGCCGTTTGTCGGTTTTATTAATGTTTGCCCTGTATAGTTCATCCATCCTGGGAGTAGAGAATCTCAACGATTTTCGCCCGTTATCGATACAGATAGTGACAAGACATTCGTCGTGGGAATCTGAAGACCATATCAAAACATCTGCTCTACCTCCTCAGACTAGCCCAGACATACAAAAAGCTTCAGTTTGTATATGTTGAGAAAGACAATTTAATGATAGATTTTTATTTACTCGCTAAAGCGTGACAAACAACTTATGTTTTATGTTTGCATGCAGTAAAGTTCGTCTACAGGTATCATGCTTTTGACGGATGATGAATGCAATGTATGTTCAGATACAAAAGGATGTTTTTATGTGATAAGTTACAATTAAACAAGTTTTAGATTTTTTGCGATACTTGTACTGTGAAACCTTGCTTCTTCCTGAATTTCACCAGGTCAGCGGGAAGTACCCTACAGGTTATGATAAGTGAGTTTTCGAGTATCAATAAATGTTCATAAATGGCCGGATCTTTTTATTGCATTGACTTAGAAGCGTAAAATTTTTACACCCCCAAGGGACCATAGACTTTAATATGTGGCATAAATCTGAGCTTCGTACGTCTACCCATTCCTGAGTAAAAGGTCTCTTAACAGTCAAACAGACAGACAGATGGACAACAAACCTATCCTATAACCTTTCCATTTTTGTAGACGTGGAACCCTTGAAAAGGTGTGCCAAATGCGAGAAAAACACAGTATTACGGAGAAGAAATTTATTTGATATGAACTGCGTTTATGCCTCGAATATAAAGTTTTACTCACTGATCGTGTAGAGTCAGGAAAATGTGCTTGTAATAATTGATGTATGGAACTGTTAACACGAGAATACAGATTTCCACGCGTCATCTGGGAAATGGGGAAATGATTTTCAGAAAAACATTGTTGCCTACGTTTACAGTCCACACAGCTGTGACTCATAATTTACTACACAATGTATTTGAGCACTCCCAAACGTCCAATAATTCTCAAAAAATTTCTTTTATCACATAAATGCACGATGAAATTAACAGTAAACGGTTGTTTTTGTGCTGCAATACTGTCTGGAAAAATTTCTAGAAGTGGAATTGCCTTTCTTCGTTCAAGAAATAGTACCAGTTTCTCATGCCGCTCGCAATAATTCTAAATTAGGTAATGCATCACGGTACACACGAGTTTTGACCTAAGCAATGAGACATTGTAGGGAAACGATAAGAACATTAAAATATCAGAATTTAGAGTGTGAAATGTCATCCACCTGACGCTATTATTCTCACACAAAGGAAAAACCGGAACTTGATTTACATGCTCTTACGTGCGTCCTACGGATACTTTACATAGCTCGATTTATGTCACTTCGCCCATTAAGGTACTAAATATGAACACTTTAGCTTCAATGTACTATCCTGAAAACAGCGAAGATCATGGAGCATCAGCTCAGCACATCTTCCGCTTGCGGTGTCTTCCAATGCAATTTAATGCGAAACATATTCAAGAAAGGCGCGCATCTGAAAGACGCATGATAATGTACTAGGAGGGAAAGATAAACAAAAAATATGATGGCATAGGGAATTCAGCTGTAAGATGTTTATAAATTATAGTCATATGGAAAAATGAGATGAATTCGATAGACAGAATGTTCCAGGAAAAATGGTCAGTATTCGTGGAAATGACAGGAACGATCGTTTGAAACAAAAAGTCTTGTAAACATGGGCTCTAAAATGCTAACCTCACGGACCAGGAGCACTTCTGCATCTTCGATACTGTGAAACAAATCTCTTTTACTGCAAGCTCAATGCTTCCCACATTTTGAGAGATGGTTTTATGGACCAAAACAAAAATGTTCAGTAAACATTGGTTCTGAACTACGTACCTTACGAGCTATGACCACTTGCTTATCTTCGCTATTGTGAAACACATTTCTTCTACTCAGGACGTGTTCATAGCTCATGAGGTATGCAATTTAGAGCCGTTGTTTAATAGACTTCGAATGATCATTCCTGTCATATCCCTGAGTACCGACCAGTCCTTCTGTCACACCCTGTATAACCAGATGATTGGATAGTAAGTGAGCGAAGAAAGTTACTGCTGGATTACATGAGGTACGAAAATACCGAAACAAAGGTTAATGGATGGGAATTAAAAGTCGTTAGGAAAGACATGAATGAGTGTAGCCGAAGACTGTTGTGGAGGGAAACGGAATAAATTGCTTTACGTGTATCTATGAGGACATCTGTATGGCAGTGTAAAAAGCGATGATATCAGTTTGCTTTCCCACGACTCATCTCAAAATGTCCGCGGCTCGTGGTCTTGCGGTAGCGTTCTCGCTTCCCGCTCACGGGGCCTCGGATTCGATTCCTGGCGGACTCAGGGATTTTCTCTGCCTCGAAATGACTGGGTGTTGTGTGTTGGGTTCAAATGGCTCTGAGCACTATGGGACTAAACATCTGAGGTCATAAGTCCCCTAGAACTTAGAACTACTTAAACCCAACCAACCTAAGGACATCACACACATCCATGCCCGAGGCAGGATTCGAACCCGCGACCGTAGCAGTCGCGCGGTTCCTGACTGCAGCGCCTAGACCGCGCGCCGGCGCGGTCGGCGGTGTTGTGTGTCTTCCATCATCATTTCATCCTCATTCACTCTCAAGTCGCCGTAGTGGCGTTAAAGAACTTGTGGAGCGGCGGCCGAACCGCCCCGCGACGGGTCTCCCGGCCACCAATGCCATACGTTATTAATTAATCTAAAAGAGAAACAGTTCACTGTATGCAGATCGATCCTCCCGCAAAATCGTATTCGCAAAGAGAATGTTTCTTATCAGAATACTTCCCCATAGTCCCTTGTCGGATCTTAATATCTTTTCGACACTAAAATGTAGGTTTTCCTACTCAGCTCGTGGACGCCATCCTCAGGTCCTTAAATATCGGCGTGAACTGTGTTGCGGCGCTGAATAAACTCACTGTTGATTCTCTTCACCTTGTGCAATGCCAAACACTTCTGTCGTTATGTGAATTTCACAGTTTCCAAGTGTGATCACGTATTGTTTTTCAGATACTGTGTCGCCATGTTTAATTTTTGCCATGTCGTAAGTTCTTCACTTCATAGGAGTTTTATAATGTTATAGAGATAAGGGATTGCTGTTTTCTAGTTTTAAATTAATGTCTTATTTCTGCTGGACTTACGGAAATAGTTCTCATTCTATAATGTAACGTTTAAGTGCACGACACCTGCTGTACGCAGATGTTTAAAATTGTGGAATTCGTCCTAACCAATGCAAAGAGATCCCAAATGAGAAAGAAAACCAATTAAGAGAATTTTAATTTTTACTATTATAAAATATAAAATTTTCTGCACCGTGAGCATAAACGTTCTGTGTCAAAGAATAATTACTGTGAAACAATACTTTATATTGTAGACGGTTGCTCATTAAAGACACGATATTTCATATAGTGTCATGAACACCATACTGCATTATTTGGGCTTTTTCCGTTAGCACTAGTGAAGTTGCTACACCAAAAGTCAATTTTGAGTTATAAACAAAAGTTATTGTATTACGAAGATAATACATGCATCGATTGTATCGCAGCTGTACTTGTTGCAAGAATACAGTTGCAAAGGAAAGAAAATTAAGTTCTGTCCTCATTAAGCGGTGCTAAGAAGAAGAAAAGTCCAATACTTTAAAATCAAGGAGACACAGTAAAGAACTAAGAGGTGAAACATCGTTGTTATGAAAAGACGTCGGAAGAATTTTCCTCACGCGCGGAAGTAAAATCACTGCGCGAGTCATTGGTCAGAAAATATAAGAAACTTTACGCAATTTTACTGAAATACGTGGATTCCAAAATTGACCCAGGGATCCATTTAAAGGGTGTTGTAATATACGTCTTACTTTCCGAAGTCAGTCACACCATTGTATCAGGACCTATACTGGTAACACAGAATAAGTCGGTCAAAAAGGAAGGCGGAAACAGACGTGGATTTTTCTGAATGAACCGTCCTGGTATTAATAAGAAATTATTTGGATGATCCAACCGCTAAATAATCCACAAAGCGTGATCGGAACTTTTGATCTCGAGTGCTAACAATCACGTGACAGCCACGTGTATCTCACGGGTATCCAGAAAAGGACGACGTTTGCTGGATTTGTTGCATCGTCTCAGGAGGTGACACGAACATTTACAGTAATAACCATCACGTCCATATTATCAGCCTTTTGAATGAGAAGATTTCCTCCGTCTGCACCACGGATGTTGCCTATCAAACCTATGTGGTATTCAACCTTACCACGAAACTGAAAAATACACTGTAGAACAATATAATGACAAATACTCAGGATAGTAGAACAGTTCAAACAATACATGTTATCGCTTTCTGTAAGCTATAAGGGAAACTGGTGGAGCTGTATAAGTATCATAAGCTATGGCGTTATGCGACCCGTCATATGAAGAAGTGTTGTAGGTTAGTTAGCCCTCATAATTGGGGTGGTTATCCGAAATTTATGGAAATGATCAAGTCATTTAATGTGTGAAATCATGAATATAATTAATTTTTATTGAAACTGGTTGGCCTCTGAGGGTTTCATTACTTCACCAGAGTTCAAATCACGTTGTGTGGGACCACGCAGGAAAGTGATATGTAAGATGGCCATTCCTTCTGCCATAGAAAATAACATTGCCACCAGCTGGTTGAGAGTCACTCTAAATATCGAATTATCCGATCTATATGACAAAAATTGAAATCACCACATTCTGCAACACCACTGGATTGTACAAAGTTTCTTTCTTCGCAATAGCCCAATTTATCTTACGAAAGCACTACTCTGAAGAACCATCTAGTTCAAGAGCAACAAAATTAAGGTAACTCTTGAGATACACATGATGCATATAGCCTGAAGTGTACAGTGCAGTGTAGTAAAGAAGAAATATTAGTCACTGAAAACGTGTTTCAATCTAACTTCTGCGTATGCAGTGCAGCCGCCTACACAACTGCGAAACACCAACGTAATTGACGATCTTGGTTAGTATGTGGATTCACAGCCTCCATGTATCTCGTAAAAGAAGAAGTTGTATATTTATATCGGTCATTTGCTGTAACATAATGCACCATGTCGCTTGAGATGTGGCATGAAACTCAAATTTTCAATCCACTTGTGAATAACAACATGCTCGGTATTCTATAAATCGAAAAAAGTGTGAAATATGTAAATGATCCATGTACAGTACAACCTGAGGACGAAGATATCATCCAATCGCTACAGCACCTCATCATTTCATGTGCAATCCACAAATAATACACTAGTAACATCAGTATGCACACTGAAGTTGTAATAACCTGTAGTAACTCTGCACAAGTCTATCGATACTTTATGTCCATGCATGTTGCATAGTTTGATGACATACCGAATAAGGATAGTTATGTATTACGTACTGAAATATATTATACCTAACACTACTTACGTTGTCAAAATGGCACAAGCCTAATGAAATTAATGTGAACAATTTTTAATTACACTGAGACAAAAATTACTTATTTATTTTAAAGCAGCATTAATTATGAAAAGTTCCAAGATCGATATACATAATCAAAGCTGGTCACTATTATGGAATATGCATTACACTTGTATTTCCAAGGACGAGATAGGGAACTGAGGCTTAGACATTATCAACACTGCACGTCCAACTTATAATTCACATTGAATTGGTGCAAAGATGTGTCATCACAGTCCTAATAATCGGAACGTGAACTGTGTCTTTTACATACACTTACATTTATCAGTGATTTACCCATGAAGTATAATTACAAGAGTAACTTACAGCTGTATAATAAACACATCCCATCATAAAAATTTATCAAATTACGCTACATGCATCGTAAATATTAACTGTGATGTGTCTTATGTGGTAGAAAACACTCAATATCTGGTTGTCCCACGTCGAAGTTTATTTAACATTTATTTTCATTCCACACAAAAATGCAAATCTTCCCAGCATTGACTCAGTGTGCCATTCTGACAAAGAAACAAATAAACGACAAGCAAAACATTTTTAATCAGTTAGTCTTTGTGGATGAAACCGACTAATCTAGGTCGCACAGAAGGAAATGACAGAAGTCAGTGAACTACGTTAGGGACGGAAAGTCTTATGTTCAACTAGCACTAGCCCCTATTCAGGTAGTGTGACAAAGTCCATTTGGTAGTATATGGACGGCAGCTATGGATCACAGCTCAACCGGCAGGGAGCAGCTAGGCACTGTCCTAACTACACGCCCAGTGAAGTGAAATCTGAATGCTTGAATGGCATGTGATTTACAAAGTGCAAGCAGAACTTCTGATTGTGGCGCTATTGACCGGAGTGAGTGCGTTGCTAGTCTCGAGGTGGATGCATATTTCCGTGGTGCCGGATTATTTAGGACACATTCGAGCTTGTTGCTACACAGTGCTGCCATATTGTGGCCATCAGGGCCTGACAAGGAAGTGTATCCTGGAGAACTGGGCCGTGGAAAGCTTTCAGACCACGCCTGTAGTGACGGTAGCTTTGGCTGCAGGCTAAGACCCTGGATAAATCATTCCTCCCCTCCAGAGGGGAGATAGTGGAGCCATCTTGATGTCAGAGGGAGATCCAGGCTCTTCCCGCACGAGGGATGAGATGGCAGTGCCAGCTCAAAGACTGAAGTCGTGGCGTCGACGGGGCATCAAAAGAAATGAGGAACCTCAGAGCTGTTGTCGCTTTCTGTGGTGTGGGCACCTCTGGTGGCTGAGTCCTTGTTCCCGAAACCATAGACGTGCAGGCGTGAAGAAGCTTCTGGACACTGGTCTAGATGGTCCACATGTGGCATAGTACTGGCCTGGAAAGGACCGATGAGGAATGCATCTGAAAAAAGAAAGAATACACTGTCATTGTTCTGGTCAGGCTCATCGCCACTTATTCTTCATATATGATGTCTCTTTGTGTACAAATTTCCGAGAGGCAGCATGATGAAGCCAGGGAAGTCTATCTGGTGGCCTGCACAGGTCGTCATGAGGCACAGCTGTGGCTGACTGAGGGAGGTGAGGCTACCCTGTAGGTGAACATCCTGCTGAAGACTCACGTCATATGGACCAAACCAATGTGGACCACAGGCCAACGGGCTGCATCTGGCCAAATTTTCTGTCTGAAAGTATGAGAATCGCATGAGATGGGCAACGTTCATTGAAAACAGTAATTGATGAAGTGTGTCCCTGCCGTGGTTGTGACTTGGGAAGAGTAAGTTGCATGAAACACCACAAAGTTCAATATCGAAGTCCAGAGATGTTTCTGGTGCAAAGCCTGGTGATGGTGATGGTGGCCACACACAACAGTGTTCGCTGGCCAGCCTATGGCGTTGAAGCTCCTGGTGGTGCTCAAGCAAGTCTCTGATTGATCAACCACAACCATGATCTTCATGTAGCCCAGAGAGCTCCCTCATT
The DNA here is from genome assembly GCF_021461385.2 of Schistocerca piceifrons. Lineage (NCBI taxonomy): Eukaryota > Metazoa > Arthropoda > Insecta > Orthoptera > Acrididae > Schistocerca > Schistocerca piceifrons. Next base: position 15,161,718 of record NC_060142.1, on the reverse strand, counting down.
TTGCTTAGAGAATCATCGGCACAAGCTAGACCTGGAGAGACATCCATAGAAATGTGAACCACGGCTGATGCTACTTTGCAGACAGGAGGTCCTTAGCCCCTCTGATAGCCCACAAGTGATGGAGCAAGAGAAAATACGTGGTTTCCACAGCGTGAAGGTTGGTTATCACACTCAAAGAATTTACCACCCTAACGGCAGCTTTATGGAGTGCAGGAAGTAGTACCGGAACTGAAAAATTAGTACGTGAATGTGTGGCAGTGACACCACTTAACACAGAAACTGACAAGCTGCAACGACTGTCAGAAGATAGTGTAGAAATATGTCCTGCGAACAGAGTGGACGTAAACTTGGTGTGTGCATACGCTCAGGTACTGGAAGCAAAACTGAAATGGTATCAGTCCGCAGATGAATGAATTTGTCCAGGAAAGGACTGAGTGCCAGTAGTGGCGCCACAGGGGAGTACTGCGAGAACATCTTACAGTGAAAGTTGAGAAATATGTTGTGCCCACTGGGTTTGTGGTGGTGCAAAATGAAATGAATGATATCAGACATGTTGCACTCAGAGAGCGCATGTTGGATAAGAACAAGCTGGGATGCCAGGAGCGTCAGGAGTGACGTCACAGACGTTGGAGTGTAAAGTTCAGCGTGAAGAATACGAGAAGGAGGCAAGGTTGGCATGGAGCCCTGTTAAGTCGTGGGGAAAAATTTGAATTTTTGCAGTGTGTAGGAGCGCTAGGAACTGGCAGGGAGTTGTGGTTTGCCTTTGAAGACGGCTAGGAATTTTTATTGTCCTTATGAGCATTGAGGGCGGGCAGAGAGTCGTGTAGCGTCCTGAAAGATGTGCATGAGCACCGAGGATTGACAAGGAGGCCAGTTTAGTAATGGAAGACGCCTGAGAATGTGTGATGGGCGCATGTGCACAAAAATCACCGCGTGAAGTGTAATAGGCATTAAGTTGGGATTTTAACTGAGCATTAGTTACGATACGTGGATCTGCATCATGATTCAGACGTTGAAGAACTTATACGGGTAGCCATGCAATAAATTCTGCCGACTGGTGGGTGGCAGCGGATTCTGGTGAAGGATATGTCGTGGACGCAGACGTAGCACATCATACTGATTTCCATTACCTGCTACACTGAGATGCCGTTGCTTCAGGAATGCCTAGTCCCGAGCGAGGTTTCCATCGCCAAACTGCTGATTAGTCTGAAAAAAAAAAACAAAGGTACATTCTGAACTATACAAACCTCCAGCAAAGTCTTAATTTGCTGACGAAATTTGTTAGAGTCAACTGCGCCATCTCCTTTATCTAGGAATGCTGGTGAACTAGTGTTTAGACGCTTAAAACTACCGTGACATGAGACTTTGGAAGGGATTTTTTAAGTTACTGAAAACTCTGTATTCGGGAAAACCATGGAAAATTTAAGAAACGACCGAGTAATTCATTTAGTTCATGTCTGGGATGGACGTTGTGGCGCAATCCCGAATCAAGGACTAGTCGCTGTGGAGATGGCTGATGTTTTCGTGCAGTTAACGAATACTTTCTGTCGATGTGTACACTGGACCTCTCCAAACTCTGTGTATACCGAATTCGCTTGAGTTTGCTTTCATGATCCCAAGTTGGTTACTTCTTATGGATACAGACAGTTTCATGTACTGGGTGAATGTGATCCATATGACATAATTAGGAACCATGTACGCGTCTGGATATGCGGGAGATAATCCTTATGGCATAATGTTTCAAAGCAAATAGATTATCGACCTGATGAAACGCGAGGCGAATGGGTCGCAGGTATTGGAGTTTGTGGGGCTCTGATCCAAAGTATATGCATACCATGCAGATATAAGCGCCAGCCAAAGGTGAGCTAAAAGCGTGCATTGAGCATCCTCAGTGGCTCTCATGATAAAAGATTGAAAGAAGTGTCTTCGTCATGGCATTGGCAGTGCTCTATATCGACCTCCGCACATGATGCAAACTGCATCGCAGCTGAATGTCGATCAGTCATGGCACGAGGGAAAATCGCTCATCCGGGAGGACGGGATCGATAACTGTTCTGTTCTCATACTATTCAGTTGAGTGATAGCTAGTGGCTCGGTGTTTGTTTGTAGATACTGTATGTTTGCCTGGATGTCTGTGAAATAGTGAGATGAACCATTTCTCATAGGAGAGTGCTTATGCATATGCAGGCCTGAGTTAATTGACTGGACACAATGTATCCAGGTAAATAGCATATAATGTGTGTGTACTAAGTTCATGTCTGAGTGTCTATGTCCATGACCGTCTCTCTCTCTCTCTCTCTCTCTCTCTCTCTCTCTCTCTCTCTCTCTCTCTCTCTGTGTGTGTGTGTGTGTGTGTGTGTGTGTGTGTGTATGTGTGTGTGTGTGTGTGTGTGTGTGTGTGTGTGGGTGGGTGTGTGGGTGGGTGGGTGTGCGCATGTATGTTTTGCTGCATCTGCTGCTAGTCACATTTCCCATATATTGTACGCGTGTATGTATTTTATGCAGATACAACATGGTTTTTGTAAAATAGGGAAAAATGAACTGCATAAAAAGCAAACAGTAAAAAATAACATATACATGGGAGACATATTATATATATCCTTCTTATTTAGTATGTGTATGTATGTAACAAGTATGATGTAAATTGATGTTATTGGTTTGAAATAGTGTCTATAAGTTTAGGTCATTTTAAAGTACCAAAAAATTAAATATTTTATTACAAAATAGCTTACAGTTTGGCATATCGACGTTAATACATACAGAAGAGCCGGGTCCTTTCAGTACAGAGTACAAATAAGTAGTTTCATGCAATTGTTACAGAGAGCAAAGGAGGAATGGAAAATTACTGATAATTTGTAATTATTATTCATAGCACACGTGATCCTCTCGCTGTGTTGATCACACCTCGAATGACGAATCTTATGCATTTGTTCTAGTAATAAAAGTAGGGGGCGAGGAGGGGTTGCCGGCCGGAGTGGTCGAGCGGTTCTAGGCGCTTCAGTCTGTAACCGCGCGACCGCTATGGTCGCTGGTTCGAATCCTGACTCGGGCATGGATGTGTGTGATGTCCTTAGGTTAGTTACATTTAAGTAGTTCTAAGTTCTAGGGGCTGATGACCGCAGCAGCTTCTAGGGGCTGATGACCGCAGCAGTTAAGTCCCATAGTGCTCAGAGCCATTTGAGCCATTTTTCGAGGAGGGGTTCCCCGCCTTTTTAATGTGTTCCCATTGACTCAGAGAACAAGGGTGAAGGGAGTGACCTCCACTTTCACTCCTACTGTGTCACAAACTTGCCAAAAATTAATGGACGTGGTATCACGTTACGCACTGACTATGACGGTAACACGCACAAGTTCCATAATGGCGCGTGCGACCGCGTGGCCAGTAACGGGGCAAGACAACGAGCCCAGTTACCTCAGGTGTAGCAGGCAGGACTCTGGAAGTGACCTTGAGGTAAGACCGTTATCTGTCCTCATAGCACCCTACAACTAGTAGCTGTCTGTGTTTACTTCACGGACAGCATGCCTAAAGAAAGCCAAGAGTTCCTGGCATGTTAATAGTGCCTGTACCAGAAGTAGTCTCGAATCTGAAAAATTAGCTTGCATCGGAAAGTGCAACTTAGGTTGTGCATCGACTACAGGCTGTTTTCGTCGCGTGACAGTAGTGTCAACATTTCAGCAGGTACCGACATATAAGCCCCGCAGTCGCTTTAATTGAAACGCGGAGAAATGGAGCGGACGCGGGAATGCCGTCGGTCGGGAGTAAAACACTGCTCTGCACGGCCTGCGCCAATATTGGAGCAGAGGGCGCGGCGCAAATTAGTTTCCGCAACGGATGCGGGAGTATTAGGGCCGCTCATCCGAGAGAAATGTGGCGCGGATAATGTGATTGCGAGTGAACGGCAGAGAGCCTGTTAAACCAAAGATTTACGGCTGGAATAACGCAGCACGGAGTAGTGGGAACGCCGGAGGCCTGGTAGCTGCCTGTGGAACTCCAGGAGAATTACAGAAATAGTATGGAACACCTTTTTAAAGCAACGAATTTTACTATATTTATTGAACGGCAACAGTCTCAAGCTAGTCACACATTATGACCACTTTCACATGAACCTTGTAGGCACGTTTGGATAAAAAACAAGACGTAATTATATTCTTAACCTAACTGTAATGTAACAACTAAACAATAAGGAGGAAGTGATTACATCAAATGTACAGCACTAAAGAACTAGTGACACCGAAACAAATTGCTGACCATCTGGAAAGTTTTGTACGTACAGTTTTGTAACAGCTTTGCGAAGTAAGAGCGCATGAAAGTATTTGAATTAAAAAGTCTCCCATTTTCAAAAGAGACATCAGCAATACAGTAGCAATTTGTGCCCATTCTAGTTTAGAATATGGAACTATAAAACTAAAATCCATAATCGTATAGATGCGTTGCACCAAACACATCAATAGGAATTCCTACGACGCTGGTAATTACGGGGAAGTACACTGATCAAAAATGGTTCAAATGGCTCTGAGCACTATGGGACTTAACCACTGTGGTCATCAGTCCCCTAGAACTTAGAACTACTTAAACCTAACTAACCTAAGGACATCACACACATCCATGCCCGAGGCAGGATTCGAACCTGCGACCGAAGCAGTCGCGCATTTCCGGACTGCGCGCCTAGAACCGCTAGACCACCGCGGCCGGCGAAGTACACTGATCACTGGCTCACAGTCTACCAGAAATTTCCCCTCATGTGAAGCTCTTTTCCGTCGTTCGATATCCACTTTTTTGCTCACTGCGGAAAAATACAAAACTGTCGTTCATTAGCGACCTGGTATTGGTTTGAAGTGGTCAGTTTTCATGCTACAGTCTGTGCTGCTACTGTGTGTACGCCGTGCTTACTGCATCCCGGAATCTCTTCGGATCTCTCCTGGGTAGTGATCTTCAGTTCCCAGCAGTCACCTACCTTCTCGTACAAAACATACAGTTATATCCAAGACTGTTTCAGGTAATAAACCACTACATAGAGTAACTACCAGACGACGCGGGTGGATGGTTTTTAATTGTCCTAAAGTCGAGCGTTTGTGGTGCCTCCTGACAACTCGTCGACTACCCTGGCATACAGTGCCTGATACAGTCTCACACTAAAACCAGTAGCGAAAGGGAGCAATGCACCCTCCTCCGGGAGTGTAATTTGTTCTAGCGGGTCGTGGCGACAGGTAGGTAATAATGATATCTTGATCTTCTTGTCTGGCACCAAATTTTTGGATGCGTTTGTAACTTACACCTTCCCGATGCGCCTATTCGATTGTGATATAAGTGACTATGATCACGTACGACAAATAAAATTTTACGGTGAGTAAGGCTATCGTTATCGAAAGAAACTAATACCAGCTAGAAAGATGAAACAGTACAACGGTTCCTTCTGAAGGCAGAATCTATTCTAAACCTAATATAAATATAATAATTTTGAAATACCTTCAGGGACTCACACCTAGTGAGTACGTGGCTGGCGACCACGGGGTCCCGAGCTGAGTCCTGGCATTGCTTCCACTTACTTATGCCAGGCTCCTCACTTTTATCTTTCCTATCTGGCCACCCTCGGCCAGCTCTTGTTCTTTTCCGACACTGATGCTATTAGGTTTCGAGGGCTAGGGGTCTCCATATCCAACCTATACTTCTACTGAGCCGAATATCTCCCGGGATAAGGAGATTACCTTCTATCAAGTGCCAACGGCCTTCTAGGAGGGCGGATGAGCGGCTAGAAGGAAGGCCACTCTCTTGCCCTTGGGGTGGTAAACTGCTCCTAAAGGCGGAGGAGCCACAAGTTGGCCAACGGCATAGAATGGAGAAGACAACGGGAAACCACTCCATTAAAGACCCATGCAGGTATACCAAGTGTCAACAGTTTATGATGGAAAGCTCTTTGGTTAAATTCTCCGGAGGTAAAATAGTCCCCCATTCGGATCTCCGGGCGGGGACAACTAAAGAGATACCAAAATCCAAAAGCATTAATGTAAGAAGGATAGCAACATGGAACGTCAACTCACTTCTTAAATGTGGTAAACTGGAAAACTTGAAAATGGAAATGAAACGAATGGATATTGATGTACTGGGAGTCTCAGAAATGAGATGGCCAAACGCTGGCGACTTTTGGTCATGGGATTACAGAATCATCCACACTGGAACAGCACAAGACAGTCCCGGGATTGCAGGAGTGGGAATTATCCTCAATAAAGAGATGGGGTTAAGAGTAAAAGGATTTGTTCAACATAGTGAGAGGATAATTTATGTCCGATTGGAAACTAAACCAAGAGACACAATCATAATCCAAGTATACATGCCAACTACGAGGCACGAGGATGATGAAATCGACATGATGTATGACCACCTTGAAGAAGTAATTGGCAGAATTAAAGGAGCTGAAAACCTTGTCATCATGGGAGATATGTATGCCGTTGTTGCGGAAGGTAAAGAAGAGGATGTGGCAGGGAATTTTGGATTAGGATTAAGAATTGAAAGAGGGGATAAACTTGTAGAATTCTGCCAAAGAAATAAACTTTGCATTACAAATACCTTCTTTAATCATCGTCCAAGAAGAAGATATACTTGGAAAATGCCTGGTGACATTAACAGATATCAAATTGACTTCATATTAGTGAAGCAAAGATTTAAAAACCAAGTTAAGGACAGCAGATCATATCCAGGCTGTGATGTGGAAAGTGACCACATACTCGTTATGATGACGACTGAACTAAAATTCAAGAACATTAAAAGAAGAAGTTCATGTAAATGGGATTTGACAAACCTGAAAAACGTAAATACACTGAAGCACTATCAACTAGAAACAGACAAGAAAACAAATACACAGGGTTGCAATGACATCCAAAGCAGCTGGGAAAAAATAAAAACTGGTATTTTAGAAGCAGCAGAAGAAGTAATAGGAAAAGAAAGGACAGAGAAAAGGAAGGAAAGGATCACTAATGACCTACTAAATATGATGGAAGAAAGAAGGAAATTAAAAAATTCTGTGAAGAAGGAAGACCAAGAGAAATACAAGAGCCTGAAAAATAGAATCAACAGAGAGGCAAAACAAGCAAGAGAAAAATATCTTGATGATCTCTGTATTTCAGTTGAGGACACCATGAGCAAGGGAAATATCGACAAGGCCTATAAATGTGTGAGACATTGCTTTGGAGACAGAAGAAACAAATGTAGGGCTGTGATGGATGAAAATGGCAACATGTTGGATGACGATGATGAAGCTGCAAGAAGATGGAAACAATATATAGGAAAAACTGTACAGCGGACCAGACCTGTCTGAAAACATCATGGAAGAAGAAACAGAAGCAGATGCACACAACATAGGTGAACCTATATTAAAGGTAGAGTTTGAACTAGCTCTGAAAAAATTGAAAAACAACAAATCGCCTGTTATAGACAATATCCCAGCCGAACTTCTGAAATCTGGAGGAGCAAAACTGAATCAGGAGTTGTATAATCTTGTTTTCAACATGTAGGAGCAGGGTAAAATTCCTACAGACTTTGAGAAAAACATTATGGTCCCCATTCCAAAGAAGGCAAGTGCTACAAGATGTGAAAATTATAGGACACTCAGCCTTGTTACTCACGCCTCTAAAATATTAACCTCAATTATCCTAAAACGCATAGAACAAAAAGTCGAAGCTACACTCTCCGAAGACCAGTTTGGATTCCGGAAAGATAGAGGAACCAGAGAAGCAATATTTGCTCTAAAACTAATAATAGAGAAACGACTAGATAAGAAGCTGAAAACATACATAGCTTTCGTAGATGTAGAGAAAGCCTTTGATAATGTTAAATGGGATAAGATGTTTGAGGTACTCAAAAAAGTAGGAGTAGACGAAAAAGATAGAAAAATGATATGGAACCTGTACAAAAACGAGACAGCAGTTATCCGTGGACGGACAAAACAAAAAGAGGTACAGATACAGAAAGGTGTCCGACAAGGTGGCGCACTATCCCCTGTTATCTTTAAAGTATACATTGAAGAGGCGCTGAAAAAAGTAAGGGAAAATTCACAGACAGGTGTAGTAATTCATGGCCAACGAATAGATATGATAAGATATGCAGATATATAGCTGTCCTGGCTGAAAGTGAAGAAGATCTTGTAGTCCTACTGAATAGAATGGATAAAGTTATGGGTGAATAATATAATATGAGAATTAATAAAGCAAAAACAAAAGTAATGGCATGCGGCAAAGAAGATCAAGTGAAAGTCCAAGTTCATGTAGGCAATAAACTGCTTGAACAAGTTGATTAATTTACTTATCTGGGCAGTAATATTACCAGGGATGGAAGGAGCAAGGCAGAAGTGAGAAGTAGAATAGCTCAAACAAAGGCTGCTTTTAACAAGAAGAAAAACATATGACCATCTTAGATCATCAGCCTTGAAACCAGGAAAAGATTTTTGAAATCATATGTGTGGAGTGTGGCATGCTATGGGTGTGAAACATGGACTCTCGGGACAGAGGAACAGCAGAAGCTAAATTCTTTTGAAATGTGGTGCTATAGAGGCATGCTCAAAATAAAATGGATCGACAAGGTCACAAACGAAGTGGTTCTCGAAAGAGCAGGTGAGAAGCTTCTGGAGTTTCATTGTTAAAAGAAGAGTGCAATTTACAGGCCATCTATCAAGACATAAAGGACTCCTGAACACAATCATAGAGGGATATGTCGAGGGAAGAAGACCAAGAGGAAGACCACGACTGAGGTTTATGGATCAAATCGTGGAAGATGTGGGATGTAACACCTATAAAGAAATGAAGAGAAAAGCTGAAAGACGCACAGAATGGAGACAAGCTGCCATTGTAGCTGTTGCAAACCAATCCTTGGATTGACCACTACAGAAGAAGAAGAGAAGAATTTTGAAATGGGTGGAATGTAGTGCAGCCGCTCTTGAATCACACAGGAGGTACAGGGTACCACGAAAAATTTAGCAAAAAGAAAATTCTGATTAGCAATAACAGGATAATTAAACGGTCGCCAGCCCACTAAGGCAATGAACATACGAAATCCTATCAACAGTAATGGAAAAGAAAATTAAGAAAATAATCGCCAGCGCAGCAACAGGAAGTTGTCACGTTTTTCCACAACATGACGATTCACGAGAAAATAAGTGAATCAGAGAGCACTGAATTGCAGTTACTGATTCTGAAAAACTAAATTTTGCAGGCAAAGTTAAATGAAGTTGTCTAAATAAGTGCAGCTTTGTTATGCAAGGAATGAGTTTCAGTAACCTTACTGTTAATTATTGAAAGCTTGAATCGATTTTACTGTAATAAAATGAGCAACAGATTTAATTTTAACATAAGAATGTACGTACTACGCCAGCAGAGGTCACTCGCTAAGCTAAGAACAGAATAAATGAAAATGCGCTCTCTTAGTTCGTGCTATATCTTTAGTTATTTGTTTTGCAGGTGAAATTTTACGTTACTTTAAGTGATTGGATTCAAAACTCAAAATTGCAAATTAGTTAACCCTTTATTTGCAGTACCAGAATGAAGTTACTGAGGCAGCAAAATTTAGAGTGAAACTAGTTGTTAGCAAACAAACAAAACTGGCAGTAAATAGTTAAGCAAGTTTCATATTTTTGACATTCAGTGATTGCATGTAAAGGAAGGAGACCCTGGTTGGTAATAATGTACGAGGGCAATGACAACACATGTGCCCCACAAGTTTTAGCTATTGAAGGTTATTATTAAAGAAAGTTTGTTATTAAACTTTGTTAAAGAAATGCCACTTTGCAATGCCTCTGAAATATTAGTTGTACTCTATCAGGTAACGATCTTACGCTATTATAGCTGTGCGAATGTCGAAGAATGTAGGCGACGACAACGACGAGCTGCTGCTGCTGCTGGTAGGGAACTACAAGTCGCCTCCGCATCTATGGTTAACTATGGAACAGGCAGTAGTTAGAACTACAGCTTGTTCCGCCTGTCAACTTCGACCGTGCTCTCAATATTTGCTGTCATATAAAGCAGAACCTGACCGCGGCTGCAGGAGCGCCTAACAAGCACGTCGTCACTCTTTCGTGACTCGAGCTGCTCTGCTTCCTCTTTGCTCGCAGCGCGAGAGAGGCACTTTGTACGCAAAGATAAACAACGACACTGCTTCGTTGCTGTCGATACATTAATGCAAAGTTCCCTTGCCGATTACCCAGCAATTTACAATATTTGCATGACAATTACAATCAATTATATATGTTCACAAATAAATACACTACTACGTCCATTATGTATTAAATAATGTTTCTGTAGTAAAGTTTACAGAGTGAGACATAGCAGTATATTATAAGTTATCAACAGGTATTAAAAGGCGAAAAATTTTGGATGGTGTAGAAGGTATTTTATATGCATTTTCCGTATCATATGTGCCTCACATTCTACGAGTTTCTCCTAAAAGGAAGCAGAGTCAGCGAATGTCCGAAGAAATACAAACGGAATTACTAATGCGTAAATCCATTCGGTTTCGTGTACGTAATTTGTGTCAATCACTCATTCTTCTTCTCATTAATTATAATAATTATATGTGGACACGTAATTCGTATGACAACAGTGTGTCATTATAACTAAAAACTCCATAGTGCACCATAACATATTTTAAACAACAAAATTACATGTTACAAAAAGGCATGACGTGTGAAATGGTTCATTTGTTACGAAAATTACATGTCATTACTACAAAAGAGAACGTAAGTAACACTGTTAAAGGTGCACAAAAGAATAAGTAAGAGGATAAGAAACAAGATAATAAATAAATCACTAGTTACAGGGTTTACTTTACAAAGTTGTCATAAATACCATAATCATTAACACATTGCGTTTCTCATTACGAGAGTTCATGTGTTTCAACGAAGCGTCGAGCTAAAAAAAAAGAAAACAAACAAAAAAACACTGCCTTCCACACGCGTATTTAAGAAGGAAGCCGCAGCGTCCTAAGTGCCCGTAGCAGCTCAGTCCAAACATGGCATTGTTGCGTGGGCCACAGCGGCACGCTTGCTCTCTCTGTTTGTGCAGTGGCATTCCAGAACGTCCACCTGCCTGCCGGCATGCTTTGAAAATTCACTGCCGATTAATCTCTAAGAGTCGTTATATTTCCATCACAGTGGATAACTCAACATTGTCCATATTCACACGTATACGCAGGCCTGACTGTCTCAGTGCATCGATGGTTGACTTACATAATTCATGGAATAAAACAATTGTTTTACAACTTATTATTTACAAAATTACAGATGATACATATACCAGACTGATGTTTATAGAAACTAGTCATGGCTTGGGATTTTCTTTCATTATAATTACTTTCAGAACAGTTACTCCCCGAGCTAAATTTCTCGTTACACTTTTTGGGAATTCGTTGATGACCGCCTGGTCCAAGAAATAAATTTGGAATAAATTTTGAAAATTACAATAATAATTAAGTTATCACTGGAAATTTTTTCTCAGATTAATCAGTTATTGACTGATAAAATTTCTAGTCCACAATGTTACGTAGATCTAATAGCATCCCAGAATTAGGAAAAGTTAAACAGTAAGCTTAATTATGAATGGATTTAAACTCTGAAATCTCATTATTGGTCTCGCCCGTTTCGTGCCTCGGTTTTCTTTTCTCGTAAACGTTCATTCTTCAACTCAATATAAGTGCCAGGTCGCGGAGGGAAATCAGTTATCTCTTCCAGAAAGCTCTTAGACTTATGGTCTAATAGCGTTTCCTCTGGAGTGAACCCTACAGATTCCAGCGTCAAAGCATCATAATCTTTTCAAAATCGTTTATATATTCGCCCTCCGTCCTGTGACTGAGGTGTCAATACGTTCGGCAAAGTCGCCCCCGTTCACGCAAGTACCGTCCCGCTAGATTTTCGGCCGGGCAATAGGCCGATATGTTTACCACTTCAACCTCATTGCTACCAAGATCTTCATTCCATAGTTTGGAAGTAAACTGTGCCCCATTATCGGACAAAATCGCTTTTGGATTTCCAATGTGCACAAAGTAATCGTTTGCAAGTTTGTTACAAACGGTTTTAGCTGTCGCTTTTCTTAACGGATAGAACTTAATGTACTTCGACGACTGCTAATATGCAGGAGAGATTACCAGAGGTCTTTGGCAGGGAGCCATAGAGGTCCGTGCACACTCTAGCACATCGTCAGGTATTAGGATGTGCATAGGACCACGATTTGTGCAGTTGGTCACTTTTACCCTCTGCCACGTATCGCAAGTCTTTATCCTATCCGTTATTCTCTTTAATACGTTATTAAAATACTCAACTTCAGCCATTTTCTCTTTACGTTTCCTTGGTCCGCTATGGCTAGGGCTAAGTGATAATAATCTGCCGTTTCTCAACTTTTCTACGTTTTCATTCTTGGTCTTCACTGTTTGCAAGCACCCGTTCTCACTTTGATGACGACACATATTTTTGCAATACTAACTGATCTTCCAACATGTTGTCAATATTTAGATTCCGCATACGGTAGTATTCCATCAGTCTCATCAGGCCGAGTAACAATTTCGTTAGGTTGGTACTAACTACTGACATCATCAGCTGTTTCATTAAAATTCATACTAATTTCGGCCTTATCGTTTGAAATGCACATCATTGTTTTATTGTTGCACTCAGTTAGTGCGTGGTATTTCAGTAGTCAATCTAAGCCAATTATTATCTCGGTGCTCAAATTTGGCAAGACGATAAATTCATGCTCAAATTATTCCCCTTGAGTATCGAAACAGACAAATATTTGGTGGGTTATACGTTTGCTATTCTTTCCGGTAGTCTTTAAGGGAGTCATGGTCTTTATTTAAACAAATCGAAAATTTTTCCGGACATTGCACTTAGCCGGGCCCCAGTATCAATGAAAACGGGCATTTGTAGGCCGTGCATATCGACGGGCACTACTATTTGTCTACACTCGTCTGTTTCTAGTTCTTGGTTTTCCCCTGACAAATTTTCATCCACATGAAAGTCTTTCCAGATAAATCCATCTGGCTCTGTTACCGATAGCGGTGCATCTGGTGGTTTTTTAATTTTCTGTTTTTGAACGTTCTTAATTTCTGTCTGCCTGTCCTATGGTTGTTGAAGCCGTTTTGACCCCATGAGTGTAACCTTTTTATCAATTTCTTCGATTAATGAACCTTGTTTTACTTACAATTCGCTAACTGTCAAGCCAGGTAATTTCTTTTTTCGGAAAGGTGGCATCATTCCTCAAATTACTTGGAGAAATGTGCTCTGTGTCCGCTTGTAGTTCTCCCGAGGTCACGCAAGACGCAACTCTCTCGTCAGACTGTGGCATCAGCCTCAACGTTGTCAATGTAGCCTAATCCACGTGGCTTTATTAATCGTACCTGGTCATCATCCTCTGAAGCTTAGGACTAACGTCGCTGGGGTTGGCTTCTTCAATTACTGCATTTGGGCTAGCCTGTCTCTTCGATACAGAGCATTCCGTTTCTTCACAAACGCTAATTTCATGCGGGCTGAGATGTGTCAAATATTGTCCGCTCTCCCAATGAGCACACCTCCCATACATCCTCTATAATTCTTCAGTTCGTCGTATATTCGACCGAACTGACGTAGCCACACCGTCACGCTTTCCGCGTTGCCCTTCGCGTTAACTGAAGTTTTTCCCGGATTCGGATTGGTTAATTCCGCCGGCGAATTATACTGTATTAGAACCTGTGATACCGTTGTTACTTAACACCCACCGCCTCTTTCGTGATGAAAAGTAGGCCTACTCTATATTTTCACCGTCATTACGGACGTGATCGTTTTGTCGACTGCCGTTTCAACTTCAGTTATTGTTACCGCGCCTGCGTTAGTCGTTCTGTCTTCTTGCACAAACACCCATCGCCGATTTATCCATTAGGATCTGCACAAGCGATGTTGCCTAGGCTTTCTTCTGGGTCCCCAACGTCTTCCAACGCCCCGTTGTGTCGCAAACCATCGCGGTTAATCGTTTCTCACATTAAGTGCGACAGGCCCGTTTCTATCAGCCTGTCGCAGTTGCTGATTTTGCTCCTGCCTTCTGTCATTCTGCTAAGAACCACGTACCACAATCACTTGATACTGCGCTGTGCCATTTCTACCATTATTGTCCTCACTTTGACTCTTATTGTTGTAGTAGTGGTAGGTCACCAGTCCCTTAGAACTACTTAAACATAACTAACCTAGGGACATCATACACATCTATAAATTGCTTTATTATTCCAGTCTCCGATCACAAATTAATTCTTTAGACGATTACCGGTTTCAGTCTGTAATGACCATCCTCAGATCTTTTTTACACTATGTACTAAAGTGATACGGTCATAATGGCATCGTCAAAACATACAAATATAATCAGCATAGCATCGTCACATAGATTTCAAATATGGTGTAGAATAGGACACATCGTCCACATAGTGCTTATTGCTCAGAATGCAGTACTTGTTCAGTAACTAATGCCCACGTACTTCTTTGAATCATCTGGATGCTTCTTCCACAACTCCCAACAATCTCCTACTCAGTCGGTCGATCACGCAAATACTCTAATTTGCGGAATTTTCTCAAAATACTTTCACTGAGCAGCGCGAGTTTGCGTTGTAAGATTCTACATCTACATCTACATTTATACTCCACAAGCCACTCAACGGTGTGTGGCGGAGGGCACTTTAAGTGCCACTGCCATTACCTCCCTTTCCTGTTCCAGTTGCGTATGGTTCGCGAGAAGAGCGACTGCCGGAAAGCCTCCGTGCGCGCTCGAATCTCTCTCATTTTACATTAGTGATCTCCTCGGGAGGTATAAGTAGGGGGAGCAATATATTCGATACCTCATCCAGAAACTCACCCTCTCGAAACCTGGACAGCAAACTACACCGCGATGCAGAGCGCCTCTCTTTCAGAGTCTGCCACTCGAGTTTGCTAAACATCTCCGCAACGCTATCAGGCTTACCAAATAACCCTGTGACGAAACGCGCCGCTCTTCTTTGGATCTTCTCTATCTCCTCTGTCAGCCCGACCTGGTACGGATCCCACACTGATGAGCACTACTCAAGTACAGGTCGAACGAGTGTTTTGTAAGCCACCTCCTTTGTTGATGGACTACATTTTCTAAGGACTTTCCCAATGAATCTCAACCTGGCACCCGCCTTACCAACAATTAATTTTATGTGATCATTCCACTTCAAATCGTTCCGTACGCATACTCCCAGATATTTCACAAAAGTAACTGTTACCAGTGTTTGTTCCGCTATCATAAGGGTCAGTTGCCACTCCCTGCACCAAGTGCCTATCCGCTGCAGATTTCCCTGCATTTTGCTGCAATTTTCTAATGCTGCAACTTCTCTGTATACTACAGCATCATCCGCGAAAAGCCGCATGGAACTTCCGACACTATCTACTAGGTCATTTATATATATATTGTGAAAAGCAATGGTCCCATAACATTCCCCTGTGGCACGCCAGTGGTTACTTTAACGTCTGCAGACGTCTCTCCACTGAGAACAACATGCTGTGTTCTGTTTGCTAAAAAATCTCCAATCCAGCCACACAGCTGGTTTGATATTCCGTAGGCTCTTACTTTGTTTATCAGGCGACAGTGCGGAACTGTATCGAACGCCTTCCGGAAGTCAAGGAAAATGGCATCTACCTGGGAGCCTGTATCTAATATTTTCTGGGTCTCGTGAACAAATAAAGCGAGTTGGGTCTCACACGATCGCTGTTTCCGGAATCCGTGTTGATTCCTACAGAGTAGATTCTGGGTTTCCAGAAATGACATGATACACGAGCAAAAAACATGACTCTACGAAATCGTGTCCTACACTCCCTTGCTTCTGGTCTGACTAATATTCTTTCAAGGCTACATTCTTTAATTCTTGAAAGTTCAAGTTCACAACATGAAGATTTTAAGATCCAACGCTAAGCCTCACCCGCTAGCACGTCGATTACTGCGTTAATTTTTCTCTTATCCGTCCAGGATTCGGGCAGTACCGTTTCGCAATTTTAAATGAAGTCGGTAGCGCGCAATCCACCCTGCTTTTCGAGGGGACCGCTGAGATTTCAGTATTACGTGCGTGGCATGACACACAGTGCTTCTTTTCGTCTAACGTCTTTCCTAGTTCGGTTACTTCGTAACTACTTGGCAAGTGGTTGTAGCTAACGTATACAGTTCCCTCTTATCACACGTAGTCGACTGTTTCTCTATCTAAGTTTGATACTGAAGTTCGCAAATTCGCAACCTTTTCACCATCGTCTTTACGCGCTAATTCTTTCATTTCAATTACTTTATTTTCAGTAATTGGATCAACAGTCTGTTCCAGATTCTGTTCGGTCCTCTCTACTTCCGTCTCAGAACGACTATTTATGCTTCCTATTTTTTCACTGGACCTCTGTCACATTCTGCTTAACATTACCGATTTCGATAGTCATTACAATTATTTATTTCTTGATTTCGTCCCTTTTTCAGTTAACAACTTCAGTATTATTTTCAGCAATATTGATTGCTTTGTTCTGATCATCCATTTTTCTTGATTTTGCACCAGCTTTACTGTTAATTGTTTCGGACTGATCTTTTATTGACTCGGATTGAGCATTAATGTTAGGATTAACTGATTCGGATTGAGTTTTCATTGATTCGGACTGAGAATCAATTTCACTGATCAACATGCACAACAAATAGTTTATGTTTCGAGATGTTAGGATTTTTGACTCTGCTTCTTTCTTTATGGTTTCCTCGTATCTATCGTCAATGGCTTCGGTTTTGATTTTTATTCCGAATTCGTAGCATCTGCGAATGCCAGGAATTCTATCGTTGCCAGTTCCTGCGTTTCAACGCTAGCGTCTGTGATGCTAGCCGGTGGTTGCTCAACAGTGGGTTCCGCTGGCAGCGTTCTCCTTTGTTCTGTCGATTCTTCCGCGTTCGGTACAATCAAATTATCAGTTTCATTTATGTTCATCATGTTGCCTGTTTTACTTATTGATGGAGATTTAGAAATTTTGCGGCTTATTTACACCATTTACTATTGCTGTGTGTGAGCGACTTTATTCTTAGTGAAAGGGATCAACTAGCTACGAATCTGCACAAAACGAAATTCGTCCCTGGAACAATACCAAACCGATATTGTTCTGCCACTAGCGTCGCCACGTGTAACCTCTCCCTCTTCCTAATCGGCCTATTGGGTATCGATGTAAATGACCATGATTGCGTATAGCTAATGAAATTTTACTGAGAGTAAGGCTATCGTTATTGAAGGAAAGTATTACATGTTAGTGGGAGGAAAGTGGACAACGGGCGGTTCTGAAGGAAGCATCTATTCTAAACCTGATTTAAAGACTGATAATAATTTTGAACTGGGTGGAATTCAGTGTAATCGCACACAAAGAGGAAAAGAGTGTGCCATATAATATTTAATACACAAATACTGATTAAAAGAAAGCATATTAAAACGGTCGCTAGCCCACTAGGACAATGAATATCCAAAATCCTAAGAAGGTAATGGGAAATAAAATTAAGAAAATAATCACTGGCACAGCAACAGAAGATTTTTGCGCTTTTCCACAACATGATAGTTCACGAGAAAATACATGAATCAGAAAGCACTGAGTTTGCAGTTACTTATTCTGAAAAACGAAATTTTTAAAGCAAAGTTAAATGAAGTTGTTGATTAAATAAATGACTGACTATAGCTGGAAGTTGGTTACGTAAGAAATGACTCTCAGTAACCTCATCTTATCGCAGTGCAACATTTGGAAGAAGGCAAGTAATTTACTGTTATTTATTGAAAGACTGAATTCAATTACTGTAAGCAAATGAGCAACTGATTTATTTGTGAAATAAGAACAATAAAATATCTACCACGGCAGCGGAAGTCACTAGCTAAGCTAACTACAGAATAAATTACTCAGAATTACAAATTAGTTAAGCCTGTGTTATGCAATACCAGAATGGACAGTTACTGGGACAGCAAAATTTCGACTCAAACTGGTCATTAGCAAACAAACAAAACTGGCAGTAAAAAATGAATCATATTTCATTGCATTTGAAGGAAAGGAACTGTTGTTGATTATACTGCCTGCGGACATTGACAACACAGATGCCCTACAAGTTTTAACTACTGCAGCGTATCGTTGGAGAAAGATAGTCATTAAAGTTTATTTAAGAGACGTCACTAAGTAATACCTGTACAGTATTAGTTATACTTTGTTAGTTAACAGTCTTATGATGCTGTACTGTGGAGAAAACAAAGAATGTAGTGGACGACAACGGTGAGCTGCCGCTGCTGCTGGTTTAGAACCACGAGTCATCTCCAAAGTCATGGGAAAATGATGCAACATGCAATAGCTAGAATTACAGCTCTCTGCAACTGTCATTTCTGACCGTGCTCTCAATACTCGCTCGTTAATAAAACACATGCACCTACATTGGCGCGATCATAAATGCACACCGGGCCTGCGGGAGCACCTAGAAAACACTTTTGCTCTCTTTCAAGATTCAAGCTGCTTTTATTCTCTGTGTGCTCGCAGCGCGACAGAGATTCTCTATACGCAAAGGTAAGCAACGGTACAGATACTGTAATTTCGTTGTTGCTGTCCATACATTCAATCAAACTTCCATTGACAATTACCCGTCGACTTACAATATGTACATTATAATTACAGTCAGTTACACATGTTCACAAAGAAACACTATTATATGACTTACGTATTAAAAATGTAGCTTTTGCAATAATGCTTACAGTTTCAGAAATAGCAGTATATTACAGGTTATCAACAAGTATTAACCAGAGAAAAATTTTGGATAGTGCAGAAGATATTTTATCCGCATTTTTGGTGTTACACACTGAAGGGAGTACCTCCACAATACAGTTTAGGGTGAGTTATGGAAAACAGATATTGTTGTCTATTAGCACGACGCTTGCTGACGTTCCAGTCACGTGACTCACTGTAGGGGAGCTGCGCACAGTCTTCACCTTAGCAGGTGTCACTAATTCAGCTGCCTTAGAGTGTATGACAAGGAGATAACCAGCTTGCGACAGGTGGGACGTCTACTCAAGTGTTGTATTTAGGTTCCAAAGTGTACTTCTTTTCGACTGTGAAACGACACACCCAGATTGTATCTCACGATAAGTCCTTACTCCAGAAGAATCTTCGAATGAACTGTAAGCAGAGTGGTGAAACTACCGTAGGGTACCGCAGACTATCATAAGTAAGTGTAGACTGCAGTAGTTTCCCTGGTAGCTTTGGTACTTAGGGTCGCACCTGCATTACCTGTGCGTTACATGTGTTACATACTTGTCGGGTTTTACCTAATAACTGTCTCGTTGTTTACGATATGTGATCAGTGTATTACTAGATTCCCCAAAAAACCGCGACTGGTGAAGCATCTAGAAACTGGGTAAGGATATATAAAGGGCCAGGAAACCTAAGGAATATTTCCGTCCTACGTAATTATCCTCATGTCTGTTATTTAAAAATAAACACTATATATAGCGAAATTGAAGCAGTCACTGTTTCATTCAGGTTTTATTTGAAAATTTTGGAAATTTTTCGTAAGATCTTATGTGACCAAACTGCTGGGGTCATCGGTCTCTAAGCTTATGCACTACTTCATCCAACTTAAACTAACTTAGGACAACACACACCCATGCCCGAGGGAGGACTCGAACCTCCGACGGGGGTAGCCGCATGGACCGTGACATGGCGTCCCTGACCGATCGGATACCCCACGCAGCTTTTGTTTGAATACTGTTGATTTGTCACAGAGGGATGGTGTTGAAAAAAATACAGATTTATCATACAGCGCTAGATCACGCAATTTTCTTAACCATAAGATAAAATAAAAACTGCAAAACAACAATATATCAGCGAGGTGGCGCAGTGGTTAGCACACTGGACTCGCATTCGGGAGGACGACGGTTCAATCCCGCGTCCGGCCATCCTGATTTAGGTTTTCCGTGATTTCCCTAAACCGCTCCAGGCAAATGCCGGGATGGTTCCTCTGAAAGGGCACGGCCGACTTCCTTCCCCATCCTTCCCTAATCCAATGAGACCGATGACCAACAATATATCAGACATCACTTCAATGCTTCATCGAACTTACATAAATCGTCATGTTAGAAAGGATTCCGCAAACAGTTGGTACAACTCTTGCTCATTAAAACACAAACAGTTTTGCAGCCTAGAGCTTCATCATCAGGTGCAACAACCTTAAAAGGTCATATGCATACCAACTGCTCCTAGTCAAAATTTACTATTCAGCGAATATTGTCAATACTATGGCGAGAGAAATGTATCGAAGATGTGATTCATTGCTGGTGGGTGAATCATACGGTTACAGGGTCATGTTACAAAATATGTCCTCACTGGTGTGACGGCATGGCAACGCAGTGTTGGGCATAGTAAAAGCCAACCCACGGTACATGAAACCCCCTTCAAATCTTCTGAAAGCAGCAACAGAGCATCACGTGACTGTGGAAGCTGCTCACAATGCTCACATGTGACGGAAAAGAAAACTCTCTGGGAAATACGACGTATTTCTCCCAAAAGCATAGTGTGGATTATAGTATGTACGGAAGTACGTATATGGGCACATTTTTACTCCACCAGCGTGCGATATTGGTATAGATGTGTAACTGATAAGACTACTGCGATGTATTCTCGACCATACATTGTACAGTGGCTTGCATTGTATCTTACATGTGGAATGTTCGTAGATGATGGAGTTGTCTGCAAGCAGGGGGGAAGGCCTATGGTGAAGTTCGTTGTTGACCTGTATTGCACACTGTTAGAAATCTAAATCCCGGATGATATCATCGGAAACATTAACTCCCGTAAAATTTCTAGTACGTAGTAAGCATCTCGAGCAAGCTGAACCAGAATGACTACGTCAGGTTTAGATGGTTCAAATGGCTCTGAGCACTATGGGACTCGACTGCTGAGGTCATTAGTCCCCTAGAACTTAGAACTAGTTAAACCTAACTAACCTAAGGACATCACAAACATCCATGCCCGAGGCAGGATTCGAACCTGCGACCGTAGCGGTCTTGCGGTTCCAGACTGCAGCGCCTTTAACCGCACGGCCACTTCGGCCGGCTCGTCAGGTTTGGATTCATACACAGGAATCTTAAGGAAACAACCCAAACACTAAGAATTGGCAAGTTCTTGACCTAAAGGAGAAGACTTTGTCTGGCTAAAATTCATCGGCATGAATTTTTAAGTGATCTGCCCACTTAGATGTGATGGTGTAGGAGGCAAGTGACGGCAAATCCTTCCGGTATGTCACGTGGAGATTGTGACATTACAATTCGGATTGAGGTGTAAGAGGTACTATTACTGGAGGAAACATTGACTGGTTTGGCTTGTTCTTCTTGATAAATTGGCTTTCAATGTAAGGTAGTTGCGTATAGGTGCAAGTGCCGACCCTGGTGGCCGAGCGGTTCTAGGCGCTTCGGTCCGGAACCGCGCTGCTGCTACGGTCCCAGGTTCGAATCTTGCCTTGGGCATGGATGTGTGTCAGGTTTAAGGTTTAAGGTTTAGGTAGTTCTAAGTCTGGGGTACTGATGACCGCAGATGTTAAGTCCCATAGTGCTCAGAGCCGTTTGAACCATTTGAAAGGTATAAGTAGTGGGCTGGCTTCAAAATAAATAACTAGATCTACACATGTGCCTGTTACCTATGTGGATGGACTCTGCTCTAGACATAATACTGTGTCATGGTCGGCCCAGTATCTAACAGCACATGGCGGTAAGAAATGAGCAATGCTGTGATTAAGTTTAAAATATCCTCCTACTCTTGCAGTAGCTTTGAATTATACATGGAGATCCGAGGCTGTTGCACCAATGTGAATGATGTAATGAATAGTGTGTTGGAGGCTCTGTGATACTGTTAAGTTTGCATTACGCAGCTTCGATCCATTGGAAAAAAAGGTGGTATACTTATCACGAAACACTATCCTGTCAATGAAGACTATGAGACCGTTACACCATCGTATTTCCAGCGTAGTAATAATATGGATATGATAAACGGTGATAGGACACACACAGGGGATATTTATAGACAATCATTTGCTATCAATGAATTCTAGATGCTATGCTTGTGAATTTCTTTGTGCTGTCCACATATACTCTGCAAGGCTGTGAATGTCATCTTGTACGGTAGTGTAGTATTTTTCTCGCTGAGACAGCTTTTTACCTAGCCAGTGAAGGATAGAGGATTAGACAGCCTTCTAACTAACGGAATAGTGTTCTCACACTGTAAGGTGATTTCGAGAGAATTAGCAGGAGCCTGTGCTTGGTGGGGACGGGACATCTCTCACTCATTGAAATCAGGTGGGTTCAAACGCTATACATCGAAGACTGGAATACATGTGATGAAATGGCAGGTAAGCGATACTCTGACGAAATGAGAGCTGAGACGTAAGCACTATATATCTCTTTCGCTAGGTGTTAGGTGCAAAAATACTACAACCTTCCACATATGTCTCGCAAAGTGACTGCAATTAGAAAATTAGGGGCTGATATGAAGATTTTTTACCGAGAGACAATCAGCAGCAGAAGTTCTCTCTTTTGTGATCTCGATAAATAAGCGACAACATTCTTTTGTGAGTTTGTGTGCCTATAAATATACGGAATAGCGTCTTAATAGGCAGAGTAGATTTACATGTGCATAATTCAGAAGGAATCATGTGGTGCGTGGTGGAGCACGTGGTGCAGCCAACATTTTGATACTAGAAGATGGGCGCACAACTACTAGTATGGCCAGCGTGGCAATGGCTCTGCTGCAGTCCTGCAGTAGGTAGACAATAGTGCACTTCATGACTAAGTTTTTCTCTCCGTTACATACGTTTAGTGAAAATCTTATGGTGGGGGAATACGCTTTTGTTCTCAAACGTCAGAACATACAAACCTCAGATACAATTAGTGGTATGATCTATTTGTGGCTGAATTTTAACTACCTGGCGTGCAAAATTTGTGTGTGTGATTCTCAGACGTTGAAATTACGTTTTTATTATGAAGAAGAACCATTATAATGTGGTGGTGAATGCTTCAAGCGATCTATTTAATCTCTGCAAATTATTACACAGTTAATTTTATTGGATAGTGCAAGTGGACTATTTCCCGCCATTTGCGAGTGTGTGTGTGTGTGTGTGTGTGTGAGAGAGAGAGAGAGAGAGAGAGAGAGAGAGAGAGAGAGAGAGAGAGAGAGTGAGTGAGAGAGAGAGAGAGTGAGTGAGTGAGAGAGAGAGAGAGAGAGAGTGAGTGAGAGAGAGAGAGAGTGAGTGAGAGAGAGACAGACAGACAGACAAGTAGGAAGCAAGTCAGGAATTTCCTGGTCAAAGGAATTCCACCGCCTGATGCTTTGATCGGTGGGCACAAGAACAAATGCAAGTCTCTCAGTCGGGTAGGCATGATAAAAGTCAGACTGTTATTGGCTTGTATGGCTCTCAGTGTTGGCAGCCTGTGTGGCCTACAACAGCAGTCTCTCTGTGGCGGTGTGTGTGGCCACCACAGGGGTTTCTCTGTGTGTCAAGGAGGACAGGCAACTCACACACGTGCGATCTAGCGTTAATTACGACAGTCGCCACGTGAAGACACTAGCAGTGCGTGCTGGTACTCGCAGCATCGGGGTGTGCCCTTAGTTCACAGGCGTCCACAGCGAACAGAACTGTCAGCAAACTGAACTGGACAGTATACTATTACGCCCTCTGCAACGTACGAATTTCATGTTGATTCCACTCCTACAGCTGAACATAGACTGTGGCTTTTTCCTACCAATTTCCAGGTGAGGGAGCAGAGGGGAGATGTGTAGGAGAGGAGGGGAGGGCCGGGATACTTCTCCAGTGCGGGAAAAGTGGCTCAGTACTGAAATTGGGAGTGGTGACAAGAACAGACGGGTGGGGGTGGTGGAGGCTAGGGGGAGGTATGAGAGGTTTCTCGGAAGGGCAGATTATTCACAGGGGTCACAAATCAAACCCCAGAGGTCCACAAATCAATCCCAGGTGGTCATATACCATTTAACAGATGTGGTTTAATTGATGTTTAATTAATTGGCAATTTAATGACAAAAGTACGCCATTTCCGCTTTACTGCACTAATAACGTGGCACCACGTTGAAAATAGACGCTCTGGCCTGGAAACTAATTTACGTCAGAAATTCCCATTTAGTATAATTTAGTGTGACAGAATACCAGTGTCGGCACCAGCTGGCCCCTACCTTGTTTCCGTGCATTCCTCTGCTCATAGGCGTTCGTCACTGCAGTCAAAAACGATGTTTCCTAGTCAGCATGTTTTTATATATATCCACGTTTTCATTGGAACACAGATAGTTCAGGAGGTGAACGTAAATACTAGTGTATAAACACACGTAAACGAGAAAAACTTGTGTGTCAGTGTAATGCAACGTGCTAACATCCGAACGACTCGATATAAAAAAAAATGCGTGAAAACATTACAGGAACCTATAAATCAACCACTCCAAATGCTTTAACTAAATTGAAATGCATTTGTTCCAAGTAGGACTACACAGAGTCGCGTATCAATCGTAAAATGTAGAATCTGAACTATTTTAGCTACCTCACACTAAGCAGCTATAAAATAGTTTGCAAATCGCGGGTCCAAATAGGACATGCAGTTTGAGAAACAATGTAGTTGATATCCTTAAATCACCAAATTTCAAAAAGTTTATAAGTTTTCTTTATTATAAGTTTCATAACAGAACTATTACATGGAATCAACTATGGACTACAGCATTACTATCGTTCTTGAGTAAGTGTTACCAATGGACAAGAAAATCTCTTCATCACGCGGTTACGAAAATAATGTGAACGGTTCGGAATAAATCAACAGCTAAATTTATTACCGACGTCAACCTACAGACCTACTTTCTTAAGCTATGTACTCTATCAAAACAAGGGCACATGGAGGAATATGCGCTTGTCACACATAAAGCAGTGGTAGGTGGAATTGTATACGCTCGTCTCAGCATCAAGGGTGAGTATAAATTTATAATCGTATTCACTATCGGCCATTACAGTCATCTACAGACATGACAAATCATTAGAGAAAACCAAAGTTCGCCAACACCTAAGTTCCTCAATCATACTCTCATCATCGGGATGGAGGAAATCGTACAACAACCAATCTGGAAGAATAAAAGAATTAGTGGTGAGTGTGATAAGACGTCTGGCCAAACATTACTAAATACGAGCTCTGGAAACTACTTAGAACACGTTGTTCTGAACCCCACTCGTGATGGAAATGTATGAGAACTAATAGCAACCAACACGCCTCACCTCTTTCAGGACTTCCACATTCGATCTGATGACAATGACCATGAGACAGTGGTAGTAACAGTGCTTATCAAAGTGGAAGGGGCATCCAGAAAAACTAGAAGAATTTACATGTTCAGCAAAGTAGATAAAGAAAGATTTGTGTGCCGTCCGGGGTGGCCGAGCGGTTCTAGGCGCTACAGTCCGGAACCAGGCGACCGCTCCGGTCGCAGGTTCGAACCCTACCTCGGGCGTGGATGTGTGTGATGTCCTTAAGTTAGTTAGTTTTAAGTAGTTCTAAGTTCTAGGGGACTGATGATCTCAGAAGTTAAGTCCCATAGTGCTCAGAGCCATCGAGCCAAAGACTAGTCTCACTTATTAATAAGGAACTCGGAACATTTGGCTCTGGAGAGAAACATGCAGGAGAGCTGTGGTTCAGGTTTTTACGACAAGTTGACCGAAAACTTGATACATATGTACCTGGCGTAACAGTTCACTATAGAAGGGCCCTCCACGGTATACAGAAAGTTAAGAAACTTTTAAAGAAACAGAGACTACTGCGTAACAAGCGGTAAACAAAGCATAGGGCTGTGTACACGGAGATGCTAAATGAAACGCGTTTGCTTGTCAAAAACGCAATGACTGACTACCCTAACAGAATATTTTCGTAGATTCTCTCATGAAATCCAAAGAAATTCGCGACGTACGTAAAGAATGAGGCAGAAGCTGGAACTGTGGGTATCAACGCAAAATCAGAAATTCTGAACTCCGTTTTCAATTGTTTCTTTACAATGAAAGACCCAACGATATTGCCCCAACCTCCTATCACTACAAAGACCGGTTTTGGTGTGACAGAACTGAACAAAGGTCCACGATATAATGGACTCAGTGTCAGGCTATATACCGAGTATGTGTATCTATTGACCATCATCTCACGTGTGCAGCAATTAACTAGAAGAAAGCACAGGTCGCGCCCATCTACAGGAGGGGTAGCAGAGGTGACCCACAAAACTACCAATTGTTTGTCCTTAATATGTTGTAGACTCTTACGACATGCACTAGATCGAAAGGCAATGAGGTAAGAGCAGAATGACCTCCTCCATGTCATCCGACACGTATTCCGACCATGCCAAACCAGAATCGTGTTTTTCAAATATGACACTCAGAATGCCACGCATCAAAGTAGTATGACAGATTTAGGACGGATTTCCAATGAACAGTTGACTCAGTACAACTTCTATGCGTTCAAAGGAGACTCGTGCAACCCAGACTATAGCTCAAATATGTGGGAATCGTCCCACACATGTGCAACATATTGAACGTACACTACTGGCCATTAAAATTGCTACACCACGAAGATGACGTGCTACAGACGCGAAATTTAACCGACAGGAAGAAGATGCTGTGATATGCAGATGTTTAGCTGTTCAGAGCATTCACAAAAGGTTGACGCTGGTGGCGACACCTGCAACGTGCTGACATGAGGAACGTTTCCAACCGATTTCTCATACACAAACAGCAGTTGACTGGCGTTACCTGGTGAAACGTTGTTGTGATGCCTCGAGTAAGGAGGAGAAATGCGTACCATGACGTTTCCGACTTTGATAAAAATCGGATTGTAGCCTAAAACATGTATCAACAAATACGGCAAGAAAAGTAATAGTGAGAATCTCTTCTGATGCAACAGGCAACGACAGTATCGGTATAACCATGATTAAGAATGTTGCCGATATCTTAGTACCTGTCTTAACTGACATATTTAATTTTTCCCTCGTGAACGGAATATATCCCACTGCATGGAAAAGAAGCCTAATTCGACCCATCCCTAAGATCGAAAACCCGCAACTGCCTAGTGATTACCGACCAATTAGCATACTGCCTGCTGTTTCCAAAGCACTTGAATATATTGTTCATGACCAAATCACTGAACACTTGCATGAATTCAGCCTATATGACAAATTTCAATCCGGTTTCCGTAAACATCACAGCACAAACACTGCTCTAATTAAAGTAACTGATGACCTGAAATATGCCATCGACAATCGAAAGGCAACAATATTGACGCTACTGGACTTCAGCAAAGCTTTTGACACTGTTAACTTTGACATATTGCTCAGAAAAATGCAACAGCTTAATTTCTCTGATAGTGCAATGAGATGGTTTGAAAGCTACTTAAAAGACAGACAGCAATGTGTTGTCTGCGTAAATGAAAAATCTTCCTGGAAACATGTTTCCTCGGGAGTGTCACAAGGATCAGTCTTAGGACCACTTTTGTTTTCTTTATATGTCAACGATATTTCGTCGGTTCTGTCCTGTAAACATCATTTCTATGCCGACGACCTCCAGCTCTACCTAAGCGTCAGACCTGAAGATGTAAACACTGCAATCGCTCAGATGAATGATGATCTGTCTTCAGTAGTGAGATGGGCGAAAAACCTGGGGCTTAAACTAAATGCAAAAAAGACGCAAGTAATCTTAATAGCCCATCAGAAATTAATAAGTTCAGATTTCCGTGAACGGCTACCTCCTATTCTGCTCGACGGTACTCCAATACCATATCAGAAAACAGTGAAGAACTTGGGTGTAACTTTGGATGAGCATCTCAACTGGGCGGAGAATACAGTCGCAGTGTGCCGAAAGACGTCTGCTTGTCTCTACGCTCTCAAAAAGTTTCGGAACATATTTCCACAGGACTTGAAACGCCAGCTCGTGCAAGCACTCGTTCTACCGAACCTCCACTATTGTGATGTGATTCAACAAGGCATGAGTAGTGAAAACAAAAGACCGCTAGAGCTAACCATGAATGCCTGTGTGCGTTACACCTGCAACATTCGCCGATATGATCATGTTAGTGCTTCATACTCCGAGCTAGGGTGGCTGCGGCCGGACAAATTGCGTGACTACCACACTCTATGTCTACTTCACCGACTCCTCGTCGCGCAAGCACCCCAGTACCTTGCTTCAGAGATTAAAAACCTGTCATGTCATCATAATCGAAACACGAGGTCACTCTTATTTGGTATCCTAACTGTGCCCACTCACAAAACAAAAACTTTTGCAAACTCCTTCTCAGTTGCCGCTGTCCGCCTCTGGAACAAACTGCCCCTTACCTTGCGCAAAATTCAATCTCCTGCTGCTTTTAAGAAGAAGTTGAAGCATTTCCTACTATCATCCTCACAAAGTTCTCCACAAAATTAATGTAAAAGGACAATCCCCTCATCTGTCAAATAGCAAAGCTAGCGTCTCCTATCTTGCTCCTGAGATGCCTTCCTCTTCATTTTTCTCTATTAGCCACGCAATCTTCTTTTCCTTATATTTCCTTAATTATGTTTCATCATGTCTCTATTCTTCTCCTCCCTTCACCATGAGTCTCCCTCATACTCCCTGCTACCGGCACCCCTATCTAAAATCTGTCTCTTCAATAATGTCTAATTATAACAGTACTTGTGACCTAAGAATATAAACTCTATATGTATGTATTTTTCCAGGTGTACCTTGAAACGTCCCCTTAGAACAATTATACATGACTGTGCTTAAACTGACACACAATATTTTGTTAGCGCAACGCAATCTGACTTTCAAAATTCCCTACAAAAGAATGGCCCTGACTAACATTAAACTATACCTTTCACAAATCACTTACCTCACAAAAATCTTCGCTGCTCAAGCTACTGCAATACAGCGAGCGCCACTACTGCCAGCTAAATAAAAGATTCAAACTATGGAAGGCACTAACTACTGATAGGGATAGTTAGCAAATGAAAGATATTAATAGAGAACGAACAATGTATTTACCTTGATATCATCATATATAAATATAGCAGTTCATGACAAATTACAAACCTCCCCCATCTCTCTGCCCACATCCACCACTGCTGGCGGCTCACCTCCAACTGCGCAACGCTACGCGCTGTTCACATCCAGCTGCCGCTGCCCAACAACAATGGCAGACTGCCAGGTGCAGTTGAATCCGGGGTCGTTGATGCTACACACGGTGCACACGGCACAGCCAGTGATTTTCATATTGAGCGCTACGTAACATTGCCAATAAGAAAACATAAACAGCCTACTTACATAGAGAAAACATAAACAGCCTACTTACAACCTTTCAAATTATTTATTTCACTTTTTGTACTAGATGTAGTTTAACATGCCTACTAAAACATATGAATGTAAAATAAGTAGAATGCCTGGTTAGATGTAAGAGAGGGCCTGATGGCCCTAATCTTGCCAGGTTAAATAAATCAATAAATAAATAAATAAAAAATATCGCGATTGCGGTTTATCGGATCGCGACATTGCTGCTCGCGTTGGTCAAGATCCAATGACTGTTAGCAGAATATGGAATCGGTGGGTTCAGGAGGGTAATAAGGAACGTCGTGCTGGATCCTAACGGCCTCGTATCACTAGCAGTCGAGATAACAGACATCTTCACAGCATCATGATCGTCGCATCCGTGTTTGGCGACATCGCGGTGAACGCACATTGGAAGCTTGTATTCGTCATCGCCATACTGGCGTATCACCCGGCGTGATCGTATGGGGTGCCATTGGCTACTCGTTTTGGTCACCTCTTGTTCGCATTGACGGGACTGTGAACAGTGGACGTTATATTTCAGATGTGTTACGACCCGTGGCTCTATCCTTCATTCGATCCCTGCGAAATCCTACATTTCAGCAGGACAATGTACCACCGCATGTTGCAGGACCTGTACGGGCTTTTCTGGATACAGAAAATGTTCGACTGCTGCCCCGGCCAGCACATTCTCCAGGTCTCTCACCAATTGAAAACGTCTGGTCAATAGTGGCCGAGCAACTGGCTCGTCACAATAGGCCAGTCACTACTTTTGGTGAACTGTGGTATCGTGTTGATGCTGCATGGGCAGCTGTACCTGTACACGCCACCCAAGCTCTATTTGACTCAATGCCCAGGCGTATCAAGGCCGTTATTACGTCCAGAGGTGGTTGTTCTCGGTACTGATTTCTCAGGATCTATGCACCCAAATTGCGTGAAAATGTAATCACATGTAAGTTCTAGAGTAATATATTTCTCCAATGAATACCCGTTTACCATCTGCATTTCTTCTTGGTGTATAATTTTAATGGCCCGTAGTGTATGTAAATAAGGGCAGCATGAAGAGTCACGGAGATGATGAAGAAGCTTTAGTGGAAGACACTTGTATACAGACGCAAACTATCCCGAGAGAGCCTACTTTTTAAGTCAGAAGAAGCAGTTGTAAATGACAAAAGTAGTAATACAATATATGTTGTATCTCTCCTGTAGGCATCTCGAGGTCCAGATCAGACTAATTTCAACACGAACAGCGACGTTTGAAAAATTATTTTCCCCACACACCATTGCGAATGGAACGAAAAGATACCCTAACAACTGGTTCGGTGTGACGTACTCTCTCCCATGTACTTCACAGTGATCTGCAGAGGTTGGATGTAGCTATGGAATAGAATATTTGTAGAAAAACGAAATGAAGCGCCATCCTCTTTCTGGATGCTTGCCACTAGCTGAATATTTTAAAAATAGCCGTTTATACTTCTTGATGTATATGAAATCTTCTATTTTCAAATTGAGAATGCGAATAGCGCCCATCGTTGTATCATGTGAAGGCAATGAAACAGCAGTACACGGTCACTCTTGACGTTTCCATTGTACAGTGATGTCGCATATTTTTTTGCCGACATCAATACTCAATATGGCGGCGAGTGAATGACGTGCGTTAGCTTGGCTCGCAATTTTACGTAAATCTGGAGGTGTTGTAAGCAGTTAGGCTAGTCTACATATACTAAAGCCGTACATCTACTGCCAAGTGTCGTATTTTACATCACATACTGAGCACCAATTACACGGAATCGCACTTAAAGTGGAAAATCGCCGAACAACGTGCAGTGCAGCCAACGGCCAGGCCGGCGGCAGCGCAGGCGTGGAGTCCACACCGGGAGCTGCGGCCGCTCCGCCCGGCATCGCTGACGTCGCCGCACGCGTGAAGGCTGAGGTGAGGTGAGTTCCGCGCTGCAGGCTAAGGAGGCGTTCGGGCTCGTAGTTCAGACCATCACTGATGACGTCACTGCAGCAGTGACGGACAAAATACAGAAAACTCTGGAGGCGAATGCGAGCGAGATCCGTGCACTGGACACATCATTAAAAGCAAGTGAGGAGAATGCAGGACTGCTCGAACAGAAAGTGATCGAGAAGTCTGACGAGCTCGAACAATATCAGAGACGCAATAATCTCAGACTGTTCGGCATTCCAGAGAGTAGCAGAGAGAACACAGATGAAGTAGTGATAAACCTTGTTCAAGAGAAGCTAGGCGTGCAGGTGACTCTGAGTGACATTGACAGACGTCATAGAGTGCGTCGAAGGTCGCCAGGTTCTACAAAACCAAGACGTATAATAGTGAAATTTGTGTCATATAGGGAAAGGTCTGAAATCTTCAAAGAAGAATCTCGCGAAGTCGGGTCTGACAGTACGGGAGGATCTGACCTCGGGAAGACTAAACATTTTGAAGAGCGCGATTTCGAAATTTGGGCTACAGAACGTAAGGACAAATGACGGCAGGATAATGGTTAAGACCGAAAACGGAAAGAGAACAATTTGCAGTGTAAACTAACTCGAAAGCCTGTGCTTTAGAAGCTAAATCATGTCTAATCTTGCTGCCACTAACCTGTATGTTTATATTGTTTACACTGTCAACCATAACTTAACTAATGTATTATCAAATTTTTCGTTTCTCCACATAACTATTTTTTATCTCTAATTGTTATCTCATGTAATTTTGTTATTCTTTGTATTATCAACTTTTCGTTTCTCCACATAACTATTTTCATCCCTAATTGTTTTTCTCCTGTAATTTTGTTAGTTATTACATAAGGTAGTCTCACTTCCATCTTTAATCATCATACTTTAGTTGTTATAATCATAAGTGCAATTAATATCACACTCTGTCGTAACGTGCAGGTTACTCCCGCTGCGTTTAGCGAAATTCCTTCCCCTGCCAGCCCACGGCTACTTCCACAACCGTTGCAGACCTCGCTGACCTTGGCCACAGTTCCCGTTGCCTCCCCCGGGACCCACCCCCTCACGGCCGCCCTCACTGCTCAAAACTGTGAGGACACTCCCTCCCCCCTCCCCCCCTTCCTTCACACGCCATCAGCATTTCTTCATGCCAGAGCCAGACCCTCTTGTCACCGCTAACCACGGCCCGCAAACATCTGCCGGCAGCCTCCTCGGGCAATCAACACCCGAGCGCACCAAGCTGCATATTTGTACAAGCAAATGTTCGGTCTCTGCCAGCTCACTTCGACGAGTTAAAATATATATTTCAAACTGCTGATATACACGTAATACTTTTGTCAGAGACTTGGCTCAAACCACGTATTCCTACAACTTACGTAAACCTAGATGGTTACATCTTTCTCAGGCACGACAGAAGCAACAGACGAGGGGGCGGAGTAGGGGCGTACATACACTCTGATTTGTCACCTACTGTACTACATACATCCAGCAACAATGTAGATAAACAAGAGGAATATATGTCCATAGAGATCAAATCCCTTAACAGAAAGTGCTTAATATGTGTCCTTTACAAACCTCCTAAAGTAGGTGGGTTCGCCTGCTTCTAAACTGCCC
Organism: Schistocerca piceifrons; assembly: GCF_021461385.2. Taxonomy (NCBI): domain Eukaryota; kingdom Metazoa; phylum Arthropoda; class Insecta; order Orthoptera; family Acrididae; genus Schistocerca; species Schistocerca piceifrons. The sequence goes on along the minus strand of NC_060142.1, from coordinate 15,128,814 downwards.
TCTCTAGTTCGAATCGTCATATGAACATGTAATTATAGCAGGTGACACTAACACGATTTTCTGCGCAATAGTCCTTCCACTGGAAAATTTAAGAGGATGCTTTCTTCCTCAAATATGACGCTACTTCAGCTGGCACCTACTCATCACACGACTACCAGTCACACTTTCATAGATATATTGGCAACGAAATCTCCAAACAGAATAATCCGCACACCTCAAATATCTGCGCCTGGCATGTCTGCCCACGACATTATTTTCTTGACGTGGTCACTAGCATGTCCTAGAAAGAAACAAAAACTGTCTACATACCGAGTCTCCAAACGCATAAATTTGCCTGAACTCGAAACTGAGGCACAAGAAATAGTTTGGGGGATGACCTCTACTCCCCTCATGGACGTAAATGACAAACTCCAGGATTTCACTAACAAAATTACTCGACTATATGACAAATATGCTCCAATAAAGACCAGAAAAGTAAAAAGTCAACCTGCACCTTGACTGACTGATGAACTAAAACAGCTCAGGAATCTCAGAGATGCTGCACATCAAGCATACAAGATAACCCTACACCTGAAAATCATACTGCAGAAACGATACATAGTCAGTCAAGTGGTGAGAAACGCTAAGCTCAGGCATGCTGCCCGTACATTAGCTGACAATAGATGTAGACCAACTATCCTGTGGAAAAATCTCCGCAGTCTCGGTTTAGGTAAAATAAAAGTTGCAGAAAATCCCATGGTCCCAGCTGAAGAACTAAACCGAATCTTCACTTTACATACAACCGCAATTGGACCGCAAAAAAAGAAAGAAAATAGAAAATCATTGATTACTTCAAGGGGATGAACGACTGTAGCAAAGAAAAATTCTATCTACGGCACGTCACTTGCAATACTGTCAAGAAAGCCACAATACGGATTAGATCAGCATCTACTGGACATGATGGCATCACTATCCAGATGGTAAAACGTATTATTGACCAACTACTGCCCTCTGTAACAGACATTTTCAACGATTCATTAATCACAAGTGTTTTCCATGAGGGCTGGAAACTGGGACAGATTAAACCTCTGCCTAAAAAGAACATCGCCACAGCACCCTCTGACTACCGCCCCATCTGCCTTCTTCCTGCACTATCAAAGGCCTTAGAATATATAGTCCATGACCAGCTCACCAACTACCTAACTACTAACAACCTACTAGACGAATACCAATCACGTTTCCGTAAACATCGAAGCACAACATCTGCACTGATAAAGGTGACAGATGACCTGGAACCTGCCATGAACAGACAAAGAGCGACTATCATTTGCTTGTTAGATTTCAGCAAAGCATTTGATACTGTCGACTTCGACATCTTACTAGCCAAACTTAGCTGTCTACATTTCTCACCAAGTGCAGTGCAATGGTTTCGCTCATACATGACGTCTCGTCAGCAACGCGTCCTGTCCAGGAATATAAAATCACAATGGCGACAGGTAATGTCAGGCGTTCCCCAAGGCTCAGTATTAGGTCCTATACTCTTCTCACTGTATGTCAATGATGTGTCATCTGTTCTGGCCTATTGCAAATATCATATGTATGCTGATGACCTTCAGTTGTATCTAAGTGCGAAACCAAGCAATCTTAAGAAAGCTACTGAAAATTTCAATACTGACCTCGATGCACTATCAAAATGGGCACAGGACATAGGACTAAAACTAAACCCATCTAAAACCCAAGAGGTACTTGTTGGTCACTCTAAGCTCATTAGCCCAAAACATCGGGAATCCGTACCATCTCTTATCCTAAATGGAACAAATATTAACTTCTCCCCCTCAGCAAAGAGTTTGGGAGTCATAATAGATGAAAATCTCTATTGGACAGAGCACGCAACTGCAGTGTGCAAAAAAGCATCAGCATCCCTTCATGTCCTCCAAAAATATAAAAAACTCTTCCCTTTCGATCTCAAAAAGAAATTAGTACAAACGCTTATACTCTCAATCATTGACTAGAGCGATATTATCCTACAAGGCCTCTCTCAGGAAAATTCGCGACTTCTGGAACTAGTCGTGAATGCCTGCGTCCGATATATCTGTGACATTCGACTTTTTGATCACATTTCACCAGCACATGCAAAATTGTCCTGGCTGCTTGCAGACAAACGCAGAGATTTCCCTACACTCTGTCTCGTCTACTGCCTTATAAATGTACACCGTCCCTCATATCTCTCCTCGTCCTTTACACTTATGTCGGAACAAAATGACAGAAACACACGTTCCCATCATAATAAAATCCTCTCTGTTCCACTGCATCGCTCAGTCACTGTCTCCAAGTCCTTTGCAGTAGCGGGAACCCGACTCTGGAATAACCTCCCTCGTTATATTAGAGAACTTAAAAACACGTCCGGCTTCAAAACACAGTTAATTACGTATCTACTTCAGCAACAGTAATGCCTTCCGCTGTACATGAATGCAATTCACCTCAGTACTTCCCTCTTTCCCCCTCCTTCAATCTCCCTTCCCCAAAACTCGATGTACTAGTAAACATCTACTTTACACACCGAGATATTAATGTACATCTGCACAAATCTTCATTACTATTGCCAATTTTTCTCGTGTTTATCATTATTATTTGATTTTCTTTTTTACTGTCAATATTATTGCTTTTATCATAATTTGTATGTATACCGCCTGTTGTAAAAAAACTGACAGCATTTACCTTATTAGGTCTTAGTCATTACTCTTTATTCATATTGTGACTAGAGTAATCTAATTTTCTTATTTAAACTATTGTCATGATGTAACTATGATGTGTGAAATGCTGCATGTGTGGAATACTGGTCCGATGTAAGAGGGGGCCTAATGGCCCTCATCTGATCAGGTTAAATAAATACACAATATGAGAGTTTTATGTACAGATTTAAGGCCCAGATTCTTATACAGATATATATTCCCTCATTAGATTGTATATTACAAGGAGGACGATTACATAATGCATGTGTATCTTAAATGAATCGTACGCGTCTTTAGCTGTTCCCTATTATAAACATCTTCAACTTTTGTAGTTCTGTCTTCCTCAGTTGCGTGTAATATTACGGTAAATTGATAATTTACGGTATATTGATAATTTTTACTTATGGATGCTCACCAGGATGCATTAAATTTGCTGATGGTATTGTTACCTAGGGAGGTCCAGAAATAGGTATGAGTATAGGTTCAGAATTTTGACTGATGCGTTATTATGATAAACTAAGCAAAAACGCAACATAGCTACATCGACAATGATACATACACACATTAATAAAAGTTTTGCGTCACCGCGGTTCCCAAAACTCCTAAAGATAGACGCCGACTGTGGATATTGTATCACAGACACAGTCCCTCGACTGTTCAGAGATGTCGCTCAACCCGCCCAAAGATGTAAACAACCATGGATGAGCTGCGCTATTAGACGGAGGGGATCCGACAACCGAACAGTTCCCGTCATTCCACCAGGAAGGAGGTACACGGCTCGTGTTGTCTGTAGTTTAACCATGCCTAGGCGGTCAATACCGCGGTTCGATCGCGTCCGCATTGTTACTTTGTGCTAGGAAGGTCTCTCAACGAGGGATATGGTCAGGCGTCTCTGAGTGAACCGAAGCGATGTTATTCGGACATGGAGGAGATACGGAGAGACCTAAACTGTCGATGACATGCCTCGCTCAGGTCGCCCAAGGACTACTGCTGCAGCCGATGACCACTGGCTCGGAGGAACACTGATAGCCATACCACCATGTTCAATAATGCTTTTCGTGAATCCACAGGACGTCCTGTTACGACTCTGACTGTGCGCAATAGGCCGAATGATGCGCAACTTCACTCCCGACGTTCATGGCGAGGTCCATCTTTGCAACCACGACACCATGCAGAGCGCTACAGATGGGCCCAACAACATGTCGAATGGACCGCTCAGGATTGGCATCACGTTCTTTTCACCGATGAGTGTCGAATATGCCTTCAACCTGACAATCGTCGGAGACGTGTTTGAAGGCAACCTGCTCAGGCTGAACGCCTTAGACATATTGTCCAGTGAGCGCAGCAAGGTGGAGGTTCCCTGCTGTTTTGGCGTGGCATTATGTGGGGCCGACGTACGCCACTGGTGGTCATGGAAGACGCCATAACGGCTGTACGATACGTGAATGCCGTCATCCGACCGATAGTGCAACCATATCGGCAACATACTAGAGAGGCATTCGTCTTCATGGACGGCAATTCGCGCCCCCATCGTGCACATCTTGTGAATGACTTCCTTCAGGATAACGACATTGCTCAACTGGAGGCGCCGGCATGTTCTCCAGACGTGGACGCTATCGAACATGCCTGGGGTGGATTGAAAAGGGCTGTTGATGGCGGCGTGACCCACCAGCCACTCTGAGGGATCTACGCCGAATCGCCGTTGAGCAGTGGGACAATCTGGACCAACAGTGCCTTGATGAACTTGCGGATAGTATGCCACGACGAATGTTGGTACGCATCAATGCACGAGGACCTGCTAGTGGGTATTGGAGGTACAGGACGGAAATGATGTTTATGTTGATCTCTATTCGAATTTTCGGTACAGGTTCCGGCACTCTGGGAACCGAGGTGACTTAAAATTTTGTTGTTGTGTGTATATTATGCAGGTACCTGTAAAATACGAAAACACAAAATACAGCTCTCAAACAAGATAAATGAACTCATACTTTTTAGAAAAGTAATTATTTGAAATGCATAAAGTAAGAGAATAAATTATGTAATCAAAGAAGTGTTGAAGATGAATATTTGATGCACTTTAGGCTATGTATTTGAATCATGGATATAGCGAAATGTGAAAAGTGACGAAATGATCTCTCATGTAATGGCAGAAATGGCGCATGTGGAAAATGTACAGCATATTTCTGACTGAGGACTGCGAAAGAACTAGTACCCAAAAGCATCCAGCAAAGAAACAAAAAACGATTGGTCATATAATTCAGCTGTGGTGGAAATTTTCTAATGACAAATTCCAATTGAATGCAGGGACACAATCAACACATTCCTCCTATGAGGAATGGATATCCTTATAACAGTAGGAATTGAAAGATACTGACGGTAAGCAGTAGGGAGGCAAGGCACATTAGGAAAGCGTCAGTTTTTGCAAATGCTGGTGTGTTAATTCAGGAGAAAATCGTGATATATTGCAAAATGTGATTATAAATGTTAGTCATAAGCAAAAAGTCTATAGAGGTATGAACATCGCTAAGAATCTGGCATGTCGCACTTTTTTCCCTGTCGCTGTTTTTTGTAAAGTAGCACGATGGTGGAGTTTTCTAACGCGGCGAATATTCACGCTGCTGTGTCAGAGGCATCGGACTGTGGTAAATCTTGCCGGCAGATTAAGTTATAATTATTTTTCTTGATGGTGACGGCTAAGACGGCGCTTCCCGAGTGCGGCAGTGCTCCTCGTGGCGGCGGACCAGAAAGCAATTAATGGAGCCCTAACGAAGTAATCTCCCCCGGCGGACTTCTTAATTAATGGTGTTGTGCCAACTGCCAGCTGCGCCGGATCGCCCGACGCTTTCGAGAACTTCCCATCAGGATGAGAGGAGACGCTCTCGGCGCATAATCCGATATACACCACCGGCGATTTTCTCGCCTTTTCCGCCTCAGATCTGGAGGAAAAAGTAGAGGACAGAGGGGCCTGCTGATTTTGTACTCCAAACGACGATTAACACACTCCGAAAAACTTGTGTTTCTCATTTCCTCCATCATTGTTCACTAAGAAATTAATGGAAAAGAATCTTTTCAGTAAACTCAGTCGAGCTTTTCTCAAATATTGCTTTTATAGAAGTAAATTTCTATCGGTGTGTAAGAAGTTTCTTGAACCTTTAGTTGCGTTGATATGCAAACTCAGTAATAAAAGTGTTCCTTCGACAGTATATACATTACTTTCCATAAAAAAGGCTTTTATTAAGTAACCGGTATCAATTCATGTCGAAGGAATACACAGGAAAAAACTTTTCCATTAGCTAATCAGTTCTACTCCACGACTCAAGAATTTGTAAAATGTGTATAAAGTTTTTCAGCTCAAGCCAGCTGTCAAACTATTACTCGGTACAGGTACTAGAACGTGCTAATAGGGAAACAGAAATGCTTGACAAACATAGCACTCCTCTCTTCTGTCAATGACTGGTCGTTCCAGTTCATTGTAACCGTCAGATTCCAGCCCCTTCTCGACGTCTTACAAGAACTATATCCTAGGCCGCCCCTTTCTCTCCCAGCACTTGCCTACTGTGATATTCATGATGAAGTTTTTCTGTCTGAGAACATGTCCAATAAATTTTATTTTTCTCTTTTCCATTTCGTTTAATGACCAATCTTCGCTTCAGACTCCTAAGTGTTTCTTTTTTGTTTCTGTTTCGTTTGGCTCATTCTTGTCATTTTCCACCAAATCCACATCCCAGCATCTTCACGTAGTTTTCTTTATAATTCACCCAAAGTCCGAGTTTCAGTTCCGCAGAGCAGTATACTCCATGCAGACGACTGTTCCAAGGATTTTATGACATCGAAGAGGGTGTGCTGTAAAGTAATACCTCCTAATCTTTTACGTGGAATCTCTTACAGCTTTTTGAACAAAACTATCTACATTAAAATTCTGCACCTTTGTTCTCCATCTCTGCGTATTTATTTCTAAACATAGTCACCCTAACAACGAAAACATTTCTCCCGACGAGAGATACCGTCACTGCAGAACGTTTCGCTTTGCTGACGGCACCACAGCCTCATCTCTGCTTGCACCGCTTGATCAGTATCAAAGCGAAATCCTCGAAGCTCTTCTTTAAGTTTCGGAAACAGATGAAAATCTGATGGGACCACGTCGGGGCTCCACGCAGGACGATTGATGACAATGGACCCAAGGCGTCGGATTGTGGCAGATGTGTTTCTATAATTATATTACAGTCTTCTCCCTTTTAACTAGTATTTTCTTCTCTATTGTGTCTCGTTCCCATGTTTCCCGCACTGTTCAATACCGCTCTGTTTCCTGCCATTTCTCAACGGACTTTCCACTACTCCCACGGACGTATTATCCTCCTGAATTTGACCTTCAGTGAATGACTGATTTAAAATACTTCCCGTTTCATAAAATCCACTCTCCTCATCTACTTTTCCGTTTTTAGCTTAATGCACAGAAATGCAGGGTTCCATTCTACCCACTATTCGTTTCAGAAACATTAAACAACGAAATACACACTTTCTGATAGGACTGAAATTACTACGACCGTCACACGCTTTTTGCTGTTCACGCCACCCTCTTCAATCCTGTTACCGAGCGCACTGCACTACGGTTACTTCCTCTCCTAACCTTTCAAAAGCTGTAAGTGGCCCAGACATCTGCGACATTTACCTCCTGTTCTCTGGCCGCCGGCTGCTCTCAACTCTTTCTGTTGCGCTAAGTAAGCACTACGAACTCTTGAATATTTTTTCTGAAATGTAATGAGATTGCGTTACAATTTATTTGGTAAAACCTTATTTAGAAAGGGGTATTTGCTCAGCGAATCTTTATGAAGGCATACTTTCATGTCATCAGAAAGCTACAAGGACGTGAGGTAGTTTACATTATGAAGTGGCTAATGCCCAGTATCTGTCATCGATATTGTAGTCATGCTTTTCCACGTTTTGTGAAGCGTGCTGCTTACAATTATACAGCGAACGAGAAACACTTTTGTTGATTTGAGATGCAGAACGTTATTATGAATGCAGTGCGCTTTGCTCAAAAAATTCAACTAGAAGATTATCAGTATGTATAGCTCATCCTCTTTTACTTCTTGTTTCTAGGCATTTATAACTAAGAAAAACATCTTAAGCACCAAACACACACTAGTACGAGCGCGTGTTGGAAAGTAGTGCCTCCGAATTTTTTATTCTGTTCTCAATATCGGTGGAGGTATTAGTATTACATGATACACATAACACTGGGTAGACTTTCCCGCTTCGTTGACGGAAGTTGCAAGCTCCTGACGCAGATAATACACGAGACAGAAGTAAGGGAGAGAAGGAGCTTTAAGCCTCTGTGTGCGAAAGATTCTAACGATCAAGACAATTCATGATGCTCTCGATCAGAGTTAAGCCGTGACTCACGTTTTGAAGGAATTTCCAGAGAGCGAGTGAAGGCCTCATGTCTTCGAGCCGCAAAAAAGTCTGGACTTAGGAGTTATGTTGGATTCTGGAGATCATATAGTGCGTAGTATCTTAGCCGTCCTTGTCTGTTTCTATGCATTTTTGATTATAAAAATGTAATGAGTAGGAATCCATATCACAATGCAAACTTCATAAATTCGTGTTTCTAGGAAGGAATACCTACAAAACCTGTCGAAAGTAGCACACAACGTCGCCAAATTTTCAACAGACAAGACGAATACGGTAAAACATGTATCCTAGCTAAGTAAATTGAATGTTAATCCGTAGGACAGGTAGTTTGTAAAGATAAGATCATGGCATTTAATTCTGCCACTGACGTGTACTTACAGAAGTACTTCTATCACAAAAAAATTACAGCGTCATCCATTGGTTCTTTGATGTGCTACGCCGTAATGATTAAACATCCGAATTAATGAGCTGAGCAGGCGATTTTAGTTACGACTTCAAATTACTACGGTTTTCTGCAAGCGGTCGCTTGCTTAATCATAGTGCTGCTAACGTTATTATCTTTACATAAAGAAAAGTATTACCTTCTCAACAGTCTTCAAATTGTGAGCTAAATCATAAGTTTTGTATATGAAATCAGTGAATTTATTCTTGGCACTTTTCTTGCCTATATCTGATGGCATTTTCAGAAAAATAAATAATCAAATTAACCAATATAATAAGATAGAATTTTGAATTGCTGTTGTATCCATGTATAGCGACAATAAAATAATATCAGTGAGAATAGTATCGTATTTAAGTTTCCAAAAATAATGACAAGTTTTTATTCATCCTTTTATTACTACAATCTAGCTGATAGACCTTACAAAAAATGACAAACATAAAACATAAAAAAGGTATGGTATTCGATTGGGAGCGCATTTATTAGGGCGGAAACTGTACAAATTCTCCCCTGAAATAATCCCTCTTACAATCGCAGTCTGACTTTGTTTACATGAATCACTGTGAGGCCCAGTTCTATTCACATGGAATTAACTACGACCAAGTGCACAAAAAAGTGTGGTTCACAGAGAACAGGGACTTAAAATATTATTTAACGATCCTACGCCAGTGCAGCAATACTTACCCTTTCATCTTGATTCAAGCGGGAGCAGAAAACGGCACGCTGCGGCAGTTCTAAAGTTCGCACGCGTCCTCGAAAACTTGCAAATTACGCGTACTGGTGTTCTGTTTATTAAATCGTGGGACACTTCCCTATCAGAGTCCTGAAATCAGGGCAGATTTTGGTGTGAGGTGCACCCATTCGCTGGCCTGGCCAACCAATTTGACTCACAGGCACGACGGCGCGTGCTGGGATTGTCAAACCTCAGACGGCCGACTCAGAGCGAATAAGTTCATCCTCGTGATACACGATGTGCCCGAGATGCAGTTCCACTCTGGGTACAGAGTTGTAAACTGCCACTGGCTCTTAGTCCAACACAACTCACAGATCACAAGTCTTATGGGAAGACCTGAAGACGAAGAAAGCAAAGTATCACAAAAACTTCCCCCCAAGTCTCTGCGTAGGAGCTGAATTAACAGAAAAAACCGCCTCCATGTTGCACAAACCTATCGAACTTTCCTCTACTCAATCTTCCCTCTTGACTTTTCTGTTGCCCTGGTAACCGATCCAGACACAGCACCAGGGATCCCAAGCTGGGGGAGTGAGCCTCCGCTTTGCATACCCTGAGGGGAGCCAATCAGCGACTCAAAATCTCTTATGTCTGGAAGAAGAAGATTTTAGACGAGGAAGGCGTCGTTGTCACGGTATACATGGCTATGTTTCGGCGAATAACATCTACCTAGGTGGGACCACAGCCCCTCATTTATGGCCAGATCTAATCTTTCCAGGTCAACCACTTCCAGTTTCTGAAAGAAGACTGTTGAGCTTGTCAGGCAGTCGTCCCCATGAAATATACGTTTCTGCTGCTCACTAAAAGAACCTGGCGACTTCCAGGCATCAGGGGAGTTACAGACTTGCATCCGCTAAACACGTGCACCAGCTGCTCTGTTTGTATCGTCCCAACTTCTAACATGAGAATGATTGTAATCTCATGACTGCCTCACCATTTCCACAAAACCTCAGACTACATCAGTCTCTTTTAAATGGCTTGTTCCAACCACATTCCACCAGCTCACTACCTTCCCACAGGTCTGCCACCTGTCTCAGGTAAAATGATTTGCTACCTGGTGCCCTCCTGCTCTGATCCTACGTGGTGAGAGTGGAGTGGCACGGCCCAGCGTACATCTGCAGGTGCAGCTCACGGAGCGCTGCTGCCTCGAATCATTCACACAGCCAGGTCACTGGACACAATACTTAAAGCCTGCAGTCTATCTTCCTCCCTGTTCTCCATCGCCTCCACATGGCCCACGAGGGTCAAGTAACATGTAGTTATATGAACATTCTACCTACAATTTCCTCATGTAAAAAAGTCAAAAAAATGGTTCAAATGGCTCTGAGCACTATGAGACTTAATATCTGTGGTCATCAGTCCCCTAGAACTTAGAAAAACCTAACAAACCTAAGGGCATCACACACATCCATGCCCGAGTCAGGATTCGAACCTGCGACCATAGCGGTCACGCGGTTCCAGACTGAAGCGCCTAGAACCGCACGGCCACACCGACCGGCTAAGAAAGTCATAAATCACACATACTAAAAGTAGTGCGGCGGAACACAGAGATCATGACCTAGAATACGAATATTTAACTGACCAACAATGTGGTCAAAATTAGAGAGTGGCTTGCCATCTCTCACTACCTCCCCATTATCGAATAATTTTTGCCTGGGGAGTGTCACACTTCAATAAAGAGGTCGGTGTGACATGAAGCAGAAGAAATTATGACACTCTAACTATGTCTCAGAAAGTGACATGCTGGCCCACGACAGGCTAGTCAATCAAAAATACATAAAAAACACACCCTGTCTTGACCTCATTCAACCAGGTGACATACACACACTCACTGCTGAATGTCTGCAAAAGTTGAACGGTTAAAAGGTCATGCAGTCGTTTAACTAACCCATTCATACCGAACCTGAGGTCAGAGATGATTGGTTTCCCTGACCACAATACAGTATCGTTGAGCATTGAGCATTCTCTGCCTCAGACATTTTATTACCCTTGCCCAAGCATTCAAGTGACTCAGTCTTCCTTAGAGATAGTAACATCACAAATTCTATCCAAGCATTTAGGAAAACTAGTCCTTTTAGTACAACAGAGTAAATGGTGTTAATGCAAAATAAGCAAAATGTATGACATGTGTAATATAGTGAGACTTTACACAAATGACGAAGAAAAATAAATGCATGAGTAAAGTTCAAAATATGGTTTCATTGTTAGCATATTTGTTGTAGCGATCTCTTGTCAGTCTTAGATTTTAGATGAGAGTGACCTTGTACCCCAGTACACATCCAAAAATGGTGTTGTCCCTTAAAAGATTGCATTTAACCTAATAAAATAAATACAGCAAGGCACACAAAAGTGAGAATTAAAGCCGGCCGGCTGGCCGAGCGGTTGTAGGCGCTACACTCTGGAACCGCGTGACCACTACGGTCGCAGGCTCGAATCCTGCCTCGGGCATGGATGTCTGTGATGTCCTTAGGTTAGTTAGGTTTAATTAGCTCTAAGTTCTAGGGGACTGATGACCTCAGAAGTTAAGTCCCGTAGTGCTCTGAACCATTTGAGAATTAAATAACACCACACTCCCTTCTCAAAGGTCTTTAGGGAGTCCAAAAATTAATTAGAACATTGGGGTGACATGTAAACACAGCACTACACTCAAAAGGCATGTAACAAGTTGGATGTTGCAGGTGTTCCGCGTGATTTTGTGCTAAGAGAAAGGTTACCGTTTTACTAAACACCCTCAGTGGTGGCTGCAACAGGTAGGCATCAGGACTATTGACAGACCAGAGATGGGGCAGCAGAAGACAAAGTGTCGGTCTTGTTGAAGACAGTCCTCCAGCAGCTGTTGTCAGCATCCCAGCTGATAGGTTGGACGCTTTCCGGCTGGACTATAGCTGTTCGTGCATACGCGAATGACGTGATGGTTCTACTTCGCAATTCTGCTGGGATACCTCGACTGAAGGCTGTTATCGATGATTTTTGTCGGAATTCGGGTGCAAATCTTAATGAAGGTAAATGCAAGCTTCTTCCCTTGCGAGGTTTTGATGACGCGGTTGTTGCATGGCTACTGAAATTGATCGGAATACGTCTTTCGGTATCACCATTGATCGTTGTCCACTCAAAATGGCGGCGCTCAACTTGAAGTCTGTTACGGAAAAAATTCGGGGAGCGATATTTGAGCATGAAATGCGTTCTCTTACACTGCTCCGGAAAGTCCGAATACTGGATACATATGTCTCATGCAAAGCTTATTACGTGGCTCATGTTTATCCGCTTCATTCGATGATAGCGAAGAAACAATTGTCTGGTCGATTCTTATGGGAAAGACATATCTTTCACTTATGGTATGAGGTGATCACGTAGCCTCGCTCCTTTGGGGGACTTGTTCCTGACATATACGAAGGAAGTCGCAGATGCTATATGTGCGACGTACTATTTTGACACACATTCGCGTCTCATGTATTTCTCTGTGTCCGTCCTGCTAGTCTTTAACCCCGCTATTGATGTTGCTCGCATAAATTATCAGATAAAACCCATCCGTGACTTCTATTTTGCGGTGAGCTACTTCTGGGCTGACACCTTATGGAGGAGACCCGTCCTCACCGTGAAATTCCTACAGACTCGTGTGGAAGCAGTTCCTTGCTCGAACCTCGTTGAAAGAGACTCGCCGCAAACTATCTGGACGACAGTTTGGTTCAATATCAGTATTCCGATTTTGCGTAGCATCTTCGTGGTATAAGGTAGTAAATAACTTGATTCCAACGAACAAGCAACATTTCCGTATTGGGATTAGTAACGTGGAATTATGTAGTCGTTGTACGTCTCCCGATACGATACGACATCGTTTTACTTGTGGAGGTCATGTGGCAAACTGGTGGTGGATCAGGACATAACAGGCCTCCCTTACTCGATCTTCTGAGACTGCCTACACTACGGACATCGCATTACGCCCAGATTCTTCTTTCTTTCCACGGTAGAAAACCCATACCTTTATGTGGTTGCTGGGACGCTTCGTTCATTATGTTGTAAAGGCGAGGGGGAAGAACACATGAACTTCATGCATTACATGATCACGGCCTATTGGACATGCTTGCGAGTGCCTCGATATCGAGATCTCTTTGCCAACATATTAGATCTTGTTTTCCGTCGGCAAGGTTTTGGTTAATTTAATTTATTCTGATGATAAGTGTTTTTATTTGCTTCGCCTTGTCTTGTCCTGGTTTCCCTGTTCGTTGTGTTTTGTGTTTTGACTCAGCATCGCTCCAATTCTATTGTCAAATGTGTATTATCGATGAAGTATAGTTCCACGTGAGGTTATACACTCATTGCACTCAGTTTGGGATTTTTCTTGGTTTGTATATTTCACATGTACTCTTGTTTCGTTTTCCTTCTACTTTTAGATTCAGTTACGAACTATACAAATATACAAAAAACGGAAAATAAAAAAACCTAAAAAAATTAAAAATTACTAAAAAACAATAAAAATAATTGTTGATACATATCTTGTGTGCTTGGTTCGTCGGCTATGTTCTTGTTTTTTTTTCTTTTAATTATTATTCTGTTATCATAATTAATTTTTTCTCCCTTCTGGTGAAAAACAGACCCGAACTATTTGAAACAGTTAACGCAGAACAGGGGATCAGCGATCATAAAGCGGTTACTGCAGCGATGATTTCAGCCGTAAATAGAAATATTAAAAAAGGTAGGAAGATTTTTCTGTTTAGCAAAAGTGACAAAAAGCAGATTTCAGAGTACCTGATAGCTCAACACAAAAGTCTTGTCTCAAGTACAGATAGTGTTGAGGATCAATGGACAAAGTTCAAAACCATCGTACAATATGTGTTATATAAGTATGTATCAAACAAGATCGTAAGAGATGGTACAACAACCGAGTTAGAAAACTGCTGCGGAAGCAAAGGGAACTGCACAGCAAACATAAACATAGCCAAAGCCTTGCAGACAAACAAAAATTACGCGAAGCGAAATGTAGTGTGAGGAGGGCTATGCGAGAGGCGTTCAACGAATTCGAAAGTAAAGTTCTATGTACTGACTCGTAGAAAATCCTAAGAAATTTTAGTCTTATGTCAAAGCGGTAGGTGGATCAAAACAAAATGTCCAGACACTCTGTGACCAAAATGGTACTGAAATAGAGGATGACAGACTAAAGGCTGAAATACTAAACATATTTTTCCAAAGCTGTTTCACAGAGGAATCTGTAGTTCCTTCTCCTGATTGTCGCACAGATGACAAAATGGTAGATATCGAAATAGACGACAGAGGGATAGAGAAACAATTAAAATCGCTCAAAAGAGGAAAGGCCGCTGGAGCTGATGGGATACCAAATCGATTTTACACAGAGTACGCGAAGGAACTTGCCCCCCTTCTTGCAGCGGTGTACCGTAGGTCTCTAGAAGAGCGTATCGTTCCAAAGGATTTAAGAAGGGACGTCGAATAGATGTGAAGAACCATAGGCCTATATCTCTAACGTCTATCAGTTGTAGAATTTTGGAACACGTATTATGTTCGAGTATAATGACGTTTCTGGATACTAGAAATCTACTCTGTAGCAATCAGCATGGGTTTCGAAAAAGACGATTGTGTGAAACCGAGCTCGCACTATTCGTCCACGAGACTCAGAGGGCCATAGACACGGGTTCCCAGGTAGATGCCGTGTTTCTTGACTTCCGCAAGGCGTTCGATACAGTTCCCCACAGTCGTTTAATGAACAAAGTAAGAGCATATGGACTATCAGACCAATTGTGTGATTGGATTCAAGAGTTCCTAGAGAGCAGAACGCAGCATGTCATTCTGAATGGAGAGAAGTCTTCCGAAGTATGATTTCAGGTGAGCCGCAGGGGAGTGTCGTAGGACCGTTGCTATTCACAATATACATAAATGACCTTGTGGATGACATCAGAAGTTCACTGAGGCTTTTTGCGGATGATGCTGGGGTATACCTAGAGGTTGTAACAATGGAAAATTGTACTGAAATGCAGGAGGATCTGCAGCGAATTGACGCATGGTGCAGGGAATGGCAATTGAATCTCAATGTAGACAAGTGTAATGTGCTGAAAATACATAGAAAGAAAGATCCCTTATCATTTAGCTACAATATAGCAGGTCAGCAACTGGAAGCAGTTAATTCCATAAATTATCTGGGAGTACGCATTAGGAGTGATTTAAAATGGAATAATCAGATAAAGTTGATCGTCGATAAAGCAGATGCCAGACTGAGATTCACTGGAAGAATCCTAAGGGAATGCAATCCGAAAACAAAGAAAGTAGGTTAAAGTACGCTTGTTCGCCCACTGTTTGAATACTGCTCAGCAGTGTGGGATCCATACCAGATAGGGTTGATAGAAGAGATAGAGAAGATCCAACGGAGAGCAGCGCGCTTCGTTACAGGATCATTTAGTAATCACGAAAGCGTTACGGAGATGATAGATAAACTCCAGTGGAAGACTCTGCAGGAGAGACGCTCAGTAGCTCGGTACGGACTTTTGTTGAAGTTTCGAGAACATACCTTCATCGAGGAGTCAAGCAGTATTTCCTCCCTCCTACGTATATCTCGCGAAGAGACCATGATAATAAAATCAGAGAGATTAGAGCCCACACAGAGGCATACCGACAATCCATCTTTCCTCGAACAATACGAGACTGGAATAGAAGGGAGAACCGATGGAGGTACTCAAGGTACCCTCCGCCACACACCGTCAAGTATCTTGCGGAGTATGGATGTAGATGTAGATGCAGCCTTTGTTACATGATGATTTGACTATAGTCTATTGAAGTGTCATGATAGTACCAAGTCATTCTGATAATAAAAAAAGCGAGTTGGCGCAGTGGTTAGCACACTGGACTCGCATTCGGGAGGACGACGGTTCAATCCCGCGTCCGGCCATCCTGATTTAGGTTTTTCGTGATTTTCCTAAATCGCTCCAGGCAAATGCCGGGATGGTTAATTTGAAAGGATGGTTCCTTTGAAAGGGCACGTCTGACCTCCTCCCCTAATCCGATGAGACCGATGACCTAGTTGTCTGTTCTCCTCCCCCAAAAAACAATATCAAGAACCCTCCTTTGAATTTACTTAATTTGCTTCATTACTTCGTCCTGTGTCTTTTACTTCTTGTCTTGTCGCTTCTGAATTTTCCCTTATGTCATTAATGAGGATCCTCTCTCTTTCGTCTTCCTCCTGCTTATTGCATGAAGTGAATGATCGATTCTAACAGTGCACTTCCAGTAACGTACCCAGGACTAGACGCTCGTGACTCAACTGCTCTATGGCGCACTGCCCGCGAAATCAGACTGTTAGTCTCCCTTACTCTATCTCCTTCCGTATTTAGAGAACCTACGTGACCAACCCCCTCGGCATCGTTATAACTTTCATTTCCTGAGTGAACTGAACTCTCATCATCGGAGTATTCTGCATCTGACATTTGTAACCTGTTTGCAGAGTGATTAAAATGAACTTGTTCCGCGTATCCTGTTCTGCATCAATGACTGGCTCGTGCTCCATTTTGGACGACATCAGTTCGCAGCCTTTCTCGCTACACACACACAAGCTTTGCTTCTTGTAAGGATTCAAACCAATTGTTACTTCTGCAAGTTTCCGAATCTAATGCATCAGACACCACAACTGTACCCTGACCTTCTTTCAAATAATGCACACATTTATGCCTAAGCTGATGAAACAGAACCTACCCTACAGTATCGCGAGCACCCACCACAAACAAATGAGCTCCACAAAAGGTTGCACCACGCTGTTAGCAACAACGCAACAACAGGCAGAAACAGATGACACACACTGAAATAAAATTATTTCAACATACCACGAATTACTGAGATACAACGCATAGCGCCAAGACCGAGTGTACACGTTCTCCGTGCACCATAGTCTCAATTTGAAAAAAAGAAAGAAAAACATGCGCCTGTTCGGCAAGATAATGCACCAACTACTTCACAAAAGAGCCATGATTCGAGATTTTACTCAAGGCTCGCCAACTGCAAACGGTTGCTAGCTTTAATGACAAATATATGCTCAAGTGATGCTAAATATTATTATCTTCACATAAGGAAAAGTATTATCTTCTCACCAATCTCCAAATCGTGAACTACACCCTTAAATTTTATTTGTGAAATAGTGAATTTACTCACGACACTTTTATTGCCTTTGTCTGCGGCTCACTTTCAGTAACCGAAGTAGTAATCAGATTCACTAATTTAATACGACGTCACAATTAAAACTGAACGATTGGAGAAGTATGAATGAGGACAGTAGCGTATTTAATTTTACAATAATAATGATGAGTTTTTATTCATCATTTTATAATTACAATCGAGCTGATAAATCTTACAAAAAATGACAAACAAAAAAGGAATGGTGTTTGATCGGCAAAGCACTTATTGGGGTGAAAAAAATACAAATTCTTCCCTGAATTAATCCCTTTTACAATTGCAATCTTTGTTTACATTAATCCACTGTGAGGCCCAATTCTATTGAAATGGAATCAACTACGACCAAGTGCACCAAAAACTGTGGTTCACGGAGTACAGGGAGCTATGACTACAATTCAACAACGGTACGCTGTCATCTTGATTCAGGCGGCAGCAGAAAACGCGGTGGCCAATGAGATCCGCGTCCACGAAAATTTGCAAACTAAGCGGACTGGCGTTCTGATTATCAGAACACGGCAAACTTCCCTGTCGCATCCCTCAGATCCCGACAGACCACAACTCGCACCCACTATAGAAAGACCTGAACTTCTCCACCAGGGGGGACCAGAAGACGAAGAAAGCAAAGAATCACGAACACTGACCACCAAACCTCGGTACAGGAGCCGAATTGCCAGAAAAAGCGCCTCCACATTGAACACACCAATAGAACAATTCTCTACTCACTGAACCTCCCTTCTTGACTGTTCTTTTGGCCTGGTAGTCAATCCAGACAAAGCACTGGGCGGGGGAGGAGGGGGGGGGGGTTCCCTTGATGGGGGAGCAAGCCTCCGCTTTGAATATCCTGACGGGAACCAATCAGCTACTCATAATCTGTCTTTTCTGAAAATAGAGGATTTTAATGTAGGGAGGCGTTGTTCTCACTGTAATCATGGCCATTTTTTGGGGAAAAAGTCTTCCTAGACGGGACCACAGTCCCTCATTTATGGAGACATCTTATATTTCCTGGTAGACCATTTCAAATTTTTAAAAGAAGGTCGTTAAGCTTCCCAGACAGCTGTGCGTGCGACGTAAATGTTTTTGCCGCTCGCTTATAGAACCTGGCGAGTCCTGGCTTCAGGGGAGTTACAGTCATGCCTCCACTAAACACGTGCTCCAGCCGTTCTGTTTCTACCGTCCCAGCCTCTAACAAGAGAATGCTTGTAGTTTTACCTCTGTTCCACCGTTTGCACGAAAGTTCATATTACATCAGTCTGTCTTAAATGTCTTCCTCCAGACACTTTCCGCCATCTGGCTGCCTTCGCGATAGACAGTCGTCTGGCCCAGATAAAATGTTTTGCGAGGCGCGCCCTCTCCGACCCTAAGTGGGAAGAGTGGAGTTTATGGCCTGAGGTACCGCTGCACGTAGAATGCACGGTGCGCAGCTTCCCTCAATCAGTCGCACAGCCAGGTCCCTCGACACAACTTTTATGGCACACAATCCATATTTCTCCCTGTTCTCCGTTGCCTCTACTACAGCCCCTCGGATATACGTTCTCTGCAGGCTACACATACAATTGTACGAACATTCTGCCCACAATTTCCTAAAGTAAAAAGTCATAAGGCACATATACCAAATGTAATACTGGGGAACAAGGGTTGCCAAGAACGAAAGCGCGGCGGTAGCGGGCAGCGAACAAACAAAACGAACGGGGAAGGACGGACACTAAGAACGAAGGACGACCGAGCAAGACCCAACGAACAACAACACGCAAATAGCAACGGGGTCACAAGCAAAACCTCACGAATCCGCAACCTTCACTCGTACACGGAAACCAAGCAAGCACGCTGTCTGTAGGCGAGATGTTGATAGACTAACGGTTATGTCAGACTTCCTGCTGAGCTTTTTTTTTTTTTCATTATTGTAATTTTAAGCACCTCATACAAGGCGGGCTGGCAGCAGCATAATACGCTGCTCTTCAGCCTTAAGGGGTACAATAATACGATACATAGGTGACACAGACAATACAAAAAAATGGCGGGCAAAGAATGTAGATACAAAAACAATAAACATGAAGCCGTTCACGCTGGACGAAAAAACACAAACACTTGTTGACACGGCGCACAGAAGACGGACGACGGCGACGGCACACGTGAACAGATGAGGCGTGACGACGAAAGAACACTAAACGCAGACGAAGGCACACACACGAGACACTGATGGCGATGATCTCCGGCGCTTCCTGCTGAGCGAGAGGCAGGCGCTTAAACACCTATTGGCCGCTGGGACCACGTGCTCCACCGTGCCGCCCTCACGTTATACGTGGGGCAGGAGCGAGCGCGCAGTCGCGGCTTGCGCTGCGACGGCTGGAGAGAACTCTAGTGGTAATCGGGGTCCATGCGGTCTGGCACGGATTCGAAACCCGCTTCGCTCGGTACCAGAGAGATCACGACGTAAAAATAAGATTATTAATCTGAACGACAGCGTAGCTAGAGGGAGTGGCATGCCACCTGTCATTTCTTTACAGTGTCCCGATGTTGATGAAGTGAGGCCTCTATGTTTTCCCAAGCTCCCCTCAAGTTACCTGTTAAAACTCCTTGAAAATTCGTCTGGTGGTTTTGGAGATTCGCACGTTCAAGCAGACCATCACAAAAAACCACAGTTTCACAGTTTTGTTACTATTAGTACAGATATAGAAACTACGGATGTAACATCACACTGTACGACACCAGCAGATCATCACCAATGCCTGTTACATGCATGGATGTCTGAAGGACCAGGAATTGTCGTAATATAAATGTAAATGATAATTCGTTTCTGCATAAAAAAAAAATGTTAGAATGTAGCCATTTTTACTAATGAATCCCGGCGATCACTCGAGGAGCAGTCTCAGGTCGCACCTGGTGAAGGCCACGAGCTACGTGACCGAAATATCGTGCAAGTACGACGCTGATACCCGGCAGAACACCCGACAACCCAAGATGTCAATGTGTAACATGATTGTAAAATGATTTGTTCCATATAATTACTATTAACCTCACAAATTATCCATCTCAAATGAAAATAACTAACCACTTGATCATTCCTTCTTATTTCCCAAAGTCTCCTGTTTTTATGTCTTCTAATTCTATCATTTCTGTCATTCGTAAGATCTGTGTTCCTTACGCACACAGAGCCGTCGTCGGGGCACAGGTGTTACGCATCTTCCTCTGATCCCAAGTTTATATTTTTCAGTGTCAGTACGTAACTTATTGCTCTTCATGTAAATCCGTTTTGCCTTGTGCAAACCTCGCTACCGTGTCTTTTTGTGACTTTCTTTGTTTATTCCGCTTCTGAGGTGGGAAATTTCGCCTCTGACATTTAGCTCGCCAGCGCACCCTTTTCATACCCTTCCTTGTTTGCATACATACGGTGTTACAGCTGGCTCCCAGCGCAGGTCGCACTTCGTTTAACACACTAGAGGGTTGCCGTTACTTACGGTCTCTGCTGCAGTGTCGCCAGACAACTGCATAACTCCTGTTTTAAGTACAGTCGTGGGCAAAACGAGCGAGACCATTCGAATTCGTTATGCTGACCCGCTCAGCTTTAAAAGTCTGCTCCACAGCATAACAGGCACATGCGTGAAATTGAAAAACTGCCCGAACTTTGTCGGACTGTTTTCAGTCATGTGTGAGACTATATTGATGCTGATTAGTGAGTTAAACACTACACGTAAATATGATCAAACAATGGAAAATCCAGAATGGAGTGTAACAATACCAGAGAAGGTAAGTTGTTACTCAGAATATAGCGGAGCTTCTCAGCTATATGGTGAGTAGCAACTATCTTTCGCTGGTATTGTTACACATTAATATAAGATATCAATGAAATAAGAATCGCTAATTAGTATGAACTGTATTAATAAAAATGAATTTCAGATTATCTACGAGTAGATAACATAACAGTTTTAGTAAGACAGAGTACACCATATCGTTACGAATTAGCAAAACATTATGCGCATTCGGCCGCGAAACCGTCTGTGTCAACGTTCAGAGCAGTCATACTGGATTACCATTGCTGACCTACCATCAAAGTGTGCAAATTTAGCAATGCGGGAAGATTCATAAAGAAATTCAGTTAAAAATCATTCAATTATTGACAGAATCGGAAAAAATAGGCAGTAACAAGTATGAAGATTTACAAGAGTTTCATATTGACATCCACAGGGCGCCGGTACAGAATGGAGGTAGCAATAAAACGTATTGGGGGCGCGAGAGTTTCTTAAAATTGCTTTACTGATACTCTGTCTGCTTCCATCGAGATTAGAACCGAAAACAAAGCAGACCTGCTTTGTTGTAGCAAACACCATTCACTACGTTAGCAGACAATCCAGGCAAACAGCCTTCTATTATTACCCCAGACATGGATAAGATGGCAATTTCGCAATGAAAATGGCAAAATTATCTGCAGTTTCTGTTACATGGAGCACTCTGGACTCAAAAACATGAAGTTTATTCCTTTATGTCACCGCTTATGTCTCAGTCATTGAGGATGTTTTGGACTGGCAAGACAGCCAATCCACAGTGACGTGTAGCCGAAAGGCACGCGTTTAAGCTCACGCAGGATGGCGTGAGGTCTGGAAAATGACAAGGTCTTTATGGTAGCAAAAATAGTACGTAGCTTCTGGAATACTTAACTTTAATCCATAATTTGTGAACATCGGTCTGACGGTACATGCATCACAAGATATATAGCAATTGATAATGGCGCCTTGCTAGGTCGTAGCAAATGACGTAGCTGAAGGCTATGCTAACTATCGTCTCGGCAAATGAGAGCGTAATTTGTCAGTGAACCATCGCTAGCAAAGTCGGCTGTACAACTGGGGCGAATGCTAGGACGTCTCTCTAGACCTGCCGTGTGGCGGCGCTCGGTCTGCAATCACTGATAGTGGCGACACGCGAGCCCGTCGTATACTACTGGACCGCGGCCGATTTAATGGCTACCACCTAGCAAGTGTGGTGTCTGGCGGTGACACCACATTCCTCCCCCACAAATCGGCGCACGGTTGTGGCATAAGGCTTCCGCCCGCGGTGGGGAGGACACCATGCTGATGTATGCGACGAGGTGGGGAGCCTAACAACAGGCGAGGCTGTGCCACCCGCACCCTGCCATTCGGTCCGAGGGGAGCTAGAAAACGCCTGAAAACCTAATCCAGGGTGCACGCCAACATGCGGGGTATGAGCCCGTAAAGAGACAGGAGGGGCCGAAGGGTCGACCTCCATCTGGTCGGGGCACCCGACGGGCGAAGACGCCATGTAGTCCGGAGCGGGCAAGAGTTCCATGTCGGAGGACAGCTGGTCATGGGAAGCGATCGGCGGCGCGTGACCTACGGAGGCGCCAGGCGGTTGCAGCGACGCGTCCACTGCGGGCGTCGCCGGCGGGAGAACAGGCGGCGGCAGCGGCGGCGGTGGCGCCGCGTCACCAGGGGGCAAAATGGAAGGCAGCGTCGGTAACACCTGGGGCTGAGGCGAGCCAGTAGATGGGTCCCCAGGGCGCTGACCGGACGCCACCGTCGCTGAAAGCAGACGGGGAGCGGCAGAACCCGTGCGACGACAGAGGCGCAGCTGATTGAGATGCCGACGCACCTCACCAGAGGCCCCCAAAACCAGATACATATCGCGGCCGAGGCAGCGAAGAATGCGCCCTGCGAGCCAACGCCGTGAACCTCGAGTTGCTGTCGCCTGGGGCCAAAGTTGGTGTCTGCCGCTGCACAGGAACCTGATGCGGCGGATGTAGCAAAGACATCAAGGTGCGATGAGGACGGCCGTGGAGCAACTCAGCCGGCAAGCAACCATCTTGGGGCTGAGAGCGATACGAGGACAAAATGAGCAATAACGCGTCCTCCCGAGAATGCGACCCTTTCAGCTTCAACATCTGTGACTTGAGAGTCCTGACCAATCGTTCAGCGGCACCGTTTGACTATGGCGAAAACGGCGCGGACGTCAGATGTTGAATACCATTGGCCTTGCAGAATGACTGAAATTCTGCGGACATGAATTGTGGGCCATTGTCGGAAACAATAGTCAACGGGAGACCTTCAATGCAAAAGATAGCGGATAACGCTTGGATGGTGGCAGATGACGTCGTGGAGGACATCCGGACAACAAAAGGAAAATTACTGAATGAATCTACCACAACCAACCATCGAGCATTCCAGAATGGACCAGCAAAATCGATGTGTAAGCGTTGCCAAGGGGTAGTGGCTTTCGGCCATGCAAAGAAATTCCACGGCGGTGCGGATTGTTGTTCGGCACACGCCATGCAAGAAGAGCACGTATTCGTAATCGCAGCATCGATTCCGAACCAAGTACAGTGCTGACGAACAAGTTGTTTCGTTCGCACTATACCCCAATGTCCTTGGTGGAGAAGCCGTAAGACAGAGGACTGCAACGAACGTGGGACCACGACCCTGGACTGCTCATTATCATAACGCAACAGCAAAACACCACGTCGAAAAAAAAGTCTCCCTGTGAGCAAAAAATCGGCGAACCAACGGATCCTCGATCCGTGACTTTGACAAGGGCCATTGCGTAGCAACAAACCGCAGAACGGTAGCAAGGACAGGGTCAGCAGCCGTGGCTGTAGCTACACGACGAAAATCAATCGGAAACGATTCGACCACGTCATCGGTTTCCGCATCAATGAACATGCAAGCAAGTTCGGAAGAATCGAATGCTCTATCCTCAGCAACAGGCAAACGGGACAACGCATCGGAGTTTCCGTGCTTAGCAGTGGACCGATACAAGATATCGTAGCGGTACTGCGAGAGGAAAATAGACCAGCGAATGGATTTCTGCGCTGTACGTGGAGGTACGGGCTTGTCCGGATGAAAAAGCGATGTCAAAGGTTTCTGGTCTGTGATGATGGTAAAGTGACGACCATATAAGAAATCATGAAACTTTGTAACACCAAATACGAGAGCCAAAGCTTCTTTCTCGATCTGTGAATAATTTCTTTGCGCAGACGAGAGCAATTTGGACGCAAAGGCAATAGGGCGATCATGTGATCCATCTTTGTGCGCAAGCACAGCACCGATCCCGAAATCCGATGCATCCACCATCAACAAAAGGGGTTTCTGGGGATCAAATGGCATAAGGCAAGTGTTGGAAAGCAACGCCGATTTCAACTGGCGAAAGGCGCGTTCGCATTCCGTCGACCAGACGAACGGAACACCTTTACGGCGTAAGCGATGAAGCAGAGCTGAAATGGAAGAGGCGTGGCGCACATAGCGATGATAATAATTGATTTTTCCCAGCACACTCTGTAGCTGCTTCAAATTCTGCGGCGGAGGCAAGTCTTGTATGGCACAGAGGTGCTCTGGACTGGGATGTATGCCTTGGGCATTGAGTACATGTCCCAGATATGGTAAGCCCCGAGCAAAAAACACACATTTGTCCTTCCGCAAGCGAAGACCATTTTGGCGCAAGACCTGAAATAATGTTCTGAGATTGGCTAAATGTTCTTCTTCCGTCTTTCCAGAGATCACAATATCGTCCAGAAAGTTTGCTGCAGTAGGCACCGACGCACAAACAGTTTGCAGATATTGCTGAAACAATGCAAGGGCGGATGCACACCCGAAAGGCACTCTTTTGAATCGACACAAACCAAGATGCGTGTTAACCACCAAAACGCGCCGGGATTCTTCGTCCACCGGTATTTGCAAGTACGCATCTGCTAGGTCCAACTTCGAAAAATATTTACCCGGGCACAGTTTGTCAAAAAGATCTTCCGGATGGGGTAAAGGAAAAGTTGCAATCACTAGTTGTGGATTCACTGTTGCCTTGAAGTCCACACAAAGTCTCAATTTTCCGGAAGGTTTTGGCAAAATTACTAAGGGTGATGCACAGAGAGAAGCCTGCACACGTTCAATCACACCTTGTGATTCCAAATTGTGTAATGTTCTTGCGACCTCATCACACAATGCGTGGGGAACATTGCGCGCTCGAAAAAATTTCGGTTGCGCGTTTACTTTCAGTTCCAAATGTGCTTCATAGTTCTCAGCGCAACCGAGGCCTGGTGCAAAAATCTCTGCAAATTCTTCACATAGACGAGAAACATTGTCTGAAGGCACAGTCTGGTTCACTGATAAGACCTGATTGACTATAGACAAGTTAAACAACTGAAATAAATCTAAACCAAACAAGTTCGCTGCAGAAGAAGAACGAAGGATGTAAAATGACACAAGTTTTGTTTGTCCCTTGTATGTTGCAAGAAGGCTGCACTGTCCTAACACAGGGATTGCTTGCCCTGAATAACTACTGAGCTTAACATTTGCGGCACGCAACGGAGGTGTGCCCAGCTGTTTGTACGTGTCTCTATTAATCAGTGAAACTGCAGCTCCGGTATCGAGCTGGAACGGTATCACTTTGCCATGAATGTCCAAATCTACAAAACGTTTATTGTCCTGCTGACGACAAGAGCGACTGTCTCGTGCAGCGCTAACTGACACTGGTACAAAATCACTTGCGACTTGACGGGATTTCCGGCGATGTCGACGCACACCATTTGTGGGACGAACACAGTCACTGTTAGAGAGAGTGGCACTGGGCGGAGTGGAATGAACTACATGAATTTCCATGGGCGAAGGTTCACGAGCCTGAGTATTCTTGGTTCGATTCCGATTCCGGCGCGAAGCAAAGGGCCTGGTATGGTTTTGAGCGTCCGTTCTGAGCTTTTTGTGGCAAACACTTTGAACATGCCCTTTTTTACTACAGAAAAAGCAAATAGCCTGGCGTGACGGGCAGTTCTCACACGAATGTCTAGTAGCACACTGCAGGCATGATTTTAGTATTGCATTTGCTTGCTTGCGCGGCGCACGTGGTGGAGAGCTTTTCGGCAGCTGCGCGGACGGGCGCGAGGGCAGTTAACTGTTCCGTGCAGCGCGCCCGCAGTTAATGTGACACACGGCTGGCGAAGTTTCAAATAATTCCTGAGCAAAGTCAAGTGTGTCCTGCCGATCCAATATGTCTATCACTTGTTGAAGGGAGGGATTGACTAGTTTCAAAATCTGTTCCCTTATACGAACATCAGAAACGTTCTGTGCAATTGCATCACGTACCATAATATCCGAATAAGGAAGTCCACATTCACACTCAAAAGCACAATCCCTAGTAAGGCCTTGGAAGGTTGCAACCCACTCCCTATTAGTTTGACCGGCCATACGTTTTGTACGAAAGAAGGTATACCTTTTTGCAATTACATTGACTGATTCTTTGAAATATGCATCTAATGCAGACAAAATTTCTTTGTAGGACAGAGTTGCTACGTCGCGTCGGGGAAATAATTTGACTATCACACGGTACGTGGTCACCCCAACGGAGGACAATAAAAAAGGCTGCCGCTCGTTACCTTGAATTCTGTAGGCGGCGAGATGGAATCCAAATTGGCGCGACCACTCCGTCCAGCTTTCCAGTGCCGCATCAAAAGGACGGAGAGGTGGTGCAACTGCATGTTGTGGCAGCGGGTGCGGTGGAGAGGCGGCTGCCCCATCGGTTTGCAGAGCGCGTTGACCCTGGACGAGCTGTCCAAGGGCATCCAATAAAGCCTGCGTCTGCTGATTCTGCAAGCGATAAATTCGGACAGTACATCTGGAGATTGTGGCGAAGCCATGACACAAGTAAATCAATACGAACGCAAAATTCTCGTCGCCAAACTGTTGTGGACTGGCAAGACAGCCAATCCACAGTGACGGGTAGCCGAAAGGCACGCGTTTAAGCTCACTCAGGATGGCGTGAGTTCTGGAAAATGACAAGGTCTTTATGGTAGCAAAAAGAGTACGTAGCTTCTGGAATACTCAACTTTAATCCATAATTGGTGAACATCGGTCTGACGGTACATGCATCACAAGATAAATAGCAATTGATAATGGCGCCTTGCTAGTTCGTAGCAAATGACGTAGCTGAAGGCTATGCTAACTATCGTCTCGGCAAATGAGAGCGTAATTTGTCAGTGAACCATCGCTACCAAAGTCGGCTTGAAACTTCCCCTTTGAACAATTCTTACACGACTGTCCTTAACCTGACACACAATATTTTTAGCGCAACGCAATCTGACTTTCAAAACTCCCTACTAAAGAATGGCCCTGACAAACATTAAACTATACCTTTCACAAATCACTTACCTCACAAAAATCTTCGCTGCTCAAGCTACTGCAATACAGCGAGCGCCACTACTGCCAGCTAAATAAAAGATTCAAACTACTGAAGGCACTAACTACTGATAGGGGTAGTTAGCAAATGAAAGATATTAATAGAGAGCAAACAATGTATTTACCTTAATATCATCACAAATCATAATATATATATATCAGTTCATGACAAACTGCAAACCTCCACCATCTCTCTCCCCACATCCACCATGTAATGAATTAACAAATATTCAAAGTAGTAATTTGGTAACTGTGCATAGGGAAATGGAGCGGGCGTCAAATAATGGTGTAGACATTGAAACATGTAGAGAACAGGGAAGCATTATCGATCGATCGGTCGGCAACAGCTCGCCTCAGGAATCCGAAATGACAGGAAACAATCTCGCAAATACTGTAGATTCAGGTTTTGGATCCTCACCGTTTTCTCAAATAAGTCAAGACACATTTTCTGCTTGTCAAAATGTGAATATTGCCGGTGCAAATGCACTGCCGAACAGCGTAGAGAAACAGATTCCAGACACTAATACATTATTATTGCAATTAATGCAACAAATGGAACAAAATCAGAGACAAACACAGCAACAGTTAGACACAGTGGAACAAAATCAGAGACAAACACAGCAAAAGCTTCAAAAGTTAGACACAGTGGAACAAAATCTTAAAAAGTTAGACTCATTGGAGCAAACTCTTGAACAAACACGTGAAGATTTAACTACTGAGTTACATAACATTGAATCGAAATGTCAAAAAGTCTGTAATGACGTAAAAACACAAATTTGTGAGCATTTTCAACCTATTTTTTCGCGGCATGAAAATGCATTACAGAATCACGAAGCAGCCATAAAAGAACTGCAAATTATTGTTCATGAAAATCATGAGACCTTGCAAGCTAAATTTGACTCAGTTGCATCTACCGATTCGGTTACGCAACTTGCAAAAACTCAGGAAAACTTTAAGGACACAGTAGATACTCTGAAACTTGGTTCAGAAAAACACACTGAAGAAATAAGTACACTATCGGAGAAAGTAGCCGAACTTTCGGATCAGGTCACTAACTTATCTACAAAGGTAGATGATGATCTGAATGACACAAGACCCGTAGCCTTCACTGACACAGAAGAGTATGAACAAATAAGAAAATTCAAACAAAATCAGAATCAAATTAATACACAACACCAAAGAGAAATCCGGGAAGTACAAGATCAGCTGACACAGGTAATACAAGAATTACGTATTTCAGAGGACACTAGCGCTCCAACACGGGAAGAGGGACTTAGAAACACGGAAAAGCCGCAAAATAATAACACAGGGCATTTCGGAAATTATGAAAGAAATTGGCAAGGTACACCGAATTTTGAGATGGAACCGCCGACACGACGTAACAATGACCGATATGCTACTCGCCGACACGATGATTTTGACTATAAGCTGTTCATTACTACACGTAAATTCAAAACGTTTAAGAATTCTGGCAACGACATTCATCCACAAGCATGGCTCCATCAATTTTCTCATTGTTTTCCTCCCAACTGGTCATTGGAGCACAGATTAGAATTTATGTGTGGCTACTTAGAGAATGAACCAGCTGTGAGAATGCGATCGGTCATTCACGATTGCCACAGTGAAGGAGAATTTTACCATGCCTTCCTCTCAGCATATTGGTCGCAAGCTACACAAGACCGTGTAAAACATGGCATCATAATGATGAAACGTTTCGAACAATCTGAATTCTCCAGTCTTGTGAAATATTTTGAAGACATGTTGCACAAGAATCAGTACCTGTCAAATCCATACAGCCCCTCAGAACTCATCCGCATTTGCTTAATCAAATTACCTGAACATTTACGACACATTATTTTGGCAGGACGTTGCAAAGACGACATTGAAGCTTTTCAGGGACTGTTACAAGAACTGGAAATTGACACTGACAATCGCGGAACGCAGGAGCACAACAATTACAGATCACATCAGTCGCAATTCCGCGATGAAAGAAATAATAACTGGACGCGACAAGGCTATTCTCACAACACAAATCGTGACCAAAATAGACACCACCCGTATGACAACCGTTGGCAGAGTAGTAATAACTACAGGGAAAGATCACCTCTCCGTGGTAATGACTATCACAGAGACAATAAGAGAAACAGACAATATGGGAACCAAAATAAATACTATCAAGGGAGACAGAATAACTTTAGACGCAACGGACCAGCGCGCAGTTACGATTCAGGGAGAAATTCTCCACCATGTGACCGACAAGAAAGAAACTATGGAATCTACCGACATGACGACAGACGATATGATCGTAACGACAGACCTGAATTGCATCAGAACTGGCGGGATTCAAACAGAGCAGGGCCCTCTCGTCACGGTGAATTTGTAGAAGTTAGGTCTCCTAATCCCAATAACGGCGCGCGCCAACAAAGAGGCAGACAATGACTCGCGCCGCAGGCAGCCACCTGCGCCGGCTGGCTCAGAGAAAAATAACATAGACGCTAACCTTGAGAAAAATTTTAGCATTCCTCACCGACGTATACCGCATGATAATTCCGTTCAAGTTGAACCTCTGTGCACTATGAAGAGTAAAGGTTTACACCACATTTCTCATGTAAAACCATTTATTGACAGATAATCTGCCTTTTAACTTTGTCTTTGCCATAAAACGTTTCACTTCACGTTACTAGTATGCTTAAGAAACTGTTAACATACAACAATGTTTGAAGTACAATATCCAATCAAGAACCAAGAGAACTTATTTAAACAGAAATGACGAATGCATTGTTATAGTGAACAGACGTCACAGTGTTATTGTGTGTGTACATTCTTGCTTGTTTGTTGCACAATTACGTAACGACTATAAGGCTCACATACTTAGAACATTTACCAGTACTGCTAATGAGATTTTAATGCAACATTTTGGTTTATTTGAAAATACATTCTGAATTAATGTGCTTTCTGAGAGATACCAGATGACACAGAGGTTAGTTTATGTGACAGCTACACGGTTTTATCACGACGCTACTAATGAGTGACAATTTACAATGTTGCTTTTGCGGTGTATCTGTTTTATATCTGCACAGTTTTCTGAATTCTTCTGGAAAGAAAAACATGTTTTAGTAGTAACTTTTGTGGTATAGCAACAATGAGACAGCCTTTTTTCGTGGCACAACAATACGTTACTGTACAGTACTTTCTTCATCACGCCAATAAGCATAATAACTACGATATCTATACGCAAAGCATTTCACTTTTGTTTATCATGAGGTAAGTACATTGGCTTCTGCAGAACTTAGCTTTCGGAGGAAAATAACTACGACACTTCCACAGAGATTATCTTACAACAAGATGCACATTTAGCGCTACAGGACACGCATTCCAGTGATCAATTTTATACTTAAAACATTTATTTTTTAAGATTTTTGAATTATAAAAAAAGTTTTCCGTGATATATTTCATTTCATTGCTGTAATCTGTAACACCTGAGGGTATAATTACATAAATCCTCAGGGGGGTACACGCTTACTTTGTGTACCATGTGTGTGGCAACCACAAGGAACCCTAGCTAATATGGTATTTGCTTATACAACTTTACACATCGGTACCATATTTCTCTAACACACAAATTACACAGCTATCTGATCATTTAACTGAGAGATAAACATTTTTTTTACTACGTCAGTGACAGATGTTTACGCAATTACAGAGTTGGATAACTTCACACTTATGAAACTTCCCCTTTGAACAATTCTTACACGACTGTCCTTAACCTGACACACAATATTTTTAGCGCAACGCAATCTGACTTTCAAAACTCCCTACTAAAGAATGGCCCTGACAAACATTAAACTATACCTTTCACAAATCACTTACCTCACAAAAATCTTCGCTGCTCAAGCTACTGCAATACAGCGAGCGCCACTACTGCCAGCTAAATAAAAGATTCAAACTACTGAAGGCAGTAACTACTGATAGGGGTAGTTAGCAAATGAAAGATATTAATAGAGAGCAAACAATGTATTTACCTTAATATCATCACAAATCATAATATATATATATCAGTTCATGACAAACTGCAAACCTCCGCCATCTCTCTCCCCACATCCACCACTGCTGGCGGCTCACCTCCAACTGCGCAACGTTACGCGCTGTTCACAGCCAGCTGCCGCTGCCCAACACTACAATGGCAGACAACAATGCAAACTAGCCACAGACTGCACACAGCACAGCCAGTGATTTTCATATTGAGCGCTACGTAACGTTGCCAATAAGAAAACATAAACAGCCTACTTACATAGAGAAAACATAAACAGCCTACTTACATACGCGCGTAACGTTGCGCAGTTGGAGGTGAGCCGCCAGCAGTGGTGGATGTGGGGAGAGAGATGGCGGAGGTTTGCAGTTTGTCATGAACTGATATATATATATTATGATTTGTGATGATATTAAGGTAAATACATTGTTTGCTCTCTATTAATATCTTTCATTTGCTAACTACCCCTATCAGTAGTTAGTGCCTTCAGTAGTTTGAATCTTTTATTTAGCTGGCAGTAGTGGCGCTCGCTGTATTGCAGTAGCTTGAGCAGCGAAGATTTTTGTGAGGTAAGTGATTTGTGAAAGGTATAGTTTAATGTTTGTCAGGGCCATTCTTTAGTAGGGAGTTTTGAAAGTCAGATTGCGTTGCGCTAAAAATATTGTGTGTCAGGTTAAGGACAGTCGTGTAAGAATTGTTCAAAGGGGAAGTTTCAGGCTGTACAACTGGGGCGAGTGCTAGGACGTCCCTCTAGACCTGCCGTGTGGCGGCGCTCGGTCTGCAATCACTGATAGTGGCGACACGCGGGTCCGACGTATACTACCGGACCGCGGCCGATTTAAAGGCCACCACCTAGCAAGTGTGGTGTCTGGCGGTGACACCACAGAGGATGTTTATCGAAATAACAAAATACTGGTATTAGTGAGCGAATTTAGTAGGATTATTCTGAACCACCCCAGGAAATAAACAGCGACATAGCTGCCAAACGTAGTTTACAATATTTCGAATTTTCCATTACACTCGCCACAGCCAGAAAACGTTCATCATCCGAAGTGTTTCTTAAGGTAGCTAATAATGGGAATGCTTGCACTTCTAAAACGCAGTGGCATTAATACTGGGATCTGAAATACCACGTGTATAGGCAGATGGATTTTATTTGCATTCCTGTAAATGTGATTTGGATCGAAAGCGTAGCTACGATTAATCGGCTGATGTATCGACTGCAAACTAGAACATTTCGAATGAAGAGTAGGGGGAATTATTTATGCGGCCCTCTACTTCAATAACTGTCGTTGCTGTTTTCGTTGTTAGGATTTCGTCACCTAAATCGGTAAAAATGGAACCCTACTAATCTTTCTTGACCGTCTATCTGTCTACCCAACTCTTCAAACCCGTTTACTTCGAGTACGGGTAAACATAATAAGTGAAAATGTATCGCACTTCCTGCGGTAAACTGGCCCTTGGTGGTGTAAAAATGTAAAGATACGGCCGTTTAAGTAAAGAAAATTTAAGCCAAAGGTCAAAAAATGGCTCTAAGAACTATTCGATCAAACTGCTTAGGTCATCAGTCCCCTAGACCTAGAACTACTCAAACCTACCTAACCTAACACACATCCATACGAGGGGAAGGATTCGAACTGATGGCGCAAGCAGCCGCGCGGTTCGCGATATGACGCCGTTGAGCGCACGACAGATCCGCGCCGGCAAGCTGTTGATAACATCTGGTGTTGCTAGAAAGTTATTCAGGTCTGGTGAATGATTTTCTGTGCAGTTCATTTAACACTGAATAACTAAAATGTATTTGATGTTACGGAAGAGAAAGGACGCCTAATTTATTTCCCCTTGTTTTTATTTATGATGTTAAATTCGCAATCTGAGCACTCTTACTATCCATAACCACACTTTAGATCCAAGTCATAGTCACGAATGTGAATACAACCCATTGGCTTATACTTGAGGTATTTCGCTTGCCCAGACGATGCTGTGGCGTCGCCAGTATCTCAGCACATCAGCTGAGCGAACCTTTTCTTCCTACTGCTAGTGTAATGGACAATGACATCACCGTAGAATGTGTTTGACAACTATGTCACCATCGGTTTACGTGCTAGAATGGTTCATAATTATGTTATTAAATCAACTCGATATTTTTGTGTTCTTTAAATTACATTTGCTACATGATTCACACTGAAGACGTAGGAAATGTATGCTATTTGGTCCAGGAAGCACGTTCCAACCGAAATTGCTGCTCACATTAACATTTTTGTTGCGAATTAGTGTCTTATCCATAACATGGACAACGTGGATGCTCTGTTTTGCTACAGTTGTTTCATAGTTTAGTGATATCGTGTTAGTGGCGTTGCCAGTTTACATACTGCACATGTAACACACAATAAAAGCGTTGGATGGCTACAGTGATCACTCTACTTGAAAAACGTTTATTGTCATCGTAATTCATGTAACTGGCTCTTCGACTTCTAATTTGACAATTTGTGTAAAAATATTTTACCTTGCTGGTCCTAGTTTCAAACATTGTCTGACTGAGAAAACGTAGCCATGAAGGAGTCAGTGAAAGCAATTATTCGCTGTTATAGCAAACTTTTGAATCCGCTGGACACTTGAATTCTCTATATTGATTCT
Organism: Schistocerca piceifrons; assembly: GCF_021461385.2. Taxonomy (NCBI): domain Eukaryota; kingdom Metazoa; phylum Arthropoda; class Insecta; order Orthoptera; family Acrididae; genus Schistocerca; species Schistocerca piceifrons. Next base: position 15,094,526 of record NC_060142.1, on the reverse strand, counting down.
GAGAATTTTGTTATTCCTCTTGTTATTTACTGTCTCAATGTCATCCGTGAGAACAAAATTAAAGGCAGTGGAATTAGGTTCCTGATCTATATACTGTGTATTAATATACTGCGCTGCTACGTAAATTTTAAAGGTTATAATCTTTACGCACGTATCGGTTTCAGTCCTAGGATCGACGATAAACTTCAGAAATACAATTACAGAATATGGCTTACCGATTATGGCTCCTCACCATCAACAATTGTTGTCACTCATAGTTTCGTATTTGCTATTTGACCGTCGTCACCCTTTAGACACCAGCTTGATCTTTCCACAATGCCATTTTTTACTTGCTTCTTAATATGTCCTATTACTACAGATTTGTGGAAAGTCTTAAGTGTTAGATACGCTATTCCACAAATTAAAAACTTACAGTTATTCTTTATATATTGAAACTTACTACCTTTCACTTTCACTGAAGAAAAGATACATAATAATAAAATAAAATAATAGATTAAAATCTCAACGCATACTGTGAATCGTTAAAATGAAGTGAACTGAAAATCATCTTCTTCTCTAAAACACGTTACTGTTCCAGAGAACTTCGGCACCTCTCAAAATTTTTTACACATGTGGACAAATAATGGGTCTCATGAAACAGCACTGTTTAGCTGCACAAAATAAAGCCTCAAAAATCAGTAAATAAAACTATTTTCCTCCTGTTGCTCCGAATCGCATATACCAACCGCTCTCTGCTTCGACAACGACTCGAAGTCTATTGGGTATTTGATTTTTCTCTTCTTTTTCGGGCCTCCCTACCACCTCTTCTAGCCCAATCTTCGCTCTCGAATTACGCCTTCATCGGCGAGCTTCTCCTCAATATTTTTGATTTGTGCTGGATTGCTTTTTACCCTTCTTGCATATACATGTGTGATGTATTTTTTAGAGACTGCATGAATATACAAAGTGAGTATTTCTTCTCTTAGCAAATTAAATATTACATATTTTGTTGTGAATTAATTTGTTTGTCGAGATTCCACTTACTGCGTTTCCTTAAAGTTATATAAAATATACGCCTGTAAAAAAATAACTTGAAACATCTGTTGCAACTGATTAGTTAAGGTTGAAAATAAAAACCTCTGCTGTTGCTGCTTAGTAACGCGTATAGCCTCCTTCGGCTTCCACAACGGCTCGAAGTCTGTTGGGCATTGAGCCCACAGCTCTAGCCACATAAGTAGGAGATTCAATATCTCATTCGAAGCGTCACGAATCACGTCAGAAAGTTGTCGGCGAGTCGACGGTGACTGTCCCTTTTCCCGTATTACTCTGCCCATTTCTGCCCAAATATTCTCAATGGGATTCATGTTTGCTCCTTTAGGTGGCCATTCCATGGTCGTCGAACCACGTCCTAACCACACGTGTCATATGAATAGGCGAGCGATCTTGTTGGAACACGATCTGCTCATCGCCAAATCTTGCTGTCACAGAAGGTAACATCACGCTCTCAAGAACTGATATGTAATTGCGCGCATCGAGTCTTCCTTCCACTTCCCACGGGAGTCCACACCCTTTGGCCGATATCCATGCCTATACTGTTACCGAGTCCTTACCACTCCTTCGGCAACTGTAAATATATTTTGGATTATAGCTGGCACCTTTTGACCGGTATACAAGTACTTTTCCTGTTGATGCCGTAGAGAAAACGTTTTCATCCGTGAAAATCACTCGCCTCTAAAACTGGAGAGGTTCGTCGACATTTCCAGCAGCAAAAGAAAAGCAGGCTTGTCTGTGGGAAACAATGTCTCTTTGACAGCAGCGCTTCTTGCTCTCACTCCACCTTCCCTTAGACGACGAGTGACGGTCTTACTGCTAACATTGAGACCCAAAGTCTGCCGAATTTGTCGTGCGTTGACAAATGGGTGGTTCTCACTGAAACGGCGTATCTGCTAATCCTGAGCTGCTGTTGTTTTGCGGCGACGGCCATGACGCCTTCCATTGAGGTCACCACCCTCTTCCTTTCGTCTAATCCACCTGGCTACCGTCGACATGTAAAGACCCATAGTTATTGCTATATAGCCATTTGAAGATCCCTCTGCATGGAGTGCTATTACAGCGCCCTTGTCTGCCTCAGCCAGATGGGCCATTTAGCGTTGACTGAATGCTTCGTCGCGGTTAATATCGGCTGCGGAAACAGCGCTAGCAGGAAACAGACTGCCTCCTCCACGATGGCAGTCACAACACAGTGGCCAAGTATGTGTAACACGGAAATCGATGGCATAAACGAGAGATGGCAAGCCCGTACCCTTGTCATTACATAGTGGAGCAACTTAGAATGTGAAGTTTTTCTCAGAAGGGACTGGTAAGCTCTTGTCATGTCTTATGCCAATAAATATTACATAAAGTGAAATGTTTACGTTTTGCATATACGGCAGGCCTAACGTAAGAAACATTTCTGAAATGTTTGATTCAACCTGAAGAACACTCCATGAATTTTAGCTGTAGAAGGTTGAGTTATAAGAAGGAAAACGTGTTTATTCTCGCTCGGCCTGTTTCCAAGCGGCGCAGTTTACTCTGAGGCATACATAGTTCTCGCCGGGCGTAAGAAGCGACTCGACGAACGAGGGGAACTTGCCAGGTGCCATACGCTGATTGTACGGAAACTTTGCTCAGTGAAGGAGAGGACAAAATAAGCGAACATGTGTTTCGGCTTATCTGCAGACACTCCACAGTTTCCGAGAAAACGACGGTCAAAGTTATTAGCGCGCTGTTGCTATATTGAAGATACCTTTTGCGCCCGAGAATGTAATTGAAGCGGTGGCTCAGTGGCTACCGTCGTTCCTTCTTAACTTTGATTCCCGAATTCAAGGCCATTTGCATTTTATTATTATTATTATTATTATTATTTCATCCCTCTCTATCAGAAAGTTTTTCCAGATGAAGTTGTAATAATGTTGTCGTTATTCAGTCAATTAACTTTCCATATAATTAATGAATTTAAAAAATAATAAAAGAATGAGAAAATAATGTGAAATATTTTTGAACCTCCTTACAACCTGTAAGGTAGCAAGGACATTCACAATTGTTTCACATCATTTTCTCATTCGTTTATTTTTTTTTAACTTCTTTCATTACACAGTAGATTAATTGACGAATAACGACAACATTGTTTCGACATAAACTGGAATAAACATTCGTAGATAATTCAGCGACTGAGGGAAAGAAAGGAACAACCGGGTTTCCAACTCGCAGCGCAAAGTTCTGAAGTCGCGACGGTAGCCGCTGACCCACGGCCTCAATTGAATCCTTACACGCTGAAAGGTATCTACACTGTAGCAACAGCGCATTGAAAACTTTTGGCCGTCGTTGTCTCAGAAGCGGTCGAGTGTATGCAGATAAGACAAGATACGTGTTCCCTTATTTTGTCCCCTCTTTCACTGAGCGAAGTTTCAGCAAGATCGGGGTATGACACTTGGCGGGTCCCCTCGCAAGTGGCGAGCGTTGAGATTCAGTAGACAGAATGCGTCCACTTTCCTCGACTATTCCTTGACATGTTTGGAAATTTTCGTTCTTGTACTTGCAGTTTGCATTATGAGGGCTAGTTTCCCTGGTAACGATCTACTAATGGACTTTGCTCCTAATTAATGTTACTGTGTATTAGACCTAATGCAACGACTTGAACCGGAAAAGATTGTTTATTTGGATAGTCCGCTTCTTAATTCCCATATTTCACTATAATATTATCCTTTGTTTCAAAACGGCAAGTTTACGAGACTCGAAATCGGGACCTCTGCTTTTCGCGGGCAAGTGCTCTACCATCTGAGCTACCCAACCACGACTGACGCCCCGTCCTCACAGCTTCACTTCTGCTAGTAAGTCTGGAAGGTAGGAGACGAGATACTGACAGAAGTAAAGCTGTGAGGACGGGGCGTGAGTCGTGCTTGGGTTGCTCAGATGGTAGAGCACTTTCCCGCGAAAGGCAAAGGTCCCGAGTTCGAGTCTCGGTCCGGCACACAGTTTTAATTTGCCAGGAAGTTTCATATCAGCGCACACTCCGCTGCAGAGTGAAAATCTCATTCTCGATTGTAGACTACGTTTGCAGCTATGTCGCAGTTTATTTCCTAGGGTGGTACAGACATATCCTACTAAATTTACTCGCTAATAACAGTATTTTGTTAATTCGATAAACATCCCCAATGACTGAGACATAAGCGGTGACATAAAGGAATAAAATTCATGTTTTTGAGTCCAGAGAGCTCCATGCAACAGAAACTGCAGATCATTTTGCCATTTTCATTGCGAAATTGCCACCTTATTCATGTCTGGGGTAATAATAGAGGGCTGTTTGCCTGGGTTGTCTGCTAGCATAGTGAAAGGTGTTTGCTACTGCAGAGCAGGTCCGGTTTGTTTTCGGTTCTAATCTCGATGGAAGCAGACAGAGTATCAGTGAAGAAATTTTAAGAAACTCTCGCGCCCCCAATACGTTTTATTGCGACCTTTATTCTGTACCGGCACCCTGTGGATATCAATATGAAACTCTTGTAAATCTTCATACTTGTTACTGCTTATTTTTTTTGCGATTCTGTCAATAATTGAATTTAATTTAGTGTGACACTGAATGATTTTTAACTGAATTTCTATGTGAATCTTCACGCATTGCTAAGTATGCACACTTTGATGGTAGGTCAGCAACGGTAATCCAATATGACTGGTCTGAACGTTGACACAGACCGTTTCGCGGCCGGATGTGCGTAATATTTTGCTAATTCGTAACGGTCTGGGGTACTTTGTCTTACTAAAACTGTTATGTTGTCTTGATAAGCTGAAATTCATTTTTATTAGTACGGTACATACTAATTAGCGTTTCTTCTTTTATTTACATCTTGTATTTACGTGTTGTATTTAGCCCACTAATGAGCATTAATATAGTCTTCCGCATGATTGAAAACAGTCTGTCAAAGTTCGGATGGTTCTTCAGCTTCACGCCTGTGCATAGTATGTTGATAGGACTTCGTCGCCTTGCCTGTTATGCTGTGTAGCAGACTTTAATGCTGAGTGGATCAGCATAACGAAACGGCGAGGGGTCTCTCTCGTTTTGTCCACGACTGTACATGAAAAACAACTCCAACAATCAGACAAAACTTCTCTTCCCTCATTACACGCACAATATACAAATTAAACATCTGTGTTGACAGTGAACTATGCTGACAATGAAGAAACACGCTGCTTTGTACTTTACCAGATGTCGGTGTTTTGCATCATTCCACCGGTTTCGACTGAAGGGATTCTTTGAATCTTTCACATTATTCAAATGCATAGTTTCTTCTGCTGACTATAGAAAAGTTTATTCCAGATTAGTAATTTTTTACGTTTTTGAGCTCGGCGCTCCTTTCCGACTGTCCTTGCCCATATTCCTATCTACCATCGTCATCTAAGACTTCCAGTTATAAATTCAGTCAAAATTTACCTTTTATGCAGCCTCCCGTATGTGCGAAGTATTATCATCAACACAGTTGGAGTGTGTAAACGATTTATTCTTAACATTAACATTAAAATTAAATTCACCAATGTCAAACATTTTCAAGTTATTTCATTTCAATCATTCAGAATTTGCTTTTTAGAAAACTAAGTTGCTTATTTTATAATTTTAAAATATACTTTCGTAAAATGTGATATTTGAACAGATCTGCATTAATTAGGAACAGAGTCAAAGAGGTATCTTAATCAGTGTACACAATAATTATTAAACTCTAACAGGAAAATAGTTTTTTAAACAGTAAATGTTCGCACTTTAATTCTTACTTGATAGAAACGTAGAATGTAGAAACGAAATGGGCGATATGAATTACTATTCGGGGGTCTGAAATTTAATATGAAACGAAGGGGAGCAATAAAATCCCGCCAGGTGTTATGATGAAAGTAATGTTTGTTACAGTTATTAGGTAAATCCATGTCATCCGTGTCTCCTTTATATCCGATGACCATTTCGTACTATCTGTCCCGTCCTCGCCGACCGGAGTTTACATCGGCAATTTAACAAACCTGCACTTTGCTTCTTGCTTCCTGCAAGTGTTCACGCACAACTATGAATCCGCTCTCCATTCAGTAGATAGACGCAACAGATAGAATATGCCACTTATCGTTTTGCATCAAAAGACTGTAGGAATGTTTTTGCCTTTCACCTCGAACCATTCGCATGCTTTTACTAAAGCATTAATAAAGAACTACAGTCGAGTTTCAAGTCAATTAATTACTCTGGCGATTTCTGATTAAATAGTCTTACGTACGCCGGAAATAGATTGTCTACCTACGGTGGTATTTCAACTGCGCTTAGATCATCATATCTGCTTTGTATATGTTGTTTGGTTTTCCAAAACGTATGGAAATACGCGTCGGAAAGATGTAATGCCATTTTGTGCAGTTTCGTGTCGGCTCGGAAAGTTCGCGTGCATTCAAGTTACTAGCGTGAAGATTCATTTAATCAATGAATGAAACTATTATCGTGAAGGACTGCATCCTCCAGATGGTCGAGTAAAATATCTATCCAAGACGATACACGTGGATTAAAAACAATCGGAAATCGCCACTGAAGATGCTTCACAAATAAAAGAAGCGAAATTAATGTGGCAAAGGAAAAACAGAATGCCTTTCATTTAGTTGCAAAGACCGAATATACCACCAAGGATTTTGAAACAACTACGGAACGACGGTAAAAGTGAAAAATTGACGACATTTATATTCCTCTAACTTTCATGAAAATTGTTTTGGCTACTTGCAGTTTTATGTTGAACTCGTTCAATTTCTCGAATATAACTGGAACATAGACGGATTCATACAGTATCCCACGTGAAGTCTTAGCAACAAGGTGCCGCTTATAGATTACCGTAGTACACAGTGGTACAGTAGATGACAAACGAGCCATAAATCGACGAAATGTACCAACGGCTGCACGCCTTCGCTAAAAAAAAAAAGACGTTTTATTGTTTTTGCACATTCTTGTAACTCTTATGAGTCGTTAGTCGAATTTCTAGCAGATGTCGGCCCTTTCATTACGTCTTCATACCAATTAGTGAACCGAAAGAAAGTATGCTAACCAGTAGTTGAGTCTCTATAGCCGTTAATTCATCAGCTATGATGTTAAAGATACCAAAAATTTAGTTAATTTATCCGTTATTTTCCAAAGTTATTACGGTAAGGCTTCATAGCACCGGTTACATACGTATTTCACAAGTGTGACTCAACACATGTTTCTTTGTCTCCGATCCTGCGCAGAAGCTCCTTTTTTATTTATTATGCTTAACAAAGGACAGATTTCGACCTAAATAATATTTTACACTCACGGTCTATTGAAACGAGCGAGCAAGACGAAAATGTAACACATGGTACACAGCGGTAGTGTGCTATAAAAATCCTACTGGTAACACGAAAAGTAATGCTAAACCGCCGTTGGTACACATTCTGGACAATGCATATTCAATCCATATTAATGACTATGTGCCTAAATTAGCAACAACATATTCTTTTATACGTCGTGTAAGAGTTGTTTCAGAGGCTACGGACAGAGAATTGAATATTTGCACAGATATGTAAATACGCTCTAGACACACCACGAGAACAGTATAGGAGAACCAGACTTTGATATTACAGCCACACGTAAAGGTACAACAGTATTCAGACACATAAATGCCGGAGCTACGCAGTGGAATACATTTAGAGAAACTCTGCATTCAACATCCTCACACTGCACCACATTTCAGACGCCTCGATTCTCTTCTTTTCCTATTTCACCAAAAGGCCGTGATTCGCTAGCATACGATGCTATTCTGCAAACATACGTACATTCCCATAGATTTCTGCTTCATACTGCGGCACGTACTTGATACTTGTAGACTTAATTTGTCGACACTGGGCTCCTCCCCTGTGATCGTTTACTCTTCACCTCCTTCTCGCACTGTCTCTCATGTGTTATTTTCCTTCCAAGGCAGCAAAATACCTTAACTTCTTCCACGTCATGGTCACTGATTTTGACGTCAATATTGTTGCTATCGTTTCTGTTACTCCTCATTACTTTCGTCTATCCTTGGTTTCCTCCCAGTTTAGAGTCTGTACTTATTATATTGCTCAGTCTGCTGGTTTTATAGTTCTTCCACACTTTCAGTGAGGATAACAATGCCATCAGCGAATCTTATCATTGACACCTATTCACCCTTGGTTATAACATCACTCTTGAAAGTTTCTTTCATGTGTGTCATTGGTTCCACAACATAAAAATTGAACAGTGGGGTTGAAAGTATCCCTGTGTTACACCACTTTGAATCAGAGCACTTTTTTCTTAGTCTTCCATTATTTTTGTTCGTTCTTGGTTCCTGTACATGTTAGATATAACATATCTTTCCCTAAAACTTACTCCTATTCTTCTCGGAATTATGAAATATGTGCACCATTTCGCCATTGTCAAATGCTTTTTCTATCCCGCCACATCCTACATTATCAAACACAGCGTTAGAATTGTCAGTCTTCTTCTTTTCTTTTGCTAAAGTCACACTTCTAATCATCCAGTGTATCCTCAGTATTTATTTACATGCTTCTGTATGTTATTCTTGGCATTATCTTGCATGCCTTAGCCGTGAGGTTGACTGTGGACTACTTCACTAGTTATTCGACCTCTATATCTTCTTGATTTTGTGAAAGATAGTTTACTGAAAGTCTGGTGATATGCCTCATTATTCGTAGGCTCCAAGAACCAACTCTAATATTCCCTTAGTTGTCAATTTCCCCATAAATTCAAAAGGATTGTTATTTATGCCTTTCACCTTACTTGCTCGCAATTCATCCAAAGCATCCGAACCTAACATCGGGTGTTCACTGACTTCTTTATCGACGTTGATATCCTCTTCCGCCCTCGCTTTTATTTCCACCGCTGGTTGTCTTGCCTTCTCCATATGCTGAACCATTTTTTTCTGACCGCTACTTCGCTTCGATTTCTTCACACTTTTCCGCACCAGTTTTGCTTTAGGTTCATATCTACAATGATCAACGAGAACATTATGACAGTCTGTCTGACGGTCGGTACGTCCAACTTTGGCAGGGATAACAGCGGCGACTCGTATTGGCATGGAAGCAGTGACGCCATGGTAGGTCGATGGAGGGGGGTGACACCACTTCTGAACCCACAACTCACCTAATTCCCGCAAATTCCGGGGAGTGGCGCGGTGAGCTCTGACCCGACGTTCAATAACATAGCAGATGTGAACGATCGTGTTCAGATCTGGCGAGCTGTGGGACGAGAACATCAAATGGAACTTGCCACTGTGTTACTCGAACCTCTCCATTACACTCCTGGCCTTATGACACGGCACATTATCTTGTTGAAGAAGTGGTGTACATGGTCTTCAGCCAGTGTACGACACTCCTTGGCCTTCGTGGTGCCTTGCACGAGCTCCACTGCGCCCATGGATCCCCAACTGAACGTTCCCCAGAGCCCAATGGAGCCGCTGCCAGCTTGTCCCCGTCCCGCAGTGCAGGTGTTGAGGAGCTGCTACCGTGGAAGACGATGGGTTCGCACCCGCCCATTGGCATGACTCAGAAAGTATCGGGATTCATCAGACCATGCAGCGATCTGCCACTGCGCCAGTGTCCTGGACCAATAATCACGTGCCCATTTCACTCGCAGTTGCCGATGTCGTGGTGTTAATATTGGCACATGCATTGGTCGTTGGCTGCAGGGACACCTATTTCGGTTTTGGGTGCACTGTGTGTTCAGGCACACTGGTATTCTGCCCGACACAGTTCGCCGTCAGTCCTGTTTTACCAGTTTGTCCAGCCTGCGACGTCCGACATCTGAAACGAGGTGTGGCTACCAAACATATGACGTTTCGACGTGGTTTCATCTTTGTTTCGCCACGTTTTGATGACATTCAATATAGTACTACTCGAGCACATGTCTCGCCTTGAGCCTCTGGGCCATCACAATCTGCACTCGGTCAAACCCAGACAGATCGCGCGATTTTCCCACTCTACACACGGGCAGCACGCTCACTGATACAACACGCACCGTGCGCGTGTCTGACTACCAGTCATTCCTCGGTAGGTGGCACTGGAAAATCACTGTCTGTCCAAACATGGTTCAAATGGCTCTGAGCACTATGGGACTTAACATCTGACGTCATCAGTCCCCTAGAACTTAGAACTACTTAAACCTAACTAACCTAAAGACACCACACACGTCCAAGCCCGTGGCAGGATTCGAACCTGAGACCGTAGCGATCGCGTGGTTCCAGACTGTAGCGCCTAGAACCACTCGGCCACACCGGCCCGCTCGCTGTTGGTATGGAAGGTGAAAGTATTATCCTGTCCAGCAACTACGTGTGCTAATTACCTAATTACACTGCTGAGGATTGGCGGTATAGTCTTTTTGGACAATTTTCGTGTGTTTGCTAAAGTTATTGAAAAGGCTGTGTATGCAAGGATAATTGATCACTTTATATCACACGATTTGCTATCAAATGTACAGTTCGGCTTTAGAAGTCGTTTAAAAACTGAAATGCTATATTATCTTTTCTCTGTGAGGTACTGGATGGGTAAAACAAAAGGTTTCGAACGCTAGGAATATTTTTTTAATTTAACTAAGGAGTTTGAGTGTGTCGATCACAAAATATTGCCGCAGAAGTTGGACCATTACGGAATGAGGGGAGTAGCTCACAGTTGGCTCACCTCTTACTGTAGCAACAGACAGCAAAACGTCATTATTCACAGTCTTGAGAATGGCTGAGTGGGGTACGGTCAAGTATGTGTTTCTCCAGGGATCAGTGCTGGGGCCACTCCTGTTCCTTATTTATACAGATGATATGCCCTCTAGTATTACGGGTAACTATGAAACATTTATAATGGCACTAGCTTGGCAGTAAAGGATGTTGTGTGCAACATCTTCTCGGTTTCAAATAGTGCAGTTCATGACATAAGTGCATGGCTTGTAGAAAATAAAGTAACGCTAAATCAAGGTAAGATTCAGTTTTTACGGTTTGTAACGCACAATTCAACAAAACTGACGTTTTAGTTTCACAGAATGGTAATATGATTACTGAAACTGAACAGCTTAAATTCCTAGGTGTTCAGATAGATGGTAAACTGTCGTGGAAACCCCACGTTCAAGATCTTGTTCAAAGACTTAATGGTGCCATTTTCACTATTCGAACGGTCTCTGAAGTGAGTGATATTTCGACACGTAAATTAGTCTACTTTGCTTATTTTCATTCGCTTATGTCGTATGGTATTATATTTTGGGGTAGCTCTTCACTTTGTAAAAGGATAATTTTTGGCTCAGAAACGGGTGTTTCGGGCAATAAGTGGTGTAAGTTCACGAATCTCTTGTCGACTCCTTCTCATCTGCATACATTGGAATCTCAGTGTACCGTATGTATTCCTTACTGTCATTTCTTGTAATATTAGCTTATTCCCAAGAATAAGCAACTTTCACTCAGTTAATACTCGGCATAAATCAAACCTGCTTTTGCAGCGGGCTTCCTTAACTCTCGTGCAGAAAGGTGTGTAGTATACTGCTGCATCCATTTCCAATAAGCTACCACAAAAATTCAAAAATCTTTGCAGTAATCCACGCGCTTTTGAATCGAAGCTGAAGATTTTCCTCGTGGCTCACTCGCTCTATTCTGTCGAGGAGTTCCTTGAAAAATTAAGCTAATTGTTGTTGTATTGTTGTTTGCGTTTACTTAAACTTTTTTCGGGTTCATAAACATTTTATTTTTGTCTGTTATTACTTTTATGTTGTAATTTCAGATCTGACACATTCCATGACCTTGGAGATTTGCTCCTCAATTTGGTCTTACGGAACTTGACGTTTAGATAAAAAAATATACCACGATGTGGAGGGACTGCTGAGCCACTGCACACCGCCATCACCAGAGGATGAGCCAACCCGAGACCCCTCGCCTCATCCCTCCATACTCCTGCAACAATCAAGTGGCGGGAAGAAGAATCACTCTGTGTTGGAGAAGAAAGAACTCACCACGTGAAATTCAAATCAGTGTCAATAACATACTGATGTGTACTCATTATTTAATCAGTTTGGATGAGACAGGGTCCCCCACTTGGGTAGAGCTCACTTCTGCGGCCAACACGCCCCCTTCCCACGACATAAGAACTATAAACATCGGGGACTGGAATGTAATGTGGTGTGGGGAGAGTAGCCACCTTTTGGGTCCCACATGCGTATATCTGTCGTCTGGACGCTTCCACGGACGTCAGAAACACTCCAATGTTCTACTTACAGATCATGATACTAAATGTCGCTAACCAGGGACCTTTGCTCTTGCGGATCGAACCATTAGTAGCGTCATCCAGTTGCGGCATTTCGTTGATAGTGAATTTCCAGACTCTCTTCCCGTCTCTGTCCCTGTCGATCGGACAAAATGGCTCTGAGCACTATGGGACTTACTACTTTGGTCATCAGTCCCCTAGAACTTAGAACTACTTAAACCTAACTAACCTACGGACATCACACACATCCATGCCCGAGGCAGGACTCAAACCTGCGACCGTAGCGGTCACATGGTTCCAGAATAAAGCGCCTAGAACCGCTCGGCCAATTCGGCCGGCTCTGTCGATCGGCTACATCTTGTTTGTGACTATGAACCAATTTCTCCAAACACGCAGACGGAGATTTTCACCTCTCCTCAGAATATCTTGTTCCTACTGTATAATGCAGGGACTAAACGGATAGCTGACCCAGTTTCGATACCAAAAATATTAGTAAATAGTCAGTCTGCTCTACCCAATCAAATTCATCGATTAACAATTTACAGGTGTGAAACAGACCGCTTAAAACACTCACCACCATCTTATGATGATCCTTCTTTGTAATAAAAACTTATTTTCAACGTTTGAGTATCACATGCAAACGTTACGCAAATCGAAACTTGCCAGCGGATTAAAACTGTGTGCCGGGCCGAGACTCGAAATCGGGACCTCTGCTTTTCGCGGGCAAGTGCTCTACCATCTGAGCTACCCAAGCACGACTGACGCCCCGTCCTCACAGCTTCACTTCTGCTAGTAAGTTTGGAAGGTAGGAGACGAGATACTGACAGAAGTAAAGCTGTGAGGACGGGGCGTGAGTCGTGCTTGGGTTGCTCAGATGGTAGAGCACTTGCCCGCAAAAGGCAAAGGTCCCGAGTTCGAGTCTCGGTCCGGCACACAGTTTTAATCCACCAGGAAGTTTCATATCAGCACACACTCCGTTGCAGAGTGAAAATCTCATTCTGGATTATGCAAATCAATTAATTCAAATTACGCAACATGTAGATCGTAGCGCTAAGTATATCTGAGGTCGTGTATGCTCCGATGTTTGAGAACACAAGCACCTCCACGACCACAACGTTTCCTCTAAACATATCTCTTGAAAATTCATACCGTTCGCACACTCTCATGATGGTGAAGGGCGCAGCGCCTGCCGACTGCCGGCAGCCGTGCTACGGCCGCCGGTCCCCGGCAGTGACGGCGCATCATGTCGCGAACGCCGGTCAGCATCGGCAGAGAGCTGCACACGTATCGCCCATGTCGGCAGCTGCACGCGTATCCCCCGGCATCAACCACCAGGCCTTACCGAAGGCTCAGACGTCAGAGAGGCTGCCACCAATCAGTCAAGCGATCGGTTCATACGGGAGAAATAATCGTCCAGCTCAAACAGCCTTCACATTGAATCTTCTCGTGCAACACGCATGTCCGCTTTTGTCGCCACTCACCCAGCATACTGCACACTTCCATAGTCAGACATCCGAGGAACACCGCCTCCGCGTCTTGTCCCCGACTCTCGAGAGCCAGAGGGTCGGCGCATACTTTGTAACTGATCAGCAGCCACCGGCCAATCGTAGCCTCGTGCTGCCCACCCCTGCCGCCGCACCACGAGACGAACATCAGCGGGTTGGACGTGTACTTCTAATTGCAGTTCCACCCCCACATAGACTCTCCCCAGGATAAGAGACCGACTTTACCCAATCAGAGAGAGCGAAACGAAATGCAGATCTCTCACTTTAAACGCGTTATTTCCGAAAGCAGAAGATATCGCGGCATGCAAGCATGTTCACATCGCTAAAGTATCGTAACTTGTTGTGAAAATCCTGTAGCAGAATGCAATGGCCTATATTTCCTCTAAGTATTCTTTCATCGTGTAAAACTATCTGTTCTAATCAAATTAATGTTTATTATATCCTGCATCACAAAACTAGAATGTGAAACTCATTTTTAGCACATGACGAAGGAGAAAATCTACTTCCCTCACAGGATGCTTCCTCATTTCGAGCTCTCTTCAAATAATGAAATGCTTCGTCACATACGAAGTGTCCTAAGGTAAAAACACGGAGAAGATTTAGATATCAGGTTTATACTATGTACGAGTACAACGTCATAAATTCAATTATATAGCTGATTTTATTAGGATGTTCATCTCTCCCTGTGTTGGTGGGAGATTGAAACTTCATTAACAGACCTTACCACAACAAAGACACGCATGGTCACCGCTCCGTTCCCGAATCTTATCAGTAGTACTCATCCCACCCACCCAGAGGCACGTCATTGATTTCAAATTGGTAGCTTAATTAATTAAACTGATCCTGAGATTCATTTTGCACGGTGACTAATTTTTTTCCAGCTGTTGGATTACACTCAACGGGTAGTTCAAACGGGAATACCTGGAGGGAAGGCGATGTTCTTTTCGAGGAACCTTTATTGATAATAAACAGCTGGAGGTGAACGCAGATAGGAATCTACCGTCATCAACTTACATTTCGCGTAAAGACAACGAACATAAGATATGACAAATTTGCTCTCATAAAGAGTCATATAGACAGTCTTCACTCGCTGTATTTCCGAGGGAATGCCTAATACTGGTACAGGGTACCTGACACGTCTGCTTAAATCCGCAGGAGAGAACAGGTAGTTGGAATCGTAGGAAGGGGCCAAAATGAGGGACTGTCAGTTACCCTCGAACAAATATAACATTTTAATATAATCCATTATTGAGTCGAGGTAGCAGTTGTCGTTATACTGGTTATCACTGTTAGCATTCAACCGAGATTCTTATACATATATTTTAACAACGCGTTTCAAGAGACAATGCTCTCATCATCAGGTTGTAAAGTCTATGTCATGAAATTAAACGGACTAAGAAGACAAAATACCATCACAAATAGTTGGGAAGTCCATAGAGTAAAACAGAATTAAAAGTATATTGGACTGTGGTCCTCGTCTTACATTGAAGTTGTTGACACAAGTCGATGGCCGTCCCATAGCTACCAAGTATGCTGTCGCACTGTGCCGGCTCGGGAGCTCTTGTGGACTGACGTGCCTAGGTGTTGTGGCGTGGTTACAGCCGTGTGTTTGACGGTAACGCTATGCTATTGGGCGCCTTATTTCCTTATTGCATTGGTCTGCCATCGTTAGCATCTCGCAACTCCGTCAGTGACATGCTACAAGTTTAAAGTCACATACCTACCCTAAAATAATTCCAAAAACCCGCTAAAAATCTCATTTCTTTAAAATTATCTTGTGCATTTAGAATATTGCTTTGTTTCTTTTCGTGGATAGCTATCTCGTATTCCTCTAGTAAATCAAGTTTCCTCCCTTTCTTTCCAACATGCAATATTTCTACGTTACCTTCTATGCTATTAAGGGTATGGCCTGTTTCATATATATGGTTCGCAACAGCTGATTTGTCATAATTTCCTAACCTGAACGCATCTTTATGTTCTTGCCGTTGGTGGTGAGGCTTGCGTGCCTCAACGATACAGATAGCCGTACCGTAGGTGCAACCACAACGGAGAGGTATCTATTGAGAGGCCAGACAAACGTATGGTTCCTGAAGAGGGGCAGCAGCCTTTTCGGTAGTTGCAGGGCCAACAGTCTGGATGATTGACTGATCTGGCCCTGTAACACTAAACAAAACGGCCTTGCTGTTTTGCTACTGCGAACGGCGGAAAGCAAGGGGAAACTACAGCCGTATTTTTTCCCGAGGGCATGCAGCTTTACTGTATGAGTAAATGATGATGGCGTCCTCTTGGATAAAATATTCCAGAGGTAAAATAGTCCCCCATTCGGATCTCCGGTCGAGGACTACTCAAGAGGACGTCGTTATCAACAGAAAGAAAACTGTCGTTCTACGGACCGGAGCGTGGAATGTCAGATCCCTTAATCGGGCAGGTAGGTTAGAAAATTTAAAAGGGGAAATGGATAGGGTAAAGTTAGATATAGTGGGAATTAGTGAAGTTCGGTGGCAGGAGGAACAAGACTTTTGGTCAGGCGAATACAGGATCATAAATACAAAGTCACATAGGGGTAATGCAGGAGTAGGTTTAATAATGAATAGGAAAATAGGAGTGCGGGTAAGCTACTACAAACAGCATAGTGAACGCATTGTTGTGGCCAAGATAGACACGAAACCCACGCCTACTACAGTAGTACAAGTTTATATGCCAACTAGCTCTGCAGATGACGAAGAAGTTGAGGAAATGTATGATGAGATAAAAGAAATTATTCACGTAGTGAAGGGAGACGAACATATAATAGTCATGGTTGACTGGAATTCGACAGTAGGAAAAGGAAGAGAAAGAAACGTAGTAGGTGAATATGGATTTGGGCTAAGAAATGAAAGAGGAATACGCCTGGTAGAATTTTGCACAGAGCAGAACTTAATCATAGCTAACACTTGGTTCAAGAATCATGAAAGAAGGTTGTATACACGGAAGAACCCTGGAGATTCTAAAACGTTTCAGATAGATTATATAATGGTAAGACAGAGATTTAGGAACCAGATTTTAAATTGTAAGACATTTCCAGGGTCAGATATGGACTGTGACCACAATCTATTGGTTATGAACTGTAGATTAAAACTGAAAAAACTGCAAAAAGGTGGGAATTTAAGGAGATGGAACCTGGATAAACTGAAAGAACCAGAGGTTGTACAGAGTTTCAGGGAGAGCATAAGGGAACAATTGACAGGAATGGGGGAAAAAAATACAGTAGAAGAAGAATGGGTAGCTTTGAGGAATGAAATAGTGAAGGCAGCAGAGGATCAAGTAGGTAAAAGGACGAGGGCTAGTAGAAATCCTTGGGTAACAGAAGAGATACTGAATTTACTTGATGAAAGGAGAAAATACAAAAATGCAGTAAGTGAAGCAGGCAGAAAGGAATACAAACGTCTCAAAAATGAGATCGACAGGAAGTGCAAAATGGCTAAACAGGGATGGCTAGAGGACAAATGTAAGGATGTAGAGGCTTATCTCAAGAGGGGTAAGATAGATACTGCCTACAGGAAAATTAAAGAGACCTTTGGAGAAAAGAGAACCACTTGCATGAATATCAACAACTCAGATGGAAACCCAGTTCTAAGCAAAGAAGGGAAAGCAGAAAGGTGGAAGGAGTATATAGAGGGTCTATACAGCGGCGATGTTCTTGAAGAAAATATTACGGAAATGGAAGAGGAGGTAGATGAAGATGAAATGAGAGATACGATACTGCGTGAAGAGTTTGACAGAGCACTGAAAGACCTAAGTCGAAACAAAGCCCCGGGAGTAGACAACATTCCATTAGAACTACTGACAGCCTTGGGGAGCCAGGCCTAACAAAACTCTACCATCTGGTGAGTAAGATGTATGAGACAGGCGAAATTCCCTCAGACCTCAAGAAGAATGTAGTAATTCCAATCCCAAAGAAAGCAGGTGTTGACAGATGTGAAAATTACCGAACTGTCAGTTTAATAAGTCACAGCTGCAAAATACTAACACGAATTCTTTACAGACGAATGGAAAAACTGGTAGAAGCTGGCCTCGGGGAAGATCAGTTTGGATTCCGTAGAAATGTTGGAACACGTGAGGCAATACTGACCCTACGACTTATCTTAGAAGCTAGATTAAGGAAAGGCAAACCTACATTTCTACCATTTGTAGGCTTAGAGAAAGCGTTTGATAATGTTGACTGGAATACTCTCTTTCAAATTCTAAATATGGCAGGGGTAAAATACAGGGAGCGAAAGGCTATTTACAATTTGTACAGAAACCAGATGGCAGTTATAAGAGTCGAGGGGCATGAAAGGGAAGCAGTGGTTGGGAAGGGAGTGAGACAGGATTGTAGCCTCTCCCCGATGATATTCAATCTGTATATTGAGCAAGCAGTAAAGGAAACAAAAGAAAAGTTCGGAGTAGGTATTAAAATCCATGGAGAAGAAATAAAAACTTTGAGGTTCGCCGATGACATTGTAATTCTGTCAGAGACAGCAAAGGACTTGGAAGAGCAGTTGAACGGAATGGACAGTATCTTGAAAGGAGGGTATAAGATGAACATCAACAAAAGCAAAACAAAGATAATGGAATGTAGTCGAATTAAGTCGGATGATGCTGAGGGAATTAAATTAGGAAATGAGACACTAAAAGTAGTAAAGGAGTCTTGCTATTTAGGAAGCAAAATTACTGATGATGGTCGAAGTAGAGAGGATGTAAAATGTAGACTGGCAATGGCAAGGAACGTGTTTCTGAAGAAGAGAAATTTGTTAACATCGAGTATAGATTTAAGTGTCAGGAAGTCGTTTCTGAAAGTATTTGTATGGAGTGTAGCCATGTATGGAAGTGAAGCATGGACAATAAATAGTTTAGACAAGAAGGAATAGAAGCTTTCGAATGTGGTGCTACAGAAGAATGCTGAAGATTAGATGGGTAGATGACATAACTAATGAGGAGGTATTGAACAGAATTGGGGAGAAGAGGAGTTTGTGGCACAACTTGACTAGAAGAAGGGATCGGTTGGTAGGACATGTTCTGAGGCATCAAGGGATCACCAATTTGGTACTGGAGGGCAGCGTGGAGGGTAAAAATCGTAGAGGGAGACCAATAGATGAATACACTAAGCAGATTCAGAAGGATGTAGGCTGCAGTAGGTACTGGGAGATGAAGAAACTTGTACAGGATAGAGTAGCATGGAGAGCTGCATCAAACCAGTCTCAGGACTGAAGATCACAAGAACAACAACAACATACCGGATCGCGAATGATCTTCCTGTCATCCCTATATATTTTGCATCACAAGTTCTGCACTGAATCTTATAAACTCCTGATCTTTCAAACTTATTTCTCTTCTTGCCAATATCGTGCTTAAGGCCATACCTCACTAGGTTATTAGTCTGAAAAGCTATTTTAACATCGTATGGCTTAAAAATATTTGCTATCTTTTGTGAGACTGTTCCGTAGTATGGCATCGTGATAATTTTCTCTTTCTCTCCATCAGGTTTTTTCTTTTTGCGCTTATTACTTTTCTGTATCAGTTTTTTAACCAGATCTATTCTGTAGCCGTTATTCATCGCTATCCTCTTAACGGTATTAATTTCAGTCTCCCTATCTTTTTCGCTCATAGGTATATTGACTGCCCTATGCACGAGACTATGGAAAGCAGCTTCTTTATAAGCCTGCGGATGGCATGAATCATTCGGGAGCACGGCATCAGTCGTACTTTGTTTTCTATAAACGGAGAACGCATGTTTGTTGCACTACTTTTTTATATTCAGGTCCAGGAACTGTAAACAATTGTCAGTTTCATACTCCACTGTAAATTCTATTTTATTATGTGCGTCGTTGAATTTTTTTACTATTTCCTCAATGTCCTCACGGGAACCATCGACAAGTAACAGAATGTCGTCAACATAACGTTTGTGATAAACAATTCTATCCATAATGTTATCGTCAGAATTTAGAACTTTACCTTCAAGGTCGTTGATAAAAATGTCCGCCATAGTTCGTGAAATACTGGACCCCATAGCTAACCCATCGTCCTGAATATAAAATTTATTAAACGTAAAATAATTAAAACTTGTAATGAGCTGAAGGAGTTCAATAAATTCAATTGCCTCATGCGTTCAAATTTTACCGTATTTAAGGAAATTTCTCTTAATAATTTCTATAGTTTCGTTAACCGGAACACTGGAGTATGAGTTCTTAACATCCAACGAAACCAAACGAGAAGTGTCAGTGATTGGCGTATCTTTAATTTCACCTATCATAGTCATACTACCACGCACCGAATAGTTATTTTTATACATGTAAGTCTTTTTCAGAATTTGGTTCAACAATTTCGTTATTTTATATGCTGGACTACAAAGAACATAATGATGCGTTCAGGTTAGGAAATTATATCTAATCAGCTGTTGCGAACCATATATATGAAACAGGCCATCCCCTTAGTAGCCTAGAAGATAATGTAGAAATATTGCATGTAGAAAAGAAAGGGAGGAAACTTGATTTACTAGAGGAATTCGAGATAGCTATCCATGAAAAGAACCAAAGCAATATTCTAAAAGCACAAGATAATTTTAAAGAAATGAGATTTTTTAGCTGGTTTTTGGAATTATTTTAGGGTAGGTATGCGACTTTAAACTTGTAGCATGTCACTGACGGAGTTGCGAGAGGCTAACGATGGCAGACCAATGCAATAAGGAAATAAGGCGCCCAATAGCATAGCGTTACCGTCAAACACACGGCTGTAACCACGCCACAACACCTAGGCACGTCAGTCCACAAGAGCTCCCGAGCCGACACAGTGCGACAGCATACTTGGTAGCTATGGGACGGCCATCGACTTGTGTCAACAACTTCAATGTAAGACGAGGACCCACAGTCCAATATACTTTTAATTCTGTTTTACTCTATGGACTTCCCAACTATTTATGATGGTATTTTGTCTTTTTAGTCCGTTTAATTTCATGACATAGATTTTACAACCTGATGATGAGAGCATTGTCTCTTGAAACGCGTTGTTAAAATATATGTATAAGAATCTCGGTTGAATGCTAACAGTGATAACCACATATAACTTTATTTAGTTGCCCAAACATTACAGCGCAAATTTCCGAGCTTAACTATCGACTGAATATGTCACACAATCTTATGGCTTAAGGGCACGACCTCTTTAAATTTTAAAACGGCTCGCGGCTCATGATTTAAAACACGACTACAATAAAGTTTCAACGGGCAGAAAGCTCAAGGTTTTATCATTAAATAAAATTTCGAATGAGGCTGAAGGCCCAAACAATCTAAGGCTTGACAAGCAAGAAATTTTAATTTTAAAACGCCTAAAAGCCCATAATTGAAAAACACAACTACAATAAATTTTCAAAACGCAAAAGGCCCAAAGCTTTATTCAAAAAAATAATTTAAATGAGGCTGAAGGCACAAACAATGCAAAACTTGACAAGTAAAAGGAACTTTGAATTTTAAAGCAGCTGGAACCCCATTATTTAAAACCCAACTAAAAGCATACAAATGAAAACCACCGGCTATCAGCCATTAAAATACACAATCAAACACCAATAAGAAAAGGCGACGCTCAGAAATTTCCGGGGGTCGGTCCGCATTTGAAATATTAACGTTCGCTTAGAGGAGGCAGGTAGTCGGCGCAACTATGTACGATCCGCCGTAAACCCAACCAAGAGACAGTCAACGGACCCACTGACAAGACGACTTGCTTTCCACCCGACCAGTACAGAAGGAAATCCAAACCCAAAACGTAAAAGGCGTAGCCGTCCACAACCAAGTATGCATAAGCTGTCAAAACTACACTCACGTGTTGGACAGTGACAACTCGGTGAGGAAAGGACACTGCCTGAATTTTACGTCAGCGGCCAGGGGTGATAACCGGAACGTTAACGGCTACAAGGCAGAAAATACCGCTGGTGCACTTGGACTTCAAATAACCAAAATACAGTTAAACTCTACCGAAAGGTGGCCAAACTTTCGGCAACTCGAACACTTGCTGTTATCTGGGAATACCCCCAACAGCCAACCATGAAAACCAACGGCACAATGTGGCTTCGGTAATTAAATCACCACTCAACTTCCGTGTCCAGGGTCGGTGAGCCACTGACCTCGTAGCGATCGGAACAGCTCCCACACACCCCGACACTGCGCAGAGACCGCCAGGGCGCCCGGCCCAACGCGCCTCTTTGAGATTTCCTGGCTGATCCACACCAGTCGACCGACTAGACAGAGCCAGTACGCCGACAACACTTAAAATAACTTGTATGTCAAATCACACAAACTATACAAAGTTTCACGCACCCTTGCACGAAGAACTAGACAATGCTAATGGCAGTGCCTGTACAATAACAGGGACGAATCACGATTCGGCACACACAGCCAACCCATACGCGATCGCCAGCCAAATAAATGTCGTCCGGCAAGACGACCGACCGACGTCCAACCAAAGTCGTCCCCGCTCCAGTCACGTGTGTCGGCAACCATCGGGCGAGTCATGGCGGTCCGGACCTCACTGCTGCCGCGCCACGACTCAACTTGTGCCGCGTGCCAACTCAAACACTGCCAGGTCCGAACTAGCTGCTGGCACGTTCCGACTGACTGCACGACACAAGACGACCGGGAAGTAATAGCAGTCCAGCAAAGATTATATATCGATAAGCGCTGCTGCTGCCGCTCACGGCAGGCAAGGCAGCAACTCAGTGACATCAGTAATTGAAATTAACATAACGAGGTGGCAGTACGGTAAAAACAAGATGTAAAATAAGAAATGGCACGAACACGAGCCACGCACGACTCAGTACCCTCCACAACAAATCGGCGATGGCTTGCGAAGCAAGTAAATTTATTCTACCTATGAAGATATCACTCAATCCATTTACAGGCAAACAAACCTCACGAAGGAACTTTGTCGCTTCTGTATCGAGAAATCAAAAGTGGGACTACTGCTGCTGATTGTCTCTCGGCCGGCCGGAGTGGCCGTGCGGTTCTAGGCGCTACAGTCTGGAACCGAGTGAACATTTAGAAGAAGCGTTATTGAGCTCACCTCTGAATTCCCTTTCACTTACCTTACATATTATCACGAATCTACCAGTCTTAGCATTTTCCAGGCTCTTAAATGTGATTTGCAGAGTATCCATGAGAATGTAGATGTAGATGAATTCACATGATTTCCACGAGTAAGAGATGTTCCCCGATGAGTCGCAGACCCAGCTAAGTCCCTCAAAATCTCATCGCTTTCCGACAGTACTGTTCCATTCGATAGTAGTCCTTCACCCGTGACTGACTAGACGGAGATCTATCACAAGAAGAAAAATAGCGCAGCACCATTGATGGATGCGAATGTCCTCAGTGTGAGTGTAGAGAGATCTTGTGTAATTAGATCAGAGACGTGAATAAGATTGGTACAGAGCAGTCTGCGCAGGATGTTGGTTATGGTATTATAATGAGAATACTGGTCTATGTCACAGGTGTCGCTTGGTTGTGCATGTTTGGAACAGAGCAAAATATCGACCTGCATTGATGACGTGGAACTCAGCTCATTCTATTCCTTAACGAGATGTCGAATGTGGCAGGTACAATGAACACCTACATCTGGTCAGTCCCAAATTAAATCAGAGACAATGGTGCAAGTTTGGGAGGGGGTTAGGTTTGTTGAAGACAGGAGAACAATTACAAGATGTATAGGGAGACCACCTAGAGTTTTGCTGAGGGTCCATGAATGCAAGAATACTTTGTGACAGGGACAGAAGGCCAATCGTAATAAAATCTTACTGAATTTATAAAGCTTTTTAGCTAAGGAATGTAGTTATTACACCTTCTCTCTGCTGACGGCTATTTCCTACACTAAGATACAGTATTTGTGTGATGTGATGTAGGCAGATTGCAATATATCCACATGTACATGGAGGGGTTGGCTTAGCAATGATACAGAAATTGAGATCCATGCTGCAATGTCTTTGGCTGGTAGCATCACGAGATCGATGGGATTAGACATTTTGAACTCGTCGAGATTAGTGGTTTGGACCTCAAGTAATAGAGGAAAATGAGTTGAAATTACAGAAAACCTGGTAAAATTACAAAAATTGATGGGAAATACTTGAAACTTATAAAAATAAGAAAAAAATGTGGACAGATGAGGGTGTATTAAAATCATTCCATCCCTCCACTGGTGGGATTGACAACTGATGGTGCATTCTATCCACTCTCTATGGATTTAAGTTCTCCAAAATACCCCCTTGCTTGCTCAATATGCGGTTGTGCATTGCAAGTCATAAAAATGGATGATTCCGTGTCCAAAGTTTTCAGAGCCAGGGTGAGTACCATCTAATACACCGAAAAAGCAAACACATACCTGCGTGCAATATGTACCACCAATATGAGGAATCAATGCCCTGTCTCTTCGAAAAAAGAACACTGAGATATCTTCCACCCCATCCCTGTGGAAAATTAGATTAAATTTAGAGGTCATCACCTTTGGATAACTGTTTGGAAGCACTCCACAATGCCACAAACTCTTTCAGTTTCCATATATTGAGCTGTCTTCCACAACACTGCCGTTGTCCTTGATTTCAATCATCCTGTGTGTTGTGGGAGCAGATAAACTTACACCGTGCAGTGTCCAGCATTCTGTGAGAGCCGATGGATCGAAACACGTTAATGTCGGTTTAGCACATGAAATAGACCTCAAAGTCATGGTAGAAAAAATATATGGCGGTGTACAAGCGAAATGAAATGATCATGTGACATTGGTGGCTGGGATGCCTCATCCAAGGAAGTTTGGCTGCTGGGTGCAAGTGTTATTTCAGGTAACGTCAGATAGGACGACTTGCGAATTGGTGATGATGAAGTGATGATGAGGACAGCACACCACCCAGTCCACCAGCAGAGAAAATCTCCAACCCAGACGGGAATCTAACCCAGTCCTAGTGCATGGTAGGCAAACATGTTACCAGTCAGCAAAGGAGCCAGATGGCGGTGTACAAAACTGTAGTCATACCCTGCTTGTATATATTACACCAGTAAAACAATGTGGCAAACTACTTATGAAAGAACAACACAAGAACGCTGTCTAGGGAATGTTAGTCAGTAGGATATAGTCCTCCTACGGTATGGGGGACAAAACTCTATGAATTGTAGATGTTAGGCTTCCGAATTTATTTGTGCAGTTTTTGTCTACTATGGATTGTTGTGAATTTTATCCTCTACATTAGTGTGCTATTTTCCTAGTTCTGATAGCTCTCTGTCGAATCAGTGACACATGGAGGACCAGACAGCCTTCTAACTAATGGAGTGGTGCTGTTGGAACGTGATGGTGTGTGTGTGTGTGTGTGTGTGTGTGTGTGTGTGTGTGTGTGTGTGAATTCCTAAGGAGCCAAACTGCTGATGCCATCGGTCCCTAGACTTACACACTGTTTAAACTGACTTATGCTAAGAACAACACACACGCTCATGCCCGAAGAAGGACTCGAACCTCCGGCTGGAGATGCCGCCCAGTCAGTGACATGGCGCCTCTAACCGCGCGGCCACTCTGCGTGGCTAACGTGATGAGATTTTGAGAGATTTAGCAGGGGTCTGTGGCTTGGCAGAGGGCGGGGGGGGAAGAGGGGGACATATCTTACTCATGAAAAGCATGTGGATTCAAATGCTATATACGACGAAGACTGGGAGATTTTTGAGGATGCATTAGGTAAGCGATACTCTGATGAAAAGGGAATTCAGAACGGAGCTCTATACCGCTTCTTCTAACTGTTGCGGGCGCACATACTACAATTTCTCACATATGTCTCGTAAAGCGAATGCAGTTAGAAAGTTATGGGTTAATGAAAGATTTTTAGTGAGAGACAATCAGCAGAAGTTGAATCTCTTGCTTTCTCGATAAATAAGAGACAATGTTCCTCCCTTAGCTTTTGGGCCTGTAAATGGATGGAGTGCAATCTTAATAGGTAGACTAAATTTACAATTACACCTATAAGTTTACTTCGCAAGCTGTCGTACGGTGAGTGGCGGAGGGCATACTGTACGACTACTAGTCATTCCGTTTCCTATTCCACTTGCAAATAGAGTGAGGGAAAATCGGTCTATATGCCCCATTATGAACGCTAATTTCTCATG
This sequence comes from Schistocerca piceifrons, assembly GCF_021461385.2. Lineage (NCBI taxonomy): Eukaryota > Metazoa > Arthropoda > Insecta > Orthoptera > Acrididae > Schistocerca > Schistocerca piceifrons. Next base: position 15,068,638 of record NC_060142.1, on the reverse strand, counting down.
TCTTATGTTCGTAGTCATCACGCAGAATGTATGTTGGCAGCAGTGTATTCCTTCTGCTGTCAGCCTCGAATTCGGTTCTCAATAGCGTTCCTCATAAACATTGTCTTCCTTTCAGGAATTCCCATTTTAGCTACGTGATGAGTATAATCCGACAACTGGAAACAATTACTCACGGTGCAAAGTGACTCTCATGTTCTGTTTAATTAATTAGCCTATAAATTTGATGTCACTAGCGTGCTGTCCGGCGGTGGAGGTGAGGCGAGGTAAGGCGAGGCGAGCACTAGAGTACCACTGATATGATTGGGAATTGAGCAGTAATAAGGAGCTTCTTCGTTACAACTTCTTTGTACTGTCACTTTAAGAGAATTCGTACGTTACAAAAGAGAGTTTCAAAGTGAGTAAGCATCGTGTACAGAGATAGATTTTAGAACTCCATCATGAGCCAAAAATGAGTTTAATAGTCTAGTCCTGTGATGTAGGACTAACAACCATTAAGCTGATTTTAGCAGAGTTTATTACCTGCCGAGAGAATATTTAAAGGAAATATAGCCTGTGCCATACTGTTACAGGATTTTTACAACAGGCTGTGATATTTTAGCAATATGAATATGAGTGTATGCCCCAGTTTCTACTGTCTTTGAAAATAACTCATATAAAAGAGAGAAATCTATTTTTTGTGTGAGAAAGTTGGGGTGTATGGTGAACAACATCCCTGTCTCGGATAAGGCAAATTGGATCTTTTGAAACTGGGGAGAGTCTATGTTGAGCTGAAACTGCAGTTAGAACTATATATCCAAGCCACTGTTACTTGTCTTGAAGTGCACTGTGGCCAGCGGCAGGGGTGAGCACGAGGCTTCAGTTGACCAGTGGCTGTGGATTAACTGCAAAGAATACGCCGACATTTTGGGTCTTTCCCAGTGGGGTAAGTCTCAGAGGCGGCGTTCCATGGATAGCTGACTATGGAAGTGAGCAGTATGCTGGGTGAGTGGCGACAAAAGTGGATGTGTGTCTTCCATCAGAAGATTTAATATGATGGGTGTTTGCACTGGACACTTACTGCCCCCATGTAAATTGATCAATTGAGTGCTTGGTGACAGTTTGTCTGCCATCTCAGCATTTGGTAGTGCTAACATTTGGATGCCCTCAGCAGACGGTGCACTCTTTACAATTACGAGTGGGCTTATCAGCCGGATTATTTCAGCAAATATGTTTTATGGACACGTTGTGGTGGCGGAGGGCGCTTGTATTCTCAGACATATCAAAATTGTGTCAGCTCTCCATTTGTCTCCAGCATTATCCGATAGAAACAATATATTCTGAGGAGAGAGGAAACTTCCATCTGTGTGCTTGGAACCATTGGTTGAAACACACAAATGGGAAGTAGCCCCGTGTGAGAGACAGAGACAGGAAACGGGTCTGGAATTTTCCATCCAACCGAACGCCACCAGTTGATCCTTTGTATGGGGCCGCAAAATCAAAGCCGGCCTATGTCCGGTCCCTGGCCGGTGGCATTTAGTATTGTGATTTGTAATTAGGACACGGAACGGTTTTATGGTTCTTGACTTCAATGACATCGCCCGGACGACAGATACACGCACGGGGGACCTCAAATGGCTAATGCTATGCCACACTTCATTCCATTCCTTGATACAGTTATTATGTCATTGGAAGTGAAGTTGGGGCTGCAGAAGTGACCTCTACCCAACTGGGGTGCCCTGTCTTCTGCAAACCTATTAAATAAAGGGTACACATCAATATATTATTGACACTGGTTTGAATTTCATATGGTGAGATCTTTCTGATGCAGCATAAATTGAGTCTTTCTCCCACAATTTTTTTTCTGGGAGGGGTGGGAATGGGGGTTGACAGGTAGGGGTGGGACATCCTCTGGTGGTGGTATTGTGCACTACCTCAGTCGATCCCTGTATATCAAGGTAAACGCACACACCCTAAAATTTTCCAAAAAGACAACACCTCCAATCCTCAGCATTGTAATTATGTAAACATGACATGTGGTTGCTGGACAGAGTAACATTTGTACCTTCCATTCCAACAGCTCTGCACACACTTGTGCAGTGCAGTCAGGACGCAGCAACAGTGAAGTCGGGGAGGCGCCGACAGCCAGTGCTCGTCGACCGCTGGCGACACACATGAACTGTCTGAGAGAGGGAGATTGGGGCGGGACGACAGTTGATTGGTCGTTCGGTTAGGCGTTTCATCGGCCGACATAGATTTGGTACTTTCATTGTTCCTGGTCTGAGCAGTTGGTTGGTTGGTGTGGAGCAGCAAGGAAATCTCCGCGGCGCGTAGTTTGGCCGAGGCCGCTAGCGGCGTCCACGCGTGGACGGAGTGTGTGGTGCTGTTTCCATTGCTAAGACGTTTCTGGCTCAGCGATCCTGGACATCAAAGTTGAATTTTGACTTAATCTACCAGCAAGTCAGGACTGTTCACATTGGATCGTTTGGAGTTCGTTGTCAGCTATTGGGATATTCTTGCGAGCAACAACGTGTGTTTTCAAGTTGGCAAATTTTAGCCACCCTTTGGTGGAGTTTAACTGTACTTTGTTATTTGAATTGAAGTTCAGCGGCGGAGTCTTCTACCTTAACGTTCCGGTACCTGTTCTGGCCGTTGACATAAATTCTGGAAGTCTATTTTCCTCATTGTGTTGTACTGTCCAGCATGGTGTGTAGTTTGACAGCTCAATGTATAACTGGTTGTGGGCGTCAATACATTCTACATTGTTCCATTGAACTCCCTGTTGTGAGCTCGTCGGGTGAAGCGGAGGTTATCTTTTTGGTGGGTACATTGACTGTCTGTGAGTTGTGTTGTCATCGGATCGAGAATGGTTGGGCCGGCTGGCTGTCTCACCTAAGTGAGCAATAATGTTTGAAGTCCAGGCCGACCATCGGAACTTCTGAGCGCCCTTGGGTGTTCTGCCTTTTCTTGTTTGTCCTTGTTGTTTGTACATGTATGGCTTGTAGCCGATTTTTAGGTTAAGGTTGTTTTGCCCTTAGGACGTCAGATGGTTTGGGCCTTCAGCCTAATTTAAGAACTGTTTTATGTAAAGCCTTTGGCATTTTTTAAAATTAATGTTATTGAGTCTTAAGTGTATGCCTTCAGCCGATTTTGAATTTAAGTTGTTTGCTCTTTAAGTGTTAGATTCTTTGGACCTTCAGCCTATTTAAGGAAATGTTTTAAGATAAGGCTTTGCCTTTTAAATTTCTGATTTTGGTTGAGCTTTAAGTTATAGGCTTTCAGGCGTTTTTAAATTAAAGTGGTATTGGCCTTAAGGCATGTGATTGTATGGCCCATACCAAAACTAAAGCTGTCTTTTTTTTTAAATTTTTCTTGGCTCTTGTAATGTTTGATCAAATGAATAAAGTAGTACGTTAGAGTGTAACTGATCGTCGCTTATTTTGGCCCCTTTCCACAATTTAAACTACGTGTCCTGTCCTGAGGGCGTCTCACTTACATCTTTTCCTCTTGTGGTTTTTGGACAATATATTCCCTGGTACAAGCTGAAAATTATTGCAGAACTCTATTAATGTTTATGCTCTCTCTTTTCTGCTTACAGGTTCATATTCTACAGTAAGTGTGTTTTCTATTCGTTTGCCTATTACAGTGTTCCAATGCCTCATGATTACTAGATTTTCTTCACCCTTACATACTCGGATACACGTTTAATATTCTTATATTCTTTCTCCCTATCAGTTAAATTTCCGCTTCTGACTTGGGGAAGTATATCTGAAATAATGATGTTCTCATCTGTTCTCTGTCAGTTCAGATAAGAATAATCCCATCCCCAAACGCGTTATAGTAGCTAACTGTGTGTCCTACCACGTATTTTTGAGGAATCGTACTTCTCTTACCCTGTTCCTTTCCCCTGATGATACTGTCCTATACTCATTTCAGCAGCGCAGGCCGATGTAGCCGTGTGATTCTAGGCGCTCCAGTCTGGAACCGCCCGACCGCTATGGCCGCAGGTTCGAATCCTGTCTCGGGCATGGATGTATGTGATGTCCTTAGGTTAGTTAGGTTTAAGTAGTTCTAGGTTCTAGGGGACTGATGACCTCAGATGTTAAGTCCCATAGTGTTCAGAGCCATTTGAACGATTCATTTCAGCAGAAATCCTAATATTGTTTTTATTTGACTTCGCTGACCACCATTTTACCTACAGTGATCATTTGCATTTTACTTTTCAGATTTAGAAGTTTCCATACAACGTTCAGATTTCTAACGTCTCGCCACCAACTCGTAGAGTGTGGGCCTTGTGTTGGTTACGCAGTCTCCCTCCAGGAGATAAGAATTAGTGACAAACACCGAATCTTTAAACTGAGAAGAGATCGTCACAATGCTTTTTGTTTTTTCAGTTACAGCCCACATGTCTTATGCATACACATTTTGTGTCGTTGGTGCAATGGTTTCCATTGCTTTCTGTAGCTTCATTCCGTTGGTCATTTCTGATCCTTCCGCCTTTAGGGGCAGTCTGCCACCCCAAAGGTAAGAACTTCCCCGAAATTCTGTTTGTTCCTCCACCCTCTTTGAAAACACCGTTGTCAGAACGAGAGTGACTCCTTGTACCAGAAATATGTAGCCGCCAGTTCTGGTGATTTTTTTTTTTTTTAATTTGGCAATGGTTGCGATCCTGCGATCCAGGCAGTTTTGTTAGCAACCTGTGAGAAGAAATGCTGTGGAAATGCACTGAATCTATCATTGATTATCTGAGTACATGACGTTGCCCAGGGGTGTATTTATTCCCGTTTCCTATCAGTCCATCTCCTCTTTGCCCCTCTCTCTGTCCATCTCCTCCTGCCTCCTCTCTCTCTCGATTTCCTCCTCCCCCTATCCCTGTTCATTTTCTACTCTTTCTTTTCTCTCTCCATTACCTCCTCTCCTCTTTCTATCTCTTTCCCTCTCTTCCTCCTCCCCCCCCCCTCTCTACTTTATCACGCTCACCACACCAGGACACTGGTGGTAACAAACAGTATTTCTTTTCAAATAGTATCTGTGTACCGAAAGTGATTGAAATCGTTCCAGGTGTTTGCAACGAGCTTTGTACCAGTGGCTTTGCCCACCTATCCACATGTCAAATAAATTACACGCATATTTAACATATTTAACAATTATTTGTGAACATATTTCACCTGTATCTTTAGCGAATTTCGCCCTGCACTTTCATTTTCACACAGCTCAATTTTTATGATGTCATATGTGTGCAGGACAATCCCTAATCTCGCAGTTACATCCAGTGGTGTGTGTGGCTATTTTCTGCTAAATGTGTTGTGAATAGACTTTGTGGTAAACAAGCATTAAATTAAAATGCCGTGCATGATGCGGCGGTTTTTCAAGCAACACAATGTTTATGACGTCATACCTCCTCAACTGTGTTTCATACAATGATATATTGTTTTCAGGTATATTCAGTGATATATAAGGATACAGTCTACGAAATGGGTTGCGAACAGAGTTAGTAGCACTATGTAAAAGTGTTAAATGTCTTCCATGATGCGGCAGTTTTTCTGCGTATGTCACTCTTTATCAATTCATATCCCCTGAACATTGTGTCATACAAAGTTAACAAAGGTATGATTTTGCTGCTACATTCAATAGTATATGTGAATAATGGCTGCAGAATATGTCGCCAAAACAGGTAGTAGTACAGAAGTAATAAATTAAAACGTCATGCTTCATTCCACAGTCTTGCCGCATAAACCTCGTAGTAAGCGATGTACTTTTCTTTCCATCACTTTGTAAGGGTTGTTAGCGAGAATAAGTTTTGCAAAACTTTGAAATAATGTGCTAAATTCGTTGAAAAGGACTTCAAACACAATACCGAATATTTTGAGAGGTGGTAGTACACATCGAAAGAAGAAGAGTAAGTCCAATAAATGTGGGTCCAGAAGTGCATACTTTCTGCGATAAACACGTGTGAACAGGAGGTGTTCAACGTGGCGTCCATTCATGACAATGCGTCCTTCTGCCCTCCGACGTAAGGAATGACACACCCTTTGAAGTATACCTAGTTATTGTAGTACATGCTGACACGAAATGAAGACGCGACCCTGTAGTGTCCACACATCGTTGCTTGCGGTGGCGTAGGCAAATTCCTTCAAGTGTTCCCATAACTAGAAGTCTAGTTCAAAATGGTTCAAATGGCTCTGAGCACTATGGAACTTAACATCTGAGGTCATCATTCCCCTGGAACTTGGAACTACTTAACCCTAACTAACCTAAGGACATCACACACATCCATGCCCGAGGTAGGATTCGAACCCGCGACCGTAGCAGTAGCGCGTTTCCAGAGTGAAGCGCCCAGAACCGCTCGGCCACACCGGCCAGAAGTCCAGGGCATCGAGGTTTGGGGAACAAGCAGGCCAAGGTGTGCCGCCTCCCTCCCTGCCCCCCCCCCCCCCCCCCCATCGACCAATCCAGCGGTCCTGAAACGACTGCGTCAGATATACGCGCATATTGTGACGAAAGGACGAAAGTGTGTTGGTGCGCCATCATGCACGAACCACAATGCTATTCGTTGCTGCAATCGCATAGTCTGCAGCAAGGTAGGCAACTCATTAATGAGAAACTCCAGATAATGTCCTCAGTAATGTTTTGTGGTAGCAAGTATGGCCTTAGTAATCTATTGGCAAGTACAACTGCCCATAAGTTGATTGAGATAGGTGTTGCTGCACACATTCCCGAATTCCCTGGGGATTTACATCTACTGAACCGTGAGTTTACTTTCAAAACCTTTTCTTAAGAATTTACTTTCTTTACTAGCGATTCGTGTCTTGAAAGGAGGATATAAGATGAACATCAACAAAAGCAAAACAGGGATAATGGAATGTAGTCTAATTAAGTCGGGTGATGCTGAGGGAATTAGATTAGGAAATGAGGCACTTAAAGTAGTAAAGGAGTTTTGCTATTTGGGGAGCAAAATAACTGATGATGGTCGAAGTAGAGAGGATATAAAATGTAGGCTGGCAATGGCAAGGAAACCGTTTCTGAAGAAGAGAAATTTGTTAACATCGAGTATAGACTTAAGTGTCAGGAAGTCATTTCTGGAAGTATTCGTATGGAGTGTAGCCATGTATGGAAGTGAAACATGGACGATAAATAGTTTGGACAAGAAGAGAATAGAAGCTTTCGAAATGTGGTGCTACAGAAGAATGCTGAAGATTAGATGGGTAGATCACATAACTAATGAGGAAGTATTGAATAGGATTGGGGAGAAGAGAAGTTTGTGGCACAACTTGACCAGAAGAAGGGATCGGTTGGTAGGACATGTTCTGAGGCATGAAGGGATCACCAATTTAGTATTGGAGGGCAGCGTGGAGGGTAAAAATCGTAGAGGGAGACCAAGAGATGAATACACTAAGCAGATTCAGAAGGATGTAGGTTGCAGTAGGTACTGGGAGATGAAAAAGCTTGCACAGGATAGAGTAGCATGGAGAGCTGCATCAAACCAGTCTCAGGACTGAAGACCACAACAACAACAACTAGCGATTCATCAAGAACATTAACACATTTAATCACACTATGTGAGCGTGGAAGAAGTTGCCAGTGGGTAACTGATCAAAACAAATTTCTTTCAACAAATGGAAATTTTATTCCTAAAAGCCTTTTTTTTAAACAGATTTAAAATTACAATCAGAAAGCACCCTCTACATATCAAGTTACCATTTATTCAGAGGCAGAAAGAACAAATTTGGACAGTACGAGCTTTCGTACTGAGAACCTTGCCTCTCCCTTTTGACACGGCCGTAGTCACGACCGCTCACAACAACCTCTAAAAGACTACACTGGTGCAAATCAGCAACACACCAGGTTACTTTAAACTGAAATTTTAACAACTCACACAAGCACATAAATTATGCACCCCGTAGGAGGGATGTAAATGGTACAAAACACTAACATTAAAAAAAAGTTAACTTGCCACCGAAGGTGCAGCTTTATTAAAAAAAAAAACTCTTACCGTTGAAGGGTGGCAACTTTACATGCTAAAATGACCATTTAAATAAAAAAAAACCATGAAATGCAGTCTTACACAAAATAATAAAATATGCAACGTGCTTTACATTACACATATACCGCCTCTCAAGATGATAGGCAAGATAAAAGCTGTTGTATCCTAGACAGTAATGCCACCCGAGCCCGCTGCCAAAAGGTTGGCAGCATCAAAGTTCGGACGCCGTCCGTATAAGCAGCGCCAGCGAGACAGGAAATCGCCGCAAGTCTGCGCGCGCCACCGCTGGCTTCTGGGTTCTTAAGCGCTGGAGTCGCGAGCGCTAGGACAGTTCTGTATTCGCCGCTCAGTTGTATACTCGCCTCCGAATTGTGTACTTGGTAGTCAGTTGTGTGTTCATCGCAGCAGAGTTGTTGTTTGTCGTCAGCCGACGCTGACCTAGCCGCTCCGACTCGAACCAGACAGATTTCTGTAGACACCGAGTTCACTACTGTTTCTGTATCTTCATGAATAAAGATAAGTACCGACTTTTATTTAATATGAGTGTTTGCGCTGTCATCTTTCTGTTCACTGTTCCAGCGGACCGGTCGGCCCGCTATTAAAAGTGTGGCGGTGACTTCGTAAGCCATTTCTACAGCCAAGTGTTTGTCGCTACGAACACCGCCACAAAACTGGCGACGAGGACTTCCGAACTCGTGTGCAGGGCTGGTTCAACTTGTTCTTGTTATACTAATTATAGAGATAAAATTTTGGGGGCTGGTTTAATTTGTGTTCACTGTGTCTGCCGAATTACAACAGTTGATCTTGTTACAGAGTCAGCAAATACAAAGTCTGGTGGAAGCAATCGCCAAACAAGCGGCTAATCTTCCAACACAAAAGGAACAAGCACAGGCAGCACCACCGTTCCGGGCTTTTAATGAATCCAGAGAAGAATGGCGAGAATATTTCGCGCAGTTGCAGGCGCACATGACAGTCTACAAAATCAAAGGTACTGAGCGGCAGCTTTATTTAATTTCCACTGCAGGCGTGGAAATCTATCGACTGCTTTGTAAGTTGTTCCCGGAATCCCAGCCAGAAGCTTTAGACTATGACGTTGTTGTTAACAAGCTTGCTGAGTATTTCGAGTCGCGAGTTCATGTGGCAGCAGCCAGATTCAAGTTCTTCAGATTAAAGAAACTGCCACATCAATCTAATAAACAGTGGTTAACAGATTTACGGGGCCTCACCCGTCAGTGCCGATTTAATTGTGTGTGCGGAGCTTCCTACAGTGATGTCATGCTACGAGACGCTATTACTCAAAACATTGCGGATTCTCGTATTCGTGCTGCTATCTTAAAGTTGCCTGACCCGTCATTAGAGACTGTGATGAACATCATTGAAGCCCAAGATACTTTTGACTATGCTGAGTGTGAGTTAGGTCAGCCATGTGTTTCTCAAATTGCCTGTGCTACGCAAGTTATGTCACGCCCGCGGCCCCACCGGCGGAGTCAGACTGTAAACACTAGCCGGCCGCGTCATGTTAAAAACATTCGTCAGCCGCGTGTGCAAAATGATAGAGTTAAGTCTTGCCCTAAGTGTGTTCTTGCTCATCCTCGTGAACGTTGCCCGTTAAGAAACGCGGTTTGTCACTTTTGTCAAAGGAAAGGACACATCCAGACTGTTTGTTTGCGTAAACGCAAGAACAATTCTAGTGCTGCCCAGCCCATGGATATTCATGTTCTTCAAAGCCAGCCCGCCCAGAAGGTCGCGTTTAAAGACTCTTCCACGGTTCGTGTGGGTAATAAACTTGTTCACAATAAGCCACCCACCCAGCCCTCTGCTATGCGACCCAAGCGTAATTCAAACGCTGTAAAAAGTAATGTACAGACTGCAAGTGAAGCGGGAGTTGTTGTTCCACCCGCCCAACCCACGAGTTGTCGTAAGTGGCGAACACGTGCTAAACGCGCTGATTTTGTGTCTTCCGCCTCCACTGCACCGATCCAGAGACAGTGTAATAAACTATTTGTGAAGCTACGCATCCAGGATAAGACCTTCAATTTTCAATTAGACACTGGTGCGTCTGTGACTCTCATAAATAGTGCTACGTATGCGGCTATCGGCCGCCCTAAACTTTCAGCGGCAAAGCATTCTTTGGTTACTTACAGTGGCGAACAAATTCCTGTGTTAGGTGTATGTAGCGTGCCAGCCACATTCCGTGGCAATACAAAAACAGTTTCATTCACCGTGCTCCGCGCTACAGACAGTGTAAACATTTTCGGATTAGACTGTTTTGACTTGTTTGGCCTGTCTATCCAAGACAATGTGTTGCAAATTAATTCTGTTGTTGTTCCTCAAGACAGCATAACCGAGTTGTGTAAACGATACAGTGACATATTTAAAGACGAACTAGGTTGTGCTGCGAACTTTGCCACTCATATTACGTTAAAAGATAATGCTCAGCCTCGATTTTGTCGTGCTCGTCCAGTGCCTCACGCCCTCCAGGCACCTGTAGAAGATGAACTTCGTCGTTGGCAAAACAACGGTGTTATTCAACCCGTTTCAGCGAGCCAGTGGGCTTCTCCCTTAGTTATTATAAAGAAACCGTCTGGCAAGTTACGTTTGTGTGCTGATTTTAAGTCGACAGTTAATCCTCAGACTGTCATTGATTCTTTTCCTTTGCCTAGACCGGACGAGCTGATGGATAAGTTAGGGGAAGCTCGTTTCTTTTCCAAAATTGATCTCCGTGAAGCATATTTGCAATTGCCCCTCGACGAGCAATCACAACAGTATTTTGTCATAAACACGTCGTTGGGGTTGTTCCGTTTTCTGCGTTTGCCTTTTGGTTGTGCGTCAGCTCCAGCTGTTTTTCAGCGTTTTTTGTCACAACTTCTGGCTAATTTGCCATCGTGTTGCAACTATTTAGACGATATTGTTGTGTCCGGTCGGACGCCTGCTGAACATTTCCGTAATTTGGAGTGTTTGTTTAAAGTGTTGTCTCAGGCAGGCCTACGTTGCAACATCGATAAATGTTCATTGTTCCTTACGGAGATGGAGTATCTGGGACATGTTATTAATGCTCAAGGCATTCATCCCTCCCAGTCACATTTAGCAGCTATTCGTGATTTGCCCGCCCCTCGCAATCTGCATGAATTGCAAGCAGTTCTTGGCAAATTGACGTATTATATTAGGTTTATACCTAATGCATCACAGATTGCTGCACCGTTGCATCGTCTCCGCCGTAAGAATGTTCCGTTTGTGTGGTCAGCTGATTGCCAATCAGCCTTTCAGCAGCTTAAAGAGGCTTTATTGAATGATCGTTGTCTGGTCCATTACGACCCTAACAAGCCTCTGGTGTTAGCTTGTGATGCCTCTTCTTTCGGCCTCGGTGCTGTGTTGTCTCACCGAGTCGGTAACACCGAACGTCCTATTGCGTTCGCATCCAAATTGCTAAACAAAGCTCAGTGTAATTATAGCCAATTGGACAAGGAAGCGTTGGCTATTGTGTTCGGTGTCACAAAATTCCATCACTACCTCTATGGTAGACCATTCTATTTAGTAACAGATCACAAGCCTCTGACGTCACTGTTTCATCCGTCTAAACCAGTTCCTCAGCGGACAGCTCAGAGACTACAACGTTGGGCTCTTTTGTTATCACAATACCAGTATGAGATACTGTATCGCCCTACAGCTCAGCATGCAAACGCTGACGCGCTTTCTAGATTGCCGATTGCTGCGGATGATGTCTTCGATTCCTCTGAAGACTCTTGCATTCAGATTGACGTCGATGAGCATCAATCCCTCCGGGATTTTCCGATTGATTATCGTCAGGTGGCACGTGAGACAGCTACGGATCCTCATCTGAGTTTACTATTACGTTTTGTTCAACGTGGTTGGTCGTCCAAGGCAAAGGACATATCGGATCCTGTGGTTCGTCGCTATTATCCGCAACGTCATCTGTTGTCTGTTTCGCACGGAGTTTTGCTGTTACGCACCGAGAATGACCAGCTTCGTGTAGTGGTTCCCCAAGTGCTCCAATCCAAAGTCCTCGACTTGTTGCATCAAGGTCATTGGGGAGTGGTCCGCACCAAGCAGCTTGCCCGCCGTCATTGTACATGGATCGGCATTGATAAGCAGATTACGCAGATGTCTACAGATTGTTCGACGTGTGCCGAACACCAAGCTGCTCCGCCTCAACGCTATTTTGAGTGGGCACGCCCTGCCGGTCCCTGGCAGCGAGTACATATAGATTTCGCTGGTCCATATTGGAATTCTCGTTGGCTCATCGTGATAGATGCATTTAGTAATTTTCCGTTTGTTGTGCCCATGCAGTCTACAACGTCTGCACAAACTATACAGGCGCTGACTTCAATTTTTTGTATTGAGGGTCTTCCAGAAGTTTTAGTGTCTGACAATGGTCCACAATTTACCTCTGCTGAATTTGAAAGTTTTTGTTCTGCCAATGGCATTCGCCATGTTCTTACTCCGCCGTTCCACCCTCAATCGAATGGTGCAGCGGAACGTTTTGTACGCACATTCAAGGATCATATGGACCGCCTTCGTGCTACGCACTCTCGTCAGCAGGCCCTCATCACGTTCCTGTCGTCGTACCGGACCACGCCACGCGACGGCCCTTCGCCTGCGGAGCTTCTCCACGGCCGTCGTCATCGCACCCTACTACGGTTGTTGCACCCCCCGGATCGACCCGCCGCTTCTGAGCATCGCACGCGTTTTCAGCGCAACGACGCCGTTTTTTTCAGAGTTTATCACGGTCGCCGTCGTTGGGAACGTGGTACCGTGATAAGTGTCCAGGGTCGCGGTTTTTATACTGTTCAAGGTGCTACTGGGGTGCACAGGAGGCATCAGAACCAGTTGCGCCGCGCTGGCCGCCCGGATTCTGCCGCTCGTTCTTTGTCGACAGATTTGGTCCGCGGTGGGTTCCAGCCGCGCCTTCCGACTTCGCTGCCGCCCCCAGGGCAGCAGCAGCAGCCGTCGCCGCTACCACGCCGACAGCCCGTACCGTTGATGCCGCCCGCGCAGCTTCATCCGGGAGCGCCCCAGGTGGTCGCTCCGGCGCCTGCGGTCCCTCTTCAGTCGCCACCGCCTTCGGAGCTGATGGACGTCGACCCCTCAGCCGGGCCGCCCTCCCAAGCGGTGGCTGTGCAGCCTGTCCTGCAGCCGCTTTCCTTGGACACCCCCAAGGAGTCTGACACTGCAGCGCCTTGTCCGGCGCCCGCTCAGCAGCCGTCGACGCAGCGTCAGGAGACGCTGCCTCTCTTCGTGGGTCCCGACGCCCCGTCGCGTCCAGTACCAGAAGCTGCGCCCGTGGTCACAGGCGTGCACCCTGACCTCGGTTTTCAGTCGGTGTTTCCCGAGGCCCCTCGCAGCCAATGCTGGGGTGCGGACCGGGGACTGCCACCGACAACAGTCTCCGCCCCGATCTCTTCTGCTACGCCTGCGGCCGGACCCCTCCCCCGCCGTCGACGCTCGCCACGTCATTATTCAACGACGGTGCGGCGATTTGGGGGGGAGGAGTGTTGTATCCTAGACAGTAATGCCACCCGAGCCCGCTGCCAAAAGGTTGGCAGCATCAAAGTTCGGACGCCGTCCGTATAAGCAGCGCCAGCGAGACAGGAAATCGCCGCAAGTCTGCGCGCGCCACCGCTGGCTTCTGGGTTCTTAAGCGCTGGAGCCGCGAGCGCTAGGACAGTTCTGTATTCGCCGCTCAGTTGTATACTCGCCTCCGAATTGTGTACTTGGTAGTCAGTTGTGTGTTCATCGCAGCAGAGTTGTTGTTTGTCGTCAGCCGACGCTGACCTAGCCGCTCCGACTCGAACCAGACAGATTTCTGTAGACACCGAGTTCACTACTGTTTCTGTATCTTCATGAATAAAGATAAGTACCGACTTTTATTTAATATGAGTGTTTGGGCTGTCATCTTTCTGTTCACTGTTCCAGCGGACCGGTCGGCCCGCTATTAAAAGTGTGGCGGTGACTTCGTAAGCCATTTCTACAGCCAAGTGTTTGTCGCTACGAACACCGCCACAAAAAAAACATGTTTCAGGAATTCGGCCGTTACACTACAAGCAATAAATTCGTTAACACCTAATCGAACAAACCATGACAGAGGCAGCTATTAACGTACGGCAGACAGACAGACAGACAGACATAAAGACACTAACTGCCTAACAAATGCGGACGGGAGACGGACGAGCAAGATGGGGACGAGAGATTGACCAAAAAAACAAGTACAATTTAACACGTAAATGAAACAACATACCACGAATTACTTAACTTCTAATAAACTGCGATATTTGGCGAAGACCTGGCGCAGCACCCCCAAAACGCTCTCCCGAACCGTCGGCTGCCAGCCACTTCAACGGACGCAGGAAGGCGCGCCGATCTCGCGGCTCACGGCGTCGCAGCTCGCACTGGCCAGACCGATGTCGTGGGTTGACTCGTGTTGCTCTCGTGTCGGCCGCGAAGTCACTACCCCTCGCTATACGCCGCGGCCCACTTGACTCACGTGGCGACCTCACATGCGCCGACGCTCGAGACGGACAAGTCATCTTGTGTCCCAGTGCGCGACCGGCCAATCGATCGATCCAACCGCCAATGACCTTTGTCTGAGCAAACTCGAGCAGACTGGCGGCCTAACACATCCTAGCAATCCAGACGACAGACAGACAGACACTGACTGCTCCACACTGACCCGGCTGACCAACTGCCCCAACGACAAGCTCATAGCCCCCTTAAATGCACGTGAACAGGCAACCTTTCCCCTTTCCCACCAGAGGGAGACACCAAAGCTGCGATTGCCACAGCGGCGCCACCGCCAGAAACGGAGGGCGACTGCTTCGCACTACACGCTGCGGCGCGCTCTTCAAAACAGCAGTTTTACCACGGCTGATCTACTCAAATATGCTGGTTATGGAAATTCACTATCTCTTCTGAACTCTGCCTCATGGGTAAAAAACATCTTGTATGTGAACAGTGTACCTGCGGCACACTTCGGCAACGGCAATCGTAAGAAGCGTCGTCTGCCACAATGATCCTGTGGTCTTAGAGCCGGAACACGCGGTGGAAATGGTTCAAACGGCTCTGAGCACTATGGGACTTAACATCTGAGGCCAGCAGTCCCCTGGAGCTACTTTAAACCTAACTAACCTAAGGACATCACACACATCCATTCCCTAGGTAGGATTCGAACCTGCGACCGTAGCAGCAGCGCGGTTCCAGGCTGAAGCGTCTAGAACCGCTCGGCCACTGCGGCCGGCGTGCTGTGGAATGATATGGGTAGAGGAACTGTTCATGAAGTACCCCCCTGATATGAGATTGAGTCACATCTTCTGCTGCTGCTAATCATTTCACACTAGTCCCAAGCTTTCTTCCACCGAACGTAGCACATGCTCCTCCATGTCAGGCGTGCAAACTGTACCGGCTCTTCCACTCTCAGTCTTCGTACCTGTGTCCCTCAGACGATGGAAAAGTCTGATGAACAGCTTATCAGAGGGCACTCTGTGCTGTGTATATTTTTCAGCGTAGAGGACACGTTTCGCAGGCTACGCCCATTTGCTAAACCGTAGCAGAATATCATAACTGCCATTTCACTTGCCGAATAGTTGGCTTCTACTGCTAACAAGTGATGGAGGAGTGAAAATGTAAATATACTTCGCTATTTGTACGAACAAACAACGCAGTAACAGTAAACACGTAAGCAAATCGGCGGTGAGAGCACTGTGCAATCGAGCACGCAAACACGATGAGAGCTGCCATAGGCCACAACACGACTCGAACCAAGCAACTGTCTGTAGACCACCTAATGTTAGGTAGATACTGTGAGTAAGACAACAAAATACCCTGCCGACACATTTGACGGAGCGCCAATGAACAACTGTGCTAATATCCGCAACCATGCTTTTATTTGGTAAATTTTGCTTTCCCGTACCCATGTTCTTTGGACGTATTTTTCTAGTTTCGAGAGTACTAACCCCTCTCAAAGTATTCGACACTTTTTTTGAATACCCTATAGATATATATGAATGTAGTGTTAGTTCTGAGAATTCACTTGCTGGGGTTTCGCCTAAGTGAGGTTGACCGTTTCGTGGCGTATGAAGACTGTGAGACAGAAATCCTGCTCACATTAGCAGCGCTTTCTGGAAATTAAAATTGCTTTTAAAAGCCTTCTCTTATCGATGTGTCATTTTTAAACTGTTCTGATTTAATTTTATACTAATATTCGGAGTCATACGTTAATTGCATTAATAATATAAATCAATGGTATTAGGCAAATGCGCGAGTTTAAAAAAGTAATATTTGGTCTGTTAGTAGTTAAAAGAGTAATCAGCAAAATGAACAAAGGGTTTTGAGTCTTTTCCACATATCCTCTCTCATGAAGCTGGCCCGTTTGGGATCGTAATGAGAATCCAACATAGCTGATAAACTGCGCTATCAGGTTGAAGGTTCTTGTACCCTCCGTTAAAAAGAAACAATTACTGGGCTCTCCGCAACCGTATTACGTAGCTGATTCATGAGTTTCTTTTTTTCATTTTTAATGAATTAGCAACCTAACACTGTACGATTAAAGTCGTTTACATTCCTCCAACAACAAGTAGATCTGCATTTTCTACCAATTACGTACAAATCTTCCCGAAAAAGCCACAGTTAAGCTTCAGTCTGCAGTATATAATTCCTCATGCAGTGCTCTTCGTCAACCGCTATTTTCAGGTACGTGGGAATGCATTTTCGAAGAATTTTGCCTGTATTTAGAGATGATATTTTCTATCCTACGTTCTGATTATAGCAGTTAGGTAGGGTTATGGTAAACTGTTCAGATGAATATGAACCCTACGACCAGTTACAGTTTGTGTCTTCCGTTCGAAGGAAAGAAATATTCACCGAAGCGACGAATATGTCGAATTACATATCAAGAAACACGTGCAAACTTATTACGAAACTGATTAGCATAAATCAACAAACCGAGCTGACTTTAGAATTAATAACGTGTTAGACTGCGTCATGGAACAAATGAGGGAATATCACGGTTACTGGCCTTAAGTGTTCAACTCAGAAATCACTTGGTATCATGCACAGAACATCTGACAGGTTTTCCAAATCGTTTTCGAATGACTAGATGCAGAAAGGGCAGTGGAGCAAAGACGTAATGGGGAAAGTTTTCTCGTTAGGGGAACATAAACCAGCAGATCTCGGAAAGAAGACGAATGTGTCTGCTGAGGAGATATCAAAAAACTGTTATGTAAGATCCCATTTATACTTCCTCGGAAACGACGAGCTATTAAATACGAATTACTGTATGGGACGTAGTCCGTCTTTAACGTAAACGACCTCCAGAGTTTTTCAGCAAGGAGCAGAGATACTTTCCAGCCGAATTACAACACGTCTGTTTTGCGCTTGTCATTTATTACTGATGCAGTAATGTCACATAGGACTGGATTGGATTGTTTGGGGGAGGAGACCAGGCAGCGAGGTCATCGGTCGTCACATAGGAAATTAACAACATATAAACTGAAGTGCTCTTGGCTACACGGACAGTATGAAGCAAATATAGCGAAAAGCAAATTTTTTTGTGTCCTGACAATTCCTTACATACACTGATTTCAAAGCAAATGAGATGTAAGCTTTTGTTTACTTTTTACATCGATAATAAACATTCAGGAAAGAAAAAAAATGGCCGTGATAAAATAACAATATCATTGACGTATCATACTGTAATTCCCTGGTGTCGGACATGACGTTTGGTGGTAGCTGAGGGCTGGTCAAGGTCAGGCTGGTGTGAACCACCACCCTAGGACGTGGTTGTGAATAGCGGTGTGGTGTGTGCGTGTCCGTCTCACGCCCGGCTGGCGTTAGTGAAGCGCCAGTACAGAACCAAACATTTGATAGACGTCAGTTTCTGCCCGTGCCTACAGTGCTGAAACAACCTACGGGAAGGCAGCCGGGTGACATCGTCGACAGCCGCCGATGTATCGATATATATATTGGACTCAACCCATCCCACCTTAAGAGTGCATTCCAATGATAGTTTCAGGTCACAAGACTGTAAAACTAACACAGGAAGTAGTAGTAGTAGCTTGCTTTAAGCTCCACTCATTTGGCACAAACTTTGCTGAGCACTGTTTTCTAGGGGTACAGGGTGTCCGTAACAAAAGTTCCAGCTTCATAACACTGTAGAAAGAGAAGCACTGTTCAGAACGACGTCACATTTGAAAAGCATGCTATTGACTCGGGCAGAAACGTCATGAAACACAAAGAAAATATTTTAAAAAATGGACCAATAGGTAATGCTGTAAGCTTCAGAACATGCACACCAACAATCGCGTGACACACGGCTGTTTCTCGCAGAGGGAGGAGATCACTTGTCCGAAGTGTGTCGGAGATGTGGCCGCAGCTTGCAGGAAGGGTCGGGCGACCGTATGCAAGCTTGTTGTGTCCGGGGAATCGCCCGAATTCTGGACACACCTGAGAAAAAGGTGCATGAAATCCTACGGAACATCCAGCCTTGCTGTTCGTACCACGTCACCCACGTTCAGCAGTTGCTTTCTACTGGCCTGCCAGCGAGACAGACGTTCAATCTGGAATGTCTTGCGCTCACTGAAGTGGACAATGAATGCCCATGGATAATTCTGTGGACAGACGGGGCCCACTTCCATCTTCAAGGACATGTCAATATATAGAACTGCAGAAACTGGGCATCGGAAAATCGGAAAGTACATCAGTCGGTACCACTTCATTCTGCAAAGGTGACTATGTGGTGTGTGTTGACGGTATCGTTTATCGTAGGGTCGTATTTTTTCTAGGCGATGAGTGCTGTGGGTCCCGTTAGCAGTGTCCTCACTGGTAAACGCTATGAGAGCCTTTGGCGCACCAACGTCATTCCAACCCTTTAACAATGTGAATGTATAAGTAGGACCGTTTTATGCAAGATGGCGCTCCTTCGCACATTGAACAGACAGCCAGTGAAGCGGCTGCTGCAGTAGCATTTCGGAAATGCTAGAATTATCAGCAGTTATTTCCCTACGGCCTGGCCGCCTAGATCAGCTGATCTTAAGCCTGCTAACTTCTGGCTGTGGGATTACGTGAAAGATGTGTTCAGTGCTCCGTAGCTGAAATGAAGGTACGCATTGCGCAACGCAATCTGAACGTGACCGCCGAGACTTTCCGATCCGTTGTGGAACATGCTGTTTCTCGATTTCAGCTTGAGACAGACAACGGTGAAAAGCATGTTAAACATCTGTTGCTCCACTCTCATTAGAATTAAAAACGGATATTATTTTGAATTTTTTGCGATTTTTGGTCAGAGGACAGCTAAATACCCATTTTAGCCATCCGATGAAGGGTCTACCGAACAAACAGTGCCACAATTTTTGACTGTCGTACTCGTCCAGACATGCACATTGAACACCACGGATGGCGTATCCATCGTATTTAATTCAGCTGTCGTATGTAACTGACCCATTTACGGTTAAGACGCTTACAGCACCATGTATTGCAATTTTTTTTCATCCCTTCACTCCTTGCATCAGTAATGTGAGGTTCAAACTTGACGTCATTCTGAGCAGTGGTTCTGTTTCTAAAGCGTTTTGAAACCGGACCTTTAATTATGGACACCGTGTACTTGAAACTCCGGATCTCTGGTATGAGTAACTTGGCGGTAGGTCATGCGCATTTGGACAACGTTACCTGGGAAGGGTAAGGTGAGGAGGGTGGGGGCGAGAGGCAGAGGTTTGTTTGGAGTTTCCAATAATATTTCACACTCTCCTAGAGCTATCGTTATCTGCACTGAATAGAGAGTCACTTCATTTAGAGATCCCTTGTGTACCGTATATAAAACCAGCTACCGGCGTAGCAGACAGTAATGAAACTACTGTACAGTTAGTTGGCCAAGTCAGACACATACGTTACTGCTTCATGAATCTCATGCATAGGTAATAATTGCACGACTTTTGACACTTTGTTCTGTCGCTTAAGAACTATCAATAATTACATCCTTTAGCCTTCTGTGATTCTTCAATTTTTATATACTACTAAATGTGAAACCCAGCATTTCCCAGGTATTTATTCATAGCTGTGCCTGAGACTTTGTCCACGTGGAATATATTTGTGACCTACAAATCTTCTTTGCGTACAATTCCTGAAGTAATACAACTGTGGGTACGAACAAAGAGTTTGTTTGTTTCACTGACATCAGAGAGACGGCCATGCGACTGACACCGAGCTCCACGCAGGCAACACGCAGCGTCTGGCCTTGTGCTTTGTTTATCGTCATGGCAAGACCACTGGGGACTGCACATGTCAAAGCGAAAGAGTAAATTATTTGGAACAAGCGGGATTCGGTGAATAAAACCTCGCTCGTCTGGGCAGCCGCCCATCAAAATTTCCACTTCTATGATCCTACACTGGAAACAAGTAAGGGACGAAAGCATCTTTAAGCCTCTGTGAGTGAAGGTTTCTGAGGAGCGAGACAGTTCCTGACGCTCTCAATTATATTTTGCAAAAACAGACATAATGTCTTATGGGATAACAGCAATCAGTGATTTTATGTTACTTAAAATCCGTCTTGATTGCAAATTTTTTATTCATATGACCGGTTCCACATGTGACGTAGCATGTGAAAGTTGCTGGATTTGGACGGGTTACTCCTGTAACTGAAATATCAGATCTGAAGATGGTTCTGAATGAACCGAAACCGCTCTCAATTATAGTTGCGTCGAGCTTTGTTTTCGGAAGGAGTTTCTGTAGAGACAGCTAAGGCCTGCTGTTTTCGAACAACGGCAAGTCTCCCCTCACGACGTTCATTGCATTCTTGAGACAGCCTAGTCCTCGGTCTTTTAGCCGTTCTAGTGTACTGAGAAAAACTCGACCGTCTTCTAGTCATTTTTATTCGTAAACCGAAATCAAAATATAATAAGTAGGCACCCAAATCACGGCAAAAACTTAATTGATTCCTTTTTTCTTATTGACTTTCGATTTCCCCCTCTCCCTCTAAGAAGAAGAGGGAGGGGGGTGCTTGCAGCAGCTTGATATGCCGTTCTGCAGCCTGCAGAAGAGTTAAAGACCAGTAAGAAGACTGCAAGCGATAGAAAAAGGCGTTAAAACGGCGACTTTTTAAAACCGTAACATAGCGAACCGTTGTGGAAGTGAAAATTTAAAAGCAAAGGGTCTCTGATGCTGATTAAAACACATACTAATTAGAGAGGCAGAATTAAAACACACGGCGACAGTTTGGTTTCTGTTCGCACGTGACAAGAAACACACCTAGTGAAAGTATGGTGTTTGTTCGCAACACTTAGAAAAGGGGACACACAACACTGAACACTCACGTTAAGAATGCACTATAGAGTAGAAACGAAGATGACACACCACAGCATAAGGCAGGGGGGCGGGGGGGTGGGGGTGGAGGTCAGTGAGAACTGGGATAATAGTTCAAATCGCACTCAGCACTATGGGACTTAACATCTGAGGTCATCAGTCCCCTAGAAATTAGAACTACTTAAACCTAACTAACCTGAGGACATCACACATATCCCTGCCGGAGAGAGGATTCGAACCTGCGACCGTAGCGGTTGCGCGGTTCCAGACTGAAGCGCTTAGAACCGCGCTGCCACAACGGCCGGAAAACTGGGATACATGAGGCGGAAAAGAAGGGAGGAGAGGAAAAGGCAAAAGGGGGGGGGGGACCTATGGAGGGAGAGGACACATAAAAAGGGGGCGGACGTGAGGAGGAGTGGAGAAGGTAGAGGAGGGGAAAGCAAAAGGACGGGGGGAGAGAATGGAGGCAAAGAGAGGGTAGGTGGGGAAAAGTACATTGGAACGAGGGGAGGAATAGGGAGCCTGGGAAAAGGACAGAGGTAGGGAGGGGGAGGTGAGGATCAGAATTGATAGAAGGGATAATTCGCAGGAGAGAGGGCATCATCCAGGAGGGTGAGTTGACGAAAGCCACTTTGGGAAAGGAGATGTAAGGTGCAGAGGTGGAGGGTGGGTGGGATACAATGGTGAAGGTAGGGGCAGTGGACGGGAGTTGGAGAGGAGAGGAGAAGCCAGAGGATGAGGGAGATCAAGGCAGCAGGAGGTGTAGAGACCGCGGATATGTTCGAGGAAGAGGAGCAAATGGGGGAACAGAATCAGGTCATAGAGGATGCATGTGGGGGATGGGAGGCGTATACTGAAGGCAAGGCTAGTGCATGGCACTCGACGATCTGGAGGGACTTATAGAATTTGGTGGGAGGGGGGGGGGACTGGCAAACAGAGGATGGGGCAGATCAGGGATTTGTAGTTGTGGAGGGTGGTAGAGGCATTCAACCCCCATGTCCGACGAGACAGGAGTTTAAGGAGATGGAGGTGGTTGTGGGCTGTGGATTGGATAGAACGGAGATGAGGGACAAGGTGAGTCCAAGGTACATGAGGGTGGGGGAGAGGCGGACAGGACGGGCGCAGAGGGTAAGGGAAAAATCAAGGTGCCGGAAGGAGCGAGTGGTACGACCAACGATGAGTGCCTGGATGGATTGATTTTTTGGACCCACTGGTTACACCATGTGGCAAAAAGGTCAGGGTGGTTCTGGAGAAGGCGTTGCGACCGTTGATGGTAGGAGCAAGGGCAGGGGAGGCGGTGTCATCAGCATAATGTAGGAATTGGACTGGAGGGGGATGGTGAGGCATATCTGCTGGGTACAGGAGGAAGAGAAGGAGGGAGAGGACAGAACCCTGGGGCACACCCGCAGAGGGGTAGAAGGTGCTGGAATCGGTGTTATGAACGGTAACGTATGAGTGGCGGTGGGAGAGGAAGGAAGCAATCAGACGGACATAGTTGATAGTAAGGGCGTAGGTCTGGAGTTTAAACAGGAGACCGGGATGCCATGCACGGGCGTATGCCTTTTCGATGTCTAGGGAGACAAATGTGACGGGGCGACGAGAGTTAAGCTGGAGGGAGAGGAGATGGGTGAGGCGTAGGAGCTGGCCGTCGGCAGAGAAGGAGGGTCGAAAGCCACATTGGGTATTGGGGAGGAGGTGGTGTCGGTGGAGATGGTGATGGATGCGCCGGGTAAGGATTGATTCCAAGAACTTGCTGAACGCCAAGGTGAGAGATATAGGGCGATAGGGAGGGGCATCAGACGGAGGTTTCTTGCGTCGACAGCTTCGTTGTTCCTAGCAGAGAATATAAATAAAAAGTGAAATCAGTAAATCCGTATATCCCAGTCAAGTAATTCCACTGTTGTTTTGTATTCGTAAAGTAAAGATTGTTGTGTTTATTTTTCTCACTGTCGTCAACTGTCTCAAAAGGCTTATAGCGGCATCTGTTAGTTTATTGGTGTACTATGAAAGTACCTGCGGTCTCTGTTGGTTCGCCACGCGGGATTAGCCGAGCGGTCTTGGACGCTGCAGTCATGGACTGTGCGGCTGGTCCCGGCGGAGGTTCGAGTCCTCCCTCGGGCATGGGTGTGTGTGTTTGCCATTGGATAATTTAGCTTAAGTAGTGTGTAAGCTTAGGGACTGATGACCTTAGCAGTTAAGTCCCATAAGATTTCACACACATTTTTTTCTCTGTTGGTTCTTTGTTTTACTTCACCGTGATGATTAAACATCCAAACTACTAACATGAGCAGACGAAATTAGACATAGCTGCGAATTATGATATTTTTCTTTTTCTTGTTCCCATTGAGATGAAATAACGCTGTATGTTGCTCCAAAATACGCAAAATACGCTCAAGTTACTTGTGAAACTCCCGTAAGAATTCGTCTACAAGTTTTGGAGATTACCGACTTAAAACAGACAGTGAGACGGATACGATTGGTTTACAGGTTTGTCAAGAGACGACTCGTTTCTAGTTGCTAGGCGATTGAAGGATAAGAAAAGGCGATAGACTGCAGTTATCTCTGGAAATCTTTATTCATTACCGTCACCGTGATGCACATCCTTAATGGATTATTATCTGCTAATGTTTATGTCAAGCTTTACTTTTATTATGATAAGTGGTTTAATTTTTTATGTCTAATCTGACTGCAAAACGTATGCAACATTTACACTTGAGCACTGATCCTATAGTCTTTATGTTAAACGAAAGTTGTGATCTGTCTTCTGTGCTCGAAACTATAGTTTCTGAAGCAAGCAAGATATGCCAGTTTCTTTAAAATTAAAAATTACTCACACGTATTTTTGAAAATTCGATATTTATAGAATAGGAAATCTGATGCTAAGAACTTTACACAACATCATAAACAATGGAAACTGAATTAAATTAAACTTGAATGTAAGTCCGTAAACCATAAGTATTACTCACATTTCTCTTCCTCAGTCCAACCAGGATCATTTCAAGGGAAACTAAGAGTCCTGTCTAAACAATTAGCTCCCTAACCAAATCATGCATTTACAATTGCAAACACAAGACACAGCATTTGAAGCTGGCTGACTTAAAAATCAGGAAAAATGATATAATAACTTCACGAAAATGCTGTTAGCTGATGAGGGGCTCGTACGTTTAATTTATCCAACTCAGTGGTTATTGTAGGGCTCCAAGGCAATGCTCTTCGTAGCTCTACACCCAACTTAAAAGTCACAATAATTATAAGGATTGAAATTTGAAATGCCTTTAAACCATATTTAACAGAAGTATAAATGAAACTATCAGTACAACAAGATTTTAATAAATCGTAGATCAAAAATTTAATGTTCATAAAGAGATATATTTGAGGACTGCAACCCTCAGTTTTGGAATAACTGCGTCCTTAACTCGTGGTCACCGTCTTCTCATTTACGTCAACAATTATTCAAGTTTTCATAAATGCTGGAGGTATCTCGTCAACCAACCAATTACTCTCATCACAATTATGCCCAGTGACGAGTACATCATATACGTAAAGAGTCTCTGAGGTCTTCGCCTAAGACAAAATCAACGGTAGGAATAATTGCTGCAGGAGCTACATTAAAGCGAAAAGGCAGTTTATGAAACTGGTTACTAGGTCTAAAACAGAGAAAAACTGTATAATTTCTACGGCGCTCAGAGAACTTCACTTGCCATCAGCTAGCAGTCAAATAGAGTTAGACATGACATTTGTTTTACGGAACATTTGAAGTATTTTTTGCTAGCTTTATGATGATCCCCGGTAAGGTAATAGTGATAATTTTATCACAAGCAGAACTGGTCTTACACTTTCATCTTTCTTAAGCACTAATAAAATTGAATTTTTGTAACAATTTGTGTACTGTTCTGTAACACCAATATCAAGTACTTTTGAATTTCTTCTAATATTACAACATTGTGGGGCAAGGGCACAGTTTCAGAATAAGATAATGTAGATTTAAGAGCACTGAAAAGTGACAACACACATTCCACATTTGTAGACCACGTCATTGAATATAACCATCACCTTGGTGGAAAAAAACAGACCTGTAGATCTTAAAACACAGTAATAACCTGTACCACTTGTTAATAATAGAAGAAATTTATTACGTCCAAAATGCTAATGCACAGGACAGAAATGTAAGTAATGATCAACCATTACTCTCCAACAGAACATAATCCAACACTCTAAGTGAATTATCAAACAACACAGAATAAAACTCACACATAAACGTAAACTCTCTCTCTCTCTCTCCCTGATATACACCCGCCCTCTCCCCCCCCCCCCCCCCCCCACAACACACAAACACATCGGAACAAGTTCAAACTTCAAGGTCACATATCGAAAACTAAGCAGTGAAACAAACGACTGTGAACAACGCGTCTGTAACGTAAATTTGCAGCGAAAAGTGTGTCTGAGCCGCAGCAATTTAGTAGCATCCAACATTCACCGATGAGCACGAGAAAACGAAACTAAGCGCTGTTAAAAATCCTCAACACACTCTATATGTAGCTAACCGCATCCACGTAGCGTTCCGAACAAAAAATCGTGAAATTTTACCGATGTTCACAGGTCATTTTAGACATAAAGGAGTAATGATAAAACTGATAACAGAGAGATGAAATTCAAGTATAACTCAGGACAGGTTAAGCACAGAACGGTAAGCGTCAAACGAAACGGCACAAGCCATTATTTTACCAGTATGTATATGCAGAGTTTGAAAGTTATAATATACAAAAAAATTCAGTTCAGTCGTTATGAGAACATTGTTGTACTGCACACGACAGCCTGTATTACTTGAGACATTCAACTGATTTCTGCTGCCAGTCACGGCGCACACATGATGCAAAAAGGAATAAAGTACTAATGTAATCTAAGCAACAAAATCTAATGCCAACATATTATTAATATACATAAGATTTTTCTGTTTGTATGTCAGAAATAATAAAAGGAAAACCCACTGAAGATGCCACAACTATGGTGAGACATATTTGGCAACTTAACAACGTACAAACTATGTCCTTCCAGGAAAAAACACTCTTTCATTAATTATTATTTCTGCAAGAACTGTAACAGAACTCCAAGTTCTTTTATGATAATGATCTGAAATCCTGCGTTATCTCCGTGTCTTTTCCATGAACACAGCCCTCTGTCGTGAATCCAATACCGAGTCTTGCAGTGATTCACTTGAGCTGCATTACCTCTTTCTTTCTCTGAGCCCGTGTTTCCTATTTTTCCACGTGTCACTTTCCATTCTCTCGAATTCCAGTATTCCATCACAAGTAAATTTTCGCCTTCCATAACTATCTGAATAATTTATTTTGTCTGCTCATACATTCTTTCATTCTCTTCATCATCTGTGGAGCTGGTCGGTATACAAAGTCGTATGAATATGGTGGTAGTTGGCTTTGTCTCTGTCTTGCCTATAATAACGCATTCACTATGCCATTCATACTAGCTTATCTTAACTTCAATTTTCTTAATCAGTGTTAGATTTACTACTCTAATACCCCTATTTTAAGGTGTGTCGATAAAGCTCTAAATTGTGTTGAAATTTCAGGTTGGATTAACAACATTATAAGGAAAAAGATAGACTGCTATTCACCGTAAGTATGACACGCTGAGTTGCAGACTGACACAGCGGGAAGACTGTTAATGACTTAGCTTTCGGCCATAGCCTTCTTCAGAAAAGGAAACACACGCACACATTAACTCGCACAAGCAAGCATACCTCACGCACACATGCCCGCCGTCTCCCGCAGGCCGGACACGCGTTCGTTGCTGTGACCCTTTATCAGGAATATCTTGCGAGCCGTTGAATTGCCTGCGCGCCATCCTTTCTGTAGAGAGCCGATGCCGATGGTAAAAGAATGCTTTGCCTCGCGCTATGGCCGCCAGACGGCTCACTGAGTTCCATGCTGACATTTACGAAGCTTCTCATGTCTTGAAACCAATACATCATCGGCCCTGACGGCATAGTAAGCGCAGACCTTACTCCTATAAGAAGGTGTAGCGGCAGTGATCGGTACGAGTAGGCAGTTTACTGGCTTGGGTGCTGATGTTTGTGCTCCAGAATTCATATTCCCAGAAAGAAATACAACTTTTAAGCACTTCATGTTATAAACGCGCCCCTGAAAACGTTAACCTTTTAAAGGAGGAGACTGGGGCTTCAGAGCACCGTAGGCTCTACAGAACTGGCACGAAATTTGTTACAATGCGGTAGTGTCTTAGGTACATTTTCGTTGTATGGAATGAGCGCAGTAGGACAAGACGTCCTGGAGAAGTCACAGAACAGCAGCAGAGGCCTCGGTGTTTGATCGTGTCCGCGGCCACACTGTGAGGGAAGTTGGCCAATTTATGTACCAACGTGCCTGTATGAATGTTGTGCCACTGGCACCTGTGCAAAGCGACGAAAGAACAGCGGTCGCAAGAAGATCGTAACTAACAGGGGCTAAAGCCGAATTGCACATCTTGTCATTCACAATCGGTTTCAACATCCAATAGGAATTGTCGCTGTCGCGGAAAGTTTCCGAGGAACCTTGCGAAGGTGGCTGCATGAAATGGAGATTTGTAGTCGGATACCTCGGAAGACGCCATTGCTCACAGCCACATAGAAATTTACGCGTCTGTAATGAAGTACACAACTCAGATACAGAACACCAGATGACTGGAGGCGTCTAGTGTGCTCCGACGACGCGATTTTGCCTCCTTTCACATATGCAACGCGTCAAATTCATCAACCTCCAAATGAGGTGTTAGCCCCAAGGTGAATGGAGGGTATACATCACGCCGGAGGTGATTCTCTAGTGTTTTGGGTGTGTTTTTCGTAACATGACTCTTGCTCTCTCATTCAAGTTACCACTAACGTGAAGAAACATCTCTCTTTCAACGTTCTCAGTGATCAAGGGTCGCCTTTTCTTTTACATCTTAATCATGATAGCGCTATACAGGGTGATTTTTTTCTACCGTCTACAAGCTCTAGGGATTGATCGATTAGAGTAAACGAAACAGAAAAGAGCTAAAGAACTTACGTCCGGAAATGCATGGTTTCCATGCTAGACACCATTTATTTACTCATACATTGTTACGGAGACTGGGGGTCTAACACGCGCTGTGTCTTCCAGCCACAGTTACAGTATGCATGGATTCCTCGCACAGGGCGGTACTGTTCCTCATACGTCACGTGATAGCGCCCCCTCCTGCTATATAGTAAACTGGTAATGTTGTGTCCGATTCACTTCTCTTTCTGACTCACCATGTGGTGGACGTGATACAGCGTTGTACACAATGGTTCCACATTCGAGAGTTTGCCGGCATGGTGTTCTATACGGAAAAAAATGGATACGGGCGGCGGGCAGCAAGGTTGTATCACCACCTACGCCCTTCGACAACAACCACAGCATTCAATGACTCCAACAGTGTTTCTCCGTTTGTGTGAGACAGTGAGACAGGGTCGTTTCAGAAAGCAGGAAATTATGAAGGACGTAGCCAAAATGTTCGGACACCAGACTTGAGTGAATATTGATTAACACTGTGGAAGGTGACCACCGTGTCAGTACCAGGCAGTGCAGGCTGAGCCAGACGACCGTGTGAAACAATGACAATTGTTACTACACTTATGACTTTCAGCGTGTGTAGAGCTTACTAGCCAGAGACTTTCCACATCGGAAACAGCTTTGTCACTGGTTTTTTCACCTGGCAACCACGATTCCGGGATTTGTATCATTCATCCTATTCACAAATGAGGCCACATTTAAGAGGACTGGTACCTTCAACTTGCATAACAGTCATCTGTGTGATAGTATGCACAACCCCCACGGTACGGTGATAGCGAATCATCAGCATCGATGCAGCCGGAATGTGTGGGCCGGGATAACTAGCGACCGTGTTTTGGGACCAGTCTTCCTTCCATGTCGCCTAACAGGCCGGAACTATCTACATATCTTGCGGGTGACTGAGTCCTCTGCCAGAAGTGCAACTGATGATTCGAAGGATTATGTGGCTGCTGCATGAGGGTACTCCAGCTCACTTCACCGTTAACAGTCGGACGCTTCTTTATCATATCTTCCCTGGTCGATGGATCAGACAAGAGGATAAAGTTGCATTTCCTACTCGTTCACCAGATCTCAACCCGTGCGATTTTTGGTTATGGGCCATCCCAAAAATATCGTGTATGCAGAACCAATTCCAGATGAAGAGACACTGGATCTGCGTACTCATGCTGCCTTTGACACCGGATGCAGCTTAGCCGATGTTTATGTGGGAGACAGAACAAGCTACGGCGTGTGCACGCATGCGTTGAGGCATACGGAAACCATTTTCAACACATATTCTATGGCTGCATGCTACAGCTCGTATTTAGCCACAGTCTCTGTAACACTATGATTGAATAAATGGTGCATAAGTGATGCATTTCCGGACATAAGTTCATTACACGTTTATTTGTTCCGTCTCCTCTGATACATCAATCCCTAGAGTTTGTACACAGTGGAAAAAATCACCCTGCAGATACTCCAGTTTTCGAACATGACGACAGACATGTTCAGACATTCTGGTCTGATGAATACTGAGGTACCGCAACCATCTCAACTGTCTCGGTAAATCACCCAGTCTACAGATGCTGTCTAGGACTATTTGAAGCAGCCGGTGAAACATAATAATTAACATTCCCGAAAGACATAAGAAGTCTTCGAGTCACTCACATATCTGTGAAATTACTCCATATGCTCTTACCTGCGTGAATTGTTACACTGTTTCCCGAAAATATAGCCCTGCATCATAGTTCGCAGTATGATGGTCACCATGCGGCTACGAAGAGAGCCACAAGAGTCTTCAGGTATGCCATAAGTACCTGAAGTCACTTATTGATGTTACGACAGCGAAAGGAACTTGTGTCCACTACATTGCCACAAGCTCCTCCAAAAAATCGTAACACAACACACTCACAAATACTATACTAGAGATGTAAATTCACCTGATGATGGAGGTTTAAACCTTTGAAACGCGTCGTCGTGATAAGTAAACAGTGACTGGTAACAGTAAACTTGTTGTTTCAATTAACCGTCAATAACAGTCACGGTAAAGCCTAACCTAAAATGTTCGCATTTAAACATAAATAATTATACGATTCATATTATTGCTACAAGGAACTAGTGCAACTTTCATTGTATTTGTTACATGTCCATGAGTTTGAGAATGATAAAACCACTGAAGAAGCAAATTAAAATGAAGTTCCGCCTACAAACGAGGCGAGCCGGGAATTGTGATTTCAGCGGTAAAGGTAGCAAGCCGCTACGCTGTACGCTTGTATGGCCGCGCTTGGCGCCGTCTCTCTGGCCGCAGATAATCTCTCTTCCTTCCAGTTAATATTATTTTCGGAAAGCGCAATTCTACAGAGAATACGAAAATTTGTACAAAGTCATCATTAAAGTGCAAGATAAGTCATTTAAATTCTATAAGACTGTGACAAATAATAACCAGGTTCATCAGTGAATAGGCAGATGACCCTACTTTACTTGAAAAGTAGCGATAAAGACAAAATTTCATTTTTGAAAAATTTTATTCATAATTTTGTTAAAAACTGTTCACAATGGCGTCAAAGGAAATAGACATGGTTGAAAATTCATTACAAAATGTAATATGCCGACTCCTAAACTGGCCGATGGCAACGTATACAACTAGGTTGGCGTCCCACTATGAATAAATGATGCCATTGTTAATATAACTAATCACGATGTCACTTTTATGACGCTCGATGAGACAGTTTCTCAGTTCTCACCGGGAAATATTTTTTCAAATTGTGAAAGTGAAGGGCGCGACAGTGAAACTTCCTTTGACTACTTCATTACGTCATCGCGAACGCAAGAACAGGGAACAGTTCGTTAAAACAATGTAAATACTAGTGAGACACACAACTGGCACAACTCACGCAACATTAACACAACGGTTTACCAAACAACAATTTAAGGGTATGACACAGCAGTTCAGAAAACAAAGGACAACAGTTTACACAACAAAATCAGGCATTTAACGATTTCAAGAACAGCATTAGTCAACAGGTCAGTGAAGTGAGGAAAACGATACGCACTGAAGTATCTGACGAACAATCCGGGAAGTTGATAGAGCTACGCAAACAACTAAAACAAGATGTAATTACCGACTTATCCCGCAATATAAATACGTTAACAGAAAGAATATCATCAGTAGACGATAAACAGGAAGAACTTGGATGTGGGTTACAAAATCTCAGTGAACCATATTCTCAAATTCAGGAGATGCAGTCCCAGGTGGATGCAAAGATAAAAAATGTGACGGACGCAGTCAGCAAGCCGCAAGACGTCAAAAATTTACCTACAGAAGTACAAAAGTTAACTCTAAGAGTGGGTCAATTAAGTTTAGAGTAAAAAACTGCCAAAAAAAAACAACAAAGAACAGAGAGATAAGATATGTGCAGACGTAAAGGAAGTAACTCTAAAAGCTGAAGCCGGGATGCTGCACAAGGGCAGCACCCTTACTGTAAAGGAGTCAGAGTACAAGATACAGTAGAAGATGCTCTAAAAGAGATAGAAAGTAAATTTCTAGCTAAAATAGATTCAGTTTTAAAGGAAGCCGAGGAAAGGTTACTAGGCAGTAATGCTAAAACCACTGACATTCCAAATCAACATTTGACAGAAAATTAACCCACGCTTTTAGAGAGGTTACACACTTTCACTGGTTACCCACAATACGCGGCCAGCCCGTCGAAGGAAAATAGCAAAGGTTTCAAAATGCAACAACACTGGCCGGCAGCTGTACCTGTCGAGCAAGGGCAGTTGCCATGCGCTACACCACAAACGAACGTAAACACGCCTGTCACTGACAGCGCGGTGTGTTTGTCAACATTACATGCAGATGAATGGTTACGTAAGCATCGACACTTCCGGTATTTACTTCTGAAAGGAAAAGGAAAAACTCCGTGGTCTTTATCAGAGCATTGCGAAATGTTTTACCTCTTACCTGGACCGAAGCCAAAAAAAATTACGTTTGTCGTTGGATACACACAGGTTGACGTTCCGCTACAGGCTATGGACATGGCGGAACGTTGCCACTACTACGAACAGTTGAGAGAGCCTTTCCGGATAAATATTGGTCTGAGGCCGTACGAGAAAGACTCAGACGTGAAGTATTCAACCTAGCTCAATTCAGTAGCGAACATTGAAGCTTAAGAGGCTATTTGGAAAAATTGGAAAAATATTTAGATAAAACCAGATACTGGAAGACCCCGGTATCCCAAGTAGCCGTCGACCTGCCCACATTAGGGAAAAACTCACTATCATTCCCGAATACGACACTTGTAATGTCTCATGCAGCGGTCTCTCCGCGATATTTTCAGAAATTTTATAAGTTATGTAACTCAGTACATATCTCGAAATATCTCTTCTTATCTTACCGATTATCAATGCAAAGTAGTTTCAAACCCAATTATTCCATGGAGCGTCCATTTACTCCATGGTGTGCTATCTATGTTTTCTCTTATGAAAAGAATGAAGGAATTCTTGCCGATTAGTCGTGAAAGAAGGAGGATGTCTATGTATGTATTGTTGAGCTAGTCGCCATCTTGATGAGATTCTGTATGAGAAGGAATTTAATACATGAACTAAACTAAAGTAAGTGTGTTCGCGTATTATTTAACTGATTATTATTGACAGTGTCTGCTTACTACGCTGTGTTGCACGGGATCAGTGGGGAACGTCTGATTTACACTGGACGAACCTGCCGTTTTGTATGCTCAAGATATCCAGTTACTTCAAATAAATAGGCTAACACGGTCTTACCAGCAGATCTCCGGTCTTCCCCATGTGATCACCGAAAGTTAGTAATTATTACAAATGTTTCCAGGAGATCGACTGACAATTTTCATCGCACCGAGACTTCGAAATTGCTTCACTGCCTTATGGAATTTAAGTTAAGCTCAATTTAATCAGGATAGAACAGTATTGAACTGTGTGAATGTGATAAGCCTGCTTTGCGAATGAAAATTTCCTTAACATACGCATGTTTTTACTATCCTGATCAGTGAAGCTAAATCAGGCTGGTGTGAGAGAGGTTTTTAAAATTTAGATTCCACAAAAAAAAAAATATATATATTAAACACTGTACACTTTTTATCTGTACTGGACTGCATAGATTTGATATACGAAGAGAGATCGGTACAACCCAAGCCTGTTAATACGCAGATAGTGCCATAGAGATTTACGGACCAAGATGTGAACAACGGATTCGTAGTACAACGCCGATGGCAGCCTTACCCTACACACACTTACGGTAACGGTAGCGGTAACCACAAAGGCAATGGCAAAAGACGAAAATTCGAGGTGGATACAAAAGAAATGGGCAAAAATTTGACAAAAACAACCCAACGAGCAAGTAGCGTGTGGCCAGCCTGTACAATATGTACAGACACAAGCTACCGGCAATAATTAGCCGATCGCTAGGCAAACACAACACAATACCAGAGCGCCGAGTAATCCACGGACAGCAGAATTCGGCTAGCAGAGTAACGCATATATGCCGAATAACACGCAAAGACAAAGAGAAATTTACTCGAGACCCTCACAGGATGCTAACTGGCGTAATCGAACACCAACAGTCCATATAGTAGAAGTTACACCTATCACAGAGATCGATGCCACTGCGACGCCGGAAAACTTAACCGGTCACGGTAGGCTCCCGTTCTGTGACCTGGCAGCAGAGTGGGGCCACGAGCTTGATCGACACTTGTTTCATCAGGTACGATCCCGGTAGTGACGTGAAAGATGATCTGTATCAAAGTAACGAGGATAAACAGGAATACTTGACAGAGGGCAACGTACAGTCGTGCTCAAAAGTATCCGATCGACCAGAATTGCATTTCGCCTGATTCGCATGCAACCCGCATAACGCAACTGTCTAGCAGGTCCTCTGTTCACTCCTTGATACAGGCTATTCTAACTATCTGCTCTGCAAATGAGCGAGGCTTCGTCAGTGTGCATCGCTAGCTACGTCGTCCGTACAACTGGGGCGAGTGCCAGGACGTCTCTCTAGACCTGCCGTGTGGTGGCGCTCGGTCTGCTATCACTGAAAGTGGCGACACGCGGGTCCGACATGTACTAATGGACCGCGGCCCGATTTAAAGCTACCACCTAGCAAGTGTGGTGTCTGGCGGTGACACCACACCTAATGTAGCGAAGACTGTTTGCCAGTTCTCTTTTTCACCGGAAAATACGTAATTCACTCATTTGGCTCCATAAGTACACTGTAACAGCAATTTCTGTGTGTATGCAATGCATACGGTTTGTAGAATTTAGTGGTGCTCTCTCTTCACCGATCGCCGGGAAAGCATGAACAATTACAATGTAGAAAATACTTTCCTGGCGTATTCTGGCACAATGCGCTCTCTCCATACATAATACAAAAGTTTCGAGATGCATCTGCTGCCCGGCTGTGTATTAAACCTGAAAAGAACACAATGTCGCAGAAGTTAGCCCTTTTTCCACATGGGACTATTTTGGATTAGAAGTGAAGGGAATTATGTTCAAAGTTCCATTAAATTGATAACTTCAGCAGACAGCCGAATGGCGTTTTAAAAAATGTAGCAGCAAATGTAGTCGAAATCGCGACATCTTATTTAGGATGCACAACACTTACCATTACGCTAGTAACTGACACGTAACTACAACAGCTCCAGAATTCAACAACAACTCTTCCAGAACTTCTGCATTTCACAGTGCTGTGAGATAATGCATATGGCTGGGTCTATAATTCTGAGAGACAAGCAGTTACAGCTTTTCTTTTGCACTACATGACGTTTTCAACAGATAGCTCAATAGAGTAGCTCAAGTGGAAAGGAACACTTCCTATTTAAATTTCTGCATCCTACACTGTTGGCAGTTCTGTGTTAGTGGCAGTTACGTGATTTTATTTCAGTGATTACAAAATAAAGTTGAATGTATGCACTGGGTTGCTGAGGCAGCTAGTTCATGGTGATTTGGAAACCAAGTAAATGAATTTACTGAACATGCTGCAAATTACTGTGTGTCAGAATTCTCATCCAGTGTGGTGCATCGGCGTTATGATAGAAAAATTAGTCGTAGACGGATCTGGTGGTCTGTTGGACTGATGATAGGTTCATATACCTATGGTCTGGGTTCGATTCCAACTTCTGTCAATGATTTTAGATAGGGAGAGACAGATTCCATTCTCTTCTGGCTACACCAAGTGAAGAAGATATAGTGGCATTGTGGTCTGAAATTGGCATTAAAAATGGTATTCCTTCTCTACCAAGTAGACGTTACGTTTAACGACAATAAAGTCTGGAGTGACGACATGTAGGCACTCTATCATTAGTAACTTTTCTTATACTTGTTATTTCTTTCTAATGACGAAACACACGCTATGTAGGGTCACAGGACACTTATTCCATCATTTATCTGAGCTTTTGTATGTCGATAAAATTCGTTCTGAACTGGGAATGCAACTCGACAATACCGCTCGGCTACAATTTCTTGTCTGTTCAAAACTGTAGATTCCTCAACATCTCCACATATTGCGCGCGAATGGGTTCGAATCCTGGCCCGGAACTAAAGATTTCATTGTGCATTATCAAGCTCTAGCATGAGAATACCTATCTGCTAGTGAATAATAATTTCGATTTTTATCGTTGTCAACACTAAAGGTATCTGACGTTTTTGACTCCCAGTGAGACACAGAACTATTTACGACATCACTGTAAGTTCAACAAGATGTTATTCCGAGCTGCTGGTGGAGAAAAATTCGGCAGCTGACGTCTCTTTGTGTGTAGTCAACAACGATATGTGTGGGTTCGATTCCCAGTCAGCACTGAACTCTCCGTCATATTATTTTTAGTTCAACATGCTCACATGTCGCTGCTGGTGCAGCAAACCCATATTTAACGTTCGTTTTCTCTAGAATATAACAGCGATAGGTGCCGGGTTGGAGTCCTGTGAAGGAAAACCTAATGTTTCGTCTCGTCATCTCAGTTAGAACATCTAGCTACTGCCGAGAAAATCCGATATGTCACAGTTGCTTGTGCTTCGATATCAATCCGATTAGGTTCTAGGCTCGAATCCCTGTCTAACACAAAGCTTTACCTCACGGCATTTCAAGTAAGTTACTTATGAAGAAGCAGTATTTAACATCTCTCGTAGTTCGTTAACACGGACAGTAGATGCTGGGTAGGAAATCGCGTTCGTTAAAAATGTTTGCGTTATGTAATTTAAAGTTGATATTGCTAACTGATACTGTCTAAAATCGAGGTATATCACCCTCTGTATGCCTAATCAGGAATGACTGTTAGTTTCTGTCCGTCACGAAATATTTGCTTAGTCGACCTGGGTTTGAATCCATATGCAGAACGAGACGGTTCGTTGTGTCATTTGAAGTTCATACATATTCTCAACTAGCTGCTCTTGAATAACTTAAAATTTTTAATGTCATTTTGAGTTAAATAATAAGTACTGTATGTTACTTCGAAGAGGAAATCATGAATACGACGAACGTACTACGTGCATTACCTATCTGACGTTATAATCGTTATAATGAGAGTGGTAACATTTCAGGTATGTCATTTATTGTAATAAATGTGAGCTTTCAAGCCTTAAGGACAGTCTTATCTGTGATAAGGTGTTCCCTGATATTTGTAGTATCGTGGTATTACTTTACATCTTGAGTTACTGCGATACAGAACAGTGTTTTCTAGTGGTGACTCGTTAGAACCATTTTCAATAGTCAAACGACTGTACCAAGGAGTGATTAGAGGACCTGCTACACAGCTGCGTTATGCAGGTTACACGCGACCAGCCGAAATGCAATTCAGGTCTTTCGGATACTTTTGAGCGTGACTGTACAAGCTACTATTAAAGCCAAAATATTTGTCCTTGATGTA
Organism: Schistocerca piceifrons; assembly: GCF_021461385.2. Lineage (NCBI taxonomy): Eukaryota > Metazoa > Arthropoda > Insecta > Orthoptera > Acrididae > Schistocerca > Schistocerca piceifrons. The sequence goes on along the minus strand of NC_060142.1, from coordinate 15,031,424 downwards.
CCCATTGTGCTCGACATAGGTGCTACAACTAATATGATGCCACAAGGAGTCTTTCATGAACAGAAGAAATGTGGGCGTATACCCACACTGCCAGTGAAAAATTGCAAGGTGCAAACTGCGACTGTTCTGAAATCGAGAGGAGTCAAAATACAAGCTTTAATTCCCGTCCAATTAGGGCAGTATTCTGTACGATGCCTTTTTTTCTTTTTTTTTACGACAGAGGAATTGATAGTTGACTGTTTTATCGCGCCGGCCGTGATGGCCGAGCGGTTCTAGGCGTTACAGTCTGGAACCGCGCGACCGCTACGGTCGAAGGTTCGAATCCTGCCTCAGGCATGGATGTATGTGTTGTCCTTAGGTTAGTTAGGTTTAAGTAGTTCTAAGTTCTAGGGGACTGATGACCTCAGAAGTTAAGTCCCATAGTGCTTAGAGCCATTTGAACCCACTTGAAAACGTTTATATATGTATAATAACATTAGATTTAGGCTGCTGGAAAGTCGCACTCCAGTATTTATATTGTTAATTGTTAAGGAAAATTTTTGTTTGTATTTTTCCTTATATGCCAAATGTGTAAACGATAAGGTGAGTGATTGTAACAAGGAAGAATTTAACTTTCATGTGTCTTGAAACGACCATAATCTAAATACAACGCTTCGCCTTGCGCGTAGCCCTGTTGTAAACAAATAAATGAACTTGTGAAACGCACAGTAGCGTGCAACGCACTGCGGCACTCGCCGCGACGCGAGTGGTATCAGAGCGACGCAGCGCGTGAGCACTGGGGAGGAAGCTAGTCAACAAACCACATACAGGCACAGCTGGAAGTGCTGCAGCGCCGTAAACCAACAAATCTGATGAGCTACAGTCCGCACTAGCATTTGTAATGCGTATCTAATGAAAAGAGACATAGAAAATTACGAGAGATTCTATAATACAACTACGGCTATGTACACAATACACACACAAACACACATATGAGCTAAGGGATTATCTACACAGGAAAGGCACACTAAATTACGAGATATTTACTGAAGCTACGCTACGATATACGTTACATCTATATATGTGCAATACTTACAAAAGTAAGTATTGAAAGTACAGGCACTAATCATACTTGATAGACGAGAAATGTCTTGCTGAAGGTAAACAAGCGAGTACAGTATAAGTGGCAAACTGAATAAGAGGTAACACCACGCCTCTGATACACTTTAAGTTTCAGATCTATAAGATAAGTAGAGAAGCGCACATCACACGAAATAAGTTTTCTGACAACACGACTGCACGCTGTAGTGAATGAATACATGCTTGAATATTTTAAGAAAGTATTAGTAGGCATAGAGCCACTATACACTTATCCATGATGATTTAGTTTTGAGTTAGAATTAAGTTTTTCTTCCAGGAAACGATGCATCGACACGACCTAAAATGAACAAAGGTAAATGCTTGTAGAGTGTTAGGTACCATATATACATAAGATAGGACCACACCGCAAGGAAATGTAGTTGTAAGTTTATGATACTTATGAATGTGATAGTGTGAAAGTATGTGAAGAAGAAAACAGTTGCAATACGTCACATATCACGATGCCCAAGTAAGGGTGAGTACTACCAAATAATCAGGGTGTCGAAACCTAACTACTGTGAGCGTTGACTACCCACGAAAGCGACAAACACCTCAATTACACTTAAATTTTTATGCACGTTTGATACTTGCGTAAACATTACACTCATTATATGTAACATATCATATTGATGGTACAACCCGTAAACCTCAGCATATGAAATGGTTATCCTTTATACAATCAACATAATAAGTAAATAATGAGCGGCACTTTTAAACACTGAATAATAATTGGTACGATTGGTATCGTCAGATTTGAGTTGTGCCTAGAAACAATAAACTGTTTTGTTCTTGGGATGACAGTTAAGTCTATTACCGAGACGTAATTGAACACGTAAATGCCTTTGCGTGGAATTTCCGCAATTCTGTAGTGTTTAGATCCTTCCTGCCGAATCCTAGCGTGGCCAAGCCATGCGTAGTTACCTGAGTGGTGCGTAGTATCTATTGTAACGGCTATTGATTACTTCTTTGATTCTTTTTGAACTGATGAATATGCTCCAACAAGAAGTCACTGTAAACTGAAATAAAATGTATGCCATAAATGAAGCATGTGTAACCAAACGAGAAAAAAGTGGGTAGTGATGTAATTAGAACCGAATAATGTAACGAAAAAGAAATCTCACAAAACGTAGTAAAACCAAAGGACAAGTAATAACCCTACTTATAAAGAGGGGACAGAATATGTTGCAGACTTTAATGTGCTGGAACGACGATAATGGCATCTCAGCAAATGAATAGGATAAGTGTATATTGTAATTGTATTTGTATTTTAATATGTTATGTGTACAGTATGTGGAAGGACACTATAGAAACTTTATGTAATGCAACTGTATGAAAGACGCTAAAAAACAAAGCACAAAAACATACGAAACCCGGCTGCCAATTTTAAGTCAACATGTGTTAAAGCAATACGTAGGAGTGCGCGTGGTAAACTAAAAATTGTAATATTTCGTGTAACATGAATTTTCTGCACTCGACAACGTCGCAGAATCAGCCAGGAACTTGTCAACGGATATCGGACGTACGGCTGCTCTCCCCACTGAATAAACGAGAGTGACGAGGTGAAGTAAATCCCTCGGGCCACTGATATGGAAACCAGTTGTCACCACATCGAAGATGTCACAAAGGATCGCGCAGCTGAACACGAACTTCACATATTTGTGCACAGAAAGTCATTGTGAATGCACGACACGGACGCTCTCCAGCCATCCTGATTTAGGTTTTCCGTGATTTCCCTAAATCGTTTCAGGCAAATGCCGGGATGGTTCCCTTGAAAGGGCACGGCCGATTTCCTTCCGCATCCTTCCCTAATCCGAGCTCGTGCTCCGTCTCTAATGACCTCGTTGTCGACGGGACGTTAAAAAAAAAACACTAACCTAACCTAACGGACACTCTGGCGTCGTACAGGACGTGTGAGTGCAAACTGTGACGATAACGGACGTTGGGCTGCATGCGCATACTTTGCAAGCTAAAACACTGTGCAGATGCTAACTGACAATAATGGGACTACACTGTTGATTTGTCAAAACCTTGAAATGTAAATACAATATATATATACATAAGAATGTGTGTATGTTAAAAGAAGCTGACATGCCCATATAAATTGATAACCATTCAGGGTAACTACAATGGCCATAATTAAAGGCTGTGCCAACATCGGCCAGTATTATAAAACCTCAAAAAGGGAAATAAGATCAACCATTCTGCACCTCCGTATGATGTCAGTGCACAATTGTACTGCATGATATTATTTTTCTTTCTTTTCTTATATGCAAGCTTCATGTAAGCTGAATGAGCTATAAACTGGACACCACCAGAAGTAAATTAACTATTTGTTCTGTGGCAAGGATAATGTTTCGACACATCGTTAAATATATGTATAAAACAAAATAAGAAATACGATCTTCAAGTTATTAATTCATGTACCTTCACCTTTTTTTTCGGGAAATAGTAGGGTACGGGCGTATGCTCGGATCTGTCGTATCAGCATTGTTAAAAATGTGTATTTCACCGTTCACTAAAAGTATTATAAAAAAGTTATTAGGAAACGAATATTTATTCGGACGGTTGTAAGTTCAACTCCTATCTTTTTATCATTTCACTCGCCGCAGAGATCCTGCATCAAGAGGTTCGGTACAGACAAGAGTAATTAACGCCGTATGTGGAGGAGCGTTCCACAATAGAATAAATGTGAAGGTAATGACTCAGACTTGAAAGGCATCTACAGAACTGGGTTTACTGATACTAAAAATATTGTACTTCGTGTTTTTAAGAACTTACAGACAGATCGACAATTTCAATAGTTACGGTGATTATTTGGTTCTGCACACTATTGGAAGCAGCAATACGTAATGCAAATTACGTTTCTTAGCCTTGAATGTAATGATACTCGAAGTCTGCTGATATTGGTATCAGTTAAAGCTCACCCAAGATTGTCCACATGTTCATAAATTGTAAGGGGCGATCAAAAAGAAACGAGCCGGCGGCATAATTACAGAAACCAGTACCTGTATGGTAGAAGTATTGAGCCTGGCTGTTGGGACACTTGTCCCATTGTGATACAAGGCGGTAAATAGCTGTGTCATAAAATTCCCGAGGCTGCAATGTTAACCAGTTCTGCACATACAGCTGGACATCTTCATCCGAGGTGAATCGTTTGCCCCTCACAGCCTTTCTATGGGGAGCAAAAATGGCGTAATCACAGGGAGAGAAGTCCAGACTGTGTGGAGGGTGGCAGAGAACCTCCAATTTGGATTTTTGGAGGAGTCCCCGACTGCGTTTGCCGTATGAGGCTTTGCATTGTGTTGGAGCAGAATGACCCCACGGGTGAGATTACCTCTTCGTTTTGATTTGATCGCTTGGCGAATGGTGGGCAAGGTTAGCGAGTAACGCTGGGCGTTCACTGTTGTCCCGTGCTGCAGGAAGTGAATCAGAACGGGGCCATCTTGGTCAAAGAAGAACTTCAACGTAACCTTCCCTTCATTCGTGTGGATGGCCTTGGCTTTTGTTGGTGGTGATGACCCTGGATACTTCCACTATATATCTAAAAAGAAAAGTTAAATAAAAAGAAATAAATCAGTTTATATTTGAACATTTATTTTAACATTGATCATTGTTCCGTTAAAATTAGAGCATATTAAACTTGGTTCATAACTGGTGCCTTATTTAGGATTGTGAAAATGTGAGTTTGTAATCTTACGGAACAAATCAAATATGGAGCTAAGATTGGGAGACTGCATACAACACTGCATTCATAAAATAACACACGAAGAACGTTGAAACATATGCAAGAGGAAATTAACCACAACCAACCGATTCAATTTTCACCCAAAGAAGATACGGTCGTAGCGCAATCCTGACCCTCATGAAATTAACACAGACTGGTATACTAAATTCATACTAATTGTCTGTGAAATCTTCTAAAGAAGAATAGCTCAGGGCTACTTTGATGATTACACCACATGCTTCACGTGGTCAACTTGGTTTACACAAAGAGTGTAACTCCACAATAATTTTGATAGTTAAAATGAATTACATCGAAACGCAATTTACAAAAGAAAAACCTCGAACTGGTTACTATCGTCATACCATTAACCTGATGGCTCAAACAATTATATAAGCACGTGGTACTGGTCTCACAAAGTACACCCCACATGGGCTGAACATAAAGAAAAGTTGCGATATTGAAAATATTGTCAAGACAAGACGTTATAATCTCACACACATTCGCATTTAATATTGATAATCTTAGTTAGAGTTACGGATCATCAACACGTGACTCCACTTTTCTCACAAAGTAGTGACAAAGCAAATACTGGAAGATATTCTGAACTTCACACTCGAATTACACTGCATTGCAATTTAAGATAACATAAGATATTTTAGATCTAAACCTGAAACAAAGGTGATTAAATTTTCAGTTAGGCTGAACTTAAGAAATCCATTGTCCTACGGACTTAGCAGAGATGCGCTTAGCCGGAGATCTTACCACTTCAGACGCTCACCGCGGACAGACTGACCTGGGCTCCTACCAAGCGTGCTTAACAGATACAAACGGAAGTGACCAGAGAGGCAGCTTCCTATACCAACATGACAATGGACGGACAGGACCATACTAAGAATAGAAACCTCTTTGCTTTTAGAAAGCGTAGCTACCTGTTCCGACGTTGGTCCTACTGCTCTCTAGGAGACAGGCTTGTCTGCTACCTTCAAGCATGCAACTACAAATACATTTGCTCATTCATCCTTTCACACAGAAGGGAATGGGGATGACAGTATCTTATCATATACACTACATAAAAGAAAGCGGATGTAGGTTCCATATGAGACTGTATGACATGAATTACGTATAAACTGTGTTTTAAAGTGTAGTAGTGTGACAGATCATGCTTGTTTATGTGTAAAAGTAACACGTTCCACTGCTCAGTCTCCTCCCAGAGAGAGTCAGAAACACCACAGTAAATTTAGAAGTGGAATGTATGCCGTAAATGACAACAGATTCAAGAAATTAACATGAAAGGAATCCAACAGAGCCCTTTCACAGTGTTCGCGTTACATTTGTGACATTCGTTGATGAATGTCCGTTCCTCCTTCCTCTGTCAGAAAACGAACAACACCTCTTTGCTCTTCTTGAGACGCCTCCATGTCACTGCGACTGGGAGCGTTGGACGATTGATGCATGCTGCTGCTAGCTCTGTATAGTCACGTGACGTGCACACGTGCCCTCTAGCAACGTGCTGTGAACTTGCATGCTCTGGTCGGAACCACACCTCGTTACACGCGCCACTACATTACGCTCCTGTCACCGGTTGGCGCATTCAAGAATTTGGCTTGTTTCTTTTTGAACGACCCTCATACCTTCAAAATTTTCTCATTTATTTTTTCCAGTTAATTTTCCAATTATTCAAGCAATTATTAATCCATTTCCACTACCCAGCGCTATCGGGCTGGGCTAGCACTTGGGGTGCGTGACCATTCGCTTTGCCGAGCGCTGTTGGCAAGCGTGGTGCACTCAGCCCTTCTGAAGAAAACTGAGGAGCTACTTGATTGAGAAATAGCCGCTCCGGTCTCGGAAACTGACATACGGTTGGGAGAGTGGAGTGCTGACCGCAAGCCCATCCATATCCGCATACAGTGATGCCTATGAGCTGAGGATGATACGGCCGCCGGTCAGTACAGTTGAACCTTCATGGCCTGTTCAAGAGGAGCTTAGTTTTTTAGTTCCCACTGTTAATTTTGGTGTGCACTGTATACAAAGGTTGACCGTGGTGCCGCTCCAAGCAAGCGTGCCACTCCAAGCAGCCCCTACTGTTTGTAAAACAGACTCGGACACCACCACATCTCAATACCCAGTAAGGATATTCGCCAAGCTTGCAAGAAGTGATAGCGTTAAAGAGCAATCATATTTTCGGTGGCAACGGAATAACATAACGAGAGTTTGATTGACACGGAGATTTAGTGACCATCCTCTAATGTGATGAATTCTTTGAAAAATTACCCGTCAACGGATTGTCTGCTCATTGCAGTGGATGCAGACAGGCAGAACACTGTCACACCCACACATTGGACAGCTTTTCAGTGTAAAGGTACAGCGTCTGAATTTCCCACTACTGCACTCCTGCCTCGTGTCCAGTAGAAAGATTCAGCGAGTTTTAGAGAAAGTTCGGCAGCCTTCCCGGACAGCCGCTAATCAGACAGACTCGTGCTTCGCAGACAGCTGGGGGGTAATGGATTGTCGGAGGGCAGCTGATAGCGTCAGTCCTCCCGCGCCCTCCAGGGACCTCCCACGTCCAGCAGCTGCGGGCACTGCTCTCCATTCCAGGGCCGACGCTTATTCCTGCCCCCTTTCTAGGAGCGCTTTATCGTAGATCGCTGGAGCGATGAACGCTACCTAGCGACTGGAAAAGGCGCAGGTCATTCCCGTTTTCCCGTTACCGTTCTAGGACAGATGCCATTAGTTATAGGCCTCTATCGTTGTCGTCAGTCTGTTGTAGAATGAAGCAACATGTTTCATGTCCAAGAATTGTGACGTCTTTGTTGAACGAAAATCTCGCCTATAGAAATCAACATGGAGTCCACTAATAAAGATCTTGCGAAACTCAGCTCGATCTGTTTCTCCATGTGATCCACATCGCTGAATACAGCGACGCCTCAGGTTGATGCTGTGTTGCTTGACTCCAGGAAGGCATTTGACACCGTCCCACGCTGCCGATTAGTGAGAAAAACACGGGCGTACCGAGTGCCGGACCACATGTCCGACTGTGTTCAGGACTCTCTGCAGAGAACGAAGATTGCGGTTTATTGGCAGAACACCTAGAAGATGCAACAGGTCTACTAAAGGGACCGCCTACATTACGCTTATCTGTCCTCTTTTGGAGTACTGCTTCGCAGTTTGGGATCCTCCTTTTTTTTTGCCATCAGTCTTCTGCTGGTTCGATGCGGCCCGACACGAATTACTGTCCTGTTCATCTCAGAGTAGCACTTGCAACATATGTCCACAATTATTTGCTGGATGTATTCCAACATGTCTTCCTCTACAGTTTCGCCCTCTACAGCTCCCTCTAGTACCACATATGTACCACAGATGTCCTATCACCCTGTCCCTTCTCCTTTTCAGTTTTTTCCACATATATTTTCCTCTCCGATTTTGCTCAGAACCTCCTCATTCCTTCCTTTATCATTCCACCTAACTTTCAACATTCGTCTATAGCACCGCAACTCAGATGCTTCACTTCTCCTCTGCTGCTGTTTTTCTACCAGACAGGACTGAAGCGTCGACACACGGACCGTGCTGTCGAACGTCAACGTTGAGCGTGCCGTGTTCAGACTGCTGCGGAAACGAGGCGACTTGTGCACACGATACGTGGGTCCCAAACGTGGTATACGCGATCGCAACACGCACCAGCGGCAGTTGTCGGTTGTATCTGGCTCATAAATGAAATGGACTGGCTTAAAACTCCTATATTAGTTCTGTTAAAAAGTACTTGTCTGTCTGCTGGACAGGTATTTCCGTCTGTAGTATATGTACATAAATAAAAACTACAGTATCCGCGAAAACATTACATTGCCAAAATGAAAGTACCATGTCCAGTCCAAAAGGATATTGGCTTATAAAAGTTCCATTTTAAACAGTGCGATACAAGTTTACAATAGTTATCCACATGACATAAAAGTTATTTCATCGTTCCCACTTTTTAGTAAAGCTCTTATTCTTACTTGACCACTGTGACAACTTAGTAGCAGGATCTTTAAAACATGTGAATTACAAAACTTAACAGAAAAGAGGGCAAAATATCTTAGTGCGTCTGGTGCAAGCTTTTCAGTAGATTAAGGCAATCGAAGGAATACACTCCTCAGAAAGAAAGCACTTACATTCACATAACATCGAATATTATGATATATGCTTACATTAAACTAATAAGAACGTATCAGAACCTATTAAAAACGCGAAGGTTCGGGAAAAAAATATTCGAATTTAGTGGAACACGAACCGCCCACACAGCACTAACTTCATAACGAATCTGCGATGCTATTCAACGTTCTAAGGCGGTCACGTATTAGAAAAGACCATATCTCGTTTGTTACAAGGTACTGAAAGCTTTAAACATAGCTATATTACTAAATAAAATTTAAATACAACAAATTGTAACACGAACAATGCGTTTTTTGATGGATCCTTAACTAGCCGTTCCCTTTAAATGGCATTCATATTGTACAAGTTACAATAATTCGTTTACTACGTATATGACGTATCTGGTTATTTTATTACAACGAATCGTACAGTTACCGGCGGGTTTCTCGAGATCTCCTCAGTTTGCTTCTGCTCAGGAACGGCATAGGTACGTAAGGTTTTCAACTGAAAGCCAATATGACGGCTCACAACTCTGCGCCGAAGGGAGGTGCAGTGCGTTTGACGTAGGTGGCGTTCTGCCGTCTCATAGCTCAACGTTCAAATGCAGTCCCTCTGCCGACAGCTTGTCGGAGTACATCAAGAAAGTTCAAAGAAGAGCAGCACGTTTCGCATTATCGGGACATAGGTGAGAGTGTGTCACTGACATGATACAGGATTTGGAGTGGACATTATTAACACAAAGGCGTTTTTCGTTGCGGCGGAATCTTCTCAAGAAATTTCAATCACGAATACGAAAATATTTTGTTGACGCCGACCTAAATACGGAGAAACGATCATCATGATAAAACAAGGGAAATCAGAGCGCGCACGGAAAGATATAGGTGTCCGTTTTCCCAGGTGCTATTCAGATTGGAATAATAGAGAATTATTGTGAAGGTGGTTCGATGAAACCTGTCCCAGGCACTTAAGTGTGATTTGTAGAGTACCCTTCTAGATGTAGATGTAAATACAGAGGACTCAACATGTCGCTCTTTATGGGACAAAATCCACAGATATAAGAGTAATTTTCGGAGAGTCCCATTGAAGTGTTAAGGACGATCACTTTTCACAGTGTATATGAATGATCTAGTAGAAAGCGTCGGAATTAAGACGCTGCAGTTATCTGTAAGAAGGTATCAATGCCAGAAGACGGTATCGATTTGCGGAATGATCTGCAGAGTATTGATGAATGGTCCAGGTTGAGGCAGTTGACCCTGAACGGAAATACATGTAACATATTGCTCGTACATACGAAAAGAAATCCACTTCCTAGGTGGAGCTATGCACAGCGACCTTAAGCGGAACGAGTGCGTAAAACAAGCAATAAGGAAAGCAGACGCCAGACTCTGATTCATAGGAAGAAGCTTTATAAATCTAACTCAGTCATGAAGTGGCTTACAAGGCGCTTGTTCGACCGGTTCTTGGGTATTGCTCATGAATCTGGGACCCTTACCAGGTAGGATTGATATAACAGATAGAGAAGATCCAAAGCTTCGTCACAGGATCGTTTAGTTGGCACGAGAGCGTTACAGAGATGCTCAACAAACTCTAGTGGCAGACTATAAAGGTAGGTGTTGCCATTTATGGAGAGGTTTACTAAGAAAATTTCGAATAAGAACTATCTAGGAAGAGTTGGACAACATATGCAGTGAAATTTACCGGCAGATTAAAACGGTGTGCCGGACCGAGACTCGAACTCGTGACCTTTGCCTTTCGCGGGCAAGTGCTCTACCAACTGAGCTACTGAAGCACGACTCACGCCCCGTCCTCACAGCTTTAATTCCGCCAGTACCTCGTCTCCTACCTCCCAAACTTCACAGAAGCTCTCCTGCGAACCTCCTGGAAGAAAGGATATTGCGGAGACATGGCTTAAGCCACAGCCTGGGGCATGTTTCTACAATGAAATTTCCACTTTACAGCGGAGTGTGCGCTGATATGAAACTTACTGGCACATTAAAACGGTGTGCCGGACCGAGACTCGAACTCGGGACCTTTGCCTTTCATGTAACATGAAACAAATTCCCTGATAATATTTTTTACGTTCTTTACATACGCTGCAATTTCCATGCATTGAATATTTTACTTTATAAAAGTATTCAGTATTTCTTTCTTATTCAGACATTCACCACACTGCTTTAGCTCTTTGGTATTGTCCATTTGAAGATTATAAATTTCAACAGGAGAAAATAAAATTTTAAAAAATTCACAGAACCCCACATCGCATTACGTATGAAATACTGGAGGAATTCACGTTCTGAATTCCAGATAGTGAAATTCATTACTTTTATGTTTACGTTTCTTCATTGCTTTATACCACAGTTTCATCTGTCCTTCTTCAGAAAACTGAAATCCCTAACCATTAATTATTTCCAGATATCTGTCTGATAAAATAACTTCAAATCCAGTATCGAGTTCCAAATGTAATTTCTCTCTGTATCTAGTATTCAAATGTTTGCAGCCAACAATATTATATTAAACATTTACATTTCATTCATTTTCCTTATTATCTCTTTAGAGGCATTTACATTACTGAGCTTCTTCTTTGGAGCTTCCATTTATATAGAAATTTTTTTATTGGGATTATAAGAAGGTGATAATAAATAATGTCTGTATGTTAACGTACCTATTTTATTTTCCAAAAGATATTTTTTATCATCATGAGGACTCTATGCTTCCTTGTTTATCTCAACTTGTAGAATTCGTGTTTTTCACTTTGTATCATATTAATTGTTTGGTACTGTTTTATATAGTTGAGCAAACAAACTTTATAACCATCTAAGCTCATTTTATTTTTAACAACACATTTCTTCATTCCTCTTGATTTTTCGCTTCCTTGTCACCAATTTTATAACCAAACATTTTTCCTCTCAAACCACAGAATTAGTCCATTGTTTTTCTATTACTTTTATCCTTCATTTTTCATAAAACTCTCTTGTGTCCTTGAGGAATACTGTAAATATTATCTGCTGGATAAGCACTTGTATCAAAGAGATCATTCATGGATTTCATGTCTTCATAAAGACTTCTTTGTTTTCCTATTTTAGAGGTAACTATCTGCATGTTGAATAACAATCCAGAACGATATTTTCTCCATATTTTGGTTTCATGATTCTAGAGAAAATCATAAATCAGTTATTCAGGCAAACCATTTACACTCATGCTGACACAGACAGATTTTTGAATTTGATTTTTGTCTTGTTCATTTGGATAGCAACAAGATTTTCATTAAATATTGTTGTCTCATTAAAGCTTGGCTTTGCTACAGGTTTATCATATTTTTCAGCCACCTGAAGCCAATATGGTGTCTACTCTGCTTCATCTACTTTCCATCGTTTTACCAAATACTGACTTACTCATTAATTTGTAGTAAACTTTTTCAAAATCATTATTCCTCTTAGTTCTCATTTCTGTGTTCAAGTGTATATGTTTCTTTAACCAAACAGACTAGTTAAATTTAAAGACTCTATTTATTTTTCTTATCTTTGTTCCTAGAGACAAGTATTATTTACGATTTCTGAAGTGAACTACATAATTATTTTTGTCAGCAAGAGTAGTCAACAACTCAATTTCTTTAGTGTTGGGTAGAAGCTTATCCTCTGGTGTAAGTGGTAAATCATTATGCAAATAGACTGAAGTTCACTAATGTTTGCACAGCCAAAAGATTGTCCCAGTCATATCTAACCGTGTGGTAAATATTGGCTCATAGCATACCCATACAGATTGTTTGTATCTAAATATGCAAAATATTTTGATATCTTCTTGTATTATAATTTTTCATGTATTTGTTATTGGCCTTTACATGTCGTTTACAGCAGTATGGTGTACCACCTCTTATTTCTTTCCCACCCATAAGAATTATATCATAACCATGTAATAATTCCAGTGGTTGTCTAGTCATTTTCAGCATCATATCCCAAGGTAATGCTGGTGCAGTAAAATACCAAGATGGATCTAAATCATAAGCTTTTATAAGAAAATTTCTAAAATTTTCAAACACATCAGCCAATAACAAAACATAAGTCTCAACACACAGATAACAATATTCATCAACATTTTTTATACTAATTTTTTCCCAAACAAATTTTCCATGTTAATAATTTTCTTTACTTACTTCACAGTAATTCAGTTTATTATAAAATTCTTTATTTGCTGATAGTTGTGTCTCTTCAAATTTCTTCCAAGAATCCATGTGTTTGTATGGATAGACATATTTTTCTGATCACTAGCTTGAATAAATCTTCTGAGTTGAATAACTTAATTTAATTCTTTTTCAAATTTGATGAAAGTTTGTCAAGTGAAGAAGCCATAAATCTGAATGTATCTTCAAATTTTCTGTTTCCTTGCCCAAACTAATGTATCTGTTTTCATTGTTGAGTATCAAATCTATTTGCTTTTTTACCATGAACTAGGTCTTTCACAAAGAAATTTGAATAATGTACAGATACATTATTCAAATAAATTGGTACAAAACTTTGATGTGTTAGTTTTAGATTAAAATTATTACATAACCCTTTTTTGTATTTTCCAGTTAAGTGATAATGGTGATGAATGTTTTTATTTTTCTGGGAGTAATGAAATCTACAGAGTGTGCACACTCTGCCCAGATAAAAGTGGTGTATTTTCAGATGCATCTATTTCTATTGCTGTATGACCTTCTTCACCGTACTGATATGAAGTTCACTGGCGCAATATAGTATTTAAGTCTTCTGTTGGCCTTGGCTCCATTTCAAATTCAACAACTTCTTCATCTAAATCATTGTATGCTGGATTTTCTCCATACCTAATTTCATCTGTAGCATCTTTGTGAAACATTGTCCTTATACTATTACTCCTATTAACATTAAAAACGTTTCCCTGTTCTGCCATTTCAATATCGTTCACTGGTCCTGGATATAAAGTTCCTCTGTTGAACCATGTTGTCCTGTGTTTAAATACTCATTTAACCAAGACATTGTGCTGACCAAATAAATGTTACTAGTTTCTGCATTTATATACGTAACAGCAACATCTGTCACTGCATGGCACATATGGCTGTGACAGATTACACGTGATTTCTTTCTGTCGCCAACCTTTTGCTGGCGTGGGTGCATGCCCAGATAGCCAGCTTGAAAAGCCAATTATCTTATCAGCACCACAGCCACAGGCGCCATGGCGACCTTGGGACCCTGGTACCCGGGGGGGGGGGGGGGGGCCACATGTGCGGCCGCACATACGTCATGATTCATGTTAATATTAACACACATTTTCTTATTTTTTATATTTCCTGGTAATTCTATGTAATATAATCCTCTCAGTGGAATATATCTATTCATAATAACTTTGCTTACAGTCCAGCTGTAAGCTTGTGCTCGAAAATCAGTCAATTTTTATAAAATATCTAGTTTCTCAGTCTTAAAATTTTTAATCAGCGATTTTTTAATTTTTATCCTATGAATTTGTGTCTCGAACTTAAAATTCATAATATTTTCACTTGTCTGCATGTGGCACACATAAATTTTTTTTAAAAGTTACTGTCAAGCTGTATATACTTTTAGATTATCATTCATAATTTTCGTAATTTTTTACTTCAACATATTCAACAGGAAGTTTGTGTCAGGCAAGTGTAGAACGTTCTCGACGTTTACAGTATATAAATTTGGGGAGTTAGTTCAAAGAATTTGGTTTCCATTGTTTGAAAAAAAAGAATATGTTGATTACAAATGAAATTGTTTGCTTTATTCATTATGAATTAACCACCAATGCAGGTTCTAGAGCCATAGGGACTGGAAAAATTAATAAAATGAAGTGAAATTCTCTTAAATCTTTTAATAGTTATAATCTAGTATACAAAGAAATAAAATATGATAACCCACTAGCTTTAGAGTATGAATACACTGCAAATGAAATTAAATCACATGATTACTATGAAACTGTGCTCCTGTGCATTACACAGATGAATATAAAGTCATTCAGTCTCAACAACTAGACACTGAATTCGAAATCAGAGTAAAAATAGCAGAAGAACAAAAACAACAACTTGCTATAGATCCAGAAGAAGAAAAATATAAAAATAAAACAAACTGAGGCAGGTAAACCATAAGATAATTAAAACAGAACTGAATGATACCATCTATATTGTTACTACAGATGATTTACAAAAGAATCATTACTTTAAATTGGAGGAACAATGAAATTAATGAAGTCAATGTTACCAATATATAATACCAGTGAACACCCAGATAAAAAACTTTATTACATTCTTTTTAGAGAATGTATCAATTATGAAGTAATCGAAGGAAAGTTTAAATCTAGTTTTAACTGATTTGTGAATGATGAAGGCACAGAAATGCATATTATCAAATTTGATAATATAAAATATTATGTAGGTTGTTTTGTTGTGGAAGGAAACTATTTACTATTTAATAAACAAGATTTAAATAGTGAAGAAATTAAAATTAAGTTACATGACAATATACTGACACCAGTAGATTATTTCAACATGTTATCATCACTCAAGACCACACAACAAAAGCAAAGAGTAAGATAATTAATGAAATTGTGTTACATGAATTATCTAAGATGAACTAACTGCATTTATGAATAATATCCATATAAGTTGAATGTTGTTAGGATAACCTTAGAAGAACTTCTTAAATCTAAGGATTCAAAATTTGTGCAAAGAGAGAGATATTTAAGAGTTAAAGTATATTATAAGAGAAGCTCAACCAAACAGAGAAATAAATTTTAACAGCCATAGTAGGTAATTTATAATTATTTGACTTTTTCTGTTATCAAAAAATGAGTGTAGAAGGACAATACCCAATATTTGCAAAGTAAAAGCAAGAAAAGTGAAGTGCTTTATCCACTGGTTTCTTTAAGGACTATGAAGAAATTTTATGTGAAGGAGATTTTACTGTAATTTTTACTTGGTGTTCCAGTGCTGAAGATGCTCTTTTGGACACACTTCCAAAACAAGATAATATTGGAGTATAATCCACTGAAATTAGTTTACTAATTGTTAAATGTGAGCCAAATTATGAGCTAGAATAATGACAAAGCATACTGGAAAATCCTAAAATTCCGATACCTTTTTATGATTTGCAAACTGTAGTAGTTGATGGACTGAGTGACACAAAAAGCTTGGAGTTAGATATTACGAATTTTTACATCCCTGTAGAGCTTGATATGCCATCTTTCGTATTAGTTCCATTTCAAACAAATCATAAAAATAGCCAGTTGCTTGATTCATTATTATGCGACTACGTTAAACTGCAGAATATATGCATTAAAAATGGAAGAGACCAAGTTTTACTTCAAGCGTTGTGGAATATTAATCAACCTAATAATTTCCTCAAACAATATGGTTCATTTCCCAATTTTAAACGAGTTACACTACTCAAAGGAGACACTGACATAAGTCCATATAATTTCGTAATGAACTACATATAATATCTATGTGATCAACATGACCCACAGAAAAAATATGGCAACAATTGAGAAGATAACAATGAAATTAGTTGCAGTTTTTAATGAAAAATACTATCTGTATTAATGTATGGTAAAGAGAACCTCACTAATGAAGCAAAACACAGAATTTTAACTATGATTTCTTACACCGAAAAGTAGCTATCTAATTTGAATAGCCCTTTTCGTTTAGATTATTGCAACGTTTTGAATTTATAAAATACGTGGTCTAGGGGTGGCGTCTTTGATTCATAATCAAAACGTCTTCGGTCCCGTGTTCGATCCCCGCCACTGCTTAAAATTTGATAAATAATCAGCATTGGCGGCCAAAGACTTCCAGCAAAAGAAGTCAGCCTCATTCTGCCAACGGCCTTGTCAAAGAGGGCGGAGGAGTGGATAGAGGTTCAGGGCACTCTCTTGTCCTAGGGGTGAGAATCAGCAATGGGGTTTCGCGCGAAGGTGATCCGCGAACGATCTTCTGGCCTCATTCCCTGCAAAACATTTAAAATGCTATCACGTTATTTGACTCCCACCTGTAAAGTGGTGGCAGCTGTGACGACGCGCTCGACATTCGTCATCGGAACTGGTAACTTTGCCAACAAGTTGGAGACTGACGTATTGAAAACATTTAGATCCTCAATAACCCAATCCAATCGACTTGCAGTGGGGCTACCGCCCTCCATACCACTCGCCTACCCATCTGAACCCAATGCGCTTAAGCTAAATTGTAAGTCCTTCTCCTGTCCGAGCAATTGATTAACCGCATCTTTTGGTTCCCTACTAAGCTACAGACCGGCGAGACGTTTATCCCCTTGAAACAGGTGGCGGAAACTCTACATACCTGTCTACGGGTAGACCGACTACCCTCGAGGAACTGAATATTGCGACGCAGTTCACCCAAAAGCGCACGAGCAAGACGAAATACCAGCAGCTACCTCGCCACTGATGTCAGGGGGGGAATATGAACAGGGTTGTCCAACGATTCGTGTAACCTTGTTGCCAACTTTGCAACGCCTCCCTCTATCGGTTGTTGCCGTAATATGAGCGCATTCCGAAGCTGCTCCCGTTTTAAATGGGCCAGGCCAAGACAACCCCTGTGCTTCATCCCCCTATGTTCTTTTCCTGAAACAGATCTGGTAAAATCTGGAAACAAGACAGTTCAAATTTTCAAACAATGAATGAAGTCGACAAAGGAACACAACTCTGCCCATCCCCCTCTTAGCCCGTCACAAATAACCACTCTCTGGGTTACCACTTGAGCTCCAGAAAGTGGGATTAACAGGAATTTACGGAAGGCCTGGGCTCCAAGTTAGGACGATATTCATTATCTGTCAAGTGATTCACATTTATTAAACAGTTTTAAAGAACAACAACAATAGTAAAATTCAATGAAATAATGTTTTAGAAATCAACAGTTCTTAGAGTGGATGCTTTGAATTCAAAGGAGCACAATGGCCTAATCAATTTAACAGCAATAACAGAATGATACGAAGCTAACAAAATGGTTTGAAATTGCAAACCAACATTTTTGAAGGTCAAATGTAATAACGGCTAGCACAGATTTACTAAAACTTAAAATGTATTAACAGGTAAAAATGTTCAAACATATTTAAATGACCATGCTAACAGGATGGTTTTCAATAACAGACACAAATTTTACACCATACTTTAAGAGAGCTGACAAATTTAAACCAAGATTTTTAAAATTCAAACATAACAACGACTAGCGCACATTCGGTAACAGGTAAAGTGTTTAAACAATTTGATTGTCCAAGCTAACAATGATATTGTGCCGCCGGTACAGTCACGCTTGCCAGGCCGGGTCAACTGCACGCTTAGACTGCAGAAACAGTAGCTGATCTGTCAGGCGACAGCAGGGCGGTGGTGAAACACAGTTTAAGTAGTTTTTAAACAACAATTTTGAACTTCCCTTCCGCGTTCAAATCCTGGTTCTATTAATAATGCAACGGTCAAGCTCCAAGAAACTCGCCTTACAACAACAAAGGGTACCAACACAGAAAATTTTACTGCTCTCTGGCTGTGCACGCAGTATACTAATAGATATGGCCACATCAGAATCTGAAACGTAATTAAAGGAGAGCTCTGACAATAAACGTTCATGACAGCACCAGCACCAACTGAAACCGCCGTCACATTCCCGCCGCTTGCACAGACGGTGACAGTTATAATGTTAGGCATGATTTGGCAAGCAGAAATACTATTAAAACCAAGTAAAAACCTATCACCACTAGCGTCACACACGGGGATCACAACTAAGTTCTTTTGAGGAGAGCAACACGGGATGCTCAACGAATAGTGAGGTGGGCACGCTCAAACATTTTCTATAAGCGGTACAGACCAGACAATGGCGGATCCAAAGTTCCCAGAAAGCACAAATTCACAACTCGGGCACGAATCACGTAATACCGGTCAGTAACAACAGAGCCCTCTGACGACGCAAAACTGAATCACACTACACGATCCGACGACAGGAAAGAGCATCGGAAACAGCTAATCATAATCAAACACGTTCCCGTTTCAATAGCAGCCTCGGAGTGAATCGGTCAAGACACCGACCACCGGTGCACACGTTTCCTCCAACCGACTTCCTAAGCCCTCGTCTTCCGGTGACTCTCCGTTCCACCGCCGCCCGCCTCGCAAACATTTCAAACCAGAAGACGCGGTGCAAGAGGGCCATCTGGCGACCAGCGGGGAAACGAACCAGAGATACGACACACAAACCGCAATCGATACGAGCCGACACGGCTCAGTTGGGAGGTACTATTTCCATGACAGATTACAGCAAAGGGCTAATGCGAAGTGTTTCAGTGTGTTAGTTAATTAGACAGGGCGGCTGTAAATGATGATCACCGAGATGGAAGCTATGTGTGACCGAGGACCTTTGTTTGGGTCTTGGATGGGTTGATACTGAGAATCACGTAGTTGAACCGAAGGTTAAACTGGTTGCCACGAAGCTGAAGGGGAGTTTAGGATTTGTGGAGGGTGGAAAGTGGTGTCGTCAGCATACTTACAGTGACGTACAGGAGGGAGTTATGGTGGTGGCCGGGTGGGGGCAGGAGGGGGTTGAGCTCTGGCTCCTCAGTAGTGTAGAGGGGGGTAAGCATGGCACCATGTTTGGTGCCCGACGGACTCTTGCACCAAGAGAGATTAGTGCAGACCACGTTCCCCCCTCCCACACTCATCTCTGCGCCTTGTGGGATCTGGTGAGCAGAGGCACGCGTGTGCCGGTGGAATGTGTGACCACACATACATACACAAAATCTGGCTGCTACCAAGAAAATTGATAGCACACTTTTAATCATCTGAGCACAGGCGATCGTCGAAATCAGCTGAAACGGATCCTGAGAGTCGTTCTTAGGGTGAGTGTGCACTCGAACGCCAAAATGCCAGACACCCCAAGGATTTAAACACCGGCTGTGATGGCTATGTTAACCAGCATCTTCTCCATATAAAACATCAATAAGGAAAGTGAAGAAAATTTATAACATCTGGACAACAGGATGCATCCTAGCAACTCAAAGATTGACGTTGAAGATGAATTTGCCAAGGAATAACAGTCTCAAAGGAATAACATTGTAACGTTGTTGCTTTAATTTGTTCTGAAAGCGGTGCTGATAGACAATAAAAGCGGGTTAAAGCTGTGAGCTGTCTGGGGAAGTTAACCTTGCATTACTGAGCAACTGTTTCACCAGGTATCCAGTCTAGCTTGCAAATTCCCAACCAGACTAACATTAATTATAATCTTTTAATCGTCATGCGACAACCGGTGATATCTACATAAAAAAGAGAATTTAAATGAAAAGAAATAAATCAGTTTATATTTGGAAATTTATTTTAACAACACTGATCATTGAAATTTCAGCATATTAAACTTGAGTTATAACTAAGCTGGTGCCTTATTTAGTACTATGAAAATGTGAGTTTGTAATCTTACGGAACACATCAAATAGGAAGCCAAGATTGGGAGACTACATACAACACTGCATTCATAAAATAACACACAAAGAACGTTGAAACATATGCAAGAGGAAATTAATCACAACCAACCGATTCAATTTTCACCCAAAGAAGTTACGTTCGTAGCACAATCCTGTCCGTCATGTAGTTACCACACACAGGTATACTAAATTGATACTAACTCTCTGTGAAATCTTCCCGAAAAGAATAGCTGAGGGCTACTTTGATGCTTTCACCACATGCTTCACGTGGTCAACTTGGTTTACACAAAGAGTGTAACACCACAATAATTTTGATAATTAAAATAAATTACATCGAAACGCAATTTACTAAAGAAAATCCTCGAACTGGTTACTATCGTCTTACTGTTAACCTGATGGGTCAAACAGTTGTATAAGCACGTGGTACTGGTCTCATAAAGTACACCCCACGTGGGTTGAACATAAAGAAAAGTTGCTATATTAAAAAAATATTGTCAAGACGAGACGTTATAATCACAAGAGCATTCGCATTTAAGATTGATGATCTTAGTTAGAGTTAGTGATCAACACGTGGTTCCACTTTACTCACAAAGCAGTGACAAAGCAACTACCGACGATATTCTGAACATCACACTCGAATTACACTGCGTTGCAATTTAAGATAACATTAGATATTATAGAGCTAATCCTGAAATAAAGGTGAACTTAAGAAATCCATTGTCCTACGGACTTAGCAGACACGCGCTTAGCCGGAGATCTTACCACTTCAGACGCTCGCCGCGGACAGACTGACTTGGTCTCCTTCCTGAGGGATGCCTCACAAATACAAACGGAAGTGACCAGAGAGGCAGCTTCCTATACCAACATGACAAGGGACGGACAGGACCATACTATGGATAGAAACCTCTTTGCTTTTAGAAAGCGTAGCTACCTGTTCCGACGTTGGTCCTACTGTTCTCTAGCAGACAGGCTTGTCTGCTACCATCCAGCATGCAACTAGAAATACATTTGCTCATTCATCCTCTCACACAGAGGGGAAGGGGGACGACAGTATCTTATCATATACAGTATATAAAAGAAAGCGGATGTAGGTTCCGTATGAGACTGTGTGATATGAAATACATATAAACTGTGTTTTAAAATGTAGTGGTGTGACAGATCGTTCTTGTTTATGTGTAAAAGTAACACGTTCCACTACTCAGCCTCCTCCCAGATAGTCAGAAACGCCACAGTAAATTTAGAAGAGGAATTTATGCCGTAAATGACAACGGAATCCTACAGAGACCTTTCAACATCATAATGTAGGCCACAATACGGCAAGTCGAGGTAAATAAATCCAATTTCTGTCGGAAATAACGAGAATGCTGGCTTGTCCGAGCATGCTCTTCGCTCGTACTTTTGCAGCTTCTTGCCATTACCTAAGTTGATGCCTAGTGCGTCTTTATGATGTTTACCTTTCCATAACTGTTACGTCTGTTCATGTAATTTCTGAAACTTCATCTTTATAGCCGATTGAGCCCGGTCTTCCATTCACGTTAACCGTACAGTTCCTCTCATCAGCGGGCCGCGGTGGTCTAGCGGTTCTAGGCGCGCAGTCCGGAACCGCGCGACTGCTACGGTCGCAGGTTCGAATCCTGCCTCGGGCATGGATGTGTGTGATGTCCTTAGGTTAGTTAGGTTTAAGTAGTTCTAAGTTCTAGGGGACTGATGACCACAGATGTTAAGTCCCATAGTGCTCAGTGCCATTTGAACCTCTCATCAAATAGCGAAAACACAGATCACCGTGGAATGATATTCGTGAAAGCCTTTGAGATATTATATCCAGTCTTGCGCATATCTTTTACCTCGCCTACACATGGCTTGCGACAACTATACCGGGCTCTCTTGCCGCAAATACGCATTTTCAGATAATTCTCGATCATTGCAAGCCAAAAAAATCGTATATTTTAGTTGTGTAACATCTGTCGAATTACAGTGAGTAATGCGTAATAGACAACCTAGCATTCTGCACTGTAAAAAATACGAAATTATGCGCTGTTTAATTTAGCTCACTGAGGAAGAATTTTCGCCAACACGCCAGTATGTATCTGCATTATTTTGATAACGACATTACAAACGTGTCTCGCGATGTGTTTACATTTGAGAGGAGGCCATCAGCATTCCAACATGATTCGGCACCGCGAGGCAGCGGCGGTCTGCATCCGCTGCTCGCTGCTAATACGCCCGCTGTTTGCGCGCCCCACACAGTCGCAGCACTATCAGCTGTCACGCGAACTGTGATGCACTGCGTCCGCAAATAAACACCGGAACGATACTCGCAAATATCCTCTCGTAATGAATAACGGAGTTTGGTTGAGGTGATAGGGTCTGGAAACGTTTAACGTGCGGTGTGTGCTCGATGTACCATTTCATTTCATTTTAATTACTGGTAGCCATTTGAGAAGCAATTTCCATACTAGTGCAGTTGTAGAGTCAGTGCCGCGTTATCACACAGCAAATGTTGTTTTGCTTTCGACAATCATGAGGAATAATGATTGCTTCGTGCAGTGGTGAATATCGGAACGATGTATAAAATGCTACTTGCGATGTCATATTGAGAGACTAACAAATTTGTTCTCTTCTAAAAGTTTGCAGTTGCCTTTTGAATATTAGGCATGATTAACATAGTGTACAATTTGCAAGACAGACTGTATACTGCAGCAAAACTGTTGTCAGTGAGAAATGATGACGACAGAAGACTTCACTTGTAGAGCCGGTGACATATGATTCGGCAGGGCACCTGTAGTCGCTTGTTTTATCTCGATTTCTAAACAGAATAAAATTGTCGACACTTACGAGGGTCATTCAGTGATAAAAGGGACAAAATGGTCTCGAGAAAATAAGCGTCTATTTTTACAAAACAATACTTTTTCTTCTTTTCAACATAATTCCCTTGAACATGTATGCACTTGTTCCAACGGGCTACCAGCTTCTTTATTCCCGCTCCAAAGAACTCGTTATCTTGATGTTTGAACCAATTTCCCACAAATTTTTTCACGTCCTTGTTGTTCTGGAACCTCTTCCCACTTAATGCTTCCTTCAGTGGACCAAACAAATGGAAAACACTATGTCCTGAACCAGGACTGAAAGGGGGATGAGGCAGCATTTCCCAGCCCATTTTGACGATGGTTTCATGGGTTAATTGAGCGATATAAGGACGTGCGTTGTCTTGCTGGAAAATCACACCTCTCCTCTGAGATCCATGACGTCTCTCTCTCATCGCTGGATTCGCCTTGTTTAAAAGCAAATCCGAGTAGTATTGCCTTTTCATTGCACGCTGCTCTTCGAGATAAATACAAAAAACTGGATGTTCAGCATCCCGAAACACCATCAACATGACTTTTCCTACTAATGCTTAGGTTTTGAATTTTTTCTTGACGGGTGACTTGGTGTGCCTCCACTCCATTCTTTGTCTTTTTGATTCTGGCTCATAATATTGAACATGTAACACATCAGGCTCAGTTGCAAATACAAAACAATCTTTACCCATATTTCAGCCAAAATAATTTGGCCTTGTTCAGCAGCCAGTGACGCTAAACAACTGCACGCCAAAGTTTGGCCATCTCAGGTATAAAACTGCAGCATCGTAGTAGCCAGTCATAAATCTACATTACTTGGGCTGCAGAGAGACAGCAGGCCCCACTGCGTGGAAGAGGTCGGCAGGCCGCGAGAGCTGCGCCGGAACTGAACGGAGCGAGCAGCTGTGTACCGAGCACCGCTGATGGTCATGCGCATGCGCGCGTGGAAATATACACGACGGTAGCTACCTTTACATTAGGAATTGAATTAATATAACCATGAAAACTTTTAATGGCGTAATATGTAAAAAAAAAAAAAACTTACTTCTGAGGAGAACGAGAACCCTGTAAACGGATTCGGAGCCCGTAAGAAAGACTGTTACTTTTGCATCTAGACCGTTTCAGGGTGTCCTGAACATGGACTACGTGTAGCTACATATGATTAATGCTAAACCACATTAGCGACACGTTAAAATTTACTCATTTGAAGAGCGTCTTACAGCCTGCAATTAACGTTTGACCAGAATCGGTCTGTATGTTATTGGTACCTTGGAATTGTAAGCCCACTCATGTTTTCATCAGCTGTAAAGTTTTACTAGCACCTATGTGAAACGATCTCTTTTATCCAACTTGTTAGATATTAATTATCTGTTACTTGTAGCCAGTCTCGATACTTCTATCCAATCTGGAATATGACTGCGGGATACATACCCATTTGTCATGCCATTAGCCGTTAAGTAAACGTAATGAGACAATATTCTGCGTGTCGTTCATAGGCAGAAATATATGTTTATGTGTGCAAATGTAACCTCGAATTTGTTATCACTGTGGCGCCCAATCACACTGATATGTTATTCGTAAGCAGAAACGCCGGCTGGTGTGGCCGAGCGGTTCTCGGCGCTTCACTCTTGAAGCGAGCGACCACTACGGACGCAGGTTCGAATCCTGCCTCGGGCATAGATGTGTGTGATGTCCTTAGGTTGGTTAGGTTTAAGTAGTTCTAAGTTCTAGGGGACTGATGACCTCAGACGTTAAGTCCCATAGTGCTCAGAGCCATTTGAACTATTTAAGCAGAAAGGCATGTTTAAATGCCTAAATGCAAATTTGACCTAATGTAACTCAAAAATTTTCTACAATTGAGGACTGTGGCTTTGCGCGCCCAGTCTTACTGATACTGATAGTTAACTTCTGTTCTTTCATTAGTCAGTGTTAGACAATGTTGGTGTAACACACCTGGACACTAACTTATTATTTAAGTACAAAATATTTAGGTACTGCTGCCTTTCTTTCTCTCAACCATCATGTTTTACTAAGAATATGTAATTTGACACAACATAAGTGCATGTACATTGTTCCATTGTTTTTACGGCGTTATACGTCAAATTTATAAAAAGGTCCTCGGAAACCTAACACTCAGCTTTTTACTTTTTTAGTACCGCGATTAACGTGGTACATCATGTTAAGTTGCTACTTGTATGTTCTGCTAGGCTTACCCAGTTTCTAACTACCCTACGCATTTTTGTTAATGCTGTCTTCATTACTGCTACTAATGCTATGTTAATTAAAGTGCATCTACTTTTAACTTTTTAGGCACTGTTGCCTTTATTGATGCTTAGTCATACTCATGTACTCTCCACGATATTACAGATCATTACTGTAAATAGCCACACATACGTTTATTAATTAACCTGATAAAGTTTGAGCAATGTATTCAAAATTCAGAAAAAATGTTGCAGAGTAATAGGTAGTCTTTCTTACGGGCTCCGAATCTGTTATAGGGGTATCATTCACCTGAGAAGTAAGTTCTTTCACGTATCACGCCGTTAAAGGTTTTAATGGTTATATTAACAGAATTCCTAATGTCCAGGTAGCGCACGCGCATGACCATCAGCGGTTCTCGGTACACAGCTGCTCGCTCCGTTCAGTTCCGGCGCAGCTCTCGCGGCCTGCCGACCTCGTCCGCGCAGTGGGGCCTGCTGTCTGTCTTCAGCCCAAGTAATGTAGATTTATGACTGGCTACTACGGTGCTGCAGTTTTATACCTGAGATGGCCAAACTTTGGCGTGCAGTAGTTTTGTGTCACTGGCTTCTGAATAAGGCCAAATTATTTTGGCTGAAACCTGGGTAAAGATTGGTTTGTATTTGCAACTGAGTCTGACGTGTTACATGTTCAATTATCACAGTTGCTGACAGGGCTGCAAAATGTTAAAAATTCATAATAGTGAACCCAAGTTTCACCACAAGTAAAAATTTTGTTGAGTAAGTGCTCACCTTCTCTTTCACAACGTTCCTGTAGCCCTGTGCACACTCTCAGCCTTGTTTTCTTGTGTGCCGCCGTGTGGCCGCGTCGTTTGAGGCACCATGTCACGGATTGCGCGGCCCCTCCCGCCGGAGGTTCCAGTCCTCCATCGGAAATGGGTGTGTCTGTTGTTCTTAGCATACGTTAGTGTGTAAGTTGAGGGACAGATGACCTCAGCAGTTTGGTCCGTTAGGGATTCACACATCTGTTTCCTTGTATAGCCGCGTCAGCTCCTTTGGCACCCATCTTGCACATGTTTAGCGGTACTTCAGCTTGTTACAGCTAATGTTATGAACCGTATCAGTACTAACTTGAACATTATCAACTATCATTTCCACAGTCACACGGTGCTCGGCACGAATAATGTCAACAATTCGGCTTTCAAGTGAGGTAGTTGAAACTGCAGCTGGTCGGCCAGTACGATGTTCGTCAGTCACTGAGTCGCAACATTTTTTAACTGCTCTACCCACTTGAAAAAATTTGCACGATTCATACAACCTTCACCATAAACTGTAGACAATCTACAGTATACAGTGAATGATTTCTCTTCCTCAGCAAGTAAAAATCGAATAACAGAACGTTGTTCAACTAATGTGGACGTTTCAAGTGCACTCGCCATCTTGAAATGTATTTTTGAGGTTATAAACAAAGCGGTGTCGATACATCAGCTGATCAGAGATCATCCCAGTGAAGCCATAAAAGTACCAAACTTTCCCCACTAACCGCTTTTCCCCAGACCAATTGTCTCTGTAATTATTGAATGGCCCTCGTATAAAACTAATTTCATGACCTATCTGTACGCATGTGGGAACATGCGCTAGAAATACACTCCTGGAAATGGAAAAAAGAACACATTGACACCGGTGTGTCAGACCCACCATACCAGCTCCGGACACTGCGAGAGGGCTGTACAAGCAATGATCACACGCAAGGCACAGCGGACACACCAGGAACCGCGGTGTTGGCCGTCGAATGGCGCTAGCTGCGCAGCATTTGTGCACCGCCACCGTCAGCGTCAGCCAGTTTGCCGTGGCATACGGAGCTCCATCGCAGTCTTTAACACTGGTAGCATGCCGCGACAGCGTGGACGTGAACCGTATGTGCGGTTGACGGACTTTGAGCGAAACGTATAGTGGGCATGCGGGAGGCCGGGTGGACGTACCGCCGAATTGCTCAACACGTGGGGCGTGAGGTCTCCACAGTACATCGATGTTGTCGCCAGTGGTCGGCGGAAGGTGCACGTGCCCGTCGACCTGGGACCGGACCGCAGCGACGCACGGATGCACGCCAAGACCGTAGAATCCTACGCAATGCCGTAGGGGACCGCACCGCCACTTCCCAGCAAATTAGGGACACTGTTGCTCCTGGGGTATCGGCGAAGACCATTCGCAACCGTCTCCATGAAGCTGGGCTACGGTCCCGCACACCGTTAGGCCGTCTTCCGCTCACGCCCCAACATCGTGCAGCCCGCCTCCAGTGGTGTCGCGACAGGCGTGAATGGAGGGACGAATGGAGACGTGTCGTCTTCAGCGATGAGAGTCGCTTCTGCCTTGGTGCCAATGATGGTCGTATGCGTGTTTGGCGCCGTGCAGGTGAGCGCCACAATCAGGACTGCATACGACCGAGACACACAGGGCCAACACCCGGCATCATGGTGTGGGGAGCGATCTCCTACACTGGCCGTACACCACCCTGGCCAGCAAGATCTCCGGATCTGTCCCCCATTGAGCATGTTTGGGACTGGATGAAGCGTCGTCTCACGCGGTCTGCACGTCCAGCACGAACGCTCGTCCAACTGAGGCACCAGGTGGAAATGGCATGGCAAGCCGTTCCACAGGACTACATCCAGCATCTCTACGATCGTCTCCGTGGGAGAATAGCAGCCTGCATTTCTGCGAAAGGTGGATGTACACTGTAGTAGTGCAGACATTGTGCATGCTCTGTTGCCTGTGTCTATGTGCCTGTGGTTCTGTCAGTGTGATCATGTGATGTATCTGACCCCAGGAATGTGTCAATAAAGTTTCCCCTTCCTGGGACAATGAATTCACGGTGTTCTTATTTCAATTTCCAGGAGTGTATGTTCCAAATCGCCCCGTATAAAAACGTGAGTTTCCGGGGTTCTATTGGTGATAGAAACGTAAAATCACAAGTTTTGGGCAGCCTTTGGGCTAGCCACTACTTGTATCCTCAACGGAAGGATCCTCTCACTTAAACTCTCCTACAGTGCAGAATCATTTTTTTAAATATAACCCACTTCCTCCAGTTTAGGCAAATGGAGCATTAGATGTGGTTCTACTCTACCTTCAGGAGGTTATGGACGCACCATTTAGTTCACGGGCACTTCCTGAAAAAAATCGAAAAACGCATTTTCATCATTTTTGTACCATGAGCAGCTGATGTCTAAACAACTAACAGCATAACATTGCCCAAGTTTTAACAGTGTATTCTCTTCACATTTATTTAGAAGTGCTAACGTACAATTTTCAAAAATCTTTTTCGGTTGTCCAGAAACACCGTAAAAAGCTGATTTTGGGTACCAAAACCGAGCCGCGGCTATGCAGAGCAAATTATTGAAATTTATAAGATATATTTCGAAGATTCCGATCTCGAACAGTCTTGAAAGTTTTCTTGATATCTTTATCCGTTTCCGACATACAGACTTTCAGATTTACGCTGCTTGTACACGTAAAATTCGGTGTGAGGCGAAACCGTAGTTCATGAAGTGACGTACCACACAGAAGTATGCTGTAAGCCTTCTCCGTTGTCATCGGAAGCGTTGTGGAAACACGATGTTGTAATAATGAAGCACATGGCAAAATATTTGTGTGCACAAAATTCTGTCTGAGGTGTAATATTAGTTTCGTGTTATTTCAGTTTCACATAAGTAAACCATCATAATTTTAGCTGACCTGTAAAGTTCTATTCATTTGAGTTATAAGCTTGTTGTAGGACGCAAAAGGAGGAAAGCAGAGGAGATATGCTGCTGTCGCAGCACTAAAAGACGATTACGCTCCTGTTTAAAAGAGAAATGGGATACCAGCTGCCTCAATCTACCACGGTCAGCACCTTCAAAAATTTCGACATACGAGGATATTCGCGCTTTTATGCTTAGAGAGAAGGAGTCAGTGGCAGTGAAAAAGAGACGGAAAAGTAATAAATACTGGAAGACAGCAAACAGTGACAGAAAAGGAGACAATGGTAGTGTGGGAGAAAGAGAAGGTTACAACGGCAGTTGACACTGCTACAAAAAACTGAAGGAGACGGTGCCAGTGGGGAAACAATAAAGAGAAGGAGAAATGGAAGTAGGTGAGAGCCAATGATAATGACAAGCAGCGTCTGTGACAAAAACAACGAGGAAAAGAGAAATAGTGATAGTGGGAAGGTGGAGCAGCAGTGGGAAGGAATGAATGAGGTAGTAGCAGTATGGGAGAGCAAGAGGGTCATAGTGGCAGTGGGAGGAGAGAGTAGCACTGGGACAGAACAGAGGAGACAGTGGCTGTGAGCCAGGAAATAGTTACAGACACAAAGAGATCATGACAAAAAGTTGCCGTGAATGAGTGAGTGAAAAGGGCATGAGTGTTGGGGAAATTTTTAAACGTGGTGACAAAGGTAGAATGTGGCAGCTGGTAACTCACATCTCAATTAGATTCTTTTAAAGAGGAGCATATTCGCCCTTTTTGTGCTCCAATAAGGAGCATTTTCTACTAGTACATATACTGACGAACCAAAACATTATGACTACCTGTTTAATACCTCGCTTGTCCGTCATTGGAACGGTATAAATCATTGATTCTGCGTATTAGGGATCCAATAGTTTGTTGGTATATTTATGGAGGTGTGTGGCATTAGATGTCTACACATAGGTAATGTAATTAGGGTAAATAACGGGCCGTTGATCTGCGCACGCGCTGATGGCATCCGATAGCGACCCAAATGGGTTGTATAGGATTTACATCAGGCAAATTTGGTCGCCGAGACAACAAGGGGAGTTCACTATAATGCTCCTCAGACCACTGCAGCACGGTTCTGGCTCCGAGACACGGACAACTATACTGCTGAAAGATGAGTTGGGCATCGAGGAAGACACCAGATATGAGGGGATGGAGGTGGTTCGCAGCTGTCAGTGTGTCTTAGACTACTACCACAGGTTCCATGTAAGTGCAGGAGAATGTCTCCCATATCAGCCCCACCAGCTTGCGTCCGTGGCCCGCTGCTCTTTTCGAGCAGCTGTTCACCCTGAGGGCGGCGTTTGTGGAGGCGACCATCGACCTAGTGTAGCAAAAATGTGATTCACTCGAAGAACCGGCATATTTCCATTGATCGGTTGTCAAATCCCGATGGTCCTGTGGCCACTGCAATCGTAATTGACGATGTCATTGGGTCAACACGTGAACATTTAGGGGTAGTCTGCTGTGGAGTTCCAAGCTCCACAATGTACGAAGAACGATGAGCTCAGAAACACGTATGCGTGCACCAGCACTGTACTTTTTCCTCAGAGATGCCAGTACTTTAGAGAGTAGACAAGCCTCCGAACCCCACGTTCTGTGAAGCGTCGTGGACGCCCAACCATTAGGGCCTACTGATAGGTTCGCTGTCCTTCTACCTCTTTCTGTAGCACGTGAACATTCGATCTGCTTCGGCGTTTTCGAGATACTCGTTCACAGGCTCTGCGCAATAATAATCTGCCCTTTGTGAAAGTTGCTTACCTGAATGTATTTCCCCATTTTCAGCCCGTGTCTTCTCTAGGTTGCCCCCCGTCCGTGTCTGCTCCCCTTACATACCTTTGTTCCTTCGTCACGTCCCCGCAACACCATCCGGCGACATGCAACGTCACGGTGGGCAGTTGTCATAATGTTTTGGCTTATGTATTATTTACTAACACAAAATTACAACTAAATGTAAAGACTAAAATGAGGGTAGTAAGTTCCAGTGAAAGGCAGTTGAATTTTGCTGGGTGAAGTTCACCTGTATACCGTCAGAGTTGTTGTGTCCGCTTATGAAAGTGTTTGAAATTCGACAACGTCTTAGCGGCTGTGCTGGGGGTTCTCTGTGCTAGAGGGGGGAGGGGGGAGGAGAAGCTAATAGGGCAAGTGGCACGGCAATGAACTCACGTTCGGCAAGGCAGATTGTCCTTCCCGATTTAAGTTTAGCGGAATTTCTGAGAATCGCCTAAATCGAATACTGGGACAGTTCGGGCTCCTTGCTCCGTTCCTTTGCAGATGACGTGTCCCCCAGCAGGCCCTGTTCCAGCTGCAGGTTTGTCTGTAATGATATCACCTTCGCAGGACTTTAAGACACAGTCTCCTACCTTTCCTCGTTTGCTGTTGGCAGCTGAGTTTCACCTTATCTACGCGGTATTACTTTATCCACTTCTGCGTCTACCTTCCGAAGGCTTCCTCTTCACGGGTGGCGGAGGACACTTTTGGTATCACGATAATTTGCGCCCTTCCGTTGTCCATTTTCAAATGGAAGGGAGAATGTACGGAAAAATGTCCGTACGAGCTCATACTTTCTCGTTGTGGTTATTTTCGCGGCAAGTGTCTTTGTGATGGTACTACGTTCCACAACTCTCTTTGAAAAGCACGCCCGGAAACCTCAACAATAAACCTCTTCGTCGAGAAACCGCCTCTCTTGCAGCGTGTGCCATTGGCTTGTTGAATACATCGTCTCGCACTTGCTGATCGACCTCGTCATGAAACGCGTCGCTATTGGTTGGAAGTTCTGTATCTCTTCTACAAATAGGATTCATTAACTGCCGCACGCTGACGACCGGTAGACAGAGTGTATCTGATGCCACTTGATATTCCGATTTATTCCATTTCCTAACATTCTCGAATAAATTTCAGCGTTGATTCAGCGTTTTCCACACCCATTTCCATGTTGCCACCGCAGTTTAGGTCGCATTAAGAGGTTACTCCTAGTACTTTACCATTGTTAACTGTTTCCAACCGTTTATCACAAATAGCGAAATCAGACAGTAATTAATCATTACGCCTTTACATGCACTTTACATTACATTTATTCACGGTCAACGTCGACATCAAGTCTCCTCACCAATCGCCTATCCCCCGCATGTCTTGATGTATTTCGCCACAAAACCCAAAGGGCGATAGCACCTTCCGCAAACAGTCTCAACGAACTTCCTACCTTACGCACTGGATCAAAAATGGTTCAAATGGCTCTGAGCACTATGGGACTTAACTTGTGAGGTCATCAGTCCACTAGAACTTAGAACTACTTAAACCTAACTAACCTAAGGACATCACACACATCCATGCCGGAGGCAGGATTCGAACCTGCGACCGTAGCGGTCGCGCGGTTCCAGACTTTAGCGCCTAGAACCGCTCGGCCACTCTTGCCGGCTGCACTGGATCCAGGAACAATAACAGCCCAGTAAAACTCCCTCGAGATTCCTCCGAAATTAGCTTTAGATCTATTGATTTCGACGCGGTACACTGATTTGATATGGAATACCACTCAGTAAATGCATCTTGCATGTTCTTTGCATATATTCTCAGTCTAAACAGCCATTCAGAACTCTGTCCAGTTTACTGTAAGGCTCTTATATTAACACGACATTGTTTTGAAGTTCTTGAGAGTAAGGACGGTGATGTTTTGGTTTTGGTAGCCCCCTGCTTGCACGTGCCACCTGAAACGTGTCACAGCACAACTTCAAGGAATCAACGTCCGAAATTGCCGTCGATTATACTATTGTTACATGAATGTTTGTGTCGCGGAAGAAGAAAATAAGGCAGAATTGGTTCCCACTTTTTCACAGCAATCTACCATCGAAATAGGGTATAGAGACGGCAGATGATTCTTATAACATCATTGCAAAGCTCTTAGATAGGTCAAAATGATAAAAAACAATGGGTGTATGGCTTACTGGCCGGGACACCACATTTGGAATGATGGGCCGCCTGATGTAAGTAATTCTCTTTTGTTTGACACCGGTGAAATGTGCTTCAGTGACCATGAAATGATGACAGGGACAGCATACACACCCAGTAGCGAGGCAGAGAGACATGGCCGGAAACTGCTACAAGAAATCAAGATTGAGTAACAACACCACGAGTTTGTGACGGTTCCACATGGAAAATCTGAATATTATGCCATAGATGAAGACCACAGAAGAAATAGGTTACGACATCAGATAAATGCTCGTATACAAGTAAAGTCGTGTACCGTGCCTGGTTAGCCTGCGTGGGGGTTTAGCCCCGAACTGAACAAGGGCTAGACATAACACTACATGAGACACTGGGATGGGGGCGCTCGACCCTGACACGGTGCGTCCCAATGGCTGATAGGGGGATCTCCTGTAGATATGCAGGACAGGTGTGAATAAGGCCTAGCCAAATAAGCACCCGCGGATAAACCGAGGTGAACAGAAAATGGTCAACGGCTTCAGTGGCAGAAGAGGGCATATGTCTCAATGGCAGAGAGGGACGAAGAATCGAAATTCATATCCACTTCGCATCTGACTTGGATCGAGCGGCAAAGTGGTTATCGCCTGTTTACCTAGTAGATACGGCTGCACACCTTACATTCCAGGAACTAGAAAGCCCTGGTTCTAAACTCCCAATGGGAACACTGGACAACTCTTCGATTACAAGCAATTATGATTCATGAGAGTAACAACAGAATTACCCCAGGTGGTAACCAATCTACCCGTCAACGGACGGCAACAGGGTCTTCGGATTCTGGGGAACGTGGACTACCACGATCACAGACAAAGTCGGAGTTCTCTGGCAAACCGCAATCAAAGAGAGCCGCTTACATCGGGACCTTCAACATCAACACCTTACGACAACCAGGTAAACTACACATGTTAACAACAGAATTAGATCGACAAAAGGTACAGCTTCAGGAAACACGATTTACGGATAAAAGCTCAGTAGACTATGGTAATTATCTTCGTAATTAAAAGAGACAAAAGGATAGGAAGAGGTGGCACCCCACTCCTGGGTATGGCATTTGTCGTTCAGGAGGGCATACTCGATTCGATTAAAGAAGTCACCCACGTAAGTAATAGACCAATGGCAATGCGCACACAGAGTTCAAACAAAAAATACACACTAATTAATGTGCATGCACCCACGAACATTGAAAATAAGAGAGATCTGCAGAGCAGTTCTTGTCCAAACTCGAGAAGATTATGGCATTAGTCCCCAAAGAAGACACAAAGATATTACCAGGCGACTTCAATCCCCAGATTGGCAGAGAAAAGGAATACCAAAAGACCGTAGGGAAATTCCCGGCCCATAAATTCACCAACAAGAATGCCATGAGACTTATTGAACTGTGCCAAAAGAACAATCTGAAAATAACGTCCACCTCCCTGAGGAAACATCTCGAAAATAGAAGACTCGGGGACCTCCTATATAGTCACTCGGAGAATATCAGATCGACCACGTGGCAATCACACACCCTTCACAGAAGGAAATTCATCACGTGCAAGTCCGAATAGCAGCCAACTTTGACTCTGACCGCTATATAGTGCGGATCAAAGTGAAATTTACTCCGAAAAGAATGCACCACAAGAAAAATCATCTTCAAAAATTCGACACCAAAAATATCAGAGAGGAATGGGAAAAGGAAAAGGCAGCCACCTGGCATCAGTTCCCTAACAAGATAATCAAGAGAGCCAAACAGGCAGTACCATTGAAGAAGAATACGAAACACCCGTGGTGGGACTCCGCATGTGAAGAAGCATTGGAAGAACAAAAGAGTGCTTTCCAGAAATATAACTCTAAGAAGTCATTGGAGACTCAAGAACATTGTCTTCAGACCAGAAAGGAAGCCTAAAAATGAGACAAGCAAAGAGGAGGCACACGAAGGACCAGCTGGACTCGATAGAAAAAAACTTCCGCGATCACAATACGCGAGATTTTTACAGAACGTTCGCAGGGAGCATTCGAGGATACACCCCTCAGAACTTGTGTTTCCGACAACCAGACGGCAAACTCGCGCTGCTCAACCGAGATAATTGTAGAAAATTGGCTCGATAATTCTCAGAGCTACTCAATTACCGGAGCCCATATCAAGATGTCCCAAAGAAACTCACGCACAAGTATACCCAGAATCTCCACCAACAACGAAAGAAGAATTCCATAGACACATCTTCAGACTCAAGAATAAGAGGGCATCTGGAGAAGATGGTATAGGTACAGAACTATTGAAGAACATGGGCCCAAATACACTTGAGGAGCTCACCATAGACATCTGGAAAACGGAAAAGGTACCTTAAGAAGGGAAATGTGCACTCAACCATCCTTTACAGAAGAAAGGTGACAGAATAGATGTCAATAACTACGGAGGGATTCCTCTCCTTGAAGTCACCTACAAAATTGTATCCGTGTGCCTTCTTCAAAGAACACAAGAACAGCTTGAAAACAAAATTGGTGACTACTAAGCTGATTTGCGAACGGGGCGTTCTTGTGTTGAACAAATTTTCAATTTGAAGATGGTATTGAAATACAGAGCAACCCTGAGCTCTCATATCATCTGTATGTTCGTCGACTTCAAGAAGGCATATGATTCGGTCGATCGACAGTCACTCTTTAACATCTTAGAAGAACAAGGACTTGATCGAAAGACATTAAGACTCATCAGGGAAACACTTACGGGCACGAAGCCAAAAGTGAAGTTCATGGGCGAATTGTCAGAGAACTTTGATATAAAGACCGGTATGCGACAAGGTGATGGATTGTCACCATTGCTCTTCAACCCTGTTCTGGATAAAGTCGTCAGAGAATGGGACAGAGAATTGAAAACCCAGGACCACTGGAAACCCATTCTACTCCGACGACGGAATGATGACTTCAAGGTCAGTCGTTTAGTTTTCGCAGACGACCTAGCGATACCAGAGGCCTACTGAAATACAGTGATCAAACAGATTGAAGTCCTCAAGGAATGCGCTGTGAAAACTGGACTACAAATTTCACTCGAGAAGACCAAGTTCATTTGCACTATTCGACATTCGGGAACTGAACACAAAGTACGAGCAGATCAGACGAATTCCACACTTCAAACATCTCTGTAAGATTATAGAACCAACAGGGTTCGAAAAGGAAGCACAGAAAGATAGGTTACAAAAGCTCCAACGAGCATATGGCAGAACTCGTGAAATCTACAACAAGAAATGTATGTCCAGTCATACAAAGACCAAACATTATAATACAGTGATTAAACCTGAAGTGTTGTACGCGAGTGAAAACTTGGTACTTAATAGAAAAGGCAATCTGAAGAACATCTTGAAGAAGGAAAGAAATACCATGAGGAAAATGCTGGGACCAGATAAAACAGAAAAAGGTTATAGGCTCAAATCGCGCAAAGCAACAGAAGAACTCTCAAGCCTTGCCGCAGATACCAGGAAACGGAGGCTGAAATTCTGTGGGCACATTCATAGACTCGCATCTTCAAGGCAAACACACAAGATTTTGACATACACTGCAAAACTAAAGAACATTCCATGGGTAGAAGAAGTCAAATATGACTTGGAAAAGTCACAAATAGGAACATCGGACGTACTAGACAGGAAACTTTACCGTCAGAAGATAAATAGTTGGGTAGTGAAGCCAGAGAATGAAGTCTCTAAAAGATCAGGGACCAAGTGGTCAGAAGAAAGGGAGAAAGCACATAGCGAAAGAATGAAAGTTATATGGGATATTACAAAGGCGAATAATAAATGTAATGCGTATCCGCATACGCAAACTATAATGATAATAATAATAAACTCGTCTAACTGGCATGCTCTTTGATCTTCATCTCGAATTTGTAGTGTTCCACCCTTACTGATATTGCACATTACGAGAAAAACTGTTGTAGGTGGTATGTAAGAAATGTCTCAGGGGAATTATTTAGCTGCATTGACAATACCTTCAGAAAATTGAGAAAATTCCAAATCTTCCAAAAATCGTAAAACAGAAATTCACTGACAGTTTGCATGCATAGTGTATCGTTGTATAACAAGGTTCTTTCCTGAGAAATGATGACGGCCACAAGTCGGAAATTCATCTTATTGTATTCCACATCCATAAAGTAGCACAATTGAAGGTGACTACGCAGTTCTTTATGTTTTTATCCGTTCTACTATCCACTAGTCGTACACTTTCTATTATTCAGCAATTCCATTTTGTCAACACGTTAATTTAAATTATTAATCACAGCCATACAAATTTCACAATAAGCGATGTAATCATTTCTCATTACAGCGAGAATTTCATTCTTTGTGGAACAAAACCACTTTGTTGGGCGCATATCAAGAGACATAAAATATGTAGGTTCTCCTCATCATATTCCATCAAATCTGTCGCATTCTAATGTGCAATAAATTGTGTCAAGAGACTGTAACTGCCTCAGATTTCCTTG
This sequence comes from Schistocerca piceifrons, assembly GCF_021461385.2. NCBI lineage: Eukaryota > Metazoa > Arthropoda > Insecta > Orthoptera > Acrididae > Schistocerca > Schistocerca piceifrons. The sequence continues at coordinate 14,993,790 of NC_060142.1, read as the reverse complement.
ACTGTGACGTCATAAGATGTGAGATCGTGTCTGTGCCGATGTAATAGTTGCAACTGGTAACCTCCGTCACTGTGCAAGAGAAAATGTTGTTTATCGTCACCAGGTTTGATCCTCTTCCATCATCAATAACTTACATTAGGGCACGGCACTCAAAACATTTTCAGTACCTCTATCTACCACAAAACAAATCCATTTAAAGCGAAAGTACAAATTTTTTCCCACCTGAATGAAACTTCCTTACTATATTCCAGCTAACAATGCCATGTTACATGTAATGCAAACACAACGACCGACCCTATTTTTTTCGTGTAGAAAATACATCGTATTGTCAAATCATCATTCGTAGCTTACGACACCATCGTTACGTATTGCCTCATTGGGTCATCTTGCAGAACCGCGTACGTGGTCGTTACGCAACGTAAACGGCGCCGTCCAATCCTGTAACAACTGTGCTACTGCAGATTATGGTTTAACAGCTACCAGTTGTTACGGTCTTTAGTCCGAAGATTGGACATCAGAGAGCACTACGCAGAGCTTTTGTTCCTGCGGACCTGGTACAACTTACTGTCATCAAGTTTTGATCATCAATTACAATTTTTGCCTCACTATAGGGGAACAGGTGGTCTTTTAAATTGGTGTTATGTAAATTTATCCTGTGATCTGACATGAATTTATTAGACACCCTTCAAGATAATGAATCAGTAATTCTATGACTACTAAATGAAACAATAACTACAATTAATTCGGTTTATTTCATTAAATTGACTCGTAAACAGTTCGACGAACAATAATAATATTAAAGTAAGACCTTGGTACGTGTGATAAAAGGGTCTGGGATAAGATTCCATTAATCGCATGAATGAAAAAAATGCAGTAGTGAAATTGTACTTTGATTTTCGTGATGTTAATAAAAAAGACAAATAATACTAAAAAAAAGGAGTGCGCTATTTCTGTGGTAAGAGTTGAAAGCAAACTGGTCATTTTGATTTGAATGTAAGTCTTCAAAGTGAAGCTTCAGGATATTGAAATTCTATAAAAATGACTATATGGTCCCTATGCATCACCTCATAGCCGTGGCTCGACATCATCATAGCGCACTGTAGGTGGAGGCCGAGACGGCAGCAGAATGAATCATTGGCGACGGCCCAACGAGTTGCGCCAGTGGCCGAAAGAAATCAGATCGAAATCTGTCCAAAGCCCTCAGCTCGTCTGTTCTGAAAACGTCGCAGGACAGCGGCACTGGAGGCTCTCGCAGATCAAGTGATGAATGCTCTTGAAGTAATGCACTTGAAGTAATTTTGTATCGATTGCTTACTAAAACAAGAACTTGTGTTTCTGCATTTTGGACTTTTTACTCAGTTTGGAATTGGTTGGGCTACGATTCTTCTTAATGCCGAACTTAAAAACATTCCTTAGAAAATTCTTGGCCCCTTCCCTGAATTTTCCCTCAGGCAGTTAATCAGTAATGTGTATTCTAGCATTTCGTGATGAAAAAAAGCATCTCATTCACTTTCTTTCTCTGTGATCAGTGATGTGAGTTATCGTAGGCAAAGTCGAGTTTGCCTCTCTGACCACCAGTTGATTTACATAAGCCAAACCTGGCAAGTCTTATGTTGCGTAACCATTTTGTTTTTGTGAAACCCAACAACCAGCGGTACTTTCATAGGCACCCAAAACTGCGGGTCCCCACTCCACTCCGTAGATGTTATTTACAGCGTCTGGTGCGTTACAAAAGAACACAGCCTTCTGCCTTTTGTGCACTGGACCTTGCTGAAAACAGAATACCTTCTCTTTCCACTTCTGGGCCTTAAAACGGTCGCTGGTTGCCCTAGACCACAGGAGGTCGTACCTGTGTTGTCCGCATGTGTCTGGCACACAAGGGTGGCAGCACAAAAGAGTCTGGTGGACCGTATGGTGCTGGCCCGCGCCTCTACCGTGCATCCTTCTGAGAACTGCTCTGAGGGTGGCTTCTCTGTTTGCCTACGTGACTCCAGTGCTTGCCCAAGCACCGTCACCGCATCCCAATCTGCTTTCAGCGTGCTCTTACTTTTATAAAGCAAGCAAATTCGAATAAATGTAAATTACAGAAATTTACTATTGATAGTTACTAGCAATGCTCCACATTAAATTTCTTAGTATCGATTAATTATTCTGACGTAATGGGTCGTTAAGTTCTGATTTTGTACACGTTATGAGACAGTTTTGGAAAATACAGTCACCTAACATCACCACACTTTGCTCCGTTACAAAATTCACAATCCATTGATGCTCAATTAGGTGTCCCGTCAAGTGAGTTCTTCCCTCAGTCATATTGTATCGTAACTCTGTTCTCGTCAGTTGGACTTAATACCTTTTTACTAATTATACAAGCTACCCATAGTCTTTTCTGTATCCTTTCGTATCATCAATTTCACAGTCTTCTATTTAGTGTGATTCATCTTCATAGAGAGAACATTATGAATTTTTGTTCAGCTGTGCTTTATTAATGTAGTATACTTGGATTATTTAATGAGCTGTTTTATTGTTGCTATGTAATTCATATAGCTGAATTTGAATTTAAACTGATTCGACTTAAGACGTACTACTGTCAGTTAAAATCCTTCTACACTAGACTGTCTGAAACGTTTGTCACGTACATATTGAGCTTCCATACAAAACTAGACTGAAAAAAAATCGATGTTAAGAAATTTATTTTCTACAGAAACGTTTCTCTTATTAGAGTTGACTCCATTTTACCATTTTATATCATCCCACTTCGGCCATCGTCAGTTACTTTAAGGCCGAAAACGCAAAACTAATTTCCTACTTTTAGTGTACCTCTTCTAATATAATTCCATCAGTCCCGCCTGATTTGTTTCGAATATGTTCTGTTACATTTGTTTTACTTTTGTCAGTATTTATCTTACGTCTTTCCAAGATGCTGTCAATATGCGTTTAGCTTTTATTTTCTGTCTCTGACAGAATTACATGTCATCGATAATCCTCAAAACTTATATCTACTCTTCCTGAAAATTAATACCCTGAGTTTCCTCGTAAAATAACTTTGTCTCTTACCAGTGATGATCCTGTTTTCATTCATCTCTTCCGTGACGTGTTTCAGGAAATCATTTCCATTTACAGGTGTATTTTACGATATATATATATATAGGCACAAATTTGTAATTCATAATGACTTTACATCTAGAGTTAAGATCGAAATTTGGAAAAAAATATTTACGGTTGTTTTGCAGCCCACTTAAGCAGAAAGCTACACCTGTTAAACACCTCTCATACAATTTATAGCTCACAGTGTGGTATCGACGTTGCCTTCGTCGACTGCATACGGCGTGTCACGCTCCTGTCACATCTCTTCAGATGAGATATTTAAACCGTCCACCGTGAACTGCTGGCACAGAACGCTCGCCGGCTCTACACGAGCCACCAGAGGACGTCACGCCGGCCCACTGCCTGCGCCTGCGATCGGCCGGCGCGACTATCAGGGCCGCCACGCTCAGAACTCAACCTGAGACTATCCCCAGATTACTCGCAGATCAAACTGAGCACACAAGAGGCAGCGCAGTGAGACTACGAACCAGCATCACGTTATTGCTACTCCAACTGATAGTGACTACTTTAATCCACCACTAGCGAAATAGGGAGAGAGACTGCAGAGAGACTGAAGTATACATTGTTATGTACCGTATGCTTAATACTAAATATATAGTAAATAAATACATTAACCTTTTAATTATTCGGTAGTGTTTTAGGACGTTCATCCACCACGTTACACCGATGGGCACATACACAGTAAAAATTTAAAAGAGCATATGAACAAACACAACACAGTCACTAAGATATTTTTGTATACAGTCAACAGACATAGCTTTCTATGGTCTACAGAGTGTGACATAATATTCATTCAAGCAGAGGACGTTAACAGTATATAGTATGAATAATAATTTGCATATAAATATTTGCAAATGTACTTATTTTTATTTATCACTGTTTTCTTTTCTTATTTAAGAATACTATCGAACTTCCGCGGATGGGGCCTCCAGGCCAACAATGCCACACGAACATTTCATTTTTTATAGAAACATCTAAAGAAGTTCAGTTACTTTCCAGTACTTAATTTAATAAACTCTAAGGAACAAAAACCGATTCACCACGAAGGAATTATCTGAATCTGACGGAAATCGATAGATGTGATGTGCATACACAGACAGACAAATGATTACAATTTCAGAAACATTGGATGATTTATTCAAGATAAAGAGCTTCGGAAATTCAGCAGGTCAGTAAAGTGTTGGTCCACCTCCGGCCCTTATGTTGCATTTATTCGGCTCACCAGAGATTGACAGAATTTTTGGGTTTCCTCCTGAGCGATATCGTCCCAAGTTATGTCCACTTGGCACACTCGTCAAAATACCGACCTAGGATCCCTGCCCATAATGCTTCGAACATTCTCAGTTGGGGAGAGATTTGGCAACCTTGCTGGCCAAGGTACAGTTTGAAGGTGAACATACCTTCTTCAAATACAAGATCAGGATGGCTTGCCAATAAGAGCAACAAAACGAGGTGTAGAAAGTCGTCGACGTACTGCCGTGCTGTAAAGGTGCTGTGGATCACAACCGAAGAGGTGCAGCTATGAAAAGAAGTGGCACCCGGACCATCATTCCTGGATGTCGGGCCGTTTGGCAGTGGACAGTCAGGTTGGTACCCCACCACTCTCTTGGGCATCTCCAGTTCATACTGCAACCTCACTGAGTGAAGTAGACTTGTGATGAATCCCACTTCCGACTGAGCCCCAGTCACTAGTGAAGACTGTTTGGATTTGCCCTGGAGAGCAGTGAAATACCAACCTTATTGTCACCCCCCATACTACCTGACAGCCACGAGTGACAGTGTAGCGTGCAATTACATTTCGCAGCAGGAGCACTTCGGGCGTCGTCTCATGCCACATTTACAGCACAACGGTAAATCTGCTATATTCTGTACCTCATTTGGTGCTCTTCATAGCATGCCATCCTGGGCTTACATTACAAGAAGATTATCCCCACCCACACACGACAAGAGTTTCTACTGCTGGTCTTGGTGCTTGCCAAGCACAGTATTCACCAGCATGGTGGCCAGAACTCTCCCAACTGAGAACGCTTGGATCGTTATGGGAAGGGGCTTCCCAACCATCCTGGGATTTTAATGATCTAACTCTCCAATTGGACAGCGTGTGACAGATTTCCCTCAGAACATCGAAAAAACCTATCAGTCAGTGCCAAGACAGATAACTGCTTGCGTGAGAACCAGAGGTGGCGCAGTGTGTCGCTGACTTGCTCAATTTATGAAGCGTTATCGCTAAAGCATCAAATTTTTCTGAAATTTTAATCATTTTGTAACTAACCGGTTACTACTGGTTATTACGTTATTATTGGGAATGTAAATGCTTATTGCTTGTGAAGTTAACTTGAGAAGATTATGGTCGCCACCGACTCTATCCATACAACTAATCGAAGGTTTGGTCGAGTCGGAAAATAAATTAATTTGATCACAGACCAAAAACTCACAAAAATGCATACGTTGTGAGGTCGCTCGTAGCGGATACGATGTAATTAATAGTATTGCCCGTGCACTGTTCACGACAATCAAACATTTAAAATAAAATATAAAATGCATGAACACTGCATAAGATCAGCTCCCAGCAACACACCTGAAAATATGACTTAACCTAAAGAATTTGTTATTAAATACAAGGGGAGACTAATCACTGGACCTGTGCGTAAGGAAACGCGTTGCATGTGCTAACGGGAAAGCTATGAGGTGAGTGGCTTAGGTGCATAAACGTAATCTCGGAACACAAGAGAAAATTGTAGATAAAATCATTTATTCCTAAGATAAGGATGTGAGGCATGTACACGATTCCTGATAACACGTGGTTTGTGGAGACACAATTTCTAGGTATAGTGCCAAATTGCAACAATATCACATCATACAATCATGTTAACATTTTCTAAAACAAACATGCGATCGGACAGTTGGTGATGCCGGTTGCCCAACAACTATAATGTTCTACCACGTGGTTGGCTTCCCACTGACGAAAGACACATAAAGGAAGGAAAATTTACGAGAAGGCAAAGCTCTAAATATTTAGAAAGGTGAAAGCTTATGCAGGCACAGCTGAAGGCAAACAGACATTCATACAGAAGCGAGTGCTCACTTCTTATCGACACCTTTGGGTGGCGCTCTCTCGGCGGATCCAAGTCTGCTACAGAAATTTGCTAAAAGAAAAATCTGCCAAAGTTTAGCATTCCTTGCTGCGACAAGGCAAAGCAATCTTCCAGATTTGAAAAGCGAGACCAAAAGCTAACAGCTCTCCCCTCGCCAATTAACAACGTGCCACGCAGTCAGTCTAACTCACCCTTCTTCGACTGGAGCACAGCTGTGGACGCTTCCCGTACCGGCGGCAGACTGCCCCCTTTTTTCCTCTCCAGCCTCCTCCACGCTCTCCGCGTGGACCGGAAAGCCCAACGATGCCATTTCCGACACCAACCTAACGCAGGTGGATTTCTCATAAGTAGCGCAAACCTTTTTGCCTACTTGACCACTACGAGAGTTGGCTATTCTGTACCAGTGCTGCTGAATCTGTACGACTATCGCAGACTTTCTGCAGCAGACTACGCCACCGTCTAGCAACGTGACACACAACCACATTCATTCATCACTCCACTATGAGAGTAAAGAGAAAAGAGAAACAAGGAAAAGAAAGAGAAATACTTGTGAAATTGGGCTACCGAACTAATGGAAGGTGGCTACAGGACCCTTTCAATTTGTTTGTCTGTAGATGTATACAACACCTACCGATTTACAACTCATGTGAATAATTCTTCCGTTCTGCCTCGTTTCTTTTCTATGGACTGTAATATGCGCCACACAGGGCGCAATTTTTTGTCATCCCACACTGTATGACTGAATAAGTGTGCACCGTGTGCAGGAATAAGTTATCAATATGTACTTCCAAAAGATGAGCATGAATTACATGAAATTTGTCATGATTTTGTTGCACCGCAGTTAAGCTGGGGAAAGCAGATGGCTGATGTGACTGACTCAGTCGCAAGACTGTGTACTAGCGCAGTGTAATGCGTTCAGTAAGTTGACACTGCGCCGCCCAGGGACTCACTATAGATGAGCTGCTGCACATTAAAGTAGCCTCAAGGCTTCTGGATGAGCTGACATGCAGGGAAAGCTGAGGCAAATGATGTCATAGTCCCCCAACGATTACACATGGCGCCTAAGATTTGTTATGACTTGGAGGCCTGAAAGTGTACCCGTGGTCTAGGGGTAGCGTCTTTGATTCATAACCAAAACGTCTTCGGTCCCGGGTTCGATCCCCGCTATTGCCTAAATTTTGATAAATAAACAGCATTAGCGGCCGAAGACCTCCGGCATAAGAAGTCGGCCTCATTCTGCCAACGTTCTTGTCAAAGAGGGCGGAGGAGCAGATAGAGGTTCAGGGCATTCTCTTGTCCTAGGGGTGGGAAATTGCCCCTAAAGGCGGAAGAATCAGCAATGATCAACGACATGAGGATGCAGAAGGCAATGGAAACCACTGCATTAAAGACACGTAACATTTATACAAGGACATGGGCCTGTAATTGAAGAAGTGTCATGATGATCTCTCCATTGGCAAAAGATTCCGGAATAGTCCCCCATTCGGATCTCCGGGAGGGGACTGCCAAGGGGGGGTTACAATGAGAAAAAGATTGAATAATCAACGAAAAAATAACGTTCTACGAGTCGGGGCGTGGAATGTCAGAAGCTTGAACGTGGTAGGGAAACTAGAAAATCTGAAAAGGGAAATGCAAAGGCTCAATCCAGACATAGTAGGGGTCAGTGAAGTGAAGTGGAAGGAAGACAAGGATTTCTGGTCAGATGAGTATCGGGTAATATCAACAGCAGCAGAAAATGGTATAACAGGTGTAGGATTCGTTATGAATAGGAAGGTAGGGCAGAGGGTGTGTTACTGTGAACAGTTCAGTGACCGTGTTGTTCTAATCATAATCGACAGCAGACCAACACCGACAACAATAGTTCAGGTATACATGCCGACGTCGCAATCTGAAGATGAACAGATAGAGAAAGTGTATGAGGATATTGAAAGGGTAATGCAGTATGTAAAGGGGGATGAAAATCTAATAGTTATGGGTGACTGGAATGCAGTTGTAGGGGAAGGAGTAGATTAAAAGGTTACAGGAGAATATGGGCTTGGGACAAGGAATGAAAGAGGAGAAAGACTAATTGAGTTCTGTAACAAGTTTCAGCTAGTAATAGCGAATACCCTGTTCAAGAATCACAAGAGGAGGAGGTATACTTGGAAAATGCCGGGAGATACGGGAAGATTTCAATTAGATTACATCATGGGCAACAGAGATTCCAAAATCAGATACTGGATTGTAAGGCGTACCCAGGAGCAGATATAGACTCAGATCACAATATAGTAGTGATGAAAAGTAGGCTGAAGTTCAAGACATTAGTCAGGAAGAATCAATACGCAAAGAAGTGGGATACGGAATTACTAAAGAATGATGAGATACGTTTGAAGTTCTCTAACGCTATTGATACAGCAATAAGTAATAGCGCAGTAGGCAGTACAGTTGAAGAGGAATGGACATCTCTAAAACGGGCCATCACAGAAGTTGGGAAGGAAGGTACAAAGAAGGTAGCTGCGAAGAAACCATGAGTATCAGAAGAAATACTTCAGTTGATTGATGAAAGGAGGAAGTACAAACATGTTCCGGGAAAATCAGGAATACAGAAATACAAGTCGCAGAGGAATGAAATAAATAGGAAGTGCAGGAAAGCTAAGACAAAATGGTTGCGGGAAAAATGTGAAGACATCGAAAAAGATTGTCGGAAGGACAGACTCAGCATACAGGAAAGTCAAAGCAACCTTTGGTGACATTAAAAGCAACGGTGGTAACATTAAGAGTGCAACGGAAATTCCACTGTTAAATGCAGAGGAGAGAGCAGACAGGTGGAAAGAATACATTGAAAGCCTCTATGAGGGTGAAGATTTGTCGTGATAGAAGATGAAACAGGAGTCGATTTAGAAGAGATAGGGGATCCAATATTAGAATCGGAATTTAAAAGAGCTTTGGAGGACTTACGGTCAAATAAGGCAGAAGGGATAGATAACATTCCATCAGAATTTCTGAAGTCATTGGGGGAAGTGGCAACAAAACGACTATTCACGTTGGTGTGTAGAATATATGAGTCTGGCGATATACCATCTGACTTTCGGAAAAGCATCATCCACACAATTCCGAAGACGGCAAGAACTGACAAGTGCGAGAATTATCGCACAATCAGCTTAACAGCTCATGCATCGAAGATGCTTACAAGAATAATATACAGAAGAATGGAAAAGAAAATTGAGAATGCGCTAGGTGACGATCAGTTTGGTTTTAGGAAAAGTAAAGGGACGACAGAGGCAATTCTGACGTTACGCCTAATAATGGAAGCAAGGCTAAAGAAAAATCAAGACACTTTCATAGGATTTGTAAACCTGGAAAAAGTGTTCGACAATATAAAATGGTGCAAGCTGTTCGAGAGTCTGAAAAAAGTAGGGGTAAGCTACAGGGGGAGATGGGTCATATACAATATGTACAACAACCAAGGGGGAATAATAAGAGTGGACGATCAAGCATGAAGTGCTCGTATTAAGGATGGTGTAAGACAGGGTTGTAGCCTTTCGCCCCTACTCTTCAATCTGTACATCGAGGAAGCAATGATGGAAATGAAAGAAAGGTTCAGGAGTGGAATTAAAATACAAGGTGAAAGGATATCAATTATACGATTCGCTGATGACATTGCTATCCTGAGTGAAAGTGAAGAAGAATTAAATGATCTGCTGAACGGAATGACCAGTCTAATGAGTACACAGTATGTTTTGAGAGTAAATCGGAGAAAGACGAAGGTAATGAGAAGTAGTAGAAATGAGAACAGCGAGAAACTTAACATCAGGATTAATGGTCACGAAGTCAATGAAGTTAAGGAATTCTGCTACCTATGACGGACGGAGCAAGGAGGACATCAAAAGCAGACTCGCTATGGCAAAAAAGGCATTTCTGGCCGAGAGAAGTCTACTAATATCAAATACCGGCCTTAATTTGAGGAAGAAATTTCTGAGGATGTACGTCTGGAGTACAGCATTGTATGGTAGTGAAACATGGACTGTGGGAAAACCGGAACAGAAGAGAATCGAAGCATTTGAGATGTGGTTCTATAGACGAATGTTGAAAATTAGGTGGACTGATAAGGTAAGGAATGAGGTGGTTCTACGCAGAATTGGAGAGGAAAGGAATATGTGGAAAACACTGATAAGGAGAAGGGACAGGATGATAGGACATCTGCTAAGACATGAGGGAATGACTCTCATGGTACTAGAGGGAGCTGTAGAGGGCAAAAACTGTAGAGGAAGACAGAGATTGGAATACGTCAAGCAAATAATTGAGGACGTAGGTTGCAAGTGCTACTCTGAGATGAAGAGGTTAGCACAGGAAAGGAATTCGTGGCGGGCCGCATCAAACCAGTCAGCAGTCAGTAGACTGATGACAAAAAAAAAAAGAGGCCTGAAGCGCTCCTGTGCATATTCACTGATGCCCGAAACATTAAGATAAAATCGTGTTTGTCCACCTCACGAATGCAATTCAGCAGTGATTCTGCATGTCATGGATTCGACCTCTCGTGAGTTGTGGGTTTGTGGGCGCGGATCTGGTGACCGATAGCGTCCCAGTTGGATTTCATTGGATTAGGATGGCCAAGATATCAACGTGAGTTCACTATCATGATCCTCAAATCCTTGCAGCACGATTCAGGCCTTGTTACATGGAAGATACCGTCGCTGTTGGGGAAGACATTAAGCATAAGGGGTTATAGGTGTCCCTAATAATATCATGTAGTCTGTAAACTGTCATGGATAATTCGATTACTATCGCAGGTCCCATGGAAGCCCAGGTGAATGTCCTACAGAACTTAATACCGCTCCCAGCAACCTGCATCTGTAGCATACTGCATGTTTCTAGCAGCTGTTCGCCTGGATGACGGTGTATCTGGATACGACCATCGACCTTGTCTAACAATGCACAAGACTGATCCAACCAGATGACAAATTTTCACTGCTCCGCAGTCCAGTCTCTATGATCCCCTGCCCACTGTAATCATAACTAACGATGTTGTTGGGTCAAGATGGGAATACGTAGTGGTCTTCTCCTATAGAACATTATGTTCAACACTATGCAATGAATGGTGTACTCCAAAATACCTGTGCCTACGTCATCACTGTATTCTGCGGACATATCTGCCGTAGATCGCCACCTATCCTGCTTCAGAGACTGGGCAAGCTTCTGGTGAGGTACGGACGTCCAACTTCTTGTCACCTATTTGTGGTTTCAGCATTCTACAACCACTTTCCATAGTTGCTCACGAGTGTAGCAAGCGAACAGCCGATCACCTTCGCCGTGTCACAACAATCTGGCTTTCGCCAAAGGCGCTTAAGTCGGCGGATTTCCGCATTTTCGCCTCTTATCGACTCGGGAATGATTCCCCATTCATCTCTGCTCCAGTCATACACTTTTCTTCCTGCGTCTCGTGCCCTCAACGCCATGAGGAAGCACACAAACTTGTGGTGGGCAACGGTGATAATGCTTTGGCTCGTCAGTGTGTGACACCTAATTTAGACAATCGTAGTGCAGTGATTGGCAGGCACTAGGCACGAGGTGAGCTGCATACCAATCTATGAGGCAAGAACAGCGAGTATTAAATGCCACCGCCAGACTATGCATTGACTAGCTGCTGCCTGTGCTGGAAGCTGCGCCTTTCCACCGGTGGTCCACCTGCTGTGTGACTGTCACCCGCGGTTGGCTGCCTGACCTTGTAGACAGGTGCAGGCCCGTGCCACCACTGCTGTCGTCCGTGCTGGGGGCCGCGGTCTGGTGTTGCCTGGCCTGCTGCAGCAGGGGCAGGACAGCCGCTCAGTTTCCGGCGCACGCCACTAGGCTCCGGGCACCAGTCAGCGCTGCAGCCGCCTTGCTGACAGCACCACCTCTGCTGGTTGTCACCGATGCTGACAGAGGGGGCCGTGCGCAGCCCGTCCACCAGGCCGCTGCCGACAAAGGCCCATTTCACACAACGACGCGAGATTATGTCCTGGAACGCACTGGGTACCTCCAGAGTACCGCGAATGCTGCAAAAGCATGCTATAACCATTTGTTTCATGGCGAATATGACACCTGCCACCACAACTCTGCTGCCACGCCCACAGTTGTAAGCTGCAGACATCCTGACCTTTCACAGAAAATCACACCAACCATGACAGCGGTCATTCACCTTGGCAGTTTTAAAAAAATCAAAATAAATGTGACTGATCGTTAACATCAATATTCCCCACAATCATGAAACTGAAATGAAATAGCGACAATGTCTTACTACGTGCGATCAATTTCGTCTAATGCGAATGACATAAAGTGATTGAAAATGAACGATGCCAGTGCAAAAAATCTCATATCGGAGCACAAAGTAGGCTAACCCGCGCCTTTTTTAAAAGTCTCTGACTGGAAAGTGGTGTAACACGTGACTTGTTCTGTGCTCCTTAACAAGATACTCACGTATCACACCCACAAGCTTCCGTAAGTGGGTACAGTTTTAAGAACAGATCAACAACTGTGTAAGCTGTAAATATTTTTGGTTTAATGTTGCAATCTTATCACAGTAATACACGTATTTACTCAGTTTACAATGTGACAATGTTACGACAGTTGTCAAACAAAAGTATCTCGTCAGCAGAAGGTAAAATAATCCTAAACACAACAGTGGTAAATTTTAACCAGAAGTTTCTTCACAAAATTATTCTTATAACTATGTCATCATATTAGCTAGTACTACGATAAATCACCCAATTCCGGTTCAAAGTTCGGTACTATTTAGGATGACAACCAAGTCTATGGAGGATGGTAGGTTTTGTGATAATTTGAGCAAAAGATTATCCAAGGCCGTTCGAAATTACATTGGACGCAAACTGGTGAACCAACAAGTTTATGCCTCTGCTCACGGTATTTACCTTAGCTGCAACGAGCTGTCATCTGTGTGCCTCCTCTCATCCTCTGAACTTCCTATAAAAACTAATTAAGCCTTTGCTGATTTTTCCAGCGGAAACTCTCTCTACATTTCTCGTTATGCGAGAAAACATGTACTCATCCCTACTCTTGAAATATGGCGCTATTCCCGTGCATGGCTGGAGCAGCATGCATATTAAAATGCCCTCTCAGTCCTCACAAGAACAATTAAGTAACTGGCTGGTTCGTTTTTCCACAGTTGGGGCTCAACGACGCTAGAGCTGATATCTTGCTGAATGTCAGCCGCAGTGAATGCAGTGTTCACACAAATTTCTCCTCTGCATCATACAGAGCGTTATGTGCCGCATTCTGCACTTGACGCCAGTTCAGAGGAGAGTCCCTGAACTTTATGCTCTTGTCTTTCTCATGGCCGAATTGTCTCCCCACCTGGGTTCTTTTGTTCTCCACATTACAGCTTCTTTCGACTAATAGGAGCATTCCTCTTATTTTGCGGAAACTCTCTGCCAATCGCAAGGGCCCTCTCATTAAACTGCGTCGAAACCTCGGCACTTTACTCCTTCCTAGATCGTTTCCGCCAATCGGACGTTTTGTGGCCTCCCTAGATGCCTAAAAGTTACATGCGTACATCACATGTGTACCACTCACTGTTCACATCATCAACTGTATCACTGGTTGACTTCGTACCCATTTGTAATTCCGAAACGCAGTTTTCTAAAGCCCCTTTCTGCCCTAGTTCTGATGGCCCGTTACTGGCTCCCCAGTGCGCGTCACCTGTCCGGCCACGACTCCCGCTGCAGGATGCTTCCAAGAGGTTTCCGTGGCGCCTCCCATGGTCTGGCCTCTGCTTCTGCACATGTCTGCTTCCACACTAAACATTTCCTTTCACTGCCTGCTTCACCTTCTGCTCACTGACATGCACTATATAGGAGTGGTGTTTTCATACCGTCAGTTGAGTGTCATCCCTTTTGCATTACATACTTATGGGCAAATCCGCTCATTACCGCCGAATGAAGTTAGGTGCAATATTTTACTTCCCTTACGATGTATAAAACTATTATGTAGGGTGCGACATTGACGTTCATTTATTGTGCCACCTTACATATTCTCCTCCTTCCATGTTCAATTTTGCGCTGGGTCAATCAATAGTTGAGAAAGTAATTGATGTCAGTGAAAAATTGTTTGCATCTGCTGACTGTTGCTACTGACGTATTTACTGACCATCTTCCTATTTTAATATTTTGTATACGTTACACAGAGAGTCGATCTATTCTCCCTATAGTTCCGTTTTACATTGTACTTGATTTCATATTTACAGATTTGAGGTCCTAAGTGAAGTTCTTTTCTCCTTCAAAATTTAACATTCTTTCTAATTTTCTGGTTTTTGTACAATTATATTTAACTACTCTAAGCTATTTTTCTTTTGATATAGTTGTCTACATTTTCATTTTAATTTAAATTCAAACAATTTGAACTTATCTATAAATCTGTATCATCCGTATTTGCTTTTGAGACTAATCTGTTCTTTGTTTACCTGATTTATGTTAAATGATGATGGATATGTATTGTAGTTGAGAAAACCTTCAATTATCATTGCTCTCCCCTTTTTCAACAATTTTCACTTTATCTCCAGCTTTCATATCAATCATAATCTAAGAAAGTTTCATTTAGTACAGTGAAGCCTTATGATTTATATTAAACTCATTCCCATGACTTTACAGGCATAATCCTATTCATAAACATGTTTATATTCCCCAAAAATCTTAAATCTATGCATTATATCTTTACAAAAATATTCAAATTTGACTTTTACCAACGTATTACATTTCTAATCCTTCTAATTATTTTACAAAATTTAGACTGACATCATTTACATCCATAAAGCCTCTATTTTTGACGAACATATCACACATTAGGATCTTAACCTCCCAAGAAGTCTTAATATTAGGTTTTCCTCATTTAAACATGTTGAAAAATATGAAATACAAGGAAATGTTATTGATACGTCAAGATTAATGTTTTAAAAACATTGTTAGGAAACATCTATTGCCAGCACCTAAAAGTCTTCAAATACAAATATTTCTTAACACAATAGTAAAAATTACCCCTTTTTTCAGATAGCAGTCTGTCGCAGACAGTTCATTCTTCTACTTTTCCTTTTTGTTTCATGTGTTTCGACGTGCCTCCGTCGAACATGGAATGACGCTCGGCTGTGTGCCTCGCCGTGTCTCCGTTGAAGATAGAATGACGACTGGCATGCACCTGACTTTGTTTCTGCTGAGCATGGAATGACGGTCGGCAGAGAGAAAGGTTGCTGAAGGTCTGAGCGTGTTGTGAATGCATGGCTGCCTTTGTTCCATTTTTCATGTGCCCATGGTGAAGTTGTATTGGAGATCCGTTTCTAGCAGCATAAAAATTTTCTTCTTCATTCGTCGTTCTTTATGTCGGTTCATTGTTTGTCTGTTCGTCTCTAGGTATTAATGCGGGTAGTCATCTCCTACTTCTCGGTATGGCATCTGAGGATGTTACAATTTTCCATAAGGAATATCAGATATTTATACTGCTAGAATAGTTAAATTGGATTATCGTTGTTGGGTAAATGCAATAATGGTCTTGTATGGAAAGGGATTTGAAAAGGGTTCTTGATCTCTTCTGGTCCAGGGTCTTCTTTCTTCCAAATCTTCTGAGTGGCATCTTCTGTTCTCGGTACATCTTTCTCTCTTGTCACTTGTCTCTTCGTTCTTCTCTGTACCGGGAATTGGGACTGAAGACCTGTTTAATCTCGTTGTCGTTTAATACGTTCTTATGATGTCTTCCTTGGAATTTTTGTGTATTCTTTTATTGTATTTGGTTGTTCATCTAGATAGATTGGACAGCCTTACATCGTTTTCTTGTTTCGTCCCATGAGTACGAGGTGTGGCTAGAAAAAAACCGGACTAGTACTGGTGAAACAATAAAACGAATGCAATAAGGCTGAATGTCGCGTGGCCTGTCACGTGACTCTCGCTCCGCCTACTGCTCGAGTTTCATCTGCCTCCTGCACTTAGTCTGCCCGTGGCGTCTGTTTTAAGTGGTTGACGTTTTGTCTGTGCGTCGGAAAATGTTGCGTGTACAGAAAGAACAGCGTGTTAACATCAAATTTTGTTTCAAACTAGGAAAATCTGCAAGTGAAACGTTTGTAATGTTACAACAAGTGTACGGCGATGATTGTTTATCGCGAACACAAGTGTTTGAGTGGTTTAAACGATTTAAAGATGGCCGCGAAGACACCAGTGATGACACTCGCACTGGCAGACCATTGTCAGCAAAAACTGATGCAAACATTGAAAAAATCGGTAAACTTGTTCGACAAGATCGCCGTTTAACAATCAGAGCAGTGTCTGAGTTAACAGGAGTTGACAAGGAAAGTGTTAGGCAGATTCTTCACGAAAGTTTCAACATGAACAAAGTGTGTTCAAAAATGCTTCCAAAGTGTCTCACAATTGAACAGAAGGAACGCCGAAGAATGATTTGTTCTGACATCCTGGAAAACATTGAAAGTGATCCCACCTTCTTACAAAATGTTATTACTTGCGATGAATCGTAGTTTTTTACTTACGATCCCGAAACTAAACGCCAATCGATGCATTGGAAAACTCCTGGTTCTCCACGACAAAAAAAAGCACGAATGTCAAAATCGAAATTCAAGGCAATGATGATTATTTTTTTTGACATCAAAGGGATTGTGCACATTGATTGGGTACCAGAGGGACAAACCGTGAATCAACATTACTACATTAGCGTCCTGGCTACCCTACGTGAGCGAGTACGGAGAAAACGGAACGATTTGTGGAGAAAAAAGTCATGGATCCTTCACCAAGACAATGCCCCAGCTCACAGTGCGTAGTCAGTGAAGACGTTTTTGGCAAAACACAACATTCCCATCTTAGATCATCCACCCTACTCACCTGATTTGGCCCCCTGTGACTTTTTTCTTTTCCCTAAAGTCAAGTCAGCTTTGAAAGGAACTAGATTTGAGACTGTTGAAGCAGTAAAAGAAAAAGCGACGGAAGTAATGTATGGACTTACCGAAAATGATCTGCAGCATTGCTATGAACAGTGGAAAATTCGTATGGAGCGGTGTAGAGACCGAGGAGGAGAGTACATTGAAGGAGATAACAAGAAATTGTAAATAATTCTAAATAAATGTTTTTTTCCAGCATCAGTCCGGTTTTTTTCTAGCCGCACCTCGTATTCTGGTGTCGTTTCGCAATTGTTGAATTACATATAACCTGACACCAGTTTCAGCTATCCTGCATGTTGAGTTACAGAAACGCGTCTCTCCTTCATCCTGTGATGAATTTAAATACCCGCTCGTCCTTGCTGCAATATGTCCGCCTCCGTTCCGGTTCGGTGGACATCTGTCATCTCTCCATATGCAGCTTTAAACAGCTCGCGATAGAAGTGCCAAATATCTAACACTTTCGCAAAACCATTATTATAACGCTTGTATGTGGCTTTCGTATAAAGCTCATGTGAGGGTACATGTTGATTGTATCCAAGATGCGTTGTCGCTCTCCAAACTTTTCCGCAGACGTGTTATCCTCTTGGACCGTTGCTTCCACCAAGGCCTCTTCTTCCGTCATCTCGTAAGCTGACGTACCATGCACTCACACTCAGTGTCCCATCCTCTCACGCCTAACCGCTCTCCTCAGCCCTGCCGTCGATCTAGCAGCAATGATGGCTGGACCTCGTCTGCTGACTTCATATCTAATACAATGTTTGTCCCTAATTTGATTATCTTACTTCTCTTACATCCCCACCTATTCACTATTTCACATGATATTATTATCAATTTTATTATAACCCTTACTTTCTTAAATTACGCCACGACTTTACAAACATTAAATTATTTAATAAACCTTACAAAAGTTGTCATTTACTATATAAAAATGTTCTTTTTTTATTACTTATTTACTCATCTCTTCTCCCCATTCTAGCTTATTTTCTTAATACAGAGGTCATGGTTTCCTCATCTTCATCACGATAGATAGTAGGAGTAGAATTGATGGTGATGACGGTTAGTAAATTATTGAATTCTATTATTATTCTAACTGCAAGTACTTCATATTATTTTTGAAAACTTCGCAACTTGACTCTGACTCCCACGTCTTTTTCTCTGCAATCACTTCTTTTTGGCATTAGCTGTAACAGAACTTCAAAATATAATATATATCTCTCCTCTTTTCCTTTCCTTTCCAAAAATGTTCTCTATTGTTCTATTGCATTATTTTAAAGCTTAAAATATTTTCTCAGTTGTACTTATCCCTTTCTCCTTTCTCTCAATGGTAGATTTATATGTTCCGTCCTTTCTCAGTCATAATCTTCCTTACTGAAATCTTTTCTGGGTTAATCTTACTTCTTACAGTTTACCTCCTTCCACGACATAACATGTTTCTTGCTTAGCTTAATAATTCAATTCTCTTTCCCAATTATTACCTCCAAACGACTTCTTATATTTATTTCCCTCATATCTTTATTTCAATATCAGTTTTTGTTACCATCCTCAAATCATATATGCTTCACATATTCCCCAAAATATGTCCTCAGTTATTTGTTCACCGTCCTCGACGGAACAAATTAGAAATGACTAACTCCTTCTTACCTAATTCTTTATTTCTATCCTTTACACTAGGTCTTTAAAGAAGAATCCACTATTGTCTCGACCAACTATCCACATGCTGATCTCTATCTTCCTCCTTGCCTTCTACTCTTTCCCCAGAACACATTTTGTTTCCAGAAGAGTTACTTTAGTTGTTACTTTCCTGTCTTTCCTTCATAATATCCTTTTACCTTCCAACGCAATTTGTTTTATTTATTTAAGTTAGATAAGTACATGTTAAAAGTTTTATCTGTATGAATTTTGTTATCTTTCATACTCTTTCATTTCTGGACATTTAATACAACTAAATTCTCGTGTGGAGTTACTCTTTCTCTCTTTTGTTTACCCTTTATACAATTTCAAATGACTCACATGGTGCAAACCCAATGATTTTCCTGTTTTTTGGTTAATCAGCATTATCATGGACTACTTTACTCACTTCCATGGAGCCATTTATATAACAAAGAACTTATTTTTAACGCCGTGAACTTCCTACTTGATGTCGGTGTTATATTTTAGGTGCTAGTGGGACTTCACTTCTAACTTGGGTATCACTATTTGTGTTATCAATGGTACTTTATCCTCTTAGCATACTATCTCTCTCTCTGTTTCGTATAAATGAGATACATATTATAGAAATTGTTCATGTATTCACCGATAATAACTCCTGTTCCTCGTCATCGGTCGATTTCCAGTCAATTGAACCTCAGCATGTATCCGATTACCCCCTAAACCTACTTCAGAATCTTGCTGATCAAAACGAAGGCTATTTACATTGAGCCGTGCATGGCTCGTGTTCCCACCATCATGTATTTTACATCCTGTTTTTAACGCACTTCCACCTACCTATGTTAATTTAAATTATTACTGCGACTGAGCTGCTGCTTTGTCTGACCGTGAGCGACGTTAGCAGCGAATATCGATATTTCCCCTCTCATAGTATCTTTGGTCGGCTGCTATTACTTCCCGATCCTTGTCTGTCGTAAGCCGTTGAAAGTTCAGGTCGTGAGTTTGGGCTACCAGTCAGTTGCAACAAGTCTGGAGCGCAGTCCGGACCTCCCAGTCGGGGAGTTTGCAATGCAGCACTAGTGCAGTCGGTTTGGAGTAGTGAGGTCTGAGTCGACATAGCTGGCCCGGCCATTGCCGCCACGCATCACTTGAACCGGGCCACGGTCTTGGTAGATCGTCGGTTGGTCGTCCTACCGGACGACGCGTTTTGGCTCGCCGATCGTTCATGAGTCGGCTGTGTATGTGTGTGTGTGTGTGTGTGTGTGTCTGTGTGTTGTCAGGTTGTGTGTGTAGTTGGCGTTATTTCTTTTGATAAGTGATCTTAAATGATGTTGGTGTACTGCCTCTGAGATGTCAATCGTCTCATCGGGCGATGTGTAACTGGTTCTCCGAGCGCCCCTGGCCCCCTTCAATTACCATCTTGTGGAACTTGGGTCGGTCCTTTCATGGTGCAGAGATGTCGTTTAGCCAGTGGGCGTGTTTCCTCTGCATGGTTGGGTCTGACCCAGTATTTCCGATGTCGTGTGCCTGGAAGTGAGTGGGAGACGCACCAGCAGTGCAGTCGCGACGGAGCAGCAGTCCCGGACGGACCAGCAGGCAGTCGGTCGGTTGCTGCCGACCAGGGAAATTATCAGCGCGCGGTGCTGTCTGCTGGCTCCACTGGCGGTCCCTGCGCAGTGTCAGAGCGTGTGTGGAGTTGTTCAATCACTACGAGCTTCGTGGTTCACCGACCCAGGACGTCAAAGTTCAGTAGTGGTTTCAACTACCCAAACCACGTCCATTCATATTGTGTGGTTCGTTTTGGTGGTTCGCTGTTGGGGAGGTTTTCCTTTGAGCAACACCGAGTGTTTCTATTGCTGAAACTGAAAAGGAACTAAAAAATGTTGTAATTTAATCTCAAAGATACAAGAAAATCTGTTCGACTGTCATACCAGAGGAATACCCTGAAAAACTGTTTTATCCTTGATAGACAAAGGACTAATTTCGAGATTCTTTTATTACTTCTAGTATTAACTACTTTTTGTTCTGATGTGCTGGCGTAAAGACGTACTGTATAATTTCACGTCTCTGTGTGTGTTAAATGAAGGTGTTAAATGACGAAAAATGTCTTATAATTTCTGTCAAGATCAAGCCTAAATCCCATACCAGTGGAGTACAAATTATTCTGTTACTTCGAGAAGGCGAATTTTAGGTGGAGGCAACGATCTTTACGACGGTGCGGCTCAACAACAGAGAGGTACGTGATCGTGCTCACTGCTTTCCTCTGGTGGCCGCTGAGATGTGTTTTTGCCAGGACATTCAGAATCTGCAATCTTCCTTTTTGTATCAAAATAGGAGTCCGATACAAAAAGAAATATTCTTAAATTTAAATAATTGCAATTCTTTTACCCAAGCCACGCGGAATGATGGACCGTACGTGCCTCTACCCTGATTGTACGTTCGCAATCTCCGAGTGTGTTACGACGTAATTATTTTACGAAAAGAAATATTAAGATAGGTCTTTCTCATCAGATCGCAATCACTCGCACGCGAATCTACGTACCCTCTGAATGTGTCTAGTGAGTCGTGCGCATTGTTCTAAAGCTTTTCTGTTAATATTCAGTGGCTTGCATCTCCGCAATTAATTTTTGTTTATGCCGCAAATCGCACTTAACGCGAAGTATTTGTTACGCAACTTTCAGGCTCCATTTAATGTCAAAAAATTCCGAAGTACGGCTGACTGAGAAAGCCACTACAATAATATCATATCTCTACAACTACAATAACACAAAACAACAATAACATAACAGAGAGGGTACGTTCCAAAATTTAGCCGCCATGCGGTGCAATTAATTATATTGGTTGACTATAATTCAAAGGCACCACCAGAATTTTATGCCTTGTGGCCATCAGCGTTTTGGTCACCTGCCCTGGCCACAGACGTAAGTTCAGGCAGTGCTCCTGTTGGGTGAAGTTAACCATATTACCGTATTTCAAATTCAAGTCCACCAGCGGAATTTTCTGCCTTGTGGCCGTTAGTGTTCCGGTTACCTGCCCTGGCCACTAACCTAATTTCATGCAGTGTCCTTTCCTCACCTGTCGTCGCTGTCCAACATGGTGTGTAGCTTTGACAGCTAATACATAATTTATTGTGGTAAATCACACTCGTAGCCTTTTGTGTTTGATTTCTCATGTACCGATTGGTCGCAAGCAAATCGGTTTGTCGGTCTGTCGGTGGCTGTCCCCGGGTTGGGTTCCGACGGATCAAGTGTAGTTGGGCTCACCACCTGTCTCACCTAAGTGAACGAGAGCAGACGGACCTCCCTGGAGGCTTCTGAGTGTGGTTTTCTTTATTGCCCTTCTCAGCTGTGTCTAGCTGTCTGTTTATAATCTATCATAGCCAATGATTTACCTTTTACCTGATTTTATGTATTTATGAATTTTGGTGGGCCTTCAGCCACTTAAATCCATATTCCAAAAAATAAAAAATAAATAAAAAACATTGCAGCCTTCTGCCTTTGAAAGGTGATGTTAATTTATTTTAAAACCTTGAAAATTTTGTTGTGGGCCTTCAGCCGTTTGTAATGCATCTTGTTTATGTTTGTCTATTCACCTTTGCCTTGAGGCTCTCAGCCTCGCTGTAAATACAAGGTGGTCCATTGATAGTGACCGGGCGAAATATCTCACGAAATAAGCATGAAACGAAAAAATTGCAAAGAACGAATCTCGTTAAGCTTGAAGGGGGAAACCAGACGGCGGTATGGTTGGCCCGCTGGATAGCGCTGCCATAGGTCAAACGGATATCAACTGCGTTTTTTTAAATAGGAACCTCAATTTTTTTATCACATATTCGTGTAGTACGTAAAGAAACATGGATGTTTTAGTTGGACTACTTTTTTGGCTTTGTGATAGATGGCGCTGTAATAGTCACAAACGTATAAGTACGTGGTATCACGTAACACTTCGCCAGTGCAAACGGTATTTTCTTCGTGATATACGGATGAGGATGAGTTCCCATACTCTGAGGAGCATAGGGGACGATGCGGGAGACCCGCACCGCTGTACTAGGCAAGGTCATAGTGGAGGCGGTTTGCCATTGCCTTCCTCCGACCGTAATGTGGATGAATGATGATGATGATGATGATGATGATGATGATGATGACAACAACACCTAGTCACTTCGAGGCAGGTAAAATCCCTGACTCCGCCGGGAATCGAATCCGGGACCCCGTGCGCGGGAAGCGAGGACGCTACTGCAATACCACGAGCTGCGGACACATAATATATAGCAACTCAAAATTACCCTCTGGTGAGGAAGCACTTTCTTTTGCCGACCCCTTCATATTAGATATGCTGCTGTTACTGTATGGCATTCTGTTTGGATACAAACTGCAGACTTGGTCCTCCAGTTGCTTAACATGCTACACACCTAACTAAAATAACTTCGGCAGCTGCTCCGCTGTGTGGGCCATTTGGAACTATGCAGATGGGAATTCTCTCTCCAGCAGATACAGCACTCTTGCAATCCCGTGGCCTAAACCTCTGCTAAACTGTTTCCCACGCCTCATCTTATGTTTTCCCTTCTTGCTTCTGTCCACAGTGCTCCTTTCCCATCCAGATCATGTACTTGCAACCCCCCCCCCCCCCCCCCAAGATAGGCATGCGTTCTCTCTCCTTCATCTCATGTCTCCCTCTTCTTCTCCACTTTTCTCATTTTCTGTCATCCCCCCCTCTGGTCACCCTCTCTCTTTATCTCTTGTATGCTCTACCCTCTGTGCTCTTTCGTCTTGTTGTGCAGGCACTGAGACATGCCTCATTGTATCCATGTGTTCCCTCCTTGCCTTGTGAATACTTCCCTATATCCTTCCCATCTATATCCGCCAGGCAACTGCTTTCAGTAATTCAGTAATCAGTCTCGCCACAGAGGTGTTTGTGTGGGTGTCTGCGTCATTGTCTGTCTGTTGTGTGTGCACTTTTACCAGGAAAAGAGAAAGAGCACGAAAGCTACTGTGGATATGGTTTTCCCTTTGTGTGATGTTTGATATATCACGGAGAAACTGAAACGTAGTGCAGCAAAAACACTCAGTTCTCTCGAGAAGTGGGTGCATGTTTAGATTTGTGATTAAGACATTAGACATTGTCGGTCTGGGCTACAGAAGAAATAATTAAGGCTTAGGAAACTGTTTTTGCAGCACTCTGATAGCATTTAGCATTGCTTTCAGTTATTCAACTAAGTTGCCAATTCTATTTTACGCGTAATATCTTCTCCAGTTGCTGTGAGGTTTGTCGTTATGTGTACTTCTTGCCTTATCTACAACCTCACTGTTCAGCATTCTCAGCACCAATATTTATAGATTAGCTTGACTCCCAGCACCTGCTACGTTCCTTGAAGCTCGTTTGTTTTTCAGAGGGTGCATTGTTGTTATAACGCACAATCAGTGATTTCCAGTTATGTGGATGATGCCCGTGGCGAGATCTTGATAAATCTATTGCTGAACCGGGTGATACATTACCCGTGTTAAAATGGACCGTTTACCAATTGCGGAAAACGTCGATATCGTGTTGATGTATGGCTGTTCTGATCAAACTGCCCAAAGGGCGTGTGCTATGTACGCTGCTCGGTATCCTGGACGACATCATCCAAGTGTCCGGAACGTTCGCCGGATAGTTACGTTATTTAAGGAAACAGGAAGTGTTCAGCCACATGTGAAACGTCAGCTACGACCTGCAACAAATGATGATGTCCAAGTTGGTGTTTTAGCTGCTGTCGCGGCTAATCCGTACATCAGTAGCAGACAAACTGCGCGAGAATCTGGGATCTCTAAAACGTCGGAGTTGAGAATGCTACATCAACATCGATTGCATCCGTACCATATTTCTATGCACCAGGAATTGCATGGCGACGACTCTGAAGGTCGTGTACAGTGCCCCTGGGCACAAGAGAAATAACGGGACGATGGCAGATTTTTTGCACACGTTCTATTTAGAGACGAAGCGTCATTCACCAACAGCGGTAACGTAAACCGGCGTGATACGCACTATTGGGCAACGGAAAATTGAATATGGCTGCAACAAGTGGAACATCAGCGACCTTGGCAGGTTAATGTATGGTGTGGCATTATGGGAGGAAGGATAATTGTCCCCCATTTTATCGATGGCAATGTAACTGGTGCAATGTATGCTGATTTCCTACGTAATGTTCTACCGATGTTACTAAAGATGTTTCACTGCATGGCGATGTACTTCCAACATGATGGATGTCCGGCACATACCTCGCGTGCGGTTGAAGCGGTATTGAATAGCATATTTCATGACAGGTGGATTGGTCGTCGAAGCACCATACCATGGCCTGCACGTTCACCGGATCTGACGTCCCCGGATTTCTTTATGTGGGGAAAGTTGAAGGATATTTGTTATCGTGATCCACTGACAACGCCTGACAATATGCGAACATTACTGAAGACGAACTACTCGCTGTTGAGAGGAATATCATTACACGTATTGCCAAATGCATTGAGGTTGACGGACATTATTTTGAGCATTTGTTGCATTAATGTGGTATTTACAGGAAATCACGGTGTAACAGCATGTGTTCTCACAAATGATAAGTTCACAAAGGTACATGTATCACATTGGAACAACCGAAATAAAATGTTCAAACGTACCTACGTTCTGTATTTTAACTTAAAAATCCTACCTGTTAGCAACTGTTCGTCTAAAATTGTGAGCCATATGTTTGTGACTATTACAGCGCCATCTGTCACAAAACGAAAAAAGTGGTCCAACTAAAGCATTCATATTTCTTTACGTACTATACCAATATGTAATAAAAATGAGGGTTCATATTTATAAAAACGCAGTTGATATCAGTTTGACGTATGGCAGCACCATCTAGCGGGCCAACCATAGCGCCATCTGGTTTCCCCCCTTCAAGCTAGACAAGTTTCGTTCTTTGTAGTTTTTTTCGTTTGACGCTTATTTCGTGAGATATTTGGCCCGGTCACGATCAATGGACCACCCTGTATATATATGTTAATTATTTTATTTGCAATTTTAACTACATGTTTTTACCACTTCAGAATTATCTTGTTGCTATAACATTCCTTGTTTGGAGGTCTTCAGCCGTGAAATAATTGCCTTTTTGAACCTTGTAGTTCTAAAGCTTCGGCTTTCGGCTATGTGCCGTTTTGGTTTGAAGTTGTTATTAGATTACAATAAATTGCAATTTTGAGTGAACTTGATCGACACGTTATTTGGCCCTTTCCACAATCCTAATCACCTGTTCTGCCCAGTGGGTTTTGCGGGCGTTTTGTGACAGGTCTTCGTACCGGTCATCTCATCAGTTCTGTCTTTTACCTGGTTTTGGTGGCCTCAACTCGATTTCCTGTACTGATTTAATCGCGTGTTTTGTTCTGCTAAAGCTTGGTCTTCCCAAACTTTCTGCGTTCTTCCCATTCTCTTTCCACCTGAGTAACTTGGATTTTGTAGTTGAAAACCTCTAAACCTTCCTGCCTCGTTTGCACGGTGATTATATCTCGGATCATAGTTTCCACCATAGATTCTTGGACCAAATCCACTAATGTAATTCCGCTGCCCACCAAAACTATAATTAGTATTTGATCTCTGTGAGTTGCCAAAACCATAGTTGTTATTGTTATCCCACGGGCGATTACCATTCTTTCCAAAACGATTACCTTTTCCTACGTTATTATTGCCACTGTAATTATTATTAATGCCTAATCGGTCGCTATTATCCCCCACCCCTCCCTGCTATTGTTTCTCTCACTGTACGTTGTTTCTTCGCGTCATCTTCACTGAAGATGAATTCAGTTTCTCTTAGCATCCCTTTAAATCCTTATATATTATCTCCTGCCCTACCAACCAATGACTGCTGATAACGTAACACTAAATTCGTTGTGCACATACGTATCAGTTCCCCATCAGTGTATGGATTATCGAAACACTCATTCTTTTTTGTCATTTCTTCGAAAAATCTAACTGGTTTCTTCTCTCCTGAATTTTCGAATAACTTTCTGTAACATTTCACACTTTATTCTGCTTCGGGTTTCCGTGGACCAGTATCGCTCCAAGAATGCGGATTTAAATTACTCATATGATTGACAGTTTGCAGGTACTCTTTGCACGGTTTCCCCTATTGCGCCGTACAAATGAGTCAAGTTTATGTCTAAGTGGCCAGTGCTCTGGTAAACCGATGTGGAATTTATTAATAAATGTGCGTGGGTGTAAGCCGTTCCCACTTTCTTTGGTTTGTTGGAATTTTCTGACTGTCAAGAAGTTATCATTGTCAAATTTTTCTATTCCACCATACGGCGTTTGTGTTTTCACAATATTATCCGTTCCCTTCAACTGGGCCATGTTTTCTTCTATTCGTTCTATCATATTTGTGTCCTGAGATGACAGATTTACGCCCATCTAGCATCGCATCTACGCAGTGGTGCGCAGTTATCTAAACCGTACCGTTCCTCATGTATCGGACTGAAAGATTCGTTTAAATTTCCCGTTACTGGATCAGTGTTTTTTATTCCTATTTGATTCGATTGACATGCGGCCTATAACCTGTTGTACTATGACTTGTAAATTTAGAAATTGGTACATGTGTCGTCGCAACTTGCTTTGTTCTCGCGTCACTCCCATACTTTAGGAGGGTCGGCTGCCGCTCTGTTGGAATGCGCGCATTTACCGTTTCTCGCTCCATTGTCTGTTGTGACCGCACATTACCTGCTTCGCTCACCTGTGTTAATTATTCTCTTCCCATTTGCTTCTGTTTCGTTTCGGTAATTATTGACGCAACCTCTTGTGTATAGCCGGCCGGCGTGGCCGAGCGGTTCTAGGCGCTACAGTCTGGAACCGCGCGACCGCTACGGTCGCAGGTTCGAATCCTGCCTCGGGCATGGATGTGTGTGATGTCCTTAGGTTAGTTTGGTTTAAGTACTTCTAAGTTCTTGGGGACTGATGACCTCAGAAGTTTAGTCCCATAGTGCTCAGAGCCGTCTTGTATATATGCGAGTAGAATCTCATGACTCTTTTGTGTTTCCGCTACTGCTAAGGAAAATTGCACAACTGACTTGTTTACTTCTGGATTTCTGTCCATCACTATGTCGAATGATACTACCGATTCCGTTGCCTCACTACTGCTTTCTGTACGGTTCTCGATACACTGTTACAGTTCTGTACGGATCTATTCATACTATTTCCGATATTTCGAGACGTTTTCAATGCGTGAAGCGAATGCTTTTAATGCGGCTCGCGTGACACGTTTTCTGACATTGAGCTCTTCCACGATTTGTTGCGACTTACCAGATGTCTTACGTGCTAAATTATCAACTCTTTGACTAACATTGTACACTGCTTCCTGCACCTGGTCAACGTCAGAACGCATCTTTTTCTGGTCAGGCATTAACGATTGTATAAGCTCGTGCGAGTCTCTCTCCTGTCTCCGGATTTTAGTGAACTGGTTATTAATTTCCGTTCGTAGTTTCTGCTGATTTTCGCGGACTTTTTCGAAACCAGCGTAGGTTTTAAATTTGAGACTATTTAAGCCAGTATTTGTCTCTGTTATTTAATCTGCTAACCTTGCATTTGTTTCCGTTTTTAAATCTGCTAACCCAACATTTGTTTCAAGTTTTAAGTTTGCTAACCCTGCATTTGTCTGCTTTACGACATACTGAGTTGCTTCAGTATTGCGAACACACTATCTGACTCTTCGTCAACGTCACCTGTCACTATCTGATGTGAATTTTGCCGTTCGCGTCTTTTACGTGGCGTCTCACCGACTTCCGTACATAGTGCGGACGCACTTGCACACATCCTTTCTCTTGGAAACTGTCCCGCATGATTTAGAATTACTATATTTGGTTCAACGTACTGAAGTTGCTCATCCTCTGATTCTACTTCTGACCCACTACATCCGTCATTTGTTTGTTTTTGTGCAGACTGTGATGCCAATCGAGAAACTATCCCATTCCCTCCGCACTATCCTTACGTTTCGTTCAGTGACTCGCACTCCATACTGCTTGTTGTACATCAGTCTATATCCTGTCAAGATCTTCAGTTTGCCCTATCTGCGATAACCTCCGCTCTTCTACCATCTCCGATCCTCTAACTAACCTCTGTCTTTTTCGAACTGCGCGAGCCTGAGCTCTCGTCAACATCAACTTACATGACCTTACACGTTTCCAAAATATCATAGAGAGTCTCTTAGACTATGTACACAACGCCGTTTACTGCTTGTAGAATTTCAAACCAACTCAACAACGCCGTGAATAACTTCACGCGCGCCAGCTAGATCATGCACTAGCTACTTTTACACAAACATAAACATTAACTTATTTATTAATACAACTTTTCTACACTTTGGATCACACATCTACTGTATTCTGACCACTATACATACGCATACATTGGGTAACCTCGTCACAACAACAACAAAATAAAATTTAAAAAAAAAATTCAATTCCAAAATTTTAATTTCTGCTTCTACTTTGACTAATTGCCGTCCAGGCATACCAATTGTCATCCTGGTAGGGTCGTCATTCTGTAGGGTTTTGAGGACAGAACAACAACTGTGTAAGCTGTAAATATTTTTGGTTTAGTGTTGCAATCTCATCACAGTAATACACTCATTTACTCAGTTTACAATGTGACAATGTTATAACAGTTGTCAAACGAATGCATCTCGTCCTCAGAAAGTGAAATAATCCTAAACACAACGGTGGTAAATTTTAAGTAGAAGTTTCTATACAATTTTTTCTAACAACTACATCATGATGTTGGCCAGTACTATGATAAATCATCCGATCCCGGTTCGAAGTTCGGTACTATTTAGGATGACAATTAAGTCTACGGAGGATGGTTAGTTTTGTTACAAGTTGAGCAAAAGATTACCCAAGATCATCCGAGTTTACAGTGGACACAAGCTGGTGAAAAAACAAATTTACACCTCTGCTCGTGGAATTTGCCTTAGCTGTCACGAGCTGTCATCTGCATGGCTCCTCTCATCCTTTGAAATTTCTATAAAAACTAATGAAGTCTTTGCTGATTTTTCCAGCAGAAACTCTCCCTATGTTTCTCGTTGTGCGAGAAAGCATGTACTCATCCCTACTCTTGGAATACGGCGATATGCACGCACATGGCTGGAGCAGTGCGCATATTAAAATGCCCTCTCAGTCCTTGCAAAAACAATCAAGTAACTAGCTGGTTCGTTTCTCCACAGTTGGGGCTCATCGACGCTACAGCTGATATCTGGCTGAATGTCAACCGCAGTGAACGCAGTGTTCACACAAATTTCTCCTCTGTGTCGTACAGAGCGTCATGCACCCCGTTCTGCACTTGACACCAGTTCAGAGAAGAACCCCAGAAAGTATTCTTGCCTTTCTCACAGCCGAATTGTCTCCCCACCTGGGTTCTTTCGTTCTCCACGTCACGGCTTGTTTCGAGCAGTAGGAGCGTTCCTCTTGTTCTGTGGAAACTCTCTCTGCCAATCGCAAGGGCCCTCTCATTAAACTGCATCGAAACCTCGGCACTTTTCTCCTTCCTAGGTCGTTTCTGCCAATTGGGTGTTTGTGCCCGCTCCAGATGCCTAAAAATTACATGTGTACATCACATGTGTACCACTCGCTGTTCGGGTGATCAACTACGTCACTGGTTTTGTTCATATCCATCTGGAATTCCGAAACGCAGTTTTCTAAAGCTTCTTTCTGCCCTACTTCTGGTGGCCCGTTACTTGCTCCCCAGTGTGCGTCACCTGTCCAGTCACTGACTCCCACCACAGGACGCCCCCAAGAGGTTTTCGTGGCGCCTCCCATGTTGCAGCCTCTGCTTCTGCCTGTGCTTCCTTCCACACAAAACATTTCCTTTCACTGCCTGTTTCACCTTCTGCTCACTGACATGCATTATATAGGAGCGGTGTGTTAATACCGTCGATTGAGTGTCATCCCTTTTGCATTACGTACTTATAGGCAAATATGTTCATTACCCCTGCGCGGGGTAGACGTGCAGTCTAGGGCGCCTTGCCATGGTTCATGCGGTTCCCACCGTCGGAGGTTCGAGTCTTCTCTCGGGCATAGGTGTGTGTATGTTGTCCTTAGCGTAAGTCAGTTTAAGTTAGATTAAGTAGTGTGTAAGTCCAGAGACTAACGACCTCAGCAGTTTGGTCCCATAGAACTTACCACAAATTCCCACTTTGCTCATTACCATCGAAGTAAGTTATGTACCTTATTCACCTTCCCATTACGATGGATAAAGCTGTTATGGAAGGTGCGAAATTGACCTTCATTTATTCTGCCACCTTACAACTGTAACTCGCTGACACCCACTAGTCCGTGACCACATGTCGCTTATACACACCCACTACCTCTTCCCCATTTTTACTCATTCCCTCAATCCAACTCTTTGTCATTATCTCTTTGTGTCTTTCTGTGTCTGTCTCCTGTCTCTCAGCCACAGCCACCTACGTTCGGTCCTACTACTACTGTCTCCCCTCACTTCATTGTCTCCCCCTTTCTCTCTCTTGCTGCTACTACTTCATTCATTCCTTCCCACGTCGCTGTCTCATCTTGCAGTCACTACCTCTCTTTTCCTCTTTCTCATTTTCATAGCCTGTGTCTCTCATTATTAGCGGATCTCTCACCCACTTCCACATAGTCCTTCTCTTTCTTTCTCTTACACTGGTACTGAAATGCTAACTCTTTTCCTTGCATTCTTCTATCGCTGTCAACCACGTTCCACTGCCACTGTGTCCCTCGCTTTCTCTCACACTGCCATTGACTCCTCCGCCTTTCTCTACGACAACCACTGTCTAATACAACCCTCAAAAGATGTTTTGCATCACCTCGGTTCCGAGACTTCCGGAACCTGTACAGCTAATTGAAATAGAGATCAACATAAACATCATTTCCGCCCTTTTTATTGCTCATGAAAACCACACATTGAATGTTGTACCACGATACAGCGTGACCTTGAGAGGTGGTGGTCCAGATTGGTATAGACACCGGTACCTCTAATACACAGTAGCACGTCCTCTTTCATTGATCCATGCCTGTATTCGTCATGGCATACTATCCACAAGTTCATCAACGCACTGTTGGACCAGATTCTCCCATACCTCAGATTGTTTGGTGGGTCACGTCGTCCATAAAGAGACCTTTTCAATCTATACCAGACCTGTTAGATAGGGTTCATGTCTGGAGAACGTGCTGGCCACTCTAGTCCAGCGATGTCGTTGTCCTGAAGGAAGTCATTCACAAGATGTGCACGATGGGGGCGCGAATTGTCATCCATGAAGACGAATGCCTCGCTAATGTGCTGCCGATATGATTGCACTATCGCTCACATGATGGCATTCACGTATCGTACAGCCGTTACAGCGCCTTCCATGACCTCCGCCACATAATGCTACCCCAAAACAGCAGGGAACCTCCACGAATGCCGCACTCGCTGGACAGTGTGTCTAAGCCGTTTAGCCTGACTGGGTTGCCTCCAAACACGTTTCCGACGATTGTCTGGTTGAAGACATATGCGACACTCATTCGTGAAGAGAACGAAGGCCAATCCTGAGCAGTCCATTCGGTATGTTGTTGGGCCCATCTGTACCGCGCTGAATGGTGTCGTGGTTGCAAAAATGGACCTGGCCATGGACGTTGGGAGTGAAGTTGCGCATCATGCCGCCTATTGCACATAGTTTGAGTTGTAACACTACGTTCTGTGGCTGCACGCAAAGCATTCAACTTGGTGGCGTTGCTGTCAGGGCTCCTCCGAGCCATAATCCGTAGGTAGCGGTAATCCACTGCAGTAGTTGCCCTTGGGCGACCTGAGCGAGTCATGTCATCGACACTTCCTGTGTCTCTGTATCTCCTCCATGTATGAAAAGCATCGCTTTGGTTCACTCCGAGACGCCTGGTCGCTTCCCTTGTGGAGAGCCCTTCCTGCCATGAAGTCACTATGCGTACGATATCGAACTGCCGTATTGACCGTCTAGGCATGACTGAAGTACGAACAACACGAGCTGTGTACTTCCTTCCTGGTGGAATGACTGGAACTGATCGGCTGTCGGACCCCCTCCGTGTCACAGGCGCTGCTCCTGCATGGTTGTTTACATGGGTGATTCAGAAGTTTTTTGATGTGTGTATCACCCAGTATGTATTAGCATTCCGTCTCTTCTCCATTGACACTGTCTCGTTGTCTCTCATCATAAAAAGCACGAATATATCCACATGCCAAAATTTTTTTGATAATTTTTAAAGGTTCTCAAGAGGGCGTAGTGAGGTAACTAGTATCTCACTTTTCAGTGAGAGGCTTTTAAGAAGGACCGTATTCGCCTTTTTGTGGTGCTGTAGGAACATTTTTACGCCGGTTCCCATCTTTTCCCTGCCACGCAGACCATGTCATTAATATGAAAAGAGTTTTATGGATTAATAAATTTTTGAAATTGAAATAATGCAAAACTAATTTTACACTGCAGATAGGATTCTATGCGAACAAAAATTTTGTGTGTGCTTCACTATTGTAACGAGGGGTTCCCATAACCCTGCTAATGATAACGGAGACGCTTTACGGTATATTTCTCCTTGATACCTCACTTCAAAAGCTACGTTTTCGCCCCACAGCACATGTAACGTTGGTATTTTACCTGTAGATGTAGGGTAACTTTGAACGTCTGTATCTCGGAAACGGATAAAGACATCAAGATAATTTTACGGGTTGTTCGTGATTGGGGTCTTGGAAATATGTCGTAAAACTTTCAGCTGTTTGCTGCTCATAACCGTCTTGTAGTGCGTGGCTCGGTTTTGGTAACCAGAGACCAAGTTTTTCGTGTTTTCTCAGGAACTGCCCATGAACTGAATAGTGTCTCCATAGGCCCCTTAAGGCGATCCATGGGCCACATACAATTAGAAAAAGAAGCAACTGTTTTGCTTCATCCACCTATTGAAACTTTGACGCTGTACTTAGGATAGCCACAGCAAGACGATCCTTCGACTGGATATACAAATGATCTCTATCTTTGTATCACCAATACAGCCCGAATATGAGCCCCGGAGAAACCCCGGTTATATGCGTGGTGTTTTGGAACATGTTAGGTAACGCACGCTGTTGCATGCTTACCGATATGGACACCACTGACTGTATTACAATGCGCGACATAGAATGTAAGGGGAACTGAGATATTTCCCCAAGCAGAGCAATCTCATTTTCAAACAACGACTTTCATAACACTCAGAACTACTCGGAATTCAGTCTTGTGACTCTGTAAATGGTGTAGCTACTACGGAAGTAATTTGTGAGTTATCATAATAACACTTGACATCTTCAATATTACTCTAGAGCATACTGATTTCCACACGCATAGTATCACGCGCGTTCGAATACACAGACAGCCGTGTACTATCCAGATTCCATTTATCTTCAATCACATTACTGGGTTTCCATTAAGCAAAATGGGACACGGGTAGTTGGATAATGTGGCCAGTTCAATGCAGTTTGGCCTCCACGTTAAAGCGACACATTAGCGGTCAGCACAGACCCTGTTAACGTGATGAGTCCCCTGCTGCGTTCCCAGCCGCCGCCCTCGATGAGGTAGCATTACGTGCAACAGGCCATTGATTTTGGCGACAGTGCCTCAGCATTGCTGTATTTGCTGGGCAAGGTTAGTTCCTTCAGTACGCAGACAAATAACATAAAATATCGAGGATACACTCCTTCAAATGTAAGGCTACTTTTGTGTGGTTTATACATTTATGTTTCACGCACTTCACGCTGACTGACATGCTGCAGACCAGTGACTCCTAAATATTCAGAAGATGGGAAATCATTGGAACAAATATAGATTTAGCATGTACAAGTCTAAAAGTGTTAAATCAGTGCACAGAACAGAACTGTGCGAAGTTTAACATCTTCAGCGAGGAGTGTTTGCACTCTTCTCGCATTGTTCAGTGCCTTATAACGTATGGTCCACGACCCAAATATTTACCTATAAGCTACCTAACAGACAAATACCAATCAGGTTTCTGTAAACATCGCAGCACAACTTCTGCCTTAACAAAGTTAACACATGACCTGAAGCTAGACATGGAGCCACATGAGGCCACTATCATGTGCTTCTTAAGCTTCAGCAAAGCCTTTGACACTGCTGACTTCGACTTTCACTTGCCAGATTTAACAGTCTTAATTTCTCTCCCATGATTTCGTTCACAGCTGACGTCTCGTCAGCAGTGTGTCATGTGAGGCACTATAAAGTTACAATGGAAGAATGCGTATGTGGCGTCCCTCGCGATTTGATATTACGTCCTACACTCTTTTCACTGTATGTCGATGATGTGTCATCAGCTTTGTAAGTGCAAAACCAATAAACTTTAAGACAGCTATCGAGAATCTCATTACAGACCTATGTACACCAACAAACTGGGCATGGGATATAGGCTTGAAACTCAACCCATCCAAAAATCCAAGGCTCATGAGCCAGATATAACGAGAATCCCTACCGTCTTCAACGCTAAATAGGACGAATGTCAACTTCTCTCCACAGCAAAGAGGCAACGAGATAAAAATCTTAATTGGACCAGGCACGTAACTGGCATATGCAAGAACGCATCAGCCTCTCTCCACGCCCTACAAAAATACAAAACTCTTGCCTCTTGACCTAAAAACGAACGTGAACAACCACTTTCAGTTACTGACTACAGCGTTGTTATGGTTCAAATGGCTCTGAGCACTATGGAACTTAACTTCTGAGGTCATCAGTCCCCTAGAACTTAGAACTACTTAAACCTAACTAACCTAAGGACATCACACACATCGATGCCCGAGGCAGGATTCGAACCTGCGACCGTAGCGGCCGCGCGGTTCCAAACTGAAGCGCCTAGAACCGCTCGGCCACCCCGGCCGGCAGCGTTGTTACGCTGAAAGTTCTTTCCCCGGAAAGTTCACAGCACCTGGAACTGGTTATGAATGCCTGTGCTCGCAATATCTGTGATCATATTTCACCATAGTATGCACAGATAACCTGGCTGTTTGCAGACAAGCGCACAGATTCCCATACCCTCTACGTTTCCTACTGCCTTATCAGTGTGCACTCTCTCTCATATCTCTCCTCAACATTAACACTGTTGGCTGAGGAACATGGCACAAACACCTGTTCCGATCACAGCTAAATACTTTCTGTCCCACTACATCGTTCAGTCACTTTCTCTTAGTTCTTCTCAATAGCAGGAACCTGACTCTGAGTATCCTCATGTATTATATTAGAGAATTCCGCTGAATTACAGACTAAGGTGACTAATTTCGATTTTCAGTAGGATTTGTTTGTTCAAACAGTATGAATTACATCGAAGAAAACGATTTATTGAGAAACTGTCACCACAGAGTCAGAAAATATCGTTCATGTGAAAACAACTAGCTCTTTACTCTAGTATTGGGGTAAAGCTGTTTCTGAGCCACTCTGCATTGTTGCCAGATGTATTGAAGATGGCGGCAATGATGTCATCCAAGATGACGGATTTTGTCGGGAAGTTTGAATTTTGGCGAGAAGATAGGTCAACTGTGCTACCACCACTAACCTAACCCCCTCACCTCCCTCAGAAAAATGGTGGGGGTTCAAATTCCAACAGGAGAAAGTACCACATCACAGCTATCTCTACTAACCTAAGAAAATGGTGGGAAAGAAAGGTCACCTCCACAAACCTAAGTTACCTGACTGCCACCTCCTCCTAGGGTTTCGCAGGAAAGGGACTCCACCAGTGCTTAACATAAGTCTATATTTAAACAATTTGATGCAGTACAACCATCCAGTGTGTTCACTATGAGGTCCAGACCTCAACTGACTTAGTACACAGTACCACCAGCAGAGGGCACTTTCATCTGTGAGATAATCCAAGATGGCCACTGATGATGTGAGTACCATTATCCAAGATGGCGAGAAACAGTGTGTTCGCCATGAGGTCTAGTACACAGTACCACCACCAGAGAGCGCTGTCGTCCATTCCGTGACCTAATCCAAGCTGGAGGGGGAAATGGCGGGATCCAATAGGAGCCTTCAACCAGTAGGATGGCAGTATCTGGTGACATCATTGGAGGGGGTATAGGGAAGGCTCAGCAGCTCTGGGACCTCAGTCTTTTTGTCAGTCAGCAACAGAAAAGAAGAACAACAACAATGAAGGCTCAACAGTAGTTGCACTCCAGAACAGTCATACAGAACAGGAAGTAATGGAAAAGTAAGCACCCCATATCACATCTTTCTCTCTAGTTAGCCTTATTATTATTATTATCATTATTCATTGTTTCCTCATATTAGTCCATGTCTAATGCTTCCTTGTCTTTGTCCAGCAGTAGCCATCAGAGCGTCCAAGCCAGCTGGGTCGAGTGCCAACATGCCACTCTCTGCCACATCTGGACCTGTAACAACCTTCCCTGCCATCCTGTCGAGACCTGCAGCGGCCTCTAGACCTGTGATGGTAGTAAGCTCCAGCACATCTGAATCTGTAGCGGCCATGTGGGATCCTGTAGTGCATATAGCCCACTTGCTGGAGCAGGACAAGGAGCTGCTGCTGTCCATCCCACTCATCGATTTGTGTGATGATGACACACGATCTGCCCCTGACACCTCAAAAGCTGCCACTAGCAGTGGTACTAAATAACATCAAGATGGAGGACAGTATTGGTCACTGACATATGACCCATCCCAGCAGAACATCCCTGTGATAGTGCAACCACAGAATGCAGATACTGTAAATTGGAAGGCGTCGAGTGCACCTGTGCTTTTCACTTCCATATCTAATTTAACTGCCAGTGCATCGAAACGTGTAAATGTTGATATAGAAGCGCATCATGTCTGTGGCTTGCATGCCAGAATGGAAACTGAAAATGTATTGAGGGGGATTAAAGTGCCATATCCCGACTTCGACTGGGATGAAATATGTCGTGCAGAACGCTACATCAATCAGCAGATGACTACAGAGCATTATCCAACTTGTTCTCCCCCAGGCATTCGCCTTACTGGTGTGACACTTTCTATTACGACTCTGTACAATGACTGTGCATTATGTATGAAATCGGGTGACAACTGTGTTTATCTAAGGCGTGCATCAGTTAAGAAGTTATACGATCTGGATACTGTGTTATGTCTTGTATTGGAGAGACTGAAACGTTGGCTGCCTAGCATAGACTCTACGTACAGCTATGTTGTAAACTCCCTACGTGTGCATAGTGTACATGTTGATATTCCTAAGAAGCACCTTTGTTTGCACATGAACGTTGAACCTAAAGAGAAACAGATTAAATGTGTGCGTGAAAAACCTGAGTACTGTGAGGCATCTATTGGCTTGAGTGAGATACACACTGAATTTATTGCATGTCCAAAAGCTTTATTTGGCAAATACTGTGCAGGTGCAAAGAAGAAGATACATACAGATTGTAATGATATTCCTCAAATACTATGTATAATCTCAAACCATGTTTGTGTTTGATTTCACACCTCTCTCTTTATACTCGGAGTATTACAGTTATCAATATTTTTTTTCAGTGCTATTGAGATAATGTTTGATCAACTTCTCTAAGTAGTCAATATAGATGAGTCAAGTAATGGAGCTATAGTGGCTACACATACTATACTATTATCCGTTCA
The DNA here is from genome assembly GCF_021461385.2 of Schistocerca piceifrons. NCBI lineage: Eukaryota > Metazoa > Arthropoda > Insecta > Orthoptera > Acrididae > Schistocerca > Schistocerca piceifrons. Next base: position 14,955,428 of record NC_060142.1, on the reverse strand, counting down.
AGTCTATATTTCTATATAAGTCAACTACTTATCGATACCTGGAGTAGTTAGTATCATGACAGGGTGTGATAAACACACTCATCACAAGGACTTTGTCGTCGGTGACTGATCCTGTGAAGATGCAAAGGAAGACCTGAAGAAGAAGAATGGAATTTTCCTTCCCGATAATATACGAGCAATTATTGTAGGTTCATTCAATTGTGGGAAAACTAACGTCCTCATGACTCTGCCAACACATGTAGATGGAGTCCGATTTGAACATGTTTGTGTATTCTCAAAAAAACTGTTTCAACCCAAATATCAGCTATTGCAGGAGATACTGCGCGGTGTAGATGGTGTTACACACATGACATTCAGTGAAAGCAGTGATATCCCTCCGCCTGAGAAAGCAAAGCCAAACACCGTCTTCATATTTGACGATGTTGCTGTGGAAAACCAGGACCAAATTCGAAAATACTTCTGGTTCGGTCGTCATATTGGTGCTGAAGTATTTTATCTAAGTCAGACATATTCCAGAAGTCCCAAACAGTTGGTTAGGGATAAAGCAAACCTCATTATAGCCTTCAAACAAGACAATCTGAATTTAAAACACATTTACCAGGCACATGTCGGAACTGACATGTCGTTCAATGATTTTGTAAGGATATGTGCTGATTGCTGGAATCATTCACAGTGTGAGTTTCTCATTATTGATAAAACAAGAGAACTCAGTGATGGTAACTACAGGCGAAACTTTAAAGAGTTTTTGCATATATAGCGCGGTAAGAGAGGTTAGTACATCAGTATACGCCGCACCATGGACAAATTTGAGCGTTTGTCTAGCTCTCAATCCGAGAGAATGGATGTACACAGACAGAACATTCACCTGTACATGTATGAGAAAATTCAGGCTATTGTGCATAAAGTTGGAGGTATGCTCAGGGAACTAGAGACAGACTCCTTTGAGAATGGTGAATGCGTTAAATGGGTTAGTTAATGAAGTCGGTAACAAAGTAGCCGACTTAACTGAAAAGGTTGAGGCTATTGAGGGGAAAACAGATGTAGAGATCCTTGTTGTTGAGAAGGGAGAACAGGTACATAGTAAAAGGAAGAAGAAAAGGACTGAATATATAAAGCCTTACCTTGCGGAGATATCTGATTAGTATACACCGAGGTGTCGACGAAGCAGAAAGTGATTCAAGCGCAGAAATCAGTTCGTGAGAAGTTACAGTTGCTAAGGTTAGTGCATCTGGATCGACAGCAAACACTAAGAGAGACCTTTAAGCCGGTTACTGAATCTCTCCGACAGCTCTCAGCAAAAACAAAAGCACACGATAACGAGGGTGTTGCCATTGACGAATTCATTATCCGTCACACCCCCGGTCAGACAGATAGAAAAGGCGTTAGCAGGGGAGGACTGTGCATGTTGGGTACCCATCCTATAAGTGTAACTGATGGCACAAGACAGATTGTGCAAGACGGTTTGAGAGAACAGCTGGCTTAATGAATCTTATTTTTCTAAGACCTACCAAAAAACTTATAAATTACTCAGTTAATGATTGGGAAACATACCGTGAAACACTGCACATTATTGTTGTACATAAGATCACGAAAATCCTGAGCAACAAGAAATATAAAACTATTATAAACCAATACTTGAAGGAGAAAAAACTAAAACAGCAGCAGCAACGGTGATGGTATTGACATTGAGCATAAAGCAGTGAACAACCTAATCCCTCAGTATATATATTATGACGATCCCATCGAGCTAACAGATCGACTACGGCTGCTCATGGTAGCAGCTGCTGCAGGTAATACAGCTCATTCGAATGAGGTTGTTTCAATAATCTCTGAGCTTAGAGTGAGAGGCATCATAGAATAAGTATGGAGACAGTAGTTGGAGAACTGCAGAAATCAGCACGCAAAATAAACCCACGTAGGCATGTTATGGTTAAAGGTTTGGATGACTTACGGCAAGCTGGTCTTGTAGGTATGAGGGAATATTCACATGAGAATAATGTATTCACATATATTTTAATGGTTATTGATACATATTCCAAATTTGCCTGGGCATTACATGTCAAAACCAAAACCGGTAGGAATGTCGCGGATGTTCTTGAGCAACAGAGAGGGACGAATCGATGCCCAGTCAACCTCCAATCAGTCACGGTGGGGAGCTCTACAATAGCCATTTCAGGACCGTGATGCAGTGGTACGGAATACATCACTACTCAACATTCACTTACCTGAAGGCAAGTATCGTGGAGCTTCTGAACAGAACAATAAAACGTCGAATGTGGATGCGGTTTAACTATCGCGGATCACACAAATGGACAGATATCGGCCCTGAAATAATTGTTCAGTACAGTCGAACCAAACATACCACAATAAAAATGTGACCAATCAATGTTCGTGATAATGGACGCTGGATCCACGCGGACAGAAATTTAATGTAGGTCGCAGGTTCCAATCCTGCCTCGGGCATGGATGTGTGTGATGTCTATAGGTTAGTTATGTTTAATTAGTTCTAAGTTCTAGGGGACTGATGACCTTAGAAGTTATGTCCCATAGTGCTCAGAGCCATTTGAACAAAAGATACGTGTTTTTGTGTGAAGGTTGTATCTGAAGCTAAGGGGTTCCCTTCACAGAGAGTAATAGGTGCCAGGAGGCATTCAAAGTCGGTGTACACTACAAAGAGGTATCGCTGCTGGTGGTGCGCATTTTGAAATTTAATGAAGTTAGTTTCCTCTGTGGGCATAATGACACGTACTGGGTCCTTAGAAGCACAATCTAATAGATGTATCACTAATAACTCGTTTGATGAAAAATAATTCAGACACCTTAAGCAAATATGTTTTCACTGACGATTACTTGATAGTTGAGAGAAAAGGAGTCAGGACATGTCTTTGATCCCAACATAGTGAATATTATCACCTACAGAGAAGAGCAGCATGTTTACACACTGCTCTTGCTCACCTGCAAATTTTGAGAAATGGAGGAGGTCGACGACCGTGTACCTGACTTGCTCATCTGACTTGCTTTTCTTCTCCAGGCCATAAACGTGAACTGATATTCCAGTATTCTGCGCCTCAAATTTAGGTATGTCCTGGATCTTGATGGGGAACTCTATACCACTGAAGTTATAGTATGTCTTAATATCATCAACTTTGTAACTGTTCGGATGCTGCAGGTCTGCGGCCACTCACTGTGGCTGAACGGTTCTAGGCAGTTCAGTCCGTAATCACGCTGCTGTTACAGTCCCAGGTTCGAATCCTGCCTCGGGCATGGATATGTGTGATGTCCTTGGGTTAGTTAGGTTTGAATAGTTCTACGTCTAGGGAACTGATGACAGATGTTAAGTCCCATAGTGCTTAGAGCCATTTGAAACATTTGAATTTTGATGATCTGTGTGTTTGTACCTTCTCTCACAAACCAGGATTGACCATGCAAAAGAAGGTTCATCCTTTCTATTTTCGATATTAATGCATGCCTTCTTATTAGCTATATCTTCAGGTAGTTTTTTATAGCTGGGTCCTCCATTTAATGGATCATAGACATGTATATGGATGTCAAGGTCTGCTATGTTGCTGAGCGCTTTAGAGGACCCTCTTACTTCCGTCTCAGAAAATCAGACCATAATAGTGCTCAAAGTGGATTCATGATACCACTAAGCAATAGATGTGCTCCGAGAAATAACGCCATTGTCACCCCATATATAGTGCAGAATTCTTGCCTCTGCGTCACAAAGATGCCTAGGAGGTGATTCAACTCGCAGCAGAGTACTGCACTGAATTTAATGGCGTTAAATCTCGGATCGTCTAGGACTTTGAGGAGCTCGGTCTCTAAGACAGGGAGGCACGCTTCTAGAAACCCGTCAGGGTCGCGATACCTCCCTCCCGTATTCTCAGTTCTTGTGATTGAGATGTGCCCCTCAAAAGCCCGAGCAACTGTTGAGTATTGTAGAGGGTTGATTATACCGTTATTCTGATGTCCTTCACAATCGATAGGACAAGGGGGAGCACTACCGCTAGCCATAGAATACTCAGTATTACTATTGCTACTACTATGTCCCGTCGATGACAGGGCTGGTGTGGGTGCGTCAGCTGCAGGGAGGGGTGTGCGCCTTGGTACACACACCATTCGCTGATGGTGGGGATGAACTGTCTGAGGTGGCTCAGATCCCACCAGTGCTTTGGTGGGAAAAACCAGGCTGTTCCCGGGGTCCGATGTCGCCATTACTGACCTGGTGGTGGGAGACAGAAGCCCTTCTCCTTCTTCTTCTGCCAGCTGAGTTGCCCATGGGCGTCAGAGGGCTTGCGGCGGTGCGCGGACGGGTTCTGCAACTGCCGCCTCTCGCGCAGCCGTGATCGGCGCTATACATGGCGCTGTGTGTATCTGTGGTGTGTGGCCAATTCCCGCTCCAGTAACCACTGCTCTAGACACACGATGTACTTCATGTTATTCACCTGTAACATAAATGTAAAAAAATAAGTTTAATGATCTAGATTTAAAACAATAAATAATAAGACTAAATAATAGCCGGCCGGAGTGGCCGTGCGGTTCTAGGCGCTACAGTCTGGAAACGAGCGACCGCTACGGTCGCAGGTTCGAATCCTGCCTCGGGCATGGACGTATGTGATGTCCTTAGGTTAGTTAGGTTTAACTAGTTCTAAGTTCTAGGGGACTAATGACCTCGGCAGTTGAGTCCCATAGTGCTCAGAGCCATTTTTTTGCAGGTAGGGAGGGGAATGACTTGGCTTTTACATACTATGAACGGCAATCTTGGATTACATAATGGGAGTGAGCTCTGTTGGTGTTACTGTGTACCAGGTCAGTTGAAGTCCGGACCTGATGGTGAACACACTGTTTCCTGCCATCCTGGATAATGGTACTTGCGCCATCAGCTGACGTCATGTCCATCATCTTGGACAACAGCACCCTCTGCTGGTACTACTGTGTACTAGGTCAGTTAAGAGTCCAGACCTTGTGGCGAACACACTGGATTGCTGTACTGCATCAAATTGTTTAAATGAAGACTGGTTCATGTAAAATAAAGACTTACGTCCTGCACTGATGAAGTCCTTTTCCCACGAATCCCTATGAAGAGGTTGTGGTCGGATGACTTAGGTTAGTGGAGGTAACCAAAGTAACCTAGCTTCCCACGATTTTATTAGGTTAGTAGAGATAACCATGGTATTATGCATTATCTTGTTGGAATTTGAAATTCCCCCCATTTTTCTGGAGGAGGGGAGGGGGGGTTAGGATAGTGGAGGTAGCACAATTGACCTACCTTCCTGCCAAAATTCAAAATTGCCACCAAAATCCGCCATCTTGAATGACGTCACAGCCACCTTGTTGACTGATGTCATGCACTGTTGCCAATTCTACACCCGCCATCTTGAATGGCGTCATTGCCGCCATCTTGGATACATCTGGCAACAATGCAGAGTGGCTCAGAAACAGTTTTGCTCCAAAACTTACTCTCACGAATTAGTGAGTGCTATCGGCAGGGGATGTCAAATTGATTACCAGAAAGCTTTTGTCACCATTCTTCACAAGCATTTTCTAATCAAACTGCGTGCCTATGGGGTATTGCCTCGGTTGTGAGTCTGGATTTGTGATATCCTGTCAGAAAGGTGACAGTTCGTAGTAACTGGCAGAAAGTCGTCGAGTAAAAGGGAAGTAATAACTGGCGTTCCCTGAGCAACTGTTATAGGCCTCGTGCTCTTCCTGATCTACATAGACGACATACGACATGCTATGAGCAGCACTCTTAGATCGTTTGCAGATCATACTGTATTTTACCACCTTGTAAAGTCATCAGATGCTCGAAATAAAATGCAAAATGATTTACACAAGTTAACTGTATGGTGCGAAAAGAGCAACTCAACGTAAATAATGGAAAGTTCGATATCATCCACATGAATACTAAAAGAAATCCGTTTAATTTCGGTTACATGATAAATCATAGAAATCTAAAGGCATAAATTTAGCTAAATATTCAGGGTTTACAATTATGAACAACTTAAATTGGGATGATCACATAGACTTTCAAGCGCTCGTTTTTCCCGCTCGCCCTTTGAGACTTGAATGGTAGATTAATAGCTTGAACATGGTTCGATGAATCCTCAGCCAAGCACTTAATTTTGAATTTCAGCGTATCTGCTTGAGCAACAATAATAATTACCAATGCCCCTGTACATATTCGGTTCCCTTGTACATGCTTCTCTTCAACCAGGTCTTTCTCATTTCCCAGTGTTCATATCTTGTACAGTCTCCTTAAATTCCTTTCCCCTAGAAGCCGCTATATCAGAAAACATGTATTTTGTACACCTATAAATTCTTTTTATATCTGCCTCATTCATTATTGTTATTACTGTCGTTAACACCATCATTATTATTATTATTATGACTGAGTGCTGTCACTAACAGTGATAGTAGTAAACTTACTAACTATATTAGTTCATAAACAGTATTTCTTACTCGCATTCTCACAATGGAGACTCAAAATATTTTAATATTGATGTCATGTAAAACTTGTTGTTTCTTAGGCAACGATGATATAAAACTTTTACTGCATTTGTGAAACCCTAGTCGGATGTAAGAGAGAATGTGATGGCGTTACTCAGACGAAGTTAAATGTAAAATTAAATAAAATAAATAAATAATAGTGTATGACATTGAAATCCATTGATCAAGATCATTGAATGCCAAAGTTACTGTTGCAAGAAACGATGTCCTACGTTGGATAGTCTTTTCTGGATTTCAGTATTTTATGGTGGGGGTCAAGGTAGTGTACTGAAGCTCCTAGACATTACCAAGAAAAACTAAGCGTAACTGGCTTCGTGTGCAGGTAATGCAGCCGGCCGCTGAAGCCGAGCGGATCTAGGCGCTTCAGTCTGCAACCGCGTGACCGCCACGAACGCAGGTTCGAATCCTGTCTCGGGCATGGATGTGTGTGATGTCCTTAGGTTTGTTAGGTTTAAGTAGTTCTAAGTTCTATGGGACTGATGACTTCAGATGTTAATTAAGTCCCACAGTGCTCAGCGCCATTTGAACCATTTTGCAGGTAATGCAATGGGAAGCAGCGTTGAGTGACAAAAAACAATATGACTGTAGGAGTCACTTTTAATCTCTTTTCTCAGAATGCGTTACGTATCAGTAACTCCCAATTAGCCTGTTACACAGCATACGTCTGAGTGTCAGATATCTAGCTAGTTTCCGAGTCTCCGCGTATTCCCAGTGTCCCGGTGGTAGCTTCCACGGCGGCCAGTAAGTAACGAACATTTTGAAACTTTAGAGGAAAATTATGCTGATTATTGATTACCTTGTTGCGCTGCAGTCCCGTTCCAGTAACGTTAATAAAACGCGTAGTCGCAGCATGTCTGAACAGAAAAGCATTCTTCCTGTCTCAGCCGACCGCACACTGTCTTTTGCGGAGTCAGTGAGGAAAGCAGTCTAGCTCAGAATCACTTTCCAAAGCAGTGTAGACCTTCCGCTACCCACCACAGCCTCGTGTCGCAGCTACTTCTTACGAAACACAAGTGGTACAGGACTGGTGAGCACTTTCAACGGTCCAACGAACTTCTGAACTTGTGAATCAAACTCACCAAAAAACGAGAACGGAATTCTTGGCTTGAAATTTTCCTTATCTTATGTGCTTCTATCTAACCACTGCAACGATCGTTGACAAGTTCCAGAGCCTACCGTCATTTATTTATCGTATGGCAATACATACATAAAGATTACAAATTACTACGCATCAACATTTACGCACAGCTCTCCAGCGTAAAACAGCACAAATAACAACTACTATAGACGGATATCAAGGTCTTTTATGAATTTTATAACCTTACTCGTCGCCGTGAGGAAATCTTTGAAATGAGACGATACAACACGAGCAACTGTCTGCCGTTCCGCACCACGGTCACAAGCTGGTGATGAATATTTGCGCCACTTGTCTACTGTCTCAGTTTCCATGAGAGTCCTGGCTGTGATGACAGTAGGATGTATCGATCTTAGTCTTTTTCGCTCCGCAGGGAATACGCCGTCTACTATTGGAAGGTCGGTGTTACTAGCAGTCTTCTTCCGTCTGATATCAGGAGGTGGAATGTGGCTCAAGATTGGTAGCCAGTACGTGGGAGTAGATCGTATTGACCCACCAACAATGCGCATGGCCTCGTTAAGTTGTACGTGTGGACTTTCAAGCCAGACAGGCGCACAAGACACTGCTGCTGAGTATACCAAACCAAGTGCTGATACCTGGAGAGTGTCTGCTGACGGTTCCCAACGAGAGCCGCAGAGTTCGTGGAGAATGTTCTTTCTAGTTTGGAGCATAGCAGATGATCGTGTCAAGTGCTCCTTAAAAGGAAATGCCCGATCCAACGTAATCCCAAGCTATTTTGAGGGCACATTATGAAAACGTTTGCCTCCTTCAAAACAGATATCGAGGGCTCTGTGTGCCAATCTATTGGACAGATGAAAACGTGAAACTTCTGTTTTATTTGAGTTTGGTTGTAACCTCGATTTGCGGAAATAGTGGCTTAAGATATATAGATCAGAAGTTAGGACCTAGTTTAAACAAGAGAGGAGCAAGGACGGATCCCTGCGGCAAACCATTATCCAATACTTTTGTGCAGCTAATGTCTTTTTGTGTAGTTACAGTAAATGTCCTTCCAGTTAACATGATGTTAATTAGTTTTGCTGTCAGTTTGCATGGGAAAAGTTGCAATAATTTATAAAACAATCCATGCTTCCAAACTGTATCATGTGCTGCACGTAGATCTACGAAAGCAACTGATGTTTTCTGCTTCGTTTGCTACGTTACTTCAGTAAATGTGGTTAAAGATAACACCTGATCAGTGCAACTCCGTCCTGGACGGAATCCAGCTTGCTGAAGAGGAAGCTTCTGAAAGATTACTGGACTACTCCTATTGTATAGAATTCTTTCGAGGAATTTATAGCTAGTGCTCATCAGTGCAACTGGGCGCTGGTCCTTAGGCTGGCCTGGTGCCTTGCCAGGCTCGAGTATCGCTATGATTTTTGATTGCTTCATTTTTTGCGTGACTGAACCAGACATCATAATATGAGAGAAGAACTCCGCCGGTTATCTTTCTGTATAGCTCCGAGTATGCAGAAGAAGTTCTGGGTGGATTCAGTCACTTCCTGGTGCATTTACGGGTTTTAGAGTTTTAAGAGCAGAAAATTCTTGAGAAGTTAGATTGTTCCTTCGTGTTCTTTTTGAGCAATGTAAGTTTTCGTCTGATGTATCTTGTATGAGTTTTATCTCTTGGTGCTCTTCATGTGGACAGTAGATGTGAAGGAATCCCGTCAGCTGATATTTGAGTGTTTTTTCTAACTTTAACTTTGTTTCCATCCAACTCCCTTAGCAATAGCCATGCTTTTCTGATTGATGTTTGAATATTGGGTGACTCAAAGTCTTCAGGCTTTCGTGGCCGTGTTAGTTCTAATAACCCAGAATATTTTAACTTCAGTGAGTCAACAGTCTCTGTCCACGTAATTGATCTGACTGTGTTGAGGTTATGAAGTAGGTTGTCCGCTATTTGTGGGTGCCCGCTTTTTAGAAATTCGTTGCATTGTTTCTTAGTAGCTTCATTCCAAACTCGAATTTATTGCTTCCGATAGCCCCTATGGATTGCCTTCTTTGCTGTTCTCATCACAGCTCCTACAAGCCGCTCATACAATTTTGCTTTTCGGAGAATACGACCAAGACATTTGTCCAGATTTTTTAGCAAATATATCCCACTTTGCTTTCCTGAAGTCCCTTTTACGACGTGGAAAGGATGAAACGAGTGGGATGTTTGTCCATATTAAGATTGGACGGTGTTGGCTGTGTGGGAAGTCTTGTATACGAACTGCGAACTTTGGAGTGGTAATTCATTTTCATTAGTTGGTACAAAGCATAAATCGGGATTGTACTGCTGTCTCCAAGCTGCTGAAATGGACGTTCCTTTATCCTTTGCATCAAACACCAAACATAAGCTTTTGTGTTGTGCCCAATTTACGATGGCTCCACCAATTCCAAAAATGGTTCAAATGGCTCTAAGCACTATGGGACTTAACATCTGAGGTCATCAGTCCCCTAGACTTAGAACTACTTAAACCTAACTAACTTAAGATCATCACACACATCCATGCCTGAGGCAGGATTCGAACCTGCAACCGTAACAGCCACGTGCTTCCGGACTGAAGCGGCTAGAACGGCTCGACCATTACCACTTCCATCACTTTCTTTGTACTTCACATTGAGTAAGATGGCTGTTAAGATCTCCGAGGTATATGGCGGGAGTGTTTTGATACTGGGATGACCTGTAGAGGCTAAGAGATAGCTAGGGGTTTGTATAAATTAATTACTGTTAGCTCTCCTATTTTTACGGTAACTTTGTGAATGTCATTGAGATCAGATACAGAGCATAGATGTGCATTCTTGATTAAAGATTGTATGCATGTTGCCACTCTATAAGCACGATGGTATGTAGCTCCTAGTAATTCAAAGCGAGGAATTTTTCCTCTCTGATTTATTTGCTATTCATTTTCAGTATGTTTTGTTACGGCTCCCAAACCCAAGGTCCTCGGCGGTACTTTTGGAGCAGCCAACACAAATTGTATAAAGCGTGGGTAGTAACCAGGATGTAGCTAAGTCCGTTGGCCGAAAAATAATTAATGACAAGGGTTGTGCCAGCTAGAATGAAGAGATAACTCATCTTTATTTCTGACGAAATGTGCACCAGCAATACAAGTCCAAGTAATATCCAAGAGTAATCCGTGTACTGGGCGTAGTCGAGTACAATAGCAAATATAACACTGCAATGGCTCCCCTATAAACTCCACGAAAGGCCAGCAATAGACAATCGACAATAGACTGTCCGTCCCGGGGCCAGCGCTCCTCCTTATATGCAAAAGGCACAGGGCGCCGCGGACCCGAGCTCAGCCATGGTGCGACCTCTTCCGTCGGCGGTAACGCCCTGAGACGCCGACGGCCGCGACAGCAACTGTGGCCAGCGATGTCACGGTCAGGGCGCGCGTGCGCGAGTTGGTCGGTTGGTTGGGTCCGTGGATGCAACAGTATGATTTACCTGAACAACAACAGCGAAGTTATATTTTGATAAAATCTTCTGTAAGACTTGGCATTTGGATTTACTTATGCCTTCAATGTTGATTTGACATGTCTTAATGACCGGCCCAAAGTTTGTAGCTGGAGGGTCGTGAGAAGAACCTTGTGAGTACATGTCTTTCGACAGATTCATTTTAGCCAGGACATGGTTGAGATTACCTGGCTGCCTCTGCTTATTGGCTTTAGACATTTGCCTTGAAGTGACTGTTCTTTAGCACCCCACAGAAGACACGTGTAGCTTATGGTATGTCACGGACGGGAACAGTTATTGTCATCATAATTACCGTCTTCGCTTCTGACGTTCGCCCTGATAGAGGCGAGCTCGAAACTTATCTATGCTACAATCATTAAGGTCCTGAGTGTTTACCTACATGTTTAACCTCAAGTCTTCTCTTACCGTATGGGATCCCCTTGTTATTATACGCTTCTGTCACGATAGACAGCTCTTCCTTCATGGGAAAGAATAAACGTAACTGAATGACCTTTGAAACATTACAATAGCTTCTTACCAGTTCCATGTTAGTGAGGTAATCGTATAAAATTATTCCGGCTCATTGTGCATCTCGCATTACTTTTACTTTGTTTCATTTTTTTCTGGCCTTGTAATTGGTTTCCGAGATATCGTGCGAGGTGTTCCCTTACTACATTTCAATATGTCCAAGCGGAAACTGTAGGGGAAACAAATGGGTTGAAAATGATTTTTGTGGGAGATAAGCGTCTCAGAGGGCGAAAAGTGTCGTGCAATATACAACTGTTTCTAGCTAAACAAACGAATATTGTATAAGTTCAAAAAACGTGAGCTGGCCTCAGTGACCGAGCGGTAGGCACTTCAGTCCGGAACCATGCTGCTGCTACGGTCGCAGGTTCGAATTCTACCTCGGGCATGGATGTGTGTGCTGTCCTTGGGTTAGTGAGGTTTAAGTAGTTCTAGGTCTAGGGAAGTGGTGATCTCATATGTTAAGTCCCATAGTGCTTAGAGCCATTTGTACCATAACAAAACGTGCAGGCACAAATCTTATATAACGGAGGCTCCATCACCTCAAGCATTAGAAGGATTCATTGGTTACAATGCTGTAACACTGTATATGAAACTAAGTACCATTAAAACGTAATAAAATATATTCTTTGTAGTCAGTGCAAATAACCGTTATTAACGTATATATCGGATATTGTTCGTTAGTTGGAAAGTGTAATGTACTGGAATATTGTAGACCGCCCACGTCACGGGCAGCATTCTGTTATCTATTTATCTGGGAAAGAAAAAGAAATATCATGAAGAGAGAGAATGCGCTTTCTGCGTTAATGATGAGGATTATGGATTATCAAAAAGAACATCTGTTTTAAGATAAATGTGACATATAGTCATGAAGGAGGCATGCGACCATTATTATAACAATCAGTAGTTCTACATTCAGGCCGACTGGGTCGCAAAGCTGGAAGTCAGACATCAGGCAGTACATTACTTTGTTGCTCATACGGCGCGTTTCAGAATGTATCCATCACAGATATCCAGAAGGGATTGGTGCACAACTTGAAACGTCGCGTCTTCGTGTGCAATCGCTCTTGGATATCTGTGATGGATACATTATGAAACGCGCCGTATGAGCAACAAAGTAATGTACTACCTGCTGTCTGACTTTCGGCTTTGCGACCCAGTCGGCCTGAATGCAGAACTACAGATTATCAACATCTGTTTTATTGCTGCTTGTACAGTGCTTGCTATAACGTCGTGTTAAACCGTTTCAAATCCTGGATTACAAAGCTGTAATCAAATTTATGGTGTAGGTTGTTATGTAATCCAGCAACAGGTGCAGTTTCCGTAATGCTCTGTTAGCGTGCAACGTAAATCATTCTCAACAGCACATTGTGTACATATTCAGCTGTTTATTTGATATAGTGAATCTACTCACCTTCAGATGTTAGATAACAATGATACACCTCATATAACATACGGGTAAGTAATTACATTGTAAAGCTGTTAGAAATTAAGAAAAGTAGTTAACACCCCAAGTAACAGCAGACGAAAAGAAATTTAAGGGTCAAACTTGACAAAACAAAAGAGAGACCAGGAACACTCTGACGGAGGGCTTGGAAGCAGGTGTGGATTCCGCACACCTATCACGTACGTTACAAGGAATCGTGGATAGGCCATTTTCTGCCTCCGGAGGACAGAGAACATTCTTTGTCTTTCTAAGGCAGAGGAACTGAAACTCAGAAAAATCTTCATGTGACCCTTCATGTCACAGAGGGCTTCCGAATACCAAAAGAAATTTCATAATGCATCATAAACAATAGCAACCATCCCATTTATAATGTAATGTGAAGGAAAGGTGAAGATATTTTTTTCAATAATTGTCCTGTAATTTTCAGCTAAGTACACGTAGATTACCTTGTGATTTCTCGCTGTTGAATATGTAGCCTATATCTTTGTAGAAAAAGTGGTGCCAGAAATAATGTATTACACCACAAATTACGTAAACAGATATCGTAGTGTCTAGAAAAACTCGTGTAACTACCAAATGTGCAATCATAATTATGTAAACTTCACAATGAAATTTTTGCTCCACAATGTAAGTCATCATTATTCTTCATAAAGTAGGCAGTTCGCAATTTCACAATTCACTTTGTCTTCAATTCTGACTTAATACCACGCCGGCCGAAGTGGCCGCGCGGTTCTGGCGCTGCAGTCTGGAACCGCGAGACCGCTACGGTCGCAGGTTCGAATCCTGCCTCGGGCATGGATGTGTGTGATGTCCTTAGGTTAGTTAGGTTTAACTAGTTCTAAGTTCTAGGGGACTAATGACCTCAGTAGTTGAGTCCCATAGTGCTCAGAGCCATTTGACTTAATACCACTTTCAGTTCCTTACTTTAGATGGGCAATACTGTTGCCAACAAACGGTAATAGCTTAAGGGGTAACGGAGAACTGTCTACTGCTAGTTCGCATCGCGTTTACATTTTTTTCTTTCCTTTCCATTTAATGTATTCTTTTTTTTTTTTTTTTTTTTTTTTTTGCATGAGAAGTACAGGTCACTAGCGCATGGAGCTGTGGTGCCAGGTGGGATGGTGCATCAACTCACACGTGACTCAGCCCTCACTTTCCAAGATCTGCCTGCTGATTCTCAGAAAGACTCCGTAGCGCATATAACACCAGCGCTACGAAAAGTAAGCAACTTGTCTCTGTGTGGAAACTTGAACATCGTAGAAATACTGTCCCACTGGCGAAAGTGTCTATTTCCGAAAGGAGGTCTAGATGTACTGCCGTAATTCAACCCTGGTATCACTGCGAAACTAAGTGATACAGATAACGTGTTAGCGGAGATTAGAAAAAGTGACACTTGAAATCTCTAGTCGTGAACTTGCCTCATACGTCCAAAGAAACATTGCCAGAATCTGTACATAATTCCCGTGTTAGTTATCCCCTTCCACAACCATAGCACACTGTGTAACAAAATTTGAAAAACGGCAGCTCCTCTCGACCCGCCTTTCGTCCACTTTATTTATGCAACCGAACACATAACTGCATGCTCCAAGGTTAGTGAGACTATTGGAGAGAGTTGACGAGTGGTTGTAATGCTGAATTCAATAGTAGCGAGGTGCATGTGGAGTTGTTCTGAGGTGGAGGAGACGAGCGCTTGTCTGCTGAGGCGGCCGCGATTGCGGCAGGTGAGGCATTCAGGCAGTTCCGAGAGGGCGGGAGCCTACAGGCACGGAGAAAGTGGCCTAGGGCACTCGGCCTGGCGGGTTAGCACAGTGCAAGCCGCCGCAGCGGACTCGGCCTGAGCCACAGTGGTGCAGGACCACGGCGTATTCTCCCCGAGACTGACAAAACACTGTTGTCACAACTTCTTTCGCCGAGTTGCGTCGGAAGGAGCCAGCCGGCAATCGCCCGAGCCGAGGCAAAGTGCATTCTGCCATTTCGGCAGGGACCCTCGTATTGTTTTCTGGGAAGCGCCTTGTGAGATCGATATCAGCTAGACAGGTGAAAGCGTGCTGGAGGCGAGATACTGGTTGGCCAGCAATGCTGTGGCGTGACTTTATTTTTTAAATTCACATAGATGCGTAGGACTCCACGGCATCCTGCGCGCAAAAGAACAGTGTGATGATTGGAACGCGGTCTGTGACGTCAGAAACCGTCACAGCGGAGCCCTTTCGACTCCTAGGGAAGTGCTGGCAGTGGAGGAACAGCTTTCCCCGTCTGATGGAGGGAGGCTGTTCGGCACACGAAGTGATGAACAATCAGCGCAGTTCTCAGTTGGTGGTTTTAACTTTTTGGTGCAAACTCCACGTGGAGCTTCCTGCAGACTTGCATGTAAGTGTGAGGAGCAGTTTCGGTCGCCAACCGTGGAGCAGTGCGGTTGAATTTCTGTCGTGAACCGAGGAGGAGATTTGCTTTGGGGCTCGGAGTCCAGGCGCGGAGGTCGATCCGAACTAGAGTGGCAGGCGGAGATCCGCCATGCGACCAGTGCCGAGGAGCACCGGGCGCTGAACCTCGGGCTTAAGTCACAACCGAAGTCAAGTCAGCACTCGTGGTTCAACTTTGTCAACTATCTACCAGAAAACTATATTTTACGAACAGGAGGTGAAATATAATTATTGTGTCATGCTGACCTATGTTCCACTTAATTCCCTCGATCACCTTTTATAATTTTACTTACTTATGTGGGAAGTAATATATTTTTTTTTGTGGTTTTAGGGCGCACAACTTCAACGGTCATTAGCGCCCATGGGAAGTAATAGGAATCTTGGAGTAAAAAAAAAAAAAAAAAAAAAAAAAAAACAAAATTTGTGGTCTTCAGTTTCAACACAAAGAACCACATTTTATTGTCATTCGTGTTTAAATCCACTGGGTATAGATTTCACAGTATTATCAATGAGGTAGCGGTTCTTTGTCTTGTTACAGGTATTGAGAGGCAGAAGTAAAGGTACCCACATCCCTGCCCACGAGAGAGACGTGCTATAAATGGTATGACCAAACTTTCAGGATATATTCCTCACACCTAAATGAACAGAATGGACATGGGCCCGGAAACTCTTTATTTCCTTATTAGATCTTATTTTCAACATCTCTTCATAATCACATGAATCATGCGAAACACACAGAAACAGGACGTACCAACAACATGCGAAACTTTTTCTGACGTCATAGCGTACAAAGTACCCTCTTGGTTACGTTTAGTTAGAATGTACAGCAAGTCCTAATTCTTCGATTCAGTGCAGGAGTTCCTTTTTCCAATTCAATAAAGGTAATGTTGACAAGTGACTCACTTTGTTGCTTGTGTTGATATGCGACTAACTTCATTACTTGTGTTGACATGCGGCTATGTCCATTGTTCGTGTTGACATACGACTAACGCCATTGGTCTTCTAGCATCAAATAGGTAGTAGTAACTGTTCAGTGCTCACCAGGGAGTGTGCAAGCACATAGCATCAGGTGTTTAATGTTCGTCACGGACTTGGTTTCCGGCACGGGACCACAGAAGTGTACTCCAATGCTTAGCTGGCAGATGCCCATTTGCCTAACGTATTAGGAGATAGTAGAAACTGTGGCGTTCGACGTTTGTATCGGGAGGGATTTCCTGAACGTCGTTGCCCCGACTGGTGACTGCTTGCAGCAACTGATCGTCGTCTGAGGACGCAGAGCATCTTTAAGAAGACTACTCGCAACCGGAGGAGACCTAGAAGGAGGATGACACCTCAACTTGAGGAGAAGCTTCTGCGTTCAGTTGAAAACAATGTTGTCACAAATAATGTTTACCACGTGACTGTCTGGACAGTGGTACAAGAGAACAGTATTCGTACCACGTACAAAGTCTGCAGGCTTCATCTACACGGGTCCTCTTTCATGAATGGTTCATTGAACGATGTCTCAATCTTCCTCTTAGTGCAATGTGCTGTTCTTGGATGAGGCTTCGTTTCAACGTGACCAGATTGAAAATTTTCAGTCAGCACGCATGGACTGTCGGGAATGTTCACGAAGTTATGAAATCACGCCATCAATAAAAGTATTCTGTGGACGTTTCGGCAAGAAATGTTGGTTGCTGTTGGTAGGGGCCTCATATACTTCCATCCAAGCTCAACGGATAAATGTACCATAGTTTCTTGGAGAATACTGTACCTGTTCCGCTAGAGCACGTGGCTTTGCCAGTGTGACAAAACACGTACTTCATGCGTGGTAGAGCGGCACTTCATTTCAGTGGTACTGTTTGTCAGGCCTCTATGTCGTATCAAGTATCAATACCACACCACGGCGAATCATGGCTGGAAACGGAAGTGTGTATTTGCGACAACGGCGACAGCGGCCGTGCGGGACCCGGCAGCCCAGTGAGCCACGCCTCCAGCGCCTCCGGACGACGAGTGCCCTCTGTCGCTACAATGTAGAATGACTGGCGGCGGCGACAGACCACGTGCGCATGGGACTACCTCGCTACAACACCTTCGCTCGTGCCTCATCCTTATGGGCATTATGATAGCTGGATTCTGTTTCTTGCTGTATTACTAGTAATGAGTCCTCGTATGTTTAGAGAAATACTCTCCTTTTTGCCACGTTATCTGTTCGCTAATCATTTCTGCTGCTGTCCAGCTTTCCTACGACGACAGTTGCCGCACCACGCTGTAGCGTCCCTCTCTGTGCTGTCGTGTGTGAAGTCTTACCAGACACTCTAAGTGGTAGACTGCGTCCAGGTGGACGGGCCGAGTTGGAGCAGTTGCTTGGCCTTCACACTCTTAGCCCGGTAGACTTTTACTTGTGGTGACTTTTGAAAGCTCCTGTAAACAGTATTCCGGTACAAGCTGTACGTAATCTTCGTACCGTATTGTGGAAGGCAATAAAACAATACACAATTCTCCAGAGGAACATCGGTGCAGCAAGGATTTGATACGACGGTTTGATGCTAACGCACAGTATTTTGGACTTTTCACTTAGCATTGGAGGGCACCGTGGAGGGTACAAATCGTAGAGGGAGACCAAGAGATGAATACACTAAGCAGATTCAGAAGGATGTAGGTTGCAGTAGGTACTGGGAGATGAAGGAGCTTGCACAGGATAGAGTAGCATGGAGAGCTGCATCAAACCAGTCTCGGGACTGAAGACCACAACAACAACATTTAGGAAATTGTTTCACACTATTCCGAAATGTTCTCTTCCTGTGTGTTTCCCAGTAATATCTTGAAGAGTTATAGAAACATGGAAGTAAAGCGTTTCCGGACCCATGTCCATATAATACGTTTCCTTCCTCTGTGTATGATGAATGTTTCCTAGAAGTACCTTTTTGCTACACATTGAACACCGCGTATCCGTCAAACAAAAAACAGTATTGAGTGGTTGGAAGAAGACAGATGTCACCGTCGTCTGCAAGAAGGGAAAACAAGTGACCTATGAAACTACCGTCGAATGTGACAACAGAGTATTACACAATCTTTAAAGTACAGGGTGATTCAAAAAGAATACCACAACTTTAAAATTGTGTATTTAATGAAAGAAACATAATATAACCTTCTGTTATACATCATTACAAAGAGTATTTAAAAAGGTTTTTTTCACTCAAAAACAAGTTCAGAGATGTTCAATATGGCCCCCTTCAGGCACACGAGCAATATCAACTCCAACTCGTTCCACACTCTCTGTAGCATATCAGGCGTAACGGTTTGGATAGCTGCTGTTATTTCTCGTTTCAAATCATCAATGGTGGCTGGGAGAGGTGGCCGAAACACCATATCCTTAACATACCCCCATAAGAAAAAATCGCAGGGGGTAAGATCAGGGCTTCTTGGAGGCCAGTGATGAAGTGCTCTGTCACGGGCTGCCTGGCGGCCGATCCATCGCCTCGGGTAGTTGACGTTCAGGTAGTTACGGACAGATAAGTGCCAATGTGGTGGCGCTCCATCCTGCTGAAATATGAATTGTTGTGCTTCTTGTTCGTGCTGAGGGAACAGCCAATTCTCTAACATCTCCAGATACTGTAGTCCAGTTACAGTAGCACCTTCGAAGAAAAAGGGACCAAAAACTTTATTGGCTGAAATGGCGAACAAATGTACAACTAAATGAAACTTTATAGCTCCCTTAATTCGCCGACAGATAGTGCTTAGCTCTGCATTTTGTCGTTGCAGAGTTTTAAATTCTTAAAGTTGTGGTATTCTTTTTGAATCACTCTGTATATTCGCTACTGAAACGTAATTAGGTATTGAAGATGCAGTTATCTACAGTGAACTGCTGCCAGAAAAAGGTGCACAATGATTCTGTCAGATTTTCGTGATATTTGAAGGTGATGTAGAGCTTGGCAGTTTACTTTACATATTCAGAAATGTAAAATAGTTTTCTTCTGATAACGCTATAAGGCACTCTGTAAGTACAACAACGATGAGTTGTAATCGGAATCAGTCAACTCACACAAACACCGGGATGTGACGATTAATGGGAATATGAAACGGAATGATGGTGTAGGGTGCCTCGTTGTGAAAGGTAGGGAGGAAGGAAGTAAGGGAAGATCATTATATTCTGACATGCTGACGGCAAGTTTATTGATGACGAAGCACAACTTCCAGTGGATACAGATGGGAACCAAACAGCCCCTTTCAAATACAGAATAACGGAGCCCAAATTGTTTTAGGAAGACCATGGAAACTCTATCTCCGGCCGACTGAAAGGGCCCTTAGCCGTCGTTCTTGCGAGTACGAGTTCCAATGTGGTGTCACCAAGGCCCTCAGCATAGTGATGATGACAGACCTCATTTCATTGGCACGATTCCTGGAAAAGACCTTCGGTCTACAAAGAAGATTCATTGCAAGACAGCTACCAGACTCATCCTCAAATATTCCTCTAGTGTGGAACACCAATAAATGTGAGGAAATGAATATCGGATTATTGAGGTTTGACGTGCCGTCGCCGGCGAGGAACCTCCGAATAACGAAAGACACAGGACGTGTACGAACAAGAACGCTACAGATTTGTTTGACTGTCAGGAAAGTGCCACGGAAATGCTGCAGATTGTTAACTCGCGGACACTCCAAGGTACACGTCAGATATACCAAGAAAGGACACTTACGACGTCTCAAGAGCCAGTATAGGTTGCCTTTCGTACAGAGGCTTCTAATTTCTTAACTTTTTAGTCTCCTTAATTTTCAACGCCTTGTGACGCCACATCTCACTCAAAGGCAAGCTAGCAGAAGGCTGCATGAAATCTGGAGAGCAACTACAACA
The DNA here is from genome assembly GCF_021461385.2 of Schistocerca piceifrons. Taxonomy (NCBI): domain Eukaryota; kingdom Metazoa; phylum Arthropoda; class Insecta; order Orthoptera; family Acrididae; genus Schistocerca; species Schistocerca piceifrons. Next base: position 14,935,118 of record NC_060142.1, on the reverse strand, counting down.
GTGTGGCACCGCTAGAGACCCTCATGTCAATCTAGACCACACATTCGCTTTCGAAAACAGCTGCGACACCACGAAGTTCGAAGTGTGTGGCCGCAGTAATGTAATACGATGGTCTACCAACGCCACACGCGGACCACAACCAAATACCCTACCTGCTACCTGCGTCTGATCTAGCTCTACGCTTCTGCATCACAGAACACGCGACATCAGTTTGGCAGAACTCCACACATTACACACAAGTTGACATCGCTCTCAATGAGGCGGGCCGCATCAGAGCTGGCTGAATGAGTCCAACTCAAGTTCACGAAATCAAATGGCTCTGAGCACTATGCGACTTAACTTCTGATGTCATCAGCCGCCTAGAACTCAGAACTAATAAAACCTAACTAACCTACGGACATCACACACATCCATGCCCGAGGCAGGATTCGAACCTGCGGTCGTAGCGGTCGCTGGGTTCGAGACTGTAGCGCCTAGAACCGCACGGCCACTCCAACCGGCACGAAATCATCTACTAGGAATTTTATATGATGATCGGCGGTACGTAACGAGAAGAAATAACAGGAAAATGGTTCCAGATGATACATATCGGGAAGTAAAGTTCGAAATCGCAGACTGAAGTCAATGACGATTTTTTTTTAACAACTGCAACAATTTCATTAACAACTTCCGCCTGCCAAATATAACTGTAATGAACGAGACACCTGGAGGACACACCCGAAACCTAACGGAATAGCTTTCTCCTGGCTTACAACTACCTTCCAGACATAGATGTCTAGGAATAGATCGTGACCTGCAGTAATGTGGTGCAAACATAACTTGAAGCGATACATTACTGGACAAGCAACCAGTGAATGAGGATAACTTTAAAACGATCACCACCTCCTACTAAGCCCCAAACTGCCAGTAACATGACTGTGGTTCATCTACTTTCATAAAACGTTCGAGAAATCAGGACGACCATAAGGAGTATGCGTCAAGACAGTCTTCGAAATTTGCCCGCATGTCAGCAAAGTTACCGCAAGAAGATACGTTTCGGCACTGTGTGGTCATTCTCATGAATAAGCTTTTAGACAATGTTATGCTGTCAGTGCTTGAACTACGCCCCTACGCCTAAAACTTTGTCTTTAACTGATTTTATTAGCGCGGCTGAAGGAGCTGTTAGACCTCTTCAAGTAACGCTGGAGAAGAAATAAGACGTGAAACATGTCGCACACTTACGAGAGCTCACGCTCAGAAGGGTAACGTTTCGTCCAACGAAAGGGCCGCCCTACGTAGTCTACGATAAGATCCTCACACGGGGAAACGTTGCTGCCATACGAGATATATGGCCTGAAGATTCGTAGTTCGTTGAGTGAACCATCGTACTGCAAGGTTATTAAGATACCACAGGGCGAGCAGAAACCTCAACAAGAAATTGTGGAAAGATTCAGCCCTCGCAGCTCCGCCCCATCAAAGTTATAATGTCTACCAAAGGTCCACAAAGAAAGTTTTCCATTACATGCTATTGTGAGCCGTATGTGCTCTCCGACGTATTATTTGTCGCACCTTGCATCTTTCCTCAGACATTTCACGGAGAAGTACTCACATCATGTTCATAACTCCTATGCTTTGTAACAGACTGAAGTCGCTACAGCTCGACCCTTATAAGTAAGCTTCGATGTCGTGTCACGCTTCACACGGGTGTCTCTCATGTATTCATTTTCATCCAACAGCAGTAAGTCCAAAGCCCCATTCTCAACCTACTTTTTATTCGTTACTGAATATTTTGAGCAAATGTACGGTCTTGCCGAGGGCAGTCCTCTTTCCCGCCTGTTAACATACCTTTTTATAGAATTTGAGGAGAGGGCATTTGATTCAGGAGAAATTAAACCAACACTCTTATGCCGACACGTAGACGATACTTTTGTATTACGATAGCATGTTGGAGAAGAAGAACTGTCACGCTTTTTGCAGAATCTGAATACAATCCAGTCCTTAGATAGTTGGTACAGCGACAACTATAGGACATCCGTGCCAAGGATTTGGAACACTTACAATCTGTGTTCAAAGGTAATGGATATTTTCGACATCAGATCAGCAGAGCTTAACGGCAGAGAAACGTGACCACCCATAACATCAGGAGGAGAAGGAGCGGTTCACGACCACGGTGTTCTTCCTACATGTCAGCAGCATTTCGTCGTAATTAGGTCTCAATCTCAAGGGAAGGTTACGTTAAAGTTTTCTTCCTTCCACCTATAAAGACGTGTCCTCTTCTCAGTTCAGAAAAGGACGACTTGTGACTGTGCAGGCCTCGAATCGACAGAACACCTCGCCAGTGTTTCAAAGCCTACATTGCGCAGACAGTGCACACAGAGAGTGAAACGTAGTTTAGTAAGTCAACCATACCAGAGCGTTGTATCTCCACAGGACATTCCTTGGATTATTCTGCCATATAAATCTTGCAGTCGACGAGATTCTTCTGAAATTGAGTTATTAAGGAATCAGTGAAAATACTTTTGCCAGAAGATATTAATTGTGTGTTCTAACCTGTTGTGCGGTGTGGCTGAGAAAGTATGGCGGGACCAAATGGAGAGCGGTCCATGAACAAACAAACGAATGGAAAGGACGGACACAAAACAACGACGGGTGATGGAGAGAGACCTTACGACGACAACACCCAACAAGCAATGTAGTGACAGAGACAACCAAACCAATCCAAGACGTCCACTAGTAATCAAAACAAAGAATGATAAACATGCTGTCTGTTGTCGAGGCAATGTGCCGAGACTCACGCAGCGATTAAACTCGCTAGCTGAGCTTTTTTTTTTCTTTATTGTGATTTCATTCCCCTGTCCCATATGCCGAGTGACATGACAACTTAAAATAAGAATAAAGTGTTACATATGTAAGGCGATAAAAAAGGAGAACTTAAAACAGAATAATGGGAGAAAATGGAGGTAAAAAGAGACTGACATGGAGACGTTCATGGAGGACAGTTAAAAAAGTCACCAGAAAGTTAAAAAACACAGTTGGCGATTCTTAAAACACAGAGGGGACGGGAGTTGGATGCGGAAGGCGAGGCGGAGCGCATGACGTTCGAGGGTTTGGAGGGCTTTATAGAACTGCGGCTGGCTAAGCGGGAGGCTGGCACTTAAATACTCTATCGGGTGCGCCGCTATTGGCCGCTGGACCACGTGTTCCACTGTGGCGCCCTCACACTAAATGCGGGCCAGGATGCGCGCGCTGCCACAGCTTACGGTGCGATGGTGCAGAGACCTCAAGGGGTCTTCGACGTCCATGACGTCTGGTGGGGATTCAAATTCCGCGGCGCGCGGTACCAGATTGCGATTGCAGTTTTCAACTGTGTAAGGCGTGGTACCCGCTGATTTCTCTAACGTCTATAGTAGGAAATCATTTTATGACTTGTTATACGTCTAGCGACAGTTTATTCTGCTAATTTGACACCTAAGTTTTAAATTCGCCAGCCCGTAGTGCATCAGAGTGTGCTCGAGTAGAATCAACATTACGCATGTGCAACATTCGAAGAGAGCCCGAAACTGCATGCAGCGGCTGCCTTTGCATATGCGTCTCCTCGCCAATATTTTGTATAAAGTTAGCGATGTGAACTAGCAATACTCGGTGAAAAACACTCACCTGAAGATGAGTGAATGGTTGTCAGCCGAAATACCGTTGCATGAGACCGACGTCATCCGGCTCCTATCCCGAAACTTCATGCAATAGTCAACACCCAGATAACGTCAAATATCACACAAGACTGGCAAATTTTGGACCTCAAAGAAAATTTGCGAGTAACTCTCATGGTCCGCAGATCGTGGTCGTTCGGTAGCGTTCTCGCTTCCCGCGACCGGGTTCCCGGGTTCGATTCCCGGCGGGGTCAGGGATTTTCTCTGCTTCTTGATGACTGGGTGTTGTGTGATGTCCTTAGGTTAGTTAGGTTTAAGTAGTTCTAAGTTCTAGGGGACTGATGACCATAGATGTTAAGTCCCATAGTGCTCAGAGCCATTTGAACCATTTTCTAACTCTAATGAAAATGTCAATAACAACAGAAAATATATTAGATTTCTATTTCTCCGTGTAAGAATGCAGAGTCTCGCTTCGAAAATATGGAAAAATGTCCTCGGGTTTCCAGCCGCTTCAAGTGATTAAAATTACGCGAGCATTCAGCCATCCACTCTTCGGCCATTGTCAAGTGGTGTGATTGCCAGCGGGCTGCTGGTACGCCCCTTGTATACACGAGCTGCCAGCTGTGACGTCAATGCTGCCAAATATGGGCGTGCGACGACTCGGCGTTCGATACGCCCGCTTCAACCGCGCGATCCGTGGATCCCACGCCGTGCTCAGCTGCAGGCCGCCGTCTCTAGTATGTTATCGCTGATTTTTAATTCAATAGCTTCATTAAATGCGTGATCACAGAAGCCGTTGGTGCCGGGCACTACGGACGGTCCGTCAAATTAATTCCGGTGACGTTTGTGAAACATGCTTAGATAAACCAGATTTCTCGGGGTAGCGTAAGCGATAAAACCTCTTGCGCACCTTCCTGCGTTCTTCCACAGCGCGTACTGTTTGTCCGATTTAAGTCTGGTAACACTCGCAAGGTATCTTGTAGAACACAGGTGTTCCGAGACCTCGTGCGTCTTTAACTGGTGCCAGTAACTGACGCGTCACTTGACGCAATTGCAAACTCGAATACTTTTTATTCTATTTTCCCACTACTAGTAGCTGCGGAACGCGCAGTGATTGTGTAATGGCTGGCTTTTTCCATAGTCCAAACGAATGCATTCATTCGTTGCAAGGGAAAGGCGGTTGAAAATAAAAGTACGTGGTTGGTACGTGGGAGGTGATTTAGCATGACGATATTAGGCAGCGTGGCCTTCACAGTGCAAAGACCCATATATTATACCAGTAACAGCGATTCAAAGATCTCCTTGCTTCTGCCTGTCTGCTTCTTTTATCTTCATTGCTTAGTCCATCTTGCGTTTATTATCTTCCGGCGTAGCAGAATTCCTCCACTTCGTGAACTGCGCGACTGCTGATACATATCATCAAATCTGCAAATCTGAAACACTGCGGAACATCAGGATTTACTAACATTACACTCCAAACGTCATAAACGTGGCTGCATCTCTATCGATATGAGAACTAGTGCGACTTCCGTGAAGTGCAACAACGCGCGGATAAGCACCTCTGTGCTCAAAAGTGAGTTTTACTGTGGCTCGTTTCTGAGCGCGGCTGTGGTTGGTGTGGTGTGACCAGATGTGGTCGGTAGCCAACACTCGGTCGGAAGAGGTAACAGAAATCACTTGACACGCCTTCCCTACCGTAATTCAACAACACCTCGTCGAGGAAGGATATACAGTGTGGCGCACGAGAAACCGCCCACTGTCACTTATTTTTGCGAAGCTGTTGCGACTACGTTTTGTATTGACAGTACGAAAGCTTTTGCAACTTGGTTAAGAGGTGTGAAGTAAATACAATGAAGAGTCAAAGAAACTGGTACACCTGCCTAATATGGTATAAGGCCCCCTCGAGCACGCAGAAGTGCCGCGACATGACGTGGCATGGACTCGACTGATGTCTGCAGCAATGCTGGAGGGAATTGACACTATGTATCCTGAAGGGCTGTCCATAAATCCCTAACAGGACGAGGGGTTGGAGATCTCTTCTGAAGTTGTAAGGCATCCCAGATATGCTCAATAATGATTATGTCAGGGGAGTTTGGTGCCCAGCGGGAGTGTTTAAACTCAGAAGAGTGTTCCTGGAGCCACTCTGTAGCAGTTCTGAGCGTGTGGAGTATCGCATTGTCCTGTTGTAATTGTCCAAGTACGACGGATGGCACAATATACATGAATGGATGACTACGCACGTATCACCTGGTCAGGGGTCGCATATTACTCCAACCGCACACACCCCATACCATTACAGAGCCTCCACCAGCTCGAACAGTCTGCATGTCAGCAGGGTCCAGGGATTCATGAGGTCGTCTCGGTACCCATACGCGTCCATCCGCTCGATAGAATTTGAAGTGAGGCTCGTCCGACCAGGTAACACGTTTCCATTCATCAACAGTCCACCGTCATTGCTGATGAACCCAGGCGAGGAGTAACGCTTTGTGACGTGCAGCCATCGGTCGTATCTGCGCCTTCAACTTCGAAAGTCAATATCGACGATATTTCGTTGAATGGTTGGCGTGCTGACACTTGTTGAAGGCTCAACAATGAAATCTACAGCAATTTGCGGAAGGGTTGCACTTGCGTCACGTTGAGCGATTCTCTTCAGTCGTCATTGGTTCCGTTCTTGCAGGATGTTTTCCGGCCTCAGCGATGTCGGAGCTTTGATGTTTTACCGGATTCCTGATGTTCACGGTACACTAGTTGTCTTATATAGGCGTTGCCGACCGCAATCCATTATCTGCCTGTTTACATATCTCTGAATATGCATGCCCATACCTGTTACTTTGCCACTTCAGTGTACGTCAGCGAGATGCATCCTCCTCCAGAAAGAATGGCAATAGTGGAGACGTAGGTGTCCACCGTTTCATTTAACGAAAAGCGGAGCATTTTTGCAAAGAAGTTTCCTAGCGTTTCCATACGAAAAACGAGCAGTATACTGGATACGGTAACGAAGTGGCATACTGCAGGATCAGTTACAAACGCAGAAAAGACCTGAGCAATGTCCAATCCTACACAGGCTGTGATCGCAGAATTTCGAGCACGAATGATGCAGAGTCCAAAGAAGTCGACATATAAATTGTCGCAACAAGTGAATGGTTCGTGTAGGACTCGTCAACGTGCTTTACAGCATATAGGGATGAAGCCATATAAAAACAACGTGTCCCTAAGAACTGAAAGACGAAAGTAAGAAAAAAACATATGGATTAATATATGTGGCTACGTGTCAAACGACTCAGAGTGGAATGTTGGATTCGCTGCTGTATTTCATGGGTGATGAAGTCTGCTTCCATGTCACAGGACATGTGAACTCCTAAAACTTCAGGTACTAGTCAAAAAGGAGTCCCCGTGCGATTAATGAGGAACATCTTCCCGGTAAAAACAGTCGTGATGTGGTATGCCGTGTCAGCAGGTCTGACTGTGGGTCCCTCCTGTGTATTTTGAAAAAACAGTAATTACTGCTATGCGTATGCGTCTCTTTCAGGAATTTTACGCACAGTTAAGCCCACCACCATAAACGAAAAAATTCGCAATGAAATTTTGAGAACTGATGGGGTAGAATTGCGCAAAGTACATAGTAAAATGTTACGGCGCGAGCAAAAGTGCATTGGAGCATGAGGGGGGGGGGTCATTCTCAGTTCCTCATTTAACGTAATGTAAAAGACAAGATCGAGTCTGTAAATGTAGACATCTCCATTAGATTATCTGTTATTTCTTTATTAATTAATTATTATATGTTAATCTGTTTGTTGTTGTATGTGTTAGTGGCGGGCAACAATTTGTGTGTGATTGGCGAGCAGTTTATACTCAGGGACAGTTTTTCGTGTTCCAGGGTGTAATAGTTGGCCCTTAATCCATTGCGCTTAGTGAACGCCACAAACCTTATCATCAAAAACTCGAAACATTTCATATGCGGCAAGGAATGGAGTAATTATGCACGAAATGAACGGCGAGAAGAAACCTCTTAACTGGTAACCCGAGTGTCGGGCGACGTCTTAATCGCAAACTGCGGAGACGGTGGATGCAGCAAATGATCAGTGAGCAGATTTCCGGCATTCCTGCACCTCATTTCCTGAAGAAAACGTTGGAAAGGAATAAGCGATGAAGTTCTCGAATTATGAAATACCATGTACTTTTGCAGTTGTAACTCCTAACTGAATTACGTTTTAGCTCTCAAACACACTTGATCATAAACTTCAGTTACTTGACAATAATTATTTGTACTTCTCTTAATGAAACTTAAAAATCTTAGTACCGAAAACATATAGTTTTGAAAAAAAAGTGCGCTTGAAGGTTAAAATGGAATAGCCGGGAAATAACGAATAGGGTTGTAAAACTGAAAGTAAATTAGGGAGAAAAATATATTCTCTGTGCACAGAACACTGTCATGATATTGCTTTTAATTTAAATTCTTAAAAGAATTACTTACCAGTAACAGAAAAATAAAGCCACAGCGGCCGGCGATAAGCGGAAAATCCGGGTTTGAGTCTCTATCCGGCACAAATTTTCACTGTCGTCATTCCATTCTACAGCTGATGGTTGTCCATATTCGCAATTGCGAATACATTTCAGCTATTTCGTAACCGCTGTAGTCGTTGCAGTGTCTACTCCGCATGTCCAAAGGAACTTTGCATCGTAATTCAGAATAACTCACGCACTGCAATATCTTATTATTTGAAATCGTTCGTAATTTGTTCGAACACGATAGCAACATATCTCCTGAACAATTTGAGGGGCAAACGAAATAGTCTGCAGTCGAAATGCAAACTGGACATCTGTAAAGGATGAACAGATTGAGAAAGAAACCCATAGTAAGGTTCAGGTCGCTGTCAACCCAATATAATTCATCGACTGCAGTAAACGTTAAAGTGCACGACATGAAGGAACAATAGAACAATATTTTTATGGATGGCACGATTCCATTAATGCGTGGATTGAATTATTAAACAGAGAACTACCTGAATTGAAAGAGTTAGTGCATTACAACCAGTCGCAGACGAAGCTGAAAAGTTACAAAATCCTGAACCAATCCAGAATTAAGTTTTCATTTTGAAAAGGAGTGAGCGCTGATATGAAATTTCCTGGCAGATTGAAACTGTGTGCCGGACAGAGACTCGAACTGGGGATCTTTGCTGTTGGAAGCCAAGTGCTCTGCCAACTGAGCTACCCCAGCTCGTTTGGTAAAACACTTGCCTGCTGAAGGCAAAGGTCCTGAGTCCGAGTCTCGGTCCGCAGACAGTTTTAATCTGCCAGGAAGTTTCCTGAACCGTTGTGGGATGGGACACAGAGAGTGCAGTGTGAGCCGAGTTCTCATTTGTTGTGCACACTACGCCGAATTATACATCGAGCAAGATGGCGCAGTGGTTAGCACTATTTACTCACATCACGGAGGATGACTGATGAAATTGCCGTCCATTCCTTCACATTTTTGTTTTCCATGATTTGCCTAACTCACTCCAGGCAAGATTACTTTTCAAGGGAACCGATTTCTTTCCCGACCCTTTCGTAATCTGAGCTTTGGCTCCGTCTCTACCACAACGTCGTTAAGGGGTCATTAAACTGCTTGTCGTTATGCTTCTTGCGTTTCTCTGTGTTCGTATAATTATAACCGCATGATGCATTTGAAATATCACGTTTGTACAAGCTGACAGAAACATTAAAAATTACAGAAGACACCATTTAAACATTTTTTGGTGTTCTGTAAAACTGACCCTCAGGGTGACTGTTACTGAATAAAAACAAATGAGTAGTACGATTCAACTGCTATGCTTCCATAGTAACAACACTTAATTTCTGGCCCGCCGGATATCTTTGCTTGTTGCCTTTACTCACACAGCAAATAAAACAAATTATTAACTTCTTATGAAACAACCGCGACGTCCCTACTGTAGGTCCACGTCTGAAAATACCTGCGCTAGGGAACGTAGTGAGAAGATGCACGTGTGGAGTTGTCAATGGTCTAGTGATGGAGTTTTTGATTATTTTTTTTTGGGAAAATGCTAGTATACTAATTTGTTGTAGTAGACGGTATTCAGAATTCACTGGATCACCTGAAAACTGACAATGTCCATGGAAAGTATTGTCAGGGCAATACCATAAAGTGGATTACCAATGAGGTCAACAGAATAAATGAACAGCAGCGTCGAAACACGGTCATACCTTCTACTCAGAGGTGCATACTGTCAATAGCTATAGTGTCAAGCAATTTAACCAAAGTCCAACGCTCTGAATTGTTAAAAATTTACATAATTATTCAATTGTGTTTGAATAGAAGTCTGTGGCTATCGATAGTGCCTGAATATCATACCACACAAAATATTCTGTCATAGTTCCTACACCATCCGATGATCCATAATACCCGCAGTGGATAAGGAAATACGAAAAAGGCTTGAAACGGGCATGTATAACCATCAGACAACCCATATTGCAATCTACTTCTTCTGCTAGCAAATCCGGATGTAAACATCAGGTTACCACGTATTAGAAGTAATAACAATTAACCACATTATATTTTTTCTACATACATAATTGTGTTACCTGGATGAATTAATTCCGAAGTTCCACAGAGTAAAGTAGTTAATGAATATTGATCTCTGTGCCTGAATTTATCAGATTCCAATAGCAAAGGAATCTTGAAAGTGTAGAGCATGTGTTCACGCCGGCAGGAGTTCCTAGTTACGAGTAAAGTCTTGCCTCTCGGTCTTAATGTGAGTTCAGGTGTATTCACTGCAGCACTTGGCTCTGTAGTAGAACCTGTGTTCCCTGACCGGGTGACATTATCTGTGGACGATTTTCTGATAGCAACACAAACGTGGTCAGATCATATACACCAACAGAGAAAGATCTTAAAATTTCTTGCTGGTTTGCATCAATGCCAGCCTTCAAGAATCAAAGTTCATCCATCAACAAACTATTTTTCATTGCCGTTTAATCTCACCACACTGAATACCACTGGACAGCGCCACCGTTAATGCAATAGCGAATTTCCTTACTCCAAGAAACATGCACCAATTTGAAGTCTTTACCTGACTCACATCTTTGTACTTGAGACCAGTTACTAAATTCAGAACCTCTTTTGAACTCACTAAGGAAACATGTGTTGTGCTACGATTCACAGGCCTACCAAGTGACATCTGCAAGAAATCAAACAAACACTTGCAAATTCTAAGGTGCTGTATCCTCTAGAAATGTCGGTTGTTTCCTGTTTGGCTACTGATGCTTCATGCGTGGGCTTGGGGATGCGTATGTTATTAGCGAGGAATGTATATGGAAGACCAACATTCTATTCTACAGCTTTTGTTAGCCAAATCTGATTTTTAGAGGGCTTATACAACACTAAGCCGGAAGCGCTCCAATGATCGGAGCATTTAGAAAGTTTCATTATTATTTTGGTGTTTAACACAAAAAGTTGTACTGTGACCACGACACATCAATTTTTATGTTAATTGTAGATTGTTGTAGGCACACCTAGTTAGATGATACGTGGTGTTTGAGAAATACGACTTGAACGTAATACATCTCAAAAATAAAGTAAATATAATGGCAGATTCTCTATCACGCCTTCCTGAAGGCTTCCGCGATATTCCATATGTGAGTGAGCATTTCTCAGATTTCAGAGTACTGTTGGTGAACGATCAAGTTCGCAGCAAATATTGTTTGGATTTGCGCAGAAATCTGTTGAATTTGCAATAATCAGATGGTAATTGCCACAGTATAAAGCAACAAAAAAGTAGGCTTGCAGAACACAATGTAACAGTCAACGATGTACATTCTGCCGACATAATCTGAACTTTGATCAGTGGTGCATCTGTGCCGCTGCAGATTACGAAAGCAAGATAAGATGGTAATGGTACGCCCACTACAAATGGAGATGCTCTGGCACAATGAAATGCGTCAAGAAAATTGGGACATATTGTTATTTTCCAGACATGGATAGGAAAGTGCAAAAGTTACTGAGAGCTTGTGCTAGTTGCCAAGAGGCAAAGACGTCGAACTGGTGCAGCAAAAGCAAGACGCACGCTGCACAACCTGTACACCTGACACCCCATTGCTGATTGTAGGAGCAGACGTGTGTAACCACTTCTGAGAGCACATCCAGGTACCATTTAGCTCGTAGCCTTCGTCCGCAGCTCGTGGTCTAGTGGCCAGCGTTCCTGCTTCTGGATCACGGGTTCCCGGGTTGTTTGTGTAGTCCTGATCATTTCATCATCATCATTCCTGACAATGGCTAGATTGGATTGTGTAAAAATTGGACTGTGAAAAAACTGTGACTTTGGACGGGCGCTGATGAGCGCCCAGTTGCGCGTCCCGCTAACGTAGCATCATCAGCGACACTCGTAGCGGTAGCCTTCTGTCATCTGTTCACTAAATATATACAACAGCGAGCTGTAAAACGTTGGCCGCTCCTACTCTCTATCTGCTTTAGTTCACTCTCCTACTCTTGCTACTGCTGGGGTTTATTTATTAGTTCCTTTTAGTCCCTACAAGTTCGCCAATTATCAGAAAGCTAGTGGGAAACTATATTCCTAGAGTTAGGACGCCACCAGCCCTGCTGTCTGACAATGACATTGGAGAAATTTTCTAGAGAATCAACATTATCTCTTTGATGGAGCCCCTGCTGTGGTCCTCAGGTGCTGTGGACGAGTTTATACGTGCCTTTAGTCCTTCTGAAAAGTGTTCTGAACCTGATCGTGCGCAGTAACTTCCGCCATCTGTGTGTTGCTGAGTTACGACGTGTTAAGACGGGCGGCCACCTAGGTCTGTTGTGTGCTCCTGCTGCGTGGGTCACCACGCCGCCAGGTAGGGTGGCCGAATAGCCGAGGGCTCAGCACGCCTCCAACGTTCGACCTGTGTGAATCTGCTGCTTGACCTTATCTGTGTTGCTGTTTCCATGTTCATTTTTGAGTGAGAAACTGCTACACCGTTGTGGTTACATAAAGGGAGAAATCTTGAAGATAGTAACAGGCAACTATACTTCGTGCATGGCATGGTAGGATAAAAGAAACTGAAGCAGATTGTTAGAAGCCTCCAAGTAAAAACCAATTCAGTACTGTTGCTGGGGAGACTAGTTGGTAAAGAGACACTAGATCTTAAACTGATATCATTACACGTAGCTATAAGGCATTCTAAAGTTTGCAAATAAACAAAAATATCGATAGAATCTGAAATATTTAAAACGTCTAGTTAGTTAGAGATTACTTCTTCTGACATAACAACAATCAGGTTTCGATTATAGCTGAGTAGTACGCAAAAGATATAGTAAATTTGTGCAGTGCCACAGTATTCCATTCGAAAAATGTTGAATACAATTAAGAGAAGTACGTAGAACCATCGAAAAAACTGTAGTTATTTCCATATCTCGACAGATAAAACAGTTTCGAGTCTTAATTATACACAAAACTGCGAATCACTTTGCTGGCCATCATTTGCAAAATGTCTCATTTCAGTATCTTGAACCATTTACGAAAAATATGGGTATCATGACTACATGATAGAAATTGCACATGGGCAAAACACGGGGCAGACTCCATGCAACGCTCCCGTAGATATGTAGGGCAAAATCTCGAGAAAAATAATAGATATCGATCTGCTCTCACGCACAATACCTTTCTAAAATGGACCGTACTCAAATTCTACTCAATATGTGTCCATCCCTGCAAGACTCTTAAAATATGGTGCAGCCTTTACTTGCTTAGTTGCAGTTAAGAAACTATAGAGAATAACGAAAATAAATGCAGTGCTTTATCTAACGAAGGTATCAGGCTGTAAGATGCGAAAGGAACCAAATTTTTCTCTGGATAGTGCCCTTAAAACTGGATGGTAAGTATTTCTTAGCAGCCAGCATGTCTGCTAAAGTCGGTCACTGACAGTTCGTGTAACATGGCTCCACTGTACACATACGATAGAGTAATCGCCTTGCACCACATCTCGTTAGATCACTTGGCGATCTGTTCTCGTGTCACTATACGCTCAGTTTGTTACCGTATTTGAAACAAATCCTATAAGTGAAACTCCCTGGCAGATTAAAACTGTGTGCCTAACCGCTCCAACTCGGGACCTTTGCCTTTCGCTGGCAAGTGCACTTTCAGGAGTGCTAGTTCTGCAAGGTTCGCAGGAGAGCTTCCGTAAGGTTTGGAAGGTAGGAGACGAGGTACTGCCAGAAGTAAAGCTGTGAGGACGGGGCGTGAGTCGTGCTTGGGTAGCTCAGATGGTATAGCACTTGCCCGCGAAAGGCAAAGGTCCCGAGTTCGAGTCTCGGTCCGGCATACAGTTTTAATCTGCCAAGGAGTTTCATATCAGCGCACACTCCGCTGCAGAGTGAAATTCTCATATTGAAATCGTATAAGTAATTATCGAGCAAATCTCATGAAACGGAATCCACTAATGTGGGTGAAGAAGTTGTTACTTTTGGTTCCAAGGACTGGAAATGAATTAGAGCCATATCAGAGCTAGATTCATCCTCCCCTTGAGTTATTATAGTTGGGAATATACGGACGACAGCAGGTATTACTGAAGAGTAGCCAGGAAACCAATCTACGCTACTGAGGCGAGTCCTGACCAAAATGTTGCTTTCGTCAGAGGCTTCTAAAATCCTAGTAAAAACACCAGGAAAGATGTAATTCTTAGTCCTGAAACAATACGGACACACCTGTTTATCTGTTCAGTACTTCATTTCTAGAAGAGGTTTAAAGTGAGAAACGCAAGTTTCCACAGTGACTACATTTACTCTGTGTCGGCTAAGCCAAACCCACAGCAACAGGGGAAGCCGTCACTCCCAGTGCTGCTGGAATATTCTGCACAGGCGAGCCGTTTGTCCAGACCGGTACACAGGCAGAGGCCGGAATGCCGTCTCTCAGGACAGCCGGCAGCAAAGCTACGGTATGCGGCGAGCACGTCTTTAGCTCTCAAAGGGTTAACCAGATACCGGTATCGCTATATCACCCAGAGGAGAATCCTCCCAACGGATGTTCACGGTATTTAATCGGTTCACAAGGTCGTACCGTCACAATAAGCAGACTACTTGGAAAGCTATGTAAAACATTTGAAGCAATAGTATAGAATCTCCAAAACTCACCATCGAACTGCATTCCAAACGAACTAATGCTGAAAGAGTCAGAGAGATGAGTGGTTAGATTTACTCCGTGAGATTCCTGGAAATGGAGATATTTGGGGAGGAGAGGTGTGACAAGTTAACCGCTTGCAATTAAAGTGACAGAAATTCCTCTGCTATTGCGGATGTTTCTACATCTTTCCTTAACAAGGATCCCACATCCCAGTCCTCAGCCGTTGCCTAGATATCTTACAGCAATATATCCAGGTATTCGTTCTTAATTTGTGTCATTCATCTCCTCTAGTACCATAATGTCAATGTACATGGTATACAAAAAATCTTGATCATTATTTAACTACCGGGAACTGCCGAACCTTTTTACGTTTAAAGTGGCAACACTCCAAGCTTGTAATAAAATCATCTTCAAAAAATATCGATCATTTGCAAAACCCATAGACATCATCTTTATATACAATAGCCCAGCGCCCGCTACTTGCTCACGTGGATTGTATGATCCACACAGGTCTTTCCGTTTTTTCTTTTTTTTTTCGAATTTGTATGTTGCCACTCCAATTGCTCATCTGTAAATCTACACACTATAAAAGAGTACGTGACCATATACATGGCTGCCACTGTTTCGATATTAGTAAGGATTACATTACATACTAATTAAAACAAAAATTATTTTATGGCACGTACTAAAACACTGAAAAACTGCTGGGTGTTGTGTGCTGTCCTTAGGTTAGTTAGGTTTAAGTAGTTCTAAGTTCTAGGGGACTTATGACCACAGCAGTTGAGTCCCATAGTGTTCAGAGCCATTTTTGAGCCACTGAAAAACTGATATATTTAAGATCCGTTTCTTTTCCGCTCAATTCTGACAGGAACAATTTCTTGCGGTGACTGTTAGTAGCTTTCTTTGATTTAATTCACAAATTGCAACACTTCCTAAACTTTTCGTGCTGATTAAGGCCGTAGAAGCATGATTTCTCCGAATGTGCACCGACGGAAAAAAAGTCACAGTACTAAGAAGGAACTCTGCAACATAAACGAAAGTTGGTAGGCGAGTTTCTACGTCTAGAGATTAAGTCTGTTCAAATTTCGCGCCACTGGCATAAAAGTGGCGCTAGTAGCACCAATACATCTACATCCACATATTCATCTACGTACATACTCCGCAAGCCAGTGTACGGTGCTTAGCGGAGGATACCCTGTACCGCCACTAATCATTTTATTTCCTGTTCCACTCGCAGGTAGAGCGAGGGAAAAATGACTATCTACATTTCTCCGTATGAGCCCCAATTTCTTTTATCTTATCTTCGCGGTCCCTACGCGAAATGTATGTTGCGGTGGTAGGCTCGTTCTGCAGTCGGCTTCAAATGTCCGGTATCTAAACTTCCTCAGTAGTGTTCTTCGAAATGAATGTCTTCTTCCCTGCAGGGATTCCCACTTGAGCTCCCGAAGCATATCTGTAACACTTGCATACTGATCGAAGCTACCGCTAACAGATCTAGCAGCACGCCTCTGAATTGCTTGGGTGTGTTCTTTCAATCCGACCTGGTGCGTTTCCCAATCACTCGATCAGTACTCAAGAACAGGACGCACTGGCATCCTACATATGGTCTCCGTAACAGATGAACCATACTTCCATCAAATTCTCCCAAAAAACCGAAGTCGAGTATTCGCCTCCCCTACTACAGTCTTCAAATGCTGTTTCCATTTCATATCGCTTCGCAACGTTACGCACAAATACTTCCGCAACGTGACTGAGTTAAGCTGGACACTACTAATGCTCAATTCGTACATTACGGGTTTGTTTTTCCTACTCATTGGCATTAATTTACATTTGTCTACATAAAGAGCCAGCTGCTATTCATCACTCCAACCAGAAATTCTGTCTTACCCTGGGCCCTCCTGATGTTACCCCTGCCTCCGATGAACACTAGCCGCCGAGGACCACGTTCTTGGTTCTGTTACTTACGGAGTCTTCCACCCAATCACATATCTGGAAGTCTGTACGATATGCACGTGCACTCGTTGACAGTCTGTAGTGGGGAACAGAGGAACGACAGCGGCATCGGCGGAATTTTGGAATGAAACTGGTATGGAAATTAATTAAATTGGTAGCTAATTATACCCACCCCCACCACTGGATGACGTCGGTGTTTTCTTCAGTCGAAACGTGGGTCCTCATCCCTCCCCCTCTCCACCCACTCTCTGCCTACGCTATTAGTGAGAATTTCAAAATTGTCCGGGAATTGTAAATTTTGGCGTGAAATTCGAATTTTGGAGAGAATTTCTAAAATGGTGGGAATTTCAAATTTGGGTGGGAGTCTTTTTTTTCACCGCTCAAGTGACCAGAATTGGCACGTGGTGTTCAGTCTATGCTGAGCTGTCGTTGTGGAAGCATTGCAATCTGTTCGATCAATGAGATGATTGTAAAGGATAGATCAACTTTCAATATATGTATGCACTCGAAGGACTGCACAATCACAGTTCACTACATGGGGACGGAAGACTATGAAAGTTGAGTTTCAAGTTCTTCAATATATTTCTCTAATTATTATTTGTTCTAGTGAAAGACGTACAGAAATGTGTGAAGCTCCATCTCTGACAATAGATAGTATTCTGATTGAGAAAAAAAGAAAATAAAGTAACAGAAATTAATTACTCTTCCTACAAATCATAAAAAATTAATTATCTAGTACCTGACTGCGAGTTTTAAGAAATTCTCTAACAGCTATACTGCAATTCTACTGTACGCCACAGACAACTTACCTCGTCTTTCCACTGCAACTGTGTGACCAGCAACTTGCTAAGCAAGCCATGCACAGTGGAGTGCATGGTCACAACTACTGATGTAGCAACTGCCAATTTTTTTATATACAAATTGAATGATCAGGAGGGGTCTGATCATCAATTCTTAAGCGGTGTAAAAATGAGGGAAACCAATGAAACTTTAATTTACTTTATTCACAAAATTTGTTATTTAAACACAAACTTTACGGAGACCTTTACTTTTATTGAACTCAACAATTAAAAATAGCTTCAATTATTCCACAGTATCTACAATTAATAATCACGTCTCTGGCCTCAACAAAGATACAAATACACTACTGGCCATTAAAATTGCTACACCAAGAAGAAATGCAGATGGTAAACGGGTATTCATTTGACAAATATATTATACTAGAACTGACATGTGATTACATGTTCACGCAATTTGGGTGCATAGATCCTCAGAAATCAGTACCCAGAACAACGGCTTTGATATGCCTGGGCATTCAGTCAAACAGAGCTTGGATGGCGTGAAGAGGTATAGCTGCCTATGAAGCTTCAACACGATACCACAGTTCACCGAGAGAAGTAACTTCGTATTGTGACGAGCCAGTTGCTCCGCCACCATTGACCAGACGTTCTAAATTGGTGAGAGATCTGGAGAATGTGCTGGCCAGGGCAGCAGTCGAACATTTTCTGTATCCAGAAAGGCCCGTACAGGACCTGCAACATGCGGTCGTGCATTATCCTGCAGAAATGTAGGGTTTCGCAGGGATCGAATGGTGGAGCCACGGGTCGTAACACATCTGAAATGTAGCGTCCACTGCTCAAAGTGCCATCAGTGCGAACAAGAGGTGACCGGGACGTGTAACCAATGGCATCCCATACCATCGCGCCGGGTGACGAATAAAAGTTTGCAATGTGTGTTCACCGCGATGTCGCCAAACACGGATGAGACTATCATGATGCTGTAAACAGTACCTGGATTTATCCGAGAAAATGACTTTTTGCCATTAGTGCACCCAGTTTCGTCGTTGAGTACACCATCGCAGGCGCTCCTGTTTGTGATGCAGCGTCGAGGATAGCCGCTGCCATGGTCTCCAAGTTGATAGTCCATGCTGCTGCAAACGTCGTCGAACTGTTGGTGCAGATGGTTGTTGTCTTGCAAGTGTCCCCATCTGTTGACTCAGGGATCGAGACGTGGCTGCATTATCCGTTACAGCCACGCGGATAAGATGCCTGTCATCTCGACTGCTAGTGATACGAGGCCGTTGGGATCCAGCAGGGCGTTCCGTATTACCCTCTTGAACCAACCGATTCCATATTCAGCTAACGGTCATTGGATCTCGACCAACGCGAGCAGCAATGTCGCGATACGATAAACCGCAGTCGCAATACGATAAACCGCAATCGCGATAGGCTACAATCCGACCTTAACGAAAGTCGGAAACGTGATGGTTCGCAAATGGTTCAAATGGATCTGAGCACTATGGGACTTAACATCTTAGGTCATCAGTCCCCTAGACTTAGAACTACTTAAACCTAAGGACATCACACACATCCATGCCCGAGGCAGGATTCGAACCTGCAACCGTAGCGGTCGCGCGGTTCCAGACTGAAGCGCCTTTAACCGCGCGGCCACACCGGCCGGCATGGTTCGCATTTCTCCTCCTTACACGAGGCATCACAACAACGTTTCAGCAGGCAACGCCGGTCAACTGCTGTTTGTGTATGAGAAATCAGTTTGAAACGTTCCTCATGTCAGCACGTTGTAGGTGTCGCCACCGGCGCCAACCTTGTATGAATGCTCTGAAAAGCTAATAATTTGCCTATGACAGCATCTTCCTCCTGTCGGTTAAATTTCGCGTCTGTAGCATGTCTTCTTCGTGGTGTAGCAATTTTAATGGTCAGTAGTGTATTACTCTCAGTGTCTGCATACACAAATCTCACGCCCCGCGGGATGACACGAGCGGTCAAGGGCGCTGGAGTCATGGACTGTGCGGCTAGTCCTCCTTCGGGCATGGGTGTGTGTAGTTAGGATAATTTAGCATAGGGATTGATGCTTTAGCAAGTAAGTCCCATATAATTTGACACACATTTGAACATTTTTGAACAAATCTCACAAGAGCCGTCCAGTGCGCGAGCAACCAACAACTACTTGCAGTGAAAAGGCAACTCACCAGAAGTGCTCAGCTAACACGAAAGCCTCCTCCGGCGCTGCCGGCACGCTCTCGGCAGGCTGCGACCTGTCACGTGGCGCGGCTTCTCCCCACCGCAGGCCGCGCCCGACCACTTCCGACTCCTCTCAACAACTGCTGGCTCGCCACTACTCGCGATAATGACATCTCAGAGTTCTACATGCACGCCACAACAGAACCAGTGGCCAACTTTCAGAAGAAATATTAACGTCCAGGTTTCAACTATTATAATGGAAGAGTGTAGCAGAAGGGAGCAGAAGAATTCAGTTCAGCAGATTTTAACAATGCAGATGGATGGAGCCAATATGCGTGTTGCAACCTATACATGCTCCTGCGCGTGTGCAAACTGATGAGGTATTCCACATGAGGCATCCCCTCTTCCATAACGGAAGAGGCGAGCAGTTAACGCTAATTCTCTTTTGTGGTGTCACCGCCAGACACCACACTTGCTAGGTGGTAGCTTTAAATCGGCCGCGCTCCATTAGTACATGTCGGACCCGCGTGTCGCCACTTTCAGTGATAGCAGACCGAGCGCCACCACACGGCAGGTCTAGAGAGACGTACTAGTACTCGCCCCAGTTGTACGGACGACTTTGCTAGCGACTACACTGACGAAGCCTCGCTCCTTGGCCGAGCAGACAGTTAGAATAGCCTTCAGCTAAGTTCATGGCTACGACCTAGCAAGGCGCCATAGCGATTGATAGTTATCGTATGAAGCATGTCTCATCAAGAACGATGTATACAAATGATAGATTAAAGTTAAGTATTCCAGCAGCTACGTACTTTTCTTTATAGCATCCATTACGTATCCTGTTTCAGACCTCACGCCAATCTGCGTGAGCGTAACGCGTGCCTTTCGGCTACTTCCGAGTGGCGTGGCTGTCTTACTACGCCACAACAGCTTTAATGGGAGCATATTCGTATATGTGATACATACCACTAAAGAGATTCTACTGCTCATCCCCACCCACTTCTCCTTCCTCCAACACATCCTCACATCCTATCATCACTCATTCACCACCTTTGCTACTGCGGTGGATGTGTTCTGTCGAAGAGCTATTGCAGTCTGACTGCGAAGACTTCAACAGCCACATTGCCTGTAAGCACGCACCCGAGGTCTGTGCCCATGGCCTCCTACATGCAGAATGGAGTTACATTGGATGAGTGACTGAAGAAGAAGAGGAATACTGTCCAGCAGATAATGGCTGTGCAGCAGAATGGTATCAAGACACATTTTGTACGTCGTGTAGACCGATTCTGTGGTTATAACTGCTAGCCATTTTAGAAAATCACAATCAGTTTTCCACATTACAAGAGACGTCTGCATCCGATCCAGAGGGCCAAGCAACTGGTCTAGTTCACAATTATGCCATCGGAGGTGCTTGAAATTGGCAGGAATGCAGCATCCGGTCACATCTGGGATATAAGGCGGGTCCAGCAGGTCTGCGGCCTCAGTTGCAGTCAGCATGAAGCGCCAGCCGAGATCGACCAGTGCTGACCAGCTGCACGAGCAGAGTAGGCACAAGCCACGGAAGAGTAAGTACCCCTTGCTTAATGTCCGGTGTTTACTGTCGTGTGAGGAAGATGGAGTCGTTGTGCTGCTGTTATCATTTGTAACGGTTTTTCTTCTTTGCTGACCAGCAGATGCGACGTCTTCCAGCCTCTCGAGGCCTGCAGCAGCAAAGAGTCCCAGCCCGTCGGGACCCACAGCAGCGGCAGCGTCCTGGGATCATGCTGCGCAGCTGGTCAGCTTGTTGGAGCAGGACAGCGAGCTGTTATCGTTAGTTGCAGACACCCAACGAGACCGTGATTCGCAAAAGTGGACCGGGGGTCATAATGGGCAAGACGCAGTTCGGTACTGGACCCCGTCATACGTGTCAACGCAGTGATACAGCATGGACAAAGCGTGGATGTAGTGGATGAGAAGATACCAATTAAGCCCTGTGCACCACTTTTGTTCACTCCAGTGAGGATGTAGTGGATGAGAAGATACTTCACTTCAGTGTATAATTTAAACGCCAGTGGTTTGAAGCATTTACATATTGGTATAGAAGCATCCGCAGACAGTGTGTGGCGTGTTGTGATGGATATCGAGAATGCAGCTAGAAGTGCTGAAGTGCAGTTTACGGAGGTGGAATGGGATGAGCTGCGTCGTGCAAAAGCCTACATCAATCAGCTGTTGACCGCCGAGAATCATCCGACCCGTCCACCTCCGGATATTAACTCCATCCATTACAACAGTGTACAATGACTCTGCACTCCGCGTGACATCGGATCACACTTCCGATTATCTACAGTACTACACCATTACAAACTTGTTCGGTCTGTAAATGACGCTATCGATTGCGTTGAAATGATGGCTGCCTTATATTAAAGCTGTGCATGGAGACATTGCGTGGAATCCCCATACGAACAGTGTGTATGACTTCGAGCAGTGGGTCAGGTGGGTGCCAATGGAAACTAGTTTGAGAGAAATATTGCTAGTACTAAAGCTATTGCTACCAGTGTTTTCAGTGCAATCATACAACAGCAGCAGAAAATTACGTCATTTAATTAAATTCTTTGTAAAAGCCCATTGCACGCCAGTATCTTAGATAGTCGGTATCATGGCAGAACACAATGTTCTTTACTTTCTATAGAAGTTCTTTGCATGCCAGTACCTTAGATAGTCGGTATCATGGCAGAACATAATGTTCATTACTATCTATAAAAACCTATTGCTCGCCAGTACCTCACGTAGTACGTGTCACGGCAGGTTGGGTGAAGCATCAAGACTTCTTTGTAAGCGACTGAAGCTGTGACGGCGTGCTGGAAGACCAAGGGAAGAATGGCGTACTACTTCCCGACAGCATACATGCAATAATTGTAGGTCCATCCAACTGCGGCAAGACAACGATTTTAACACATCCAGATGGAGCCCGCTTTGGACGTGCATGCGTATTTTCAGAAACACTGTTTCAGCCCAAATAACAACTATTACAGGAGAAATTGCAGGGTATAGATGGTGTGATATTCACGACATTCAATGAGAGCAGTGATATCCCTCCACCACCAAAAGTAAAGCCAAACACAGTGTTCGTATTTGTAAATGTTGCTGTGGAAAACCATTGTACCATGATCAAATTCTACGATATTTCCGGTTTGGTCGCCATATGGCTGTCGATGTACACTCCTGGAAATTGAAATAAGAACACCGTGAATTCATTGTCCCAGGAAGGGGAAACTTTATTGACACATTCCTGGGGTCAGATACATCACATGATCACACTGACAGAACCACAGGCACATAGACACAGGCAACAGATCATGCACAATGTCGGCACTAGTACAGTGTATATCCACGGGATACATGCGGACGTGCATTGTCCTGTTGGAACAGCAAGTTCCCTTGCCGGTCTAGGAATGGTAGAACGATGGGTTCGATGACGGTTTGGATGTACCGTGCACTATTCAGTGTCCCCTCGACGATCACCAGTGGTGTACGGCCAGTGTAGGAGATCGCTCCCCACACCATGATGCCGGGTGTTGGCCCTGTGTGCCTCGGTCGTATGCAGTCCTGATTGTGGCGCTCACCTGCACGGCGCCAAACACGCATACGACCATCATTGGCACCAAGGCAGAAGCGACTCTCATCGCTGAAGACGACACGTCTCCATTCGTCCCTCCATTCACGCCTGTCGCGACACCACTGGAGGCGGGCTGCACGATGTTGAGGCGTGAGCGGAAGACGGCCTAACGGTGTGCGGGACCGTAGCCCAGCTTCATGGAGACGGTTGCGAATGGTCCTCGCCGATACCCCAGGAGCAACAGTGTCCCTAATTTGCTGGGAAGTGGCGGTGCGGTCCCCTACGGCACTGCGTAGGATCCTACGGTCTTGGCGTGCATCCGTGCGTCGCTGCGGTCCGGTCCCAGGTCGACGGGCACGTGCACCTTCCGCCGACCACTGGCGACAACATCGATGTACTGTGGAGACCTCACGCCCCACGTGTTGAGCAATTCGGCGGTACGTCCACCCGGCCTCCCGCATGCCCACTATACGCCCTCCCTCAAAGTCCGTCAACTGCACATACGGTTCACGTCCACGCTGTCGCGGCATGCTACCAGTGTTAAAGACTGCGATGGAGCTCCGTATGCCACGGCAAACTGGCTGACACTGACGGCGGCGGTGCACAAATGCTGCGCAGCTAGCGCCATTCGACGGCCAACACCGCGGTTCCTGGTGTGTCCGCTGTGCCGTGCGTGTGATCATTGCTTGTACAGCCCTCTCGCAGTGTCCGGAGCAAGTATGGTGAGTCTGACACACCGGTGTCAATGTGTTCTTTTTTCCATTTCCAGGAGTGTACTTTGTCTGAGCCAGACATATTCCAGAATCCCAAAACAGCTGTTGAGGGATAATGCAAACATAATTGTAGCATTCAAACACGGCACTCTGTATTTAAAACACATTTACTGGGCTCATGTAGGAACCGATATGTCATTCAATGATTTTGTAAATTACTGGAATCACTCACAGTATGGGTTTATAGTTACTGATAAAACAAGAAAACTGAATGATGGTAGGTATAACATCACCATGAATAAATTCACACACATGCCGGGAGCTCAGTCTGATAGGACGCGTGTGCATAGACAAAGCATTCGCTTGTGCATCGACGCGAAAATTCAGATTTCCGAACGTAAAGTTGGAGATGTACGCAAGGAACTAGAGACATATTGTCATATTCTTCGGAGACTGAACAGTACACTGAATGATGGGGATAATGCAATCGGAAAGAAAGTAAATGACTTAAATGAAGGGAAAATACCGGTTATTGAGAAGAGGACATTGTATGAACGGGTTAATTCAACTGCAAAGAAAGTAGGCTACTTAACTGAAGGGAAGATATCTATTACCGAGAAGGGGGAGCAGCATAAGAAGAAGAAGAAGAGCGGATATAGAAAACCTCACTCTGCACAGAAGTCCAATTAGTATACAGCGAGATGTGTACTAAGCATAAAGCCGTCGAGGCACGGAAGGCCATTCGAGAGAAATTAGGGCATTTGGAGCGAGAGCAAACACTAAGAGAAGCCTTCAAGGCCGTTACAGAATCTCTCAGTCAACTCACAGTAGACGACGATGCCATTGCCGTTTTCATTATATATCACAGTGAATTGAGGGAGACAAAGTAATTTGTATCAGGTAAGTCGTGTCAGCAGAGTAAAACCATACATGCTGGGTACGCAGCCTTTGAGTGTAACTAAGTACACAATACAGATCGGCGATAGTTTCAGAGAACACCTGGTCTACTTCATTTTCCTAAGACCCACAAAAACTTTAAATTATTTGCCTAAACATCTGGAAATTTATCATGAAACATTGCTTTGGACTGATCTGTGTAAGAATGCCAAAATCCAAAGTAACGCGATATACAAGTCCAATATAAAACCTACATTGAATGGTGAAAAATGCCAAAATGCAAAGCAATGTGAAATACAAAACCTATATTGGATTGTGAAATGAATAGCAGCTGTGATGGTAGTGACATTCACCACAAAAGAGTGAACAATCGACTTGCACAGTATAAATACATATATATTACAACAATCCCAATGAGGTAACAGATTGGCTAAGACTGCTCATGGCATCAGCTGCTCAGCTGCTGCTGGTAACGCAGCTCATTCGAACGAGCTTAGGGAGAGAGGCATCATCGAATACGTGTGGAGACTGTAGTTCGAGAACTGCACAAACCAGTACGCAAAAATTACCTTCGTAGATATGTTATGATAAAAGATTTGGACGACCTGTGGCAGACGGACCTTGTCGACACGAGGGAATATTCACCTGTGAATAACGGCTTCAAATTTATTTTAATGGTCACTGATAGTTATTCTAAATTTGCCTGGGCAATATCCATGAAAGTGAAAACAGGGAAGGATGTCGTGCAGGTGTTTGAGCGGTTACTGCAGACGGGGACGCATCGAAGCCCAGACAACCTTCAAACAGATCACAGCGGCGAGCTTTACAATAGATATTTCAAGACTGTGATGCAGCGCTATGGAATACATCACTATCCGACATTCACCCACCCAAAGGCGAGTACCGTGGAACGTGTGAACAGAACTGTGACAACCCAGATGTGGATGTGATTGAAACTTCGTTTCTCACACAAATAGACCGATATCTTTCCATAAATAATTGCACGGTATTATAGAACCGAGCATCACCCAATAAATATGAGGCCAGTCGATATTCGTGATAATAAATACTAAAATGCTAGATCCACACAAACAGCAATTTGATGTACGTGATTTAGTATGTATTTCAATACAAAATACAGCACTGAAGAAGTCACACATGCCGAACTGATCAAACGAGATATCTACAGTTTCCAACGTGCAGAGAACAAATCCTAGAACGTACTTTTTAAATGACAGTAGTGGTACTGAAACTGCCGGCTGTTTTACACACAAGAGTTACAGAAGTGCTCGGAACCAGATGTGTATCTCGTAGAGAGAGTTATATGGCGTCGAGGGAATAGAGCGTTAGCTACATGGTTTTCCTGCATCAAAAGACAGCTGAATCGGCGCTGGAAACTTGCTATATAACAGGGTGTGCAGACCACAACCACCTCAGTAGAATAATATGTGAGGTGAGAGACGCATATGAGGAGGAGGTGGTATTCTCGAGAAACTAATAGTCGAAGTACACGTTCCTGTATATAACTACTGTGGACCTAGAACAAACGTCCATTGCGATCGCACGCGGTGATAAGCGGATACATCTGCTCGTTGATGCGTGTATGCAACATGACGTCTCACACGCAGCAAATAAAGATTGTCACACTGCCAATCTAATTTTAGCTGATAAAACTAACGCAATACGTGCGAGAGGGGATATTGGTATATGTCAACGCACTGCAGCATTTCCGTTGAAAAAACCATGCGTGGTAAACTTAAGTTGGGACTGGGTGTGAATAAATTCAGCCAAATTTGGAGCGTCGCGCATCGGGTGCCAAGGAAGAAGCAGACAATCAAAGAGTGCATGAAAAACCGTATCCTGAGAGCGATGTATGTAGCTAAAAGCGCCCTGAAGCAGAAAGGAGCGAGAAAAAGAAGATCGATTAAACCACACAGCACAATACCGAAGGCTTTGGGTGGAATTATTCCCTTCATCATTCCTACCCTGGCCTGTCTCTCGGCGTTGGGTTCACTAGTTGGTGGTGCTGCGACCATTGGAAGAACAGTCAGGAATGCACAAAAGTCTCAGAAGCAACTGCAGGAGGCACGAAGACATAACCGCACGCTGGAGGCAGCAGCCATCGGAAAAGAACCATGCTTGAAACAATACCAACGACTAGCAGGAGACATAGCAGTCCTTCCAGACAGGGCGCTTAACTTTGTTGAAAAAAAAATTGAACATTCCTAGATTCCGAGGTATGTTTATGCGGAATACGTTACCGAAGACTATGTGTAAATCAGGAGAATGCGAAACTGTAAATCTAGATGTAGCAGGAGGACGTGGAGTTCAATGGGCAGCATATTTTAAGAAAAGAAATACAAATAACGTCTACTGTTCCGACTCATTCGGCGACCTGCAACCTCCAGAAGAATTACAACGGTACTTCACAGACGGAAGACATGTGTTCTACAATTTTCGACGCTATCAATACGTTAGTGCATTCCGTGTGGCCCCCTATTCGTCGTGTTCCTCATGAGGTTTACGAATGATGTATAAGGACGGCCACTAAGCATCCACTCACCAGTTGATTTTTGGATACAATGTCGTACACACTGACTTTAAAAGAGCGATCGTCTGTATTGAGAGCGAATTGCTTCCCACCACTTAAGCATTAGAGATTGGAGTGTAGCTTGACTGGAGTGGAGACATGCAACACCATCCCAAATATCACAGAGGCTAACAATGAACTTAATCTGAAGTTAACAGTAAAAACGAAATTGGTGCATACGATACTGACGATTTGAACGAAGTTTTGAAATAGTCTGGAAAAGGGATTGAGCCCCGTTCAAACATCAGTAACTTAAATCTGAAATAAGGACAATGAATGCATTGATTGACTTAAGCAGAAAGGTTGAGCAGGCCCGTAACTGCCTTTCACAAAGGGACAGATTTTGAAGACGGATCCCAGTAAATTTTACAAATCTGATCTCCCTGTAAGTACAATCCTTGTTGAATGTAACATTGCATCGAACTCATATCTCAACGACAGATTGACTCATTCAGTTTACTGACTCTTCCCACCAGTTGGGACACGGTACAAGACTCCTGAGACTCCTACCAACGCTATATACCTTCAGGTGACAGTACAGGCACTGAACTATCAGAAGCTGCGTACTGTGGACCAGAAAAATCAGTTTATTGACTTTCGTGGTGAGGAAACCACTGTACGACTAATCTAAGACAGGGTGGGCGCAAAGTATAAAACCAGCACACCGTGCACAGCACAGCACAGCACAGCACATCACTGCAGAACCGCAAAGTGATAATATTTGCAAACTACGAGTTTCTTAAATCACTAGGCTTGAAATCTCGCAATGACGTCATCGCTCAATATATCTCACCCAGTGTAAAATGATGTGCGCATCATACGCCAGAAATACTTCTCGCTTAAACCTTATGCTTCAGCGACATTTAATAAGAACGATGAAATTAGGATTGCCATCAAGCACCAAGACGCCTTGCCTCTTCCTTGCAAGAGATTCATATATTTGGGTGGATCATTTAAGAAAGTGGATAGTAGTCATACCGTGGGATTCCTGTTCCAGGAAATACGATATGAAGTTAATGGGGTAGAGATTGATCGTATACGTAATGTCGGCACATAATCGACCCTTAAAACATATTTCTCATCATCACCCTCGGATGTGAATGGTATAGAAAATGCAGGATGGTTCACAGATGAGCCTGTGGGCAGAACAGCAGAAGAGTGCCGCTCCATGTATACCTCTAAAATCGATTATGGGGTACTTTCAGGACATTCAGAGAATTATTATGAATTCCAAACAGGAACTTATTCTGGTACAGAATGCAGCAAACAGCAGCTCGTGCATTCAAGGAGTTCACGAGGACAACTAGATCATCATGAATAAAATCATATGGAACGTGCCTTACATGACTGTGACAGATGAGGAGTGTTTGAAGTTTTAGAAGTTCTGAATACCGGTACATATCTGCCATTGACTTTCCGCACATGGGAGGTTTTTGATTATCCAGCGAGCAGACAAACTTGGGCTATTAAAACCACCATGCAGCTGGAAACACCGAGTTTCAACATTTTTTCGTTTCAGGCCAATAGAAAGGGGAATTTAGCACATGATTCCACCGTATTTGACCACTGTAATTTAACTGGTGCCAGGATCTACTTCATAATCATATCCGTATGACAGTTTACTGCTGCAGTGGGGCCAGAGTGTATACAGTCTAGCATTTAACATATGTGTAAGGTTCTGTGCGTCTAAGGAGCTGGCACCAGTCATCGTAATAGACTGTTCAAAACCGAATGAGATAACAACATCAGGCCCAGTAGATGTACGAATCGAATTTCTAATTGCCAAGAACACACTGCAACGTATTCTCTAGTTGTACATGACCGTGTGATTAACTGTTGCCCACTTATTCACGTTGTGCAGGGTGCTGTATAAATGACCAGGTCGTTACCAGCGTTCAAGGTTCCTATGATGATGAGTGCAGATAATTCATATCTAAATATGCAGCATTCAGAGTACACACAGAAGATGCCGGTATAATAGAGATATTGTCAACAACAACAACTGCATCACTGTGGCTTTTCAAGGATGTGAATTGTGCTAAGATATGGAGGAGTGCAAAGTGGCTTACACATTTCTTCCATGGACTCCATTGAAAGGACCTGGTGCACCTTATAAAGATATGATGACGTCACTTCGAATATTCGATCATCCTGGCACCATCATCTACATCAGAGGATAGAAGAAGATCACATGGATGCCACAAATCTTCATGTTTGTATCTATTCAAGACCTGCAACTCGACAGCTGCCCTGCTATGCATCAGCTAAAGAAGATGTGTGAAAACAGTGTTGTGTCTGCTTATGAGAATGTAAAATTCCTTTTAATTTGGATGAATGAAAACAAATGAATTTTTATGTCACATTTTGTCTTTTTCTTTCTTTCTATCTAGCTCCTACTTAGATAGTATGTAGCTTCGCACAGATCCTACGCCTGTGGCTTTGTTCAAGCAGAGGTGATATAATTTCATAGATGTTTTCTGTATGTCTTTGGAAGCGAGCACGATCATGTGCCACATGTTCCCACAAACCTATACTTGCACCACAGTAGGCGAAATCCCTTCCAATGATTACATATATTTTGTTTTCCTCCATCTTAAACCTTACCTCCCTCATACTTTGAACAAATATCCTGTGCAACTTGCATAGCCTTCATATACATTGGTATGAGTGGGGATTTGTGAAACAACAACAAAAACG
Source organism: Schistocerca piceifrons (assembly GCF_021461385.2). Classification (NCBI taxonomy): domain Eukaryota; kingdom Metazoa; phylum Arthropoda; class Insecta; order Orthoptera; family Acrididae; genus Schistocerca; species Schistocerca piceifrons. The sequence goes on along the minus strand of NC_060142.1, from coordinate 14,904,961 downwards.
TATGGCAAAGAATAGAAATCTTTTTACTCAAAATTAAATATTACACACATATTGTACTACAGCCTTACATTTACAAATCTTGTTCTTTTTACAAGACATGAAGTAATAGTGCTTTTAAAATCACAGTTCTTATAAATGTTTGAAGTTTCTTTATTCACAGTTCTTGGTTTTACAAATAATAGTACTGGTTGAAAAAAAATTTTGCTTTACATTGCAGTACTGTTTATAGCCACTGCAGAGGTACAGTTTCTCTTACACTAATACTATTAATCTTACTAGTGAAATTCCACCTAAACAGAAGACTTTATTTATACACTGAATTAAGTGGCTCTAAACATTTTCCACTTCAAGCAGCTGAAATGAATACTATGAAGTGAACGACCTTAAGATATTCACCCCAAACAGGTGCACTAAAAAGAAATGGGTGGAACTCACACTTAAAACTTGTATGACTTGGACAGCTTGCAGTAGCTGAAAATAAATGAGGGCGAGACTCTCTCCTGTGTGCTGCACTGTTGCCGTACTTAGGGACAACAGAAGTATTCATTCAACTGTTTATTTGTTTTTTTCTGTATACACATGGACTCACACAATCACATACACACATGAAGGGCAAAAGAGAGATAAACGGTAAAACTTTTTCTTCAATTTACAATTTTTTAACATTTTTGATGATGTAACTCTAATTTTAAGCCCTTTAATATATACGTTGCACATTTTGAACTTTTTCCTTCTCATCATGCTTATGTATTCATACATACAAGGTATACTACTTATTGAGAAAGAAAAACAGACAGAATGTATTTAAACATAGGCATACATACTTACACAGGCATCCACACTCAAACACACTAACAAACATATGTACAGACACATAAGGAATCATAGATTCAGGCACACCGTACATCACAACGTACAATATTTACACTGTGATAAAAGAGTCATACTATTCGGCACAAGCCCTCACGCAGCCAGTCACTCGCTCGCTCTCATTCACACCGCCAGAGTCCCCCATCCTCCCTGGCGCTTCAAGTACAAAGTGTTAGTACGGGAGGGTTTTGACACTGTCACCACAGATGGCTCTTTCATCGTCATAAAGTGACAGTCCGACTTTAGACTGCAACACAGTGTACACGTCGGGACCTCGCTATCGAATACTAAAGTCCCCGTCGTGTAGGAAGGCAGTCCAGTTTGCAGCCTTTCTGCTTATCCCCCTCCATTCACCTCTTGCAGCCAATAAGATTAATTCTCCTTCCTAGCAAGTATCCGCGAGTTTCAACTAGAGGGCGAGACTCTTTCCTGTATGCAGCACTGTTGCCGTAGTTAGCAACAACAGAAGTATTCATTCAACTGTTGGTTTATTTGTTTGTTTCTTTTTTCTTTTCTTTTCTTGTAGCAATACAGATGTGAATGGGAAATTCCATCTGTAAATGTTTTAGTGCGATTAAAAAAAAAAGTCTAGCTATGGCAATAAACGTGAAGTGATTCACGTGCTTCACAAGTAGACGAGGGGGATTATTTATGGGATTTATAGCTTTTTAAACGTGAATTTGAAGGCAGGACTCCTATTCACATTTGAAGTCACAAGAATGAACTTGCAGAAGCGTGAGGTATCGGCAAGAGAACTGTCGAAAGAAATGCAAACGAAAGTGTCAGACCTGTAGAAACCTTAGGAAAAGTTTTTTTCGTGCCGCGTGGATGGTATCGAAATCGCAAGAAACCTGTAACTTAAATAGTTGGTTTTGAGAGCGCTATTTTAAAGCGCTCTTTGTGAATGGTGAGTAGCCGATTTCACAAAAACTTGTTAAAGTAATGCATGAAAAAAGTGGCTATAATGCTAACTTTTCGTCAATGTACAGACATTGATTTCATATATGTTAATAAGAGAGTTTTTAGCTGAAAGAAGTGACATAGGTGCAGCATGAACCACATTCCTCATAAAGATGGACGACACGAGAGAAGGTTGTAGTTCAGTACTTATGATGAAACTCAGATGAATCATAATCATTCCAGGAATACCTGTTTCAAAATGAGTGGTGGTAATGGCAGTTTTGAAGTTCCCAAAGTAATAGGTTCTCGAATAATTATTGTGCATGCTGGCCTTTCTTCTAGATAAGTTCCTGAGAGTAAACTTGTGTTTAGGTGTAACAAAAACAGCAGTGGCTACCATACTGAAATTAATGTTGTCAGTTTCATGAAGGAGCTCAGTGAACAATTCTTGCGATATCTTCTTTCGAATCCGGGTATCAATTGCACATATGGTATACGAGAACTTCCTAGCTTTACTAATTAGAAATTCGTATCCTGTAAAGTATGCAGACTATAATGTTCAACATATTGCTCAGCATGTTGTATGCTGAGAATGCGGGTGGAAAAATTCGCCAGAAACTCCTATATTTCCAGAGGTAAAGTCCTTTCATTTTCAAGGCACGAATTTAAAAATGTCTTTAATGACAGTGACGGTTACACGTCGAGATATCGATGGTTTTCGTCGTTATCTATCAGCATTCACTAGTGTTATTTGCATAAGTTTGTTAATTGTTCGCTTGCTCAGTAAATAATAAATTTGGTCTGTCACTGAATTGATGAAAGAGTTAGTTTACACTAATAACACCTGTTAACATCGAAAAATATGACACATACTTACCCTTTTCCTGACAGTCTTTTGCATCAGACTTTTCTACCAGTAATTCGTTTTTATACTCAGTGATTACATTTAACTACAGTCAAACACACTCATCAATACGCAATATAAACATTTTTAAAAATTCGATGGAACAGAAGCTGATGTCAAGCAAATACAAGGATTTCGGTTAGTGTCTGAATGTAATTTCATTGCGTATTACATTTTTATCTACAACACAGTCCAAATTGTAATAAATGACAATTATTGCAGGCACGTGTATTGACCTTGTCGTTAGACAATTTTAATTCTGAGAACAGTTGTACCTGACGTCTTCATAAAACTGTGCCAGCTGTTCTCGCCACCTGACATCATGCAGACTAAAGCTGTGGAGCTGCGGACGCGACATCGTCAAGACCCGAAGTGAGACTTCTCTCATGACAATTGAACGACAAGGGCTTTAAATCTGTTATTCCCTTCATAAATCTGAATGTATAATACGATGGACCGTAGGCAAAGGAACCTGATTGTTGTCTGCGGCAACGTGGACGTGGATTATTGTTTGCTGTAGGTCATGCGGAGATTGCAGCAGAGTACGCGCAGGGAACACCGCCGTACAGGCTCAAAAATGGCTCTGAGCACTATGGGACTTAACATCTGTGGTCATCAGTCCCCTAGAACTCAGAACTACTTAAACCTAACTAACCTAAGGACATCACACACATCCATGCCCGAGGCAGGATTCGAACCTGCGACCGTAGCTGTCACGCGGTTCCAGACTGAAGCGCCTAGAACCGCACGGCCACACCGGCCGGCGGCCGTACAGGCGCTACAAGCTGTCTTGGAGCGTGGGGACACATATCGCACATCCTTAGCCCGCCTCTGGGTGGCTCCATCTATCGTACGATACGCACACATTTTGGATATCAGTAATCCATCTGCCTCATCTTCCATTACGCCGACAACCTTCTTGTTATGAGGAACAGTACCGAAAGGATTATTAGCTGTGTATCCCGATGTGTCGAATTCATTTCTGTGACACCTACTTACTTCATACGGATCGCAGTTCTTCAACGAAGTACAGCAACTTTGGTTCCACGAAATGAGTTTTAGCGAACTCATAATTTAACCGGTACATTTCGGGTTTGGAGATATCCAGTATACACATACCCAAATAGATAGGTTTCCTAAACTCTACTGCAACCTTCGACATCTCCACAGCAACAAGGTTCACATTGAAAATAGTGACCGGCTTAAAATTTGGTCTGTCGGTGCACTTTCTTACATCGCACGGCCCCTCCCATTTGATCCTGATCAAAATATCGCGTTCATTCCTTACATTTTGGATGGTTTTCAAGGAAAATTAAATTGTTCATTAATTTATAAAAGTCTTTCTTGAAATCACTATCCACGTCCGCCATCTTTTCGGCATTTAATTCAATATACTCCTTCAGCCATGGGATTGATTGGAAGAGATAGCTTGAGTTATTCTTCCTAGTTCCGTCTCGAAGCTGAGACACTGCTGGAGATTATGACAATGAATTATGTATCTCTGCTTGTGTCCAGCAGTGGCCATCAGTTTAGGGGTAGTGCTTTCTCGTGGAACTTGTTGTTCTGGAGATGATGGCAAGTCGCTTATCATTTCATGTATCCTAACAGTGTATATGAGGTCTGCATCCACCAAATACCCTACATGAGAATCAGCCGCCACACTCATTATCTTTCCACCTCATCCCCCTTGGCTTTCTTGTATAAGTTATTCACATCCAAATGTAGAGCATAATTTGAATCGAGAGGTGTGTTAAACCCCACACACTTACGTGGATTGCCTTGGCGTGTCTATGGACATACTGGCAAAGTCCCTTACGGATCCCGCGCTCAAAGAAAATAAGCATATCGGCATTACTCAAAAGTTCGATGCTGCACCTTGTTTTCTTGAGCTTTGTGGCCCAGGACAACCCAGGTGTCGTGTAAAAGGCGGTTTCCAGAGAGTACGTGGCCATGCACACTCTCTGTAACTTTTCAAAAACATCCGCAGGCAAGCGCACGTCGATGTACATGTATAGTTTTGTATATTCACCCAAATCGGAAATATTGAAAAACCAGACATTCACAGCTTGCTCATAATCTGCACTAGTTTGGCATCAGCTCTGAGAGCACTGGTAAATGCAGATATATCGGGTAGCCCAGTTTCGTCGAGTTTCGCCTTACTTCCAGATACTCATAAGGGAAAACTCCTTTCCTAGTCACAAGCTGAACCTTTTCGTCGTCGGGGTAAGCAGATCGGGTGGTATGCATATCCTACCGAGGTAGAGTTTCAACGACTTTCTGGAGTGGCGCCTGCATAAACCGTAGTGTGTCAAGGAAGCGGAACGTAATTTTTGGCGTCATTCGTTTGGAGAATGAAATATACTTCTCAACACTCTCAGCAGGGCACTGACCTAATTTTTCTCCCAACCGGAATTAACCAATTGCTCAGCTAGAAAGTGAGCGCCATATCCACTTCAATTATGGAAGAAAAGTGGTATGTGCCGTGGGAAGTGATACTTCTAATTGCATGCGTTGTGAGCTGCACCGCGAAACTCCCGCATAAGATGATAGTCATCTCTACGGGGAGTTTCAGCTTTTCTATCTAACGGCAGTCCACAAATATGACAGCTAACCCATTCATTGTATAATTTTTTTATTCTTCTCCGACATGGGGATGTCGGCGCTGTAGGGCCTATCAACACCCAATGAGAGTTTTTGAAGCTCAGTGAGCAACCAAACAGGAGGATTATACACGAGATAAGACTCGTAGCGGCTAATCATTAACAGAAGAATCATATGAGCATACAAGTTGGTACGCTGCTGCATTCGGTACGTGTTTTTATGTGAGGCTAAGGAGTTGCCTTCACAGTGGGTGATAGGGGCAAGGAGACATTCGAAGTCAGCGTATACAACAAAAGTACATCATTCCTGGTGGTGAGAATTCTTGAATTTAATGAACTTGTTTTATTCTGTAGGCATACCAACATGTACCAGTTCCGTCAGACGCCTTTTTACATACTTTTCTTCTGTAAAGGTATTTAGACACCTAGAGCAAATGTGTTTTTTATGCTCGTGTTTCGAGAACTGGCTGTAAAGGAGACGCGACATGTTTTTGATCCATACATAATGCTGATCATCACCTTCAGACAAGAGCGGCATGTTTACTTGAAGATCACACTCACCTGCATATTTCGTAAAATGGCGTTTTCTGGCTACAGTATGCTTGTGCTGCTCATCTGGTTTGCTTTTCTGCTTCTTCAGGACATAAATGTGAATCGATATTCTGGAATTTTGTGCCTCAAATTTTGATGTGTACTGAATCTTAATGGGGAACTCGCTACCGTCGAAGTTATAACATCCAAATATGTTAAGTGCTTTTCCGTATTGAGATGTGCGCTGCGAATCTTTTGCGTACTTCTTTTTGCAAGCCAGGATTGACCATGGAAAACAAGCATTATAATTTTCATTTTGGACATTAATACATGTCAGCTTGTTCTTCATATCCCTAGGAAGCTTGATATAACTGGATTCTTCTGCTAATGAATCGTAGACATGAATATAGATGTTGAGGTGTGGTGTTTGGCTGAGTGCTTTAGCTGACCCTCTTATTTCCGTCTCGGAAAACCGGGACAGTAGAGCGCAAAATGGGATTCACGATACCACTTGGTGAATGATATTCTTCGAGATATAACGCCATTATCACACCAGATGTAGTGCAGCACCCTGCTGTTTGGGATGGTGAGTCAAGTCACAGCAGAATACTGCATTAAATCCAATGGCATTATATCTCGAATGATCTAGGGCTCTGAGGAGCTCTGTCTCCATCACCATGAGGCATGATTCTAGAAACCTGTATGGGTCGCGACACCTCCCTACCCGATTCTCTAGTGAACGAGATACGCCCCTCAAAGCCCCTAGCAACCACCAAGTATTCTAGAGGGGTCATTACGACGCTAATGTGATGTCCTTCACCACGAGTGTAATTGTTGTTCGCGGAGTACTTGCCACACTCTAGTATGTGCAGCGCACATTTCACGTGCAATATGACGATTATTTGTGTGGGGTTCACTATATACTTTCAAGAACCTCCTCTTCAAAATCTTGTGTGAGAGTGGTCCTCATGTTGCCCCCATTTCTTCTTTCCAATGAACCGGTCTCCCTCATTCGTCGGTCGAGAGAAATAAACATTCATCGGGACGGATGACGCCTGTTAGGAAATCGTTTCTTGTCTAGCGTTACACCAGCGAGAGTATTGCAACTTACTTCCCCGTACGCAAGGTGCATGTCAGTCAGTTCTTCAAAATTGTACCGGTACTGCTCCATCGTGCTGTACTGTACGTCTCTGCAGAGCACTCAGTAATGGATGGCTCTGTCTCTTATTTACGGCACGTTCTGTCATGGGACAATGTAAATGAGATACAATAGAGCCACCTTATGGACAAGTAGACAAAACTTGCATCATGACGTCCTAGTAATCAGGCGTCTCTTTGTTTCCTTGCAGGAAATAAAAACTATACATGCAAATAAACAGCTCAGTACGTGTAAACCTGTACGCCTGTTAGTTGTAAATAAGCTGGAATGCGGTAATGCTAGACAAAGCGATAGATAAGGTTACTTCCAAATTTCCTTAAGCTGGCTTCTGCGGCCCCAGGTTGCCTACCTCAAATTGTTCAGTGGAGCATTCTCTATGTCCCGTTACATTTTTGCATGTTCTTAAATAAACACCGTGTATATAGAGATTTTTGAGGCCATTCTCGTATTTATTCCCCCGATGACGTTGTCTTTTGACGGTAGTTCTGCGAAATGTAATCTTTCACTTCTGCGACAGTATATTCTTCTATATATGCTACCAAGTTGGTTGAAATTCAGGATCGAGTCAGTTTTCATGTACGTTATTATGTACTCCTGGATTTTCTCTGATTAGCGAGTCTTTCTGTCGGAGGGGCAGAGTTCCCTTGTCTGTTTCTTAATGAATAAAGAACTTCATTTAGAACGACACCGTGAGGCTACAGAGAGTTTGCGTGTCTATAACATCACGATCTAGTTGTTCTTAATTATGTTCATCAGCGACTGCTCCTTATTATTCGTCATTTACATCCATCTGATCTCTTGATGGAAAGCTGGGTTTTCCCATATCTTGAGGAGCACATATGTTCGCTTCTGGTCTGTCTTTGATTTCCATGGGAGTCCCTTTCTCTTTCGGGGTGGAGACTTGCAGTTGTCGGCGCTGCTTGTTTCTGGAGGCCATTTAACATTTACATGGCCGCAGACTGCTGCCACTTACGGGGTGGCCAGGGCTGTCCGTTTTGGAGCTTTTGTGGTTTCATCTTAACGTTCTACGCGTCTCTGCATGCACTAAAACCGAACGTGCCGTGTAGAACTGCAGCTCGTGCACGTACTAGGTTGACCATAAACAGTTATCGCACGGTATCCACTTATATTAACGCTCTCTGGTATGTGGTCAACGATTTCCCCACATAAATCGTAGTTTCTATATATAAGAAAGATAATATTATTAATGATTGATAAATGGGTTCGTATAACATCATTTATCTACACTTTAACCGCTTTCCTAGCCAAATGTCAAATTCGAATGGCTTTGGCCTGGCAGAGAAACTACCTAATGTGAAGTTCTAGGTGTGTTTTCCATTAAACTGAGGCACTACTTCATTAAAATCGAAAGAGGAGTGCCACAGGCACAGGTGTGTGTCACTCTGATCTCGCGGCCAACTGCTACGATGTAGCCCTTCTGCCAGAGAGAACTACACGTCACAACGCCCCTACACTGCCGCTGACCGAGGCATATGTGCTGTCGCTGCAGCTCTCTTGCAACCTATCTGCGGTACGTGTGAATACAGGGTCCATGAATTGAAGCTTTCTTGGCGGTAGCCGCCTGTCCTGTAGTCGGCAGACAATTACGACACAAGGTGAAATTTGAATCCTTTTAAGGAATATCTCGATCACAGTAATAATTACGTAGTGCCTTTCATTGACATGGCTGTTCTCAACTAAACATAAATAAATCTTCTAATTGTACCGTAAGGAATTTAAGATTGAGAAATGGAGCTACAGATATACCAGATATACCAGGTAACAGAAACACGAAACACATTAATGGAAACATCGGACAGGAATGAGAATGGAGCATTCGATTGAGTTCAGTGTCGTATGTCAAATCAGTTTTATTACAGAAGTAAGCTGACATGTACACAAGCCACGAAAGGCGATACATGACTCTTCTCATACAAGAAGTCAGGAGGAGGGATTCCCTTAATAATTTTAGTAACATTTACTTCAGTTTCCGAAAAATATTGAATGGAGGTCCATCGGCCGTTCTGTCAATAATTACCCTCGAAAAGTAGACAGAGTAAGAATATTGCATCACATGCCTTAAGAACAATCATAAGATATTAAAAAAATATTAACCACTACACTTCGTCCTGCCTAGTACAGCGATTTATCATAACAGAGAAGACACGATATCTGGAGGCTATAATCGTCATATCTTGACTTTACACTGAACCAAGGCAGTACGCAAGGAACAGATACTTTCCAGGCACATTAAAATAACATAGTCCAAACCATCAAGAACAGGGTTACACAGAGAGGTAACAACCCATATTTCAATATATATACATAAATAACGGTTCCGTCACTTTCCTTGTAGTAGGTTATGATCCCTGACGGCGCTCCTCTTTCATAAAAGATAATAACAACATCCTAGGTTGCACCTGCAACACGGCAGTATTACACGCAAGTGACGCACAACGTATATAAACACAGGCGCTTTTTGCAAGGGGTCAACCGCCCCTTATCTATTGAGAACAATATGTCTTTGCCTCAAGCAGGTTGCAGTAGGTGCTATCGATAGTCGAGCGCCGAGTGCGCTAGAGAAGTAGTCTGTGTTGAGACTCGGAGCAAGTAAGTTGCTGGCTGCTAAGCGAGCAGGGCGGATTTCGGCAGGACGGCCGACCGCATTTGTCTTTGAAGGCTGTGCGTGTCACCCTACGCCGTGGGCCTGACTTACAGCAAATACGCAAATGGCATTAACTGAGTGAGTTATTGATGTGTTCAAGTCTTCGTTTGTGCACCGTGAAAACGCGACAACCGCGCCGGGCACGCACGGTTTTGTCTGCAGTGAGGATCGTGCTTTCAGTGCCACGTGGAGAACACTGGCGTATGACGATACCAGTAGGAGACCTGGGATGAGGCAACCGTTATTACATTGTCAGACGAAGCGAGTAACTGCCTCATTCGTGCTGTCTGGACAATATATGTAGAACCTTAACAACAATGTATGTACCGATTATTGCTACATGACATCCTAATTAATTTTGAAACTTCCTGGCAGATTAAAACTGTGTGCCCGACCGAGACTCGAACTCGGGACCTTTGCCTTTCGCGGGCAAGTGCTCTACCATCTGAGCTACCGAAGCACGATTCACGCCCGGTCCTCACAGCTTCACTTCTGCCAGTATCTCGTCTCCTACCTGGCTTTACTTCTGCCAGGTAGGAGACGAGATATTGGCAGAAGTGAAGCTGTGAGGACCGGGCGTGAATCGTGCTTCGGTAGCTCAGATGGTAGAGCACTTGCCCGCGAAAGGCAAAGGTCCCGAATTCGAGTCTCGGTCGGGCACATAGTTTTAATCTGCCAGGAAGTTTCATATCAGAGCACACTCCGTTGCAGAGTGAAAATCTCATTCTGCTAATTAATTTTGTTGGATTTGATACGAAACAACTCCCGTGCAAATATTAACCGATCAGCCTTCATCAGTTGCACATGTTCAAACTATTCCTAACTGTTAGGCTTTAATTAACTAATCTATAACTGTGAGTTTAATTAGGGTGTGTTTCATTCCATAAGCAGTGACAGGGCACGAAGCTTGTTTGTAAATACTAGTTGGTATCAGTATCCACACGAGACCTGCTCATACAAAATGGCAAACAGAATTTTATTCTTATTCGTTAACAAGCATCTTCAGAACCAGTCTTCCGTGGGGTACATAATTCAAGCCCTCAAGAAGCAAATCAGTCATCCATAAGCGGCGCGGCGCGCTACAGACGAATGAACAGAAAACAGGCCATGTGGTAACGCTGGCCGAACACAGTAGCTCAGCGACAATGCATCATCCGGAAGTGGTCTCCACGGCTAGCCGGCGGGCTATACAAATGTCCGGCATTCCGGGCAGCCGCTTGCTCGTCCACAGGACAACTCACTGCGTCCGCCACTCCCTCCCTCCTCGCGCCACCGCCTGGACGCTGCCACCCGCCAATGTCCCGCCACCCCACCAGAGTTCGCCTAACCGCCGAGAAGAGGAAGCGTGACCAAACTAGGCGGTCAGTGCCACCCTAAACCCATAGTGCCCTACATGGCACGTAACAGACCCAGAGTTCCCAAAAGCTGCCCCCACCGTCAGCTCTGGCGTCGTCCTGAAAACGCGCCTTGCACATTCTGCAGCCATTGAACTGTGCGTGGGCTTTCTTCACAAGACAATGTCCCCGATGGAATTACAGAAACAATAGGCAGTTAACATTAATCTCCTGGAACTATTCAGTAATTTCTCTTGTAGTTCCATCTGCGGTAGTTCAGCATCTGGTAAGGTTCACATGCCAAGTAGCAGTCCTCCAGAAGAAGATGGACAAGCGTTGTGTAGGCAGACTCTTTAGTAAATTTATTACACCTTTATTTCCTGCCACTAGAACGTAATCTTTGATGAACTTTCCCACAACATTTTCAATGTGACAGTGCCAACTGAAATTGCTCATAATCGTAATTCCTATATGTGTACTTGCAATAATGACTTTTATGCTTAATTTACAGTGCAACCGAAATTTGACTGAACTGTTTCAGTACCCACATGGAAGACCATAAACTTTTTGTTGTTTAGGCCCTGTTGGCACTTTCCTTACACCGAAACTATCTTGTCCAAATCAACTTGTAATTATTTTTGTTCTTATGACATTTATAGACGGTAAACGAAGATGTCATCTGCAAACAAGCCGTGATTAGACTGTCTCCTAACACCTTTATATAAAGTAAGAACAGGAGTGGGCCTACAATACTTCACAGTGAAATCGCAGATGTAACACCACTTTCACCGGACACCTTCTCGTCAGTTACGCAGCTTCTCATCCATCAAAACTGCCGCATCGACTCTAGGCGTCCCACAGATTTGGTTTGCAGGCGATTTTCAATACAGCGCTCACTTCTCTCCGGAAAAATATATAGTAGTAATTGAGGAATACAACAGTCCCGTCATGTTTGTAACTTGGCACCTCTCGGCCACGCTATTAGCTGAACGCAGTTTCATAACTGAGGCTATATCTCGGGAAACCGTGGTCTCAATTGTTACTGCGAATAAAAAACATGACCTGTGTCACTGTTTCTTTAATTAAGGACGACCGGTTGCGATCTGACTACCGGACGTCGTTGAGATAAGGCGTTGTGGCTAACGAGAAACTACACTTCGCAGAAACTGATCTACCGTCATTCTTACCATTACTTGCAAACTGCATCTTGCACCGCCACATCTGAAGATGGTATGCTAATCACGACAAAACCGGACACCAATAATAAAAGACAAAGTGGTCCAGACGGTGTTCTTAATTCACGAATATATTTTAGCTAAATATTATACTATTCGGCAATCCATTATTTCTTAGGTCCTGTGTTAACACTACAGATTAAGAAACCGAAGATCACTTCACATTCCCAAATTACGGTATCCAATAATTTCATGAGTTCAGATTTCATTATTAATTCAGATTACAAAAAATGGTTCTGAGCACTATGGGACTTAACTTCTGAGGTCATCAGTCCCGTAGAACTGAGAACTTCTTAAACCTAACTAACCTAAGGACATCACACACATTCATACCCGAGGCAGGATTTGAACCTGCGACCGTAGCAGTCGCGCGATTCCAGACTGAAGCGCCTAGAACCCTTGCACACCCCGGTCGGCAATTCAAATTACAGATTGGGATATCATTGTCTCAGGAATATATGAAGAATAAATGAAGATTAATGTCTTTCGACGCAAGTTGCGCTTTAACAGTGTGTGGTGCAAAACGATTCTAATGAATTGTTCTGAATTTATCAGTTCATAAGAATTACCTGCATTTTGCAGAACATCACTTGTACAATTTAATCAATATTTTCTGAGTGAACAGTGTCTTACAAATAGTGTGGAAATTTGGGATTTGTCTCTGTTGCTATCAGAATTTGATTAGTACCAAGATCATAGCGGATCCTTCAAATTAAAGTTTATAAAATTCAATAAATACTAAAAATAACAAATTGAAGTTACAAACTGTCGAAATTTGTTCTAAAAACATAAAACAAAAAGAATTTTCCCCATTATTTATCAATGTGATTTATCATGAACCAGTTGTGCAGACATCATTTCCCTTGCTTGACAATACTATATTTTAATTACGTTAATTATTTGATATTGTTTATTTGTCACAAAACATTTCAGCACATCACAAAATTTTTATATGTAGTGTTTGTATAGGATTCTCCTTCATGAAATATGAAACATATATTGTGGTGGATGTAATGACACTAATTTTTATAATAAAATTGTAATATGTCTATTTAAGTTAAGTGTGCCAAGAGCTTGAGCACAGAAACGTAAACGACTGTAATTGCAATTTTGTTTTTTTATGAATTCTCAACCAAAGACTTGGTAGGAAGGACTGTGTCAGATGTGTGTTACTATAAGACAATAGAATTATAATGTAGTAGCAAAACCCGTCAGACATTTTCCTGTCTTTACTTTTTTGTCCTGTATAGGATAATCTGTTTTTAATCTAGAACCTACATTTCGTTGCAGAAAAAAGTGGAAAACTGAAAAATACTTAATACTGATGAGACTCCATTGTTTTTATTGGTATAAGCTGATGCTGAACTGTATACTTTTTTGATAATATACCACATGAATGAGCAGTATGTTTGACTAATACATTGGCTATATAACTGGATAGATGCATGTAAAATAATAATGACATTTAGCATGATCGGAGTAGATAAAGAATATTTTTCGTTGTTTGATTTGGTGTATAGTCTTCGGAATATCCACTCTGGGTCAAGCAAAATGTTCACCATATGAAAAACACGGACTTCCTAAATTTAATCTGGCAACAAGCAATGACTGCTCCTGAGCCACGTCATTTGAAGGCATGAGCAGCATTACGTAATATGTTCTACAAAGTGTTTAGAGTTCCGATTAGCTCCAGCAACATAAGCTGAAATTGGTTTTTGAGGCTCAAGCTGTGGCGGCAAATTGGCTTTGTTGTCGGAGCAACATATGCCAGAAGTTTCATTTTAAAATTTTAAAGCGTGACAATGAAGCAAAAATTGTATTTAACCAATGACAACAACTCGATGCGCTCTATGATCATAGTCTTTCTCATAATTGTAAGCCGCTTTCTTCAGTTCGATTCTCCTTATTGACTGAGAATCGAACTGTTGGGGTACTGCCGCAGTTCGTGAAGCAGAAGCTGGCACTCGCAGATTTTCAACTAGTGCATCTCGCTCTTCTGATATTTCATCATAGCATCTCTGAAAGCAGTGGCTCTGGTCCTGTTTGTTCTCGGCTTGCGTCTCACACTTCAGATGTTTCATCAACTCTACTGGCTGACAGTTGCTGCGTATGTTTGGTTTATCTTGTAGTCTGTGATTTTTTGGGTTGCGTCTCCAATATATTCCAGTACTTAATGCTTGCTGATAGATGAGGTGTCTCAAGATAGCTTTGTTGTGTGTGACACAAATTTCTTTCGCCTGTAAACAAACGAAGAATCGAATGTCATTCCACTGTAAGCAAAAGACGAATACTGACTCATATCGACGTCCAGTACAAAACAAAATAGAAATGGCATTCCATTCCAAACTCAATCACCAATTACTAACCGTAGCCACGATTACAATTTGTTACTGTTGGAGGTTAAGATGTCGATATGACTTTTGCAATCGACTGAAAGGCGTAGAAGTTGATATGCTGCAACCCCGTCTAGTAGCGAGTGACGACAAAGTGGATAGCATAAAACCCGTCTCCATAAAAAATATATAGTTATGTCAACTTTCATGGTGACTGTTAAAATGGTGTCGATGTCTGTTAATCACGAACAGATATACCCACAGCCGTTTTTATACATAAAACTATTTTTATGGTGTAAACTGACCGATTAAGAAAATTACTTCACCACTCAGTCCCGCACGGAGCGACCACTCGCCCTGTCAGTGCCTCGCTGAAAGGCGACCAACACGGAGAAGCGAGGAGGAGAGGAGACCACAGCCCCCAGCAGCGACCCCGCTTGGCTGGAGTGCCCCTCTGCTGGAGACGTCGCTCCCTGGACGGATGTTCTCCAGATACGGCGGAAAAGTTGCGCGGGCCGTTCCTCACAGTTATTTACGACTCGTGTTCCGAACGGGCGCGCAACACTCCTAGCTGCGCTGCTCCCCTAGTTAGCAACTTCTGATGCACTTTCTCCTTTTGATCGTATCACTTCCCAAACCGATCTGAAGCCAGGGGAGAAGTAAAGTTCGGACAACTTCTTCTCTTCTTTCCTTTGGTACAAACTTACACATAGTTAGTATATACGGTCTCTAAACGACACATGTATCGTTAACACCTTTGACAGTGTTGTACAATCTAACTACATCAGCAGAATTAGGGCAGTCACACCATCTCCAAATCCTGCAATGTGAGACAGGATAAGGTATTAAATGTAATAGAACTTCCAAGAAGTTATCATTTCTGTGCTGAGTATTCTTTCAGTGAACACTCGATAGGCCGAAATATTATTTCTCTTAAAACCCCAAAAATAAAACTAGTGGAGCACCGAAAAACTGCGTATATGATAACTGTGGCTTCTCGATCTACAAAAAAAAAGAAAATGTGGCTGCCTTACACGCCTGTATAGTATTAAAAATTCGAGGACAATATTTCGACTATGCATTGTTTTCTGCTTTTCTTGATCCTGGTCATAAAAGGGTCGCAGCACAGCAACAGTTCTGAAGAATTTCAACTTTCATTGAGGAAAGTAGGATCCAAACAATTATAAAAGACTGCTGAATTTAAAAGAATGGACATGTGTTAGCGGTATTTGAGGAATCACACACACGGTCACGAAAGTACTTCAGTCCGATTAATGTGAAAGTTACCGTGCTATCAGCACTTCTCACATATCAAAGTTAATGACCTGGAAAATATAGAGAAGCATAAAGAAGGAAATTGGGCATGTATGACTACGTTTGAAAGCTAGACATAAAAATGTTAAGATACATTCTTAAGTTTTATTGACCTAGGAAAAGCGTTCGACAACGAAATGTTATGTGAGGTGTTTGAAATCCCCATAAAATCCGGGATACACCGATGACGTACAACATGTACACAAACCGAGAGGGAAAAGCAACAGCAGAAGATCAAGAAAAAACTGAATTAATTACCAGGGGCATAAGAGGTTCATATTGTTTTCTGCCTCTATCGTTCAACATATATAGGCAAAATCAATGAAGGAAATAAAAGAATGATTCATTCGTGTGATTCAAATGCTGGGTGAAAGACTACTAGTGACAAGATTCGGTGATATTCGTATATAAAGAGAAAGTACGAAAAAAATTACACGACATTTTGAATTATAAAAATAGTCTAATGACAACAGAAGAGAGACTGTGAGTTTACTAAGGAATGACGAAAGTATTAAGAAGCAACGTGTATGAAAAGATAGACAAACAAAAAAAAAGTAAATTTCGTAATATACAAAGTGTGGTGTCACTGCCAGACACCACACTTGCTAGGTGGTAGCCTTTAAATCGGCCGCGGTCCGTTAGTATACGTCGGACCCGCGTGTCGCCACTATCAGTGATTGCAAACCGAGCGCCGCCACACGGCAGGTCTAGTCTAGAGAGACTCCCTAGCACTCGCCCCAGTTGTACAGCCGACTTTGCTAGCTATGGTTCACCGGCTACATACGCTCTCATTTGCAGAGATAACAGTTTAGCATAGCCTTCAGCTACCTCATTTGCTACGACCTAGCAAGGCGCCATATTCAGTTACTATGTCTTCTGAACAGATAATATTGTGACTCATGTAACGTCAAGAGCGACGTTCATCATTAATGAATTAAAGTTAAGTATCAAACTAATTACGTCCGCTTTCTGAATTCAAATTCCTTGTCATGTTCCAGACCCCACGTCAGTATAGTTCTTCCCTCCTCACGCCAGCCTGCGTGAGCTAAAACGCGTGCATTTCGGCCTCCACTAGTAACACGTTGTTGGCTCTTCTGCCAACACAACACAAAGTGCAGAAAATACGGTAGCTTCGAAGCAAAGTTACACATGACGGACGAAAGGTGGAGGACGTAAGAGACAGACTAGGACAGGCAAAATGATCAAGTTTCCTGAAAAGAAGACTTCTAGAATGAACATAGGCAATAATGCGAGAAAGAAACTTCTCTAAATGTACGTGTGGACAAGAGAAGTCAAATGTGAGCCGTGGAGAAACATTGCATTTGATACTGTTGCCAATTTTATAGATTCTTTAGCTAAGAAATCAAGTCCTCTGCATAATCAATCAGGATAGGAATAAGTGGGAAACAGAAAGAGACAGGATTAAAGGACATATGTTGCCACAATGTGGGTTATGGGGCAGAAATTGTAGAAAAAGAAAATTAGAATATGTACAGCAAATAACTCTGGACGTTGCATGTACGTACAACTGTAAGACGAAGAGAATGACACAGGAATATAAATTGCAGGTAGAATCGAATAACTGAGGTAGAACAGTGCTGACTTCAGTTGAAATATGACTTACTTATATTGCAGAATTCAGATGGTGGTAGGGTAAATCGTCAGAAATGTTGTGCAACGTCACAGAACTCAATTTTGAATAGCAACAAATCTTCGTTAAATAATATAAGTAATATTTAATGGCGATAATACCGTAAATATTGTTAATTTCTCAAGTGATGGTCTCGCGAACAAGTTATCTGTGGATAAACAATTTCTCTATCTGAGAAAGGACAGTCTTCTTTATGGAGAAATGTTGCATAGATCTTTAAAAAAAGGGACAATGTCATTTTTATGTAAACAACGACAGTTTGGTTCAGATACTGTCTTTGTGAGAACACTTCACAAGATACTGGTAAAGAGAAAATAAAATCCGTTTTATTTATCTCAGTGGGAATATGTTGCACGTAGGAAATTTGCTGTAATCGTCATCGAACCCCAGCCATAATTAATATAACGAGTGACACTGCATACTGCCACCCCACGTACCACTGGATTTCGTATTAGCTAAATGGCTACAAACTATCCTGTGCACTTTGTTTACGTTTGTGACGACACGTGAGCAGGTTGTTGCCCCACCCATTATGCCACAATCCCCACCTTCCACATCAATCACAACATCAACCTTATCATTAATGAAACGATCGTGCCGTAAGAAGCAGCACTATCTCCTTCTGCTTCCCATCCCCTTCTGTCTCTCTTCCATACCCTCACAACCTTGTACACTTCACTTTAACTGTTATTATAATAAAAAGTGTCTATTATTTTAGTGACTATGACAGTGAAACAGCTGATCACAGAGCAACCACATTGGCCATACTCAAAAGTATCCCTACGATTTAAATTTTGTTTGCCCCATGTTCAAAATAAATCATCCAAGAAATTACCAGAAGGGTGTAACTTGCAGTATATCGGCACCTAACATACCCCAGCAGCCACAATATCAATCCCATGAACTTACAGGTTAAGTACCTGTTACCGTCAAAAGTTTGGTCTCTCTACCATACTTGGTGCTTGGCTCAACAGACCCTTAAATTAAACATTTTCCACTTCTGTATTGTTCTATGATGCTTGTGAATTGTTACAATGTCCCCTAAAATTTTCTCTCTCTCTCTCTCTCACACACACACATACACACACACACACACACACACACACACACATACAAGTCGAGCGGTCTAAGGCGCTGCAGTCCTTGACTATGCAGCTGGTTCCGGCGGAGGTTCGAGTCCTCCCTGGGGCATGGGTGTGTGTGTGTTTATCTTTAGAATAATTTAGCTTAAGTAGTGTGTAAGCTAGTAAGCTAAGGGACTGATGACCTTAGTAGTTAAGTCCCATAAGATTTCACACACATTTGAACATGTTTTTGAACACACACACACACACACACACACACACACACACACACACACACACACACACACAAACACACACAAACACACTCACACACACAAATCTGAAACAGTGTGTTAAAAATTGCTGTGAACACTCAGATTAATTACCAAATGTTATTTCCATGTTAATAATTAGACCATAAAAACATATTTCTAAACAATTGGTCTAAGATACGAATAACGCTCTTATTTTTTTTCCACGTCTTAATTTCACTATTATCCTTGCCAAGTGTCACAATGTTGTTTCATCATTACACATGTCAACAATAAATATTCCTGTCAGGTATTAACACACACACACACACACACACACACACACACACACACACGCATCTGTTAAAATGTGAAGCTGAAACGTGGCTGTGGTCTCGCAAAATAAGTGCTCCAGTGCTATATCCAGTGTAAATAGTTCTATACCATATATGACTTATATAGCATCATAACCAAGTAATGCTTGGGCCTTTACTTGGTATAAGGCAAAATTGACTCTCAAATTGAATATTTCCACGTGTAAAATTGCTCTATGATGCTTTTGTGGTATCAAAACGTTAATTCGACGTCTAAAACGTTTGCAAAAATGTGTCAGCAGCACAATATTCATGTAAGTGTTTTTCCACATCCTATCAAACAAATGTATCACAACAACCTCCCCCCCTTCCCACCAACACACATACACACACTCAGAATGTTTGTGTTAAGTCTTACAATAGTGTCTGCACATCTAAAATACGTAAAAAAAAGTACCAGTTCGATCTGAGGCTACGTTATTTTGGTGGTTCGCAGACAGAACTGTTATCACCTGATATTTTTACAAGTTTTTCGGTAGTAATTCAATTCAGCAAGTGAATATTTATGGTGTACGAGGATGGTACATCATGCTCTGCACTAGATAAATATAATATATGGTACTGAAATGTACTATGGCTAGGGCCTCTCGTCGGGTAGACCGTTCGCCTGGTGCCGGTCTTTCGATTTGAAGCCACTTCGGCGACCTGCGCGTCGATGGGGATGAAATGATGATGATTAGGACAACACAACACCCAGTCCCTGAGCGGAGAAAATCTCCGACCCAGCCAGGAATCGAACCCGGACCCTTAGGATTGACAGTCTATCACGCTGACCACTCAGCTACCGCGGGCGGACATATATGGTACTGATAGGCAATTATTGACTTACATCATAAATGATTTAGAGGTGGTTGTAGTTATTTTCAAAAACAACATTTGAGTAAGACTAATACATTTGTCCATCGAAACTATGGAGTCAAGACGCTCTAAACCGTTTACAGACTGTACTTTTCATAAAATCCCTCTAAATAATATCAAAAATCTTATCGTAATGTTCCAAAGTACAACATTTAACAATACACAACATGGCCACAGCATAGTAACTGACCAGACAAAATTAGAGAATGGGAAGAAGATATTTTTACGAGATATTTGTTGTGTGATATCATTTAAACTGCACATTTTCCTAATATACAAAACACTTCATAATATGAAATATTTGCATACGACACAATATGGCCAATTCAGTGATGGAAAAAGACAGAGATGAAATAGGGCTAAGGACTGTGACAGGCAAGGGAAAACTGAAAAGTCAGTATCTCGAAAATACAATCGTTGCATCCGAATAAAATTATTCATCAACATAAGTGTCCTTTTTGAGTACAAAAGCGCCTAAACAGTTTGATTCTAGAAATACACAAATGCAGTTTAATTACTGATCTCTGATCATGAAATAAATTTATTGCTCAAAATATTTCAGACTTCGAGCAAAAAACATGTATTCATACTTTTGAACTTAACTGTTCCATAAAATTTAAAGAGAACCACATGATTTGCACATCTCCACTACTAATAAAACTTATTGGTTAAGCACCACTATTTGCCCAACAAAGTTTGATACCTGCAACTGCAGTGACTACTCAGGGGTAGTCGATGAAGTGGCACATCACTAATATTTTTATCTTGTCACACATGAAAGAGTTTTATTTATATGCCCACGTGCACTGGTTTCTACTGCAAATCTGTTCCCCTGTTTTGTACTGTTCGAAACTCTCCTGTAGTAGCAAGTGCACGGTTTTGACCAGACGAAGTGGCCTTCTCCTTTCTCACACGTAAGACTCATGTGTGCAGCCGAAGGTCGGGCTGTACAGTTGCTGTAGCAATTGTGACATCACCTGCTTGAGGTTGTGAAGGGGACATGTGTTGATGTAGAAGGAAATTTTATCATCAACTACTTCCAGTGGCGGGTGCCTTTGGTTGTTGTGTACGTTGAGCACGCTTCTATCTGTAGTGTCTTTAGTGCTCTGTTTTAAACATGAATTCTGCTTGTGATGTAGTGTGTATTTGATTGACCTTTACACGTTGTATCGAGGACTGTATTAGGCTACTTTGGGTCACTTTTTGATGAAAATGGTTTAGAGATTTCATGATTGGGAAAAAATTCAGGTTGTTTATCTCGATGATACCACAAAATTTGAAGAATTTCCTTACCATAAAAATTTTGTTGGTACCGTATTTTCCAATACACAAAGCTGAAGAAACGAATTCTCCTTTTTGGAAGCTGGTGAAAAGATCAGAAGTATTTCCTTTGGAAAGCTATTAAAATGCTTAATGAGAATGAAGACAATTTTTCAGACACTTACAAAACTTGATCACATTTATTCCGTCCACCTTTGCTAGAGCATCACCTGTGGAGCGAATTTTTTTTTTTGTCTGGAACATACCCGAGGACTACAATTTCTTCTGCAAATATTTCAATTGAGAAAGAAGCTCTAGTGCAGTTAATAAAAATGCAGCCGTTCTATGAAGACATTACAGACAAGTTAACTGAAGGAGTGATATGGTTTACAAGAAATAGATAAGTTCAATTACTAAAGTAAACTTCTGTAATTGTAGGTATATTTCGCTTTCCTGCTAGCTCTGCACCTTACTTCCCAACCAAGAGCTACCATTGATCTTTTCCGCAGTGCAGGCAGAATTGACCCTCAAATTAAATATCTCCACATCTACATTGTCTGTATTATTCATCAAAATACGTGGAGCATGCTTATTGCCACTGCTGAAATAAATTACAGGTTATCCAGTGAGTGAATAGAGATCACTCTACGCATTACATGCATCAATACACATAAAAATTGGCAATGTAACACAGTAAATTAGACATGTACACTACTGCTGATCTAACTTAAACCCTTAAGTGCACTTACAGGAGAATTACAAAGGCGAAAAATGTTATTCCCATGTCTCAGTTTGTCGAAACCCAGTTCTCAAACCGATAACAAAGTCAACAAAACACTATAGTGACTTTCATATCTGGGCATTAATTTCATCTTGCATTTCCAGTAGTTTGTCACCTTCTGCTGTCACACTGTGGAAACAATGTGACACTGTGAAGATATATGCCTATGATGACAATGATGGTGAGTAGTAGTAACACACATGTCTGTAGATTGTAAGGATTTCATATGTTTTGTGCTGTTGTAAATGATCCACCTTTGCTGTATTGGGAAAAACATGCATGAGCGCACTGCATGAGTAGTGAATAAGATCCTTGAGTCAGTGTTTAGTTTAATCTGTGGTTCACTTGCTAGTCAGTTAGTTGTGCAGCGCTGTGCCATTATTATTTGTAGTGAAGTAGCGAGAAGCTAAGTTTTTCAGAGATTGAGATCTGTTACTTGTGAATCTGGGAGCAACAAAATGGAAAACTTTACTATGAAGTTGAAAACCTGTTTATAAAGCATTTACATTCTTTGTATTAACAGAGAAGGTTTTTGGGTGGATTTTACAGGTACCCCATGCAGGCACAAGAGTAAAATATTTGCTTGTTTTGTTTCATGAGACTGTCCTAGTGCACAACATAGAGCCAATCAGTTCAGTATTCAGACATATAGACATATTTTTCATAGAAATCGTACACATTTCGAACCTATTCATCTGGGAAATAGTTGTCCCTCAAATAACTAATGATATTTATGATTAATGTTAATTTGATATCTTTGTTTTCACTGTGTCTCAAACTGCACAACTGGTAGATACGTCCATAATTTTTGTATCGAGTGAATTTCACAACTGTAAGAGTCTACTTATATTGTGCAGTCCTTCTTGTCAATGACCGGAGTTTAATCTTTCTAGAATGATTTTCTTTAAAGTGAAACCCAGTTCCGCCACTCTTTGTACAGTTTTGAATATTTTGCGAAGTGTCCACTGTACCTTTCGCCAAATGCTCCAACACAGTATTTCTGACAAGCAAAGAAATGAAATAATAGAGTAGATTATTTTTCTTTAGCTGCTGCATCTGTTGATTTGCATTTGCTTTCGAGACCATCAGTATCTCAGACACAAAGCAGAATGCTCAGTAAGACGTAAGTCACTTTTATTTTAGCGTGTATCTTACTTTGCATTCTTATGAGGAAACAGTACATAGTGAGAATTATCAGATTTGTGTTAAGCAAGGAATAATTTACGGTGGACAGTGTTGGTAAGTGCATATCTTTTTGTTTTTTGAGTAGGGCAGTTTATTCCCAGTCCAACATTGCACTTCATATGACACAGCTTTTATACTGTCCCTTGGTATTTAGTTTCAGGTGGATAGTTTTCGTTTAGCACACAATTAGCTTCTTTTGCCAACTAATTAGATTAACTTTCATTATTTCAAATTCTGCATTTCATTAAGTTTAAAATTTTGTTTCACGACTCTCTGCACACGCACAACACCGGACCAGTCAATTCAGTATCTACACAGATAGACAAATTTTTTCATAGAAAGCTAATACATGTCATCCCTATTCTCGTAGGATACCTCTGGTTCTTTTGCAATTAGATAGTTAGAATGCAACAGAGGTTCTCGAATGCAAATCAGCGCTACACATATTTGTACTAATACCTGCATTTCTCTTTCAGATGTAACTTCATTGCGATATTTTCGTGTTATTTAGAGTGAAAACATATTTTTTTTTTTCTACTGAGCAGAAGATCTTTGTTACGTAGGCAGGCAATAACACATATTATGTGAAATGTTTCAATGTTACTACTATTTTTCTCAGATATTTCTGTTGCATAAAAGATTTTATTACTTTCGGTCATTTAACAACAAATTCACTTCGCATAGCAAGTATAGAAATTTTTCTTGGCAATTCAGTTTTTACATTTCAACACTATGGCTACCAACGAAGTATCACATAATGCCACCAAATCGCAGACCACATCACAAAGTCATGAGTCAATAATTTGTGAAACGGAACAAGCACAACAGTCGTTCCATATAAATAGCTTACTTGAGATTTCAGAGAATGCAAGTAACTTTCCAACATCCATGAATTCTTTATTAGTATGCGCAACTGATCAGACATCCAGCAGAGACCACGATAGATCAGGAGAGGTATCGACAGGCCACAAGTCCTCTCAGCAACGCGGGATTTCGTAACAACTACTTGTTGAGAGATCTGATTCGGTTTCCCCTACTTTTTTTTTAACCAAACAGAACATGAGCCAACACCTTTTACTGACAACACGCACTCAGATGTTGCAGATCCAGTGAACATGAATGTGGAAATCAGTGATCCAACTTTGTTAGAGTTGGTACATAACATGAATAAAACCTCGAAAGATACAAGTAAAACACTGTAACTAAACACAAAAGCACAAGAAAAAATAAGTTAATCACAAGAAGAAATTAGTAAAGACACCAAAAGTACGAAAGATGATCTCACATCACACAAGCGGAAATTTGAGGAATACGGTAAAATCTTTCTATAGAAATCCGGCATGAAATTACAAATAATTTACATCCTGTTATTACAAGCCTAGAAATCAGGCTACGCTGCATTGAAACTTAGCAAAACAATTTGAAAACGCACAACAGAACTACGAAGAACAGCTACTCACACAAATAAAATCCACTGCCAAGCGCAGAAATCCCGCAAATCACAGAACGTGTGGACCACCAAAATATAACTGTTGGAACAACTAGTGAACACGTAGGCGCATTAAAACTTAGGTCTGACGAACAAAGCGAACAACTTTATATATTAACGTAGAATGGTGAAGATTTGACAGCAAAAATGTCAAATTTGTCTATAAATATCGACAATGATTCTGATGTTACACGTCATGTACCATTTTCAGACACATCAGAATATCAGGTACTTAAGAATTCTGATGAAACTCGGATTAAAGTCAGTCACAACATGTGAGAACAGTTGACACGCATCAATCGCAAATTAAGTAATAATGACAACACCAATTACTTCACGAGTTCACTCTCAAGCGCACTATCTGAAACTTATGATGAAACTACCAATTTGTGACGTCTTGGTGACTTTCCCAGAGATCAATACTTTTCAGCAAAGCATAATAGTGAACCGCCCATTGGGTGCAATAAAGAACATTCCGACTTTCACCTAAGTGACAAATTTGATTGCAAGCACTTTCTCACTGTTCGTAAATTCAAAACTTTTCGAAACTTTGGCACCAACATCCACCCCCAAGCCTAGTTTCATCAGCTTTTGTTTCGACTACCACCAAATTGGTCTTTGGGCCATAAACTGGAAATTGTGTGCGAATATGTCGAAAGCGAGTCATCCGTGACTATGCGGTCTGTAATCAGGGACTGTCAATGTAAAGCTGATTTTTACCACGCTTTCCTGTCTGCGCATTGGTCGCAAGGATCGAGTGAATTGTAGCACAATAATGATGAAAAATTTTGATCAGTACTAGATTTTTGGCCAAGTCCCTGATTTTGAACAGATGTTACTTGGGGACCAAATCTACAAACCCATACAGTGCACTTTATTAGATACGTATTTGCATAACAAACATTCCTTTCACATTTACGTTACATAATCTGATATTAGGGGGAAATCGCAGGGACGACCTAAATGCTTTCCAAGGTTTGTTGCAAGAACTGGACCTAGACACCGACAACTGTATCACTATAAAATATGCCAAGAGACATCGTGATACACGAAATTCATTTCCACCGTAGCATCACAGTAATGATGAACAGTCTCGACAAACTCATTATCAATACACATTTACAGACGACAAAACAGACATCATCCATATGATTCACACTAGGAAAACCGATACACTTACCATGAGAGAAGCCATCTCCTTAGCGACGATCATGATCACAGTAATCGATAGTAGATACACTAAGGAAACGATCATATGTACTATCGCAGTAACCAGGACCATTACAAGCGCAGCTCTTATTCTAACGGATATAATTCTGATAGATCAAGCCCACACAGCTAATTCTAAAACAGGAATTAAGGAGACAGTCATCCAAATAGACATTAATACCAAAACAATAATTAACAACGACACAGCCAACATTGGCAAGATGTAAGAATATCAAGCCCGCCACGACACGATGAGATAATGGAAGTGAGTCCGTCTAAACTTGTCAACAATCACAGACGTGGAAATAACACACAACAATGATGTGAAACGCCGGCAGTTGACGTTTTTATAGACAGGACTGAAGTCATCACTGCTGAAACAGTAGATTTCGTAAGCCTTGGAGACATAAAAGACATTTTATTACGCAAGTCAGATAATAAGCAGAATGATAGCACACCTCCTGTGATAAGTGTTTCTTTAGGTAACATCACTTTGTCTCTCTTGACTCGGGTAGCACCATATCTTTGATTCGTAAATATCGTTCAATGAATGTAAAAAGACGACAGACACTCATATACTACGTTTATGCAAATCAATCTCCAAGATACTATTTTAGGCAAAGGTGTTGATGTACGAAATAAAACTTGCTTATATTTCACATGTCAAGGCCATAAATTTGTTATCAGTTTCTTAACTGCACCATTTTTGTCGACAGAAATGACACTGGGAGTAGAATTTCCAAATGAACACGAAGCCATTTTAAGCATTAATGATGATGAGATAATCGTAGAAATTGAAGGTAAGTTAATTATCTGAAATCTTTAGACTGGACCTCAAGACAAGATGAGGAATTGAATAGCCTATGCATTTTCTCAGTCAATGCAACACATTTTGCACCTTAATTACTTTACGATGGCTGAAGTTGCTTATGTACCTCTTGCGATGACATTCATCGGAAAATAGATATATACAGTTTTAACCAAGAGAAAATAGACAAAGTAGAGTATTGGGATGTTTCAGAAAGGAGGAATCGTTTGGAAATATTGCATTCACACTCAAGCCTTTTTTTCTTACCGTCCAGGAACCATAATAGGTTGCCAGTGCAGATTTCACGTGAAAGATCACAGTAAATTTTCTGTTAAACCGTATACTATTCTTGCATATTGCAGAGAGCGCATGAAGTCTTAATTTCGGGCTATGCTACACCAAGATGTCATAGAACCAGCAGTTAGTTCATTCACTAGCCCACTGGACGTAGTAGATAAAAAGCATTTATCGATCTGCCTTGTATTAAATTCAAAACAAATTAATAGCGTTATCTTACCTGCGACAGACTAACCCCAGGAACTGTAGAAAAATTACTTCAGTATTTTTATGATGTAAAGTTCTGCCTTCAGTCGACTTGAGGACAAATTTCTGGCTAATTACACACAGAGTGTAGAAAATATAATCTGTTTTGGAGTATGCTATCAGTTTCGCAAATTTGTGTTTGGCCTTACATTTCTTCTACTGGCTTCACTCGCAGCTTAAACTCTGTTTTACGAGTACTTGAAGCGACACATTATGTTGGACTGATCCCAAAAACCTTGAAGCTGTCACATCCATTCCTGTTCCTGCCACCAAAAGACAAGTTAGTAGCCTTCTTGGTTAATAAACTTCTATTGTTGCTTCTTTAGTA
Source organism: Schistocerca piceifrons (assembly GCF_021461385.2). Lineage (NCBI taxonomy): Eukaryota > Metazoa > Arthropoda > Insecta > Orthoptera > Acrididae > Schistocerca > Schistocerca piceifrons. The sequence continues at coordinate 14,877,315 of NC_060142.1, read as the reverse complement.
TGAAAATTCTTGCCTCCCTGAAACTTTGTTCTCTTACTGGAACAAACAGAGTATGGCCTTGGGTGAACATGATCAAGTAGATTTTCTAAGTCTAACGGATGCACTTTTGAATGTTCCAATTCTTACAGACTCAGACCTGTCGCGCGATTTTACTAGGCAACAGATTCATCAAAAGTTGGGTCAGGTACTCATCTGTTTCAGAAACTGGAGGAAAGTGGTATCATTGTGCAAAGAAATATAGGTTCTGCTAGCCATATTCTAACTAAATAGGAAGAAATTATTCGGTAACTGAACTATAAGCTCAACCAGTCATTTTGGCAATTCATAAATTTCCTTTCTTCTTGTTTGGTGAACACACTAAAGTCTGTGCAGATCATTGTGCATTACAATTTTTGACGTCTTCAAAGCTGAATTGTGATAGATTAAATCGTTGGACTTGTATCTTCAATAATTCCGTTTCGCTCTAGTTCATGTCTCTGGTTCACAAAATGTTGTTGTTTAAGTTTATCTCATGCACCTATTGGCTCAGAGAAAAGTAATATAGAAAATAATCTTGAGAAAAACTTCAATATTAAGAAAGTGTCCTTTGAGATGTTAACTGCTTCCTCTATGAAATATATTTCACAGGAACAGGATAAGGATCCCATCTGGACGGACCTGAGAAATAAGTGGCGTGACAAACAAACCACAAGTAGGACGGTATTATATTTTATGCAAGAACATTCTTCTGAAGTGATATTCTATCAACAGATCACTCTGTGTCTCATGTATTCCTAATGATTTTGTAAATAAACTCATCTGGTACATGTATCTTAGTTACCCTCACTTTGGAACACAATAGTGTTACAACAAACTCTGCACAACCTGTTGTTTCAGCAACATGAAAAAGCGAATCAGAAAAGTTTGATCTGTGTGAAAATTGTGCAGAAAAGCAGAGCAGTCTACTGTTGCGCACTGTCCTCTACTGTTTCCCGTCTTTCAAACAAAGTTAAAAGAATTAGCAGCTGTAGACCTTCTGCGCCATTCGTAAGCACTGAGAATGGATTTTCCCATGTTGTTGTTACCGTATAGCTGCTTTTTAAATTTGTCTCTCATCCCATTACAGAGAGTTACTGGCCAAGCAGTGTTCCATGCATTTGTAAAGTATTTCCTCTGTGAAGCAGGACATGCTGACAAAGTAATCGCGGAGAAAGATCCCAATGTCGGTCAGGCATCTGGGCAAGAACCTTATGAAATTGTAACGCATATTCATCTCTCCCTACTGGCCACAAGCCAATCCTTCTGCATTCCCTGATGCAAGATATCAGTTACCTTTGTACATTATACTGTCACTGAAAACATCAGATTTGGGATAAAGACAATCACATGTTTCACAACACTTAAAACAAATGGTGACAACTCTAGTGACCACAAGCTAATCCTTCTAGACGCGTGATGAAAGAAATTAGTAAACTTTGTAGATTATACTGTGACTGACAACGTCAGAAATACGATAAACACAAGGACGTGTTTCACAACATGTTAAACAAATTGCCACGTGATTCTACTTCATGCCTCCCTCACTTGCACTTAAGAATGAACAGCCACCAGCTTGCACCATTTCCTAACTCATGCAAACTACATCACTAAGAGGTAATAGACCTAGCAATAAATAACATTAAGAAAGCTACAAAATGAAAGAAGAAGTCGCAGTACCTTAAGGTAAATCTGGATTAGTCAGAAAGCACTTGTGAAATACTATCCCTTGTCACACAAAAGTAAGCAACTAAGTCGGAAGATTTCCTTGATATTCAACGGGCACTACATAATTCCTTGAGTAGGACACGAAAATACAGTAGAAATGGAACCAATACATACTAAATGGAGTAAAGGATCTCATCACATTACACATACCAAATCATTTGTGAAATAGTGATGTTTGCAGTTTCTCAGATATCATTGTCCTGAAAATTACGTTGAATCGTTACTGGTGTAGTGTACATTTTTGAGATATTTATTTTCTTTGTGATGTTTGTGATCACTTTTGTGATTCGCTGCATATGGCATACGGGAGCTTTCCCTGCTGAAGTATCCATTTTTTCCTTTTGTAACTAACTACTCACCTTTTTGCCTCTAGGTGAGATTATGACAGACATGATGATGTTCATAAACATTCAAATGCATTTGGATGCTATGCATATATTCCAGTTTTAGGAGTCATACTTCCACGTACTATGACTCATTAAATCACGAGTTTTTATCATGACACTAGGTGGAGATGGTAATATGAATGAGAAGGCTATTGGTTGAAACGTAGATGTATTTTATGGTAAAATGTGTATTTTAATGAACAATATGCCACTAATCGATTACATGGTTTATTTTCTTTTTGCATTTTAGCTCTTATTAATTAATTTATTAACTTATTAATTAATTTTTTAACTTATTAATTAATTTCTTTCCATGACTTAGATTGATGTTGTGAAATGTATATAATTTTGTTGCATAACATGTGTATTTTTAACATATTTGTTGCCTTATGTGAATCATCCCTTCGATAATTATTGGTGCTTCATCAAATTTTTGACACTTATTGTTGTGGTTGGCAGGAGAGCCAACACCGTATTACTAGAGGAAGCCGAAAGGCACGCGTTTTAGCTCACGCAGGCTGGCGTGAGGTCTGGAACAGGACAAGGAAATTAGACTTTTAAAAAAAACGGACGTAGCTGGTGGAATACTTAACTTTAATCCGTTAATGAAGAACGTCGGTCTTGACGGTACATGATTCATAATATCAATAGTAACTGATAATGGCGCCTTGCTGGTCGTTGCAAATGACATAGCTGAAGGCTATGTTAAACTATCGTTTCGGCAAATGAGAGCGTATTTTGTCAGTGATCCATCGCTAGGAAAGTCGGTTGCACAACTGGGGCGAGTGCTAGGAAGTCTCTCTACACCTGCCGTGTGGCGGCGCTCGGTCTGCAATCACTGATAGTGGTGACACGCGGGTCCGACGTATAATACTGGACCGCGGCCGATTTAAAGGCTACCACCTAGCAAGTGTGGTGTCTGGCGGTGACACCACACTTACCTTATTGGCATTTTGTAATGTCACTGGTGCCTTGCATTTTTATGATGACATACTTTGCTTTGTTACTGCATTGATTTTATGATGAAACATTTGTGGAATATTTGTCTCAGCACAAGAATTTGTACTACATTTTGTTTACGGGTTTCCAAACTACTTTGTTTTGCTGCATCAGCATAGAACAAGATACTTCGCTACATTGCCCTTCTGATGAAATATTTTTCATTTTGGCTGTCTTGCTTTCCTGGAAAAATATTTTTGTGTATGTACACTCCTGGAAATTGAAATAAGAACACCATGAATTCATTGTCCCAGGAAGGGGAAACTTTATTGACACATTCCTGGGGTCAGATACATCACATGATCACACTGACAGAACCACAGGCACATAGACACAGGCAACAGAGCATGCACAATGTCGGCACTAGTACAGTGTATATCCACCTTTCGCAGCAATGCAGGCTGCTATTCTCCCATGGAGACGATCGTAGAGATGCTGGATGTAGTCCTGTGGAACGGCTTGCCATGCCATTTCCACCTGGCGCCTCAGTTGGACCAGCGTTCGTGCTGGACGTGCAGACCGCGTGAGACGACGCTTCATCCAGTCCCAAACATGCTCAATGGGGGACAGATCCGGAGATCTTACTGGCCAGGGTAGTTGACTTACACCTTCTAGAGCACGTTGGGTGGCACGGGATACATGCGGACGTGCATTGTCCTGTTGGAACAGCAAGTTCCCTTGCCGGTCTAGGAATGGTAGAACGATGGGTTCGATGACGGTTTGGATGTACCGTGCACTATTCAGTGTCCCCTCGACGATCACCAGTGGTGTACGGCCAGTGTAGGAGATCGCTCCCCACACCATGATGCCGGGTGTTGGCCCTGTGTGCCTCGGTCGTATGCAGTCCTGATTGTGGCGCTCACCTGCACGGCGCCAAACACGCATACGACCATCATTGGCACCAAGGCAGAAGCGACTCTCATCGCTGAAGACGACACGTCTCCATTCGTCCCTCCATTCACGCCTGTCGCGACACCACTGGAGGCGGGCTGCACGATGTTGGGGCGTGAGCGAAGACGGCCTAACGGTGTGCGGGACCGTAGCCCAGCTTCATGGAGACGGTTGCGAATGGTCCTCGCCGATACCCCAGGAGCAACAGTGTCCCTAATTTGCTGGGAAGTGGCGGTGCGGTCCCCTACGGCACTGCGTAGGATCCTACGGTCTTGGCGTGCATCCGTGCGTCGCTGCGGTCCGGTCCCAGGTCGACGGGCACGTGCACCTTCCGCCGAGCACTGGCGACAACATCGATGTACTGTGGGGACCTCACGCCCCACGTGTTGAGCAACTCGGCGGTACGTCCACCCGGCCTCCCGCATGCCCGCTATACGCCCTCGCTCAAAGTCCGTCAACTGCACATACGGTTCACGTCCACGCTGTCGCGGCATGCTACCAGTGTTAAAGACTGCGATGGAGCTCCATATGCCACGGCAAACTGGCTGACACTGACGGCGGCGGTGCACAAATGCTGCGCAGCTAGCGCCATTCGACGGCCAACACCGCGGTTCCTGGTGTGTCCGCTGTGCCGTGCGTGTGATCATTGCTTGTACAGCCCTCTCGCAGTGTTCGGAGCAAGTATGGTGGGTCTGACACACCGGTGTCAATGTGTTCTTTTTTCCATTTCCAGGAGTGTATATGTAGTTTTATGAGAGGTCATGTAGTATAAGCAAGAGGTTATAAATAAGTTATATGTCATGATTAACAACGAAACCATGAAAAAGGAATATAGGAAGACAGTACATTGAGTACTAGGAAATGGAGGTAGTAAAATGTGTGAATAGACAGGTGCAATTAAACTGCATATATGATATCCTTGGACAAGAATAATGATTTTAATGGGAGAATGTAAATAAGTACTGGCAAGTTGAATAAAGGTTATGAGTTTACGTTGATACGTTAGAAAAATATTTGAAAGAAATGTTTTCGGCAAGTAAATTGACATGACATGTATTATTATTTGATTATGATGTTTTTGCATGTAAGTTGAGACAAAAGATATATCGAGAAAGGTATGAGGTTTCAGTGAAAGTATACTGTCGGGTTCGCAGAAGAGCCAACACCGTGTTACTAGAGGAGGCCGAAATGCACGCGTTTCAGCTCACGCAGGCTGGCGTGAGGAGGGAAGAACTATACTGAATTCAGAAAGCGGACGTAATTAGTTTGATACTACGAAGGCTATCCACAAAGTACATTAAGTTTTGGAATTAAAAATAAATAAAATCTTGGGAATTTTTTAAATTATATACAGTACTAAAAGGTATCTGATAGACTATGTAATGGTAAGACAGAGATATAGGAACCAGGTTTTAAGTTGTAAGACATTTCCAGGGGCAGATGTGGACTCTGACCGGAATATATTGGTTATGACCTGTAGATTAAAACTGAAGAAACTGCAAAAAGGTGGGAATTTAAGGAGATGGGACCTGGATAAACTGAAAGAACCAGAGGTTATACAGAGTTTCAGGGAGAGCATAAGGGAACAATTGGCAGGAATGGGGGAAAGAAATACAGTAGAAGAAGAATGGGTAGTTTTGAGGGACGAAGTAGTGAAGGCAGCAGAGGATCAAGTAGGTAAAAAGACGAGGGCTAGTAGAAATCCTTGGGTAACAGCAGAAATATTGAATTTAATTGAAGAAAGGAGAAAATATAAAAATGCAATAAATGAAGCAGGCAAAAAGGAATACAAACGTCTCAAAAATGAGATCGACAGGAAGTGCAAAATGGCTAAGCAGGGATGGCTAGAGGACAAATGTAAGGATGTAGACGCTTATCTCACTAGGGGTGAGATAGATACTGCCTACAGGAAAATTAAAGAGACCTTTGGAGATAAGAGAACCACTTGTATGAACATCAAGAGCTCAGATGGAAACCCAGTTCTAAGCAAAGAAGGGAAAGCAGAAAGATGGAAGGAGTATATAGAGGGTCTATACAAGGGCGATGTACTTGAGGGCAATATTATGGAAATGGAAGAGGATGTAGATGAAGATAAAATGGGAGACACGATACTGCGTGAAGAGTTTGACAGAGCACTGAAAGACCTGAGTCGAAACAAGGCCCCCGGAGTAGACAACATTCCATTGGAACTACTGACGGCCTTGGGAGAGCCAGTCCTGACAAAACCCTACCATCTGGTGAGCAAGATGTATGAAACAGGCGAAATACCCTCAGACTTCAAGAAGAATATAATAATTCAACTCACAAAGAAAGCAGGTGTTGACAGATATGAAAATTACCGTACAATCAGTTTAATAAGCCACAGCTCCAAAATACTAACACGAATTCTTTACAGACGAATCGAAAAACTAGTAGAAGCCGACCTCGGGGAAGATCACTTTGGATTCCGTAGAAATACTGGAACACGTAAGGCAATACTGACCTTACGACTTATCTTAGAAGAAAGATTAAGGAAAGGCAAACCTACGTTTCTAGCATTTGTAGACTTAGAGAAAGCTTTTGACAATGTTGACTGGAATAATCTCTTTCAAATTCTAAGGGTGGCAGGGGTAAAATACAGGGAGCGAAAGGCTATTTACAATTTATACAGAAACCAGATGGCAGTTATAAGAGTCGAGAGACATGAAAGGGAAACAGATGTTGGGAAGGGAGTAAGACAGGTTTGTAGCCTCTCCCCGATGTTATTTAATCTGTTTATTGAGCAAGCAGTAAAGAAAACAAAAGAAAATTTCGGAGTAGGTATTAAAATCCATGGAGAAGAAATAAAAACTTTGAGGTTCGCCGATGACATTGTAACTCTGTCAGAGACAGCAAAGGACTTGCAAGAGCAGTTGAATGGAATGGACAGTGTCTTGAGAGTATACAAGATGAACATCAACAAAAGCAAAACGAGGATAATGGAATGTAGTCGAATTAAATCGGGTGATGCTGAGGGAATTAGATTAGGAAATGAGACAAAGTAGTAAAGGAGTTTTGCTATTTGGGGAGCAAAATAACTGATGATGGTCGAAGTAGAGAGGATATAAAATGTAGACTGGCAATGGCAAGGAAAGCGTTTCTGAAGAAGAGAAATTTGTTAACATCGAGTATAGATTTAAGTGTCAGGAAGTCTTTTCTGACAGTATTTGTATGGAGTGTAGCCATGTATGAAAGTGAAACATGGACGATAAATAGTTTGGACAAGAAGAGAATAGAAGCTTTCGAAATGTGGTGCTACAGAAGAATGCTGAAGATTAGATGGGTAGATCACATAACTAATGAGGAAGTATTGAATAGGATTGGGGAGAAGAGAAGTTTGTGGCACAACTTGACCAGAAGACGGGATCGGTTGGTAGGACATGTTCTGAGGCATCAAGGCATCACCAATTTAGTATTGGAGGGCAGCGTGGAGGGTAAAAATGGTAGAGAGAGACGAAGAGATGAATACACTAAGCAGATTCAGAAGGATGTAGGTTGCAGTAGGTACTGGGAGATGAAGAAGCTTGCACAGGATAGAGTGGCATGGAGAGCTGCATCAAACCAGTCTCAGGACTGAAGACCACAACAACAACAACAACAACAACAACAACAACAGATGAAAGCCACACTTAAATACTACCTTTCTACATAGTTGCCATTTAAATTAAGGCACTTATCGTAGCGGTGGACGAGCTTGGAAATTCCTTCGTCGTATAATTCGACCGTCTGCGCCTTCAACCACGTGGTTACCTCTTCTTGAAGCTGTGCGTCGTCATCAAAACGCTGCATAGCCAACCACTTCTTCATTGCTGGGAATAAGTGAAAGTCGCTCGGTGCCAGGTCTGGGCTGTACGGCGGATGAGGAAACAACTCCCACTTAAAAGATTCGAATATTTCACGAGTGGTGTTTGCCGAGTGGGCCCGGGCGTTGTCGTGAATCACCAAGATCTTTGAGCCCAACTTTCCCCTGCGCTTGTTTTGTATTGAGGAAATCCACAAAAATCACACCTTTTCTGTCCCAAAAGACAGTCATTACGTGGTTGAAGGCGCTGGTGACCAAATTTTACGACGAAGGAATTTCCAAGCTCGTCCATCGCTACGATAAGTGCCTTAACTTAAACGGCAACTATGTAGAAAAGTAGTATTTAAGTGTGGCTTTCATCTGTATATAATAAAAAATTTCCAATATTTATTTTTAATTCCAAAACGTAATGTACTTTGTGCATAGGCCTCGTATAATCCATTAATGATGAACGTCGCTCTTGACGGTATAAGATTCACAATAGTATCTGTTAGGAATACATTCTAGAAGATAGAAATTATAGTATCTGAATAGGGCGCCTTGCTAGGTCGTAGCAAATGACGTAGCTGAAAGCTATGCTAAACTGTCGTCTCTGCAATTGAGAGCGTCTGTAGATAGTGAACCATCGGTAGCAAAGTCGGCTGTACAACTGGGGCGAGTGCTAGGGAGTCTCTAGACTAGACCTGCCGTGTGGCGGCGCTCGGTCTGCAATCACTGATAGTGGCGACACGCGGGTCCGACGTATACTAACGGACTGCGGCCGATTTAAAGGCTACCACCTAGCAAGTTTGGTGTCTAGCGGTGACACCACATATACTAGGCATGCAGTACAGAAATTAGATAGCTGATGAGTACACTAGAGTAATACATGCTGCTAGGATAAAATAACACACAGACTTCCTTTTCTTTTAGATGAACTATGATATATCTGTTTGTTTGACCTTTGTTTATTGTTTATATACATTCTTCCTCTTATGTTGTGTGTATTTTTCATGTATTATTATTACTACTACTGTTCCTATGTTTTACATGAAGCTGTTAGTTCTGCCTAAGCAGATATTTTATGAGTGATAAGGTAACATTAGATCTAAAATAGTGTGCACAACACATTTTCTTGTATACTTTCATGGTCCTTTGTCACTATTATAAGACAATGAAGTTTTGTCAGTTGCTCCACTTGTTAAGCTTGGCTTTTGTATATTGCACACAATACTGCATAATTTTAGTGTATGTAGGTGTTTTGTGATCACATTGGTGATTGTGATCTACAAATCTTCATGTTTAGTACATAAACTTCACCTTACATTTCCATGCTCTATTTCAAATATTTACAATGAATAAAATCATTACTTAAAGAGACAATACTGCATAAGAAGTTAAGATTTAGGTAATGAATCGTAAAAAGCACAAATTCAGTGAAGTGGTCAGGTATTTAACCAATTTTTGCACGTTCTTAAAGGAAATAGTAGTACTCAGTGTGACGATATCTATGAGACTTCAATAGGACATACGAGCTGTTACTGGAAAACTGTCTCAATGTGTGTTCACATTTGATTCCAAATTTACTACCAGTCCTCAGAGTTTGTCCATGACAGACGATTAGTTGCTTATTGAGTCTACCTCTGATATAACTTCATCAATGCTCAAGAAATCTGTCAATATTGTGCTAGTTACATTCCCTGTCTCTGTCCATGTTAGTTGATGAGGTGCATTAAACAGTATTTTCACTGGTGCTAAGTGATGTAAGTGCTGACCTCAAGATTAATGGTATGAGACATTAAAGCATATTTTCGATAGCTAGAAGTGATGCAGTATTTACCAACAATATACTAAAATCGGCAAATTGTGTGTGTACATCCCCTCAGTGCAAAGTCAGTCTTCATATGTAAAACTCAAATCAGAGTATTCTCTCATAGATTTTGTAATCTGAACCCTAACACGTGTAATGTTGTTTGGAGCTGCAGCTTTGTGTGCTCACTTCTCTATAATTTTTTTAAAATTTCGTTCTCCTTGCCTTCAATCTGTATGAAATTTCTTTTTTTTGGAGGGGGGAAAGGATAATGTAAAGTTTTCCATATGTTTTCTGCAATTGTAAATAATTCATCCTTACTGTACTGGGACAAAGATGAATGAGCACATTGTACGAGTGGTGAATAAGATCCTTCATTCTATGTTTTGGTTTATCTGCAGTTCTCATCTGCAAGTGAGTCAGATGAGCAGCATGGGGGCATTACCATTTGGAGTGTACAAGCGAGCAGTTGAGATTTTCAGAGATTGAGATCTGTTATTTGTGAATCTGGGAGAAACTATCTGCAGTAGTTCTTTATGGAGTTGAAAACATTTTTATAAAGCTATTTCATTCTGTGTATTAATGGCAAAGATTTTTCCTCCGATAACTAACAATATTTATAATTAGTGATAACTTGATATTGTCGTTTCAATTATGTCACATATTGTACAGTTGTTTGAGATGTCTGTATTTTCTGTAATGAGAGGATTCCACAGTTGCAAAAATCTGATTATATTATACAGTCCTTTTTGTTAATAATTAGAACTTAATTTTTCAAAAATGACGATCTTTCAAGTAAACCCCACCTCCACCACTCTTAGCAAAGTTTTTTAACATTTTCTGTGTATGCATTACATCTTATAGTAACTGCACCAACTTATTGCTTCTAACAAGTGTGATCTATCCTGGACAGCCAAATAAAAATTAAACTATACCTATACTAGATGTGTAAATTTAAAGTCCCAAAAAGGTACAAAACTGGCTATATTTCTGTCGATAAAAAGTGTAGCTAATATGACAGATAGCTATAAAATCTACAACTCGTCAATATGTTATTTTTTGTGTTAAATATGTAAAATAAAACATGTATTTGAGTAACAGAGAGTAAACATACGATGTAAAGACATTCTTTGTAACCATGGACGTCTTATCTAGTTAAGGTTAAAAAAAGACTACTACTTTTGTCTCTGCTGTTGAAGAATTAAGTCACTGAGCTGTTCTGACTCACTAAGTATTTGATGTACGTACTACATTTTATAACATACGGTCAGAAGTTAATTTTCCTATTCTTATTGAAAACCTCTCTTTCCCTGTGGAAATATTTAAGTGAAAAGTAATTATTTAAAGTGAGTTGTGTAGAAGATTGCCTATCTGGCTTTCTTTTCTCATAATGGCTCAAATGCGGCCATTACGTAATATTTAATTAAATATTGGGCTTGACCTTCAAATTAACATTTAAATACTTTGAACATTGATAGTAATTTTCAAGAATTAATAGTTGCAAGTTCATTTTATCAGAATTTTTACGGAATTGCATAAATAAATACTGCAGTAGGCAACAAGGCTTAAGTTTGCCTTATGTATCTTTGAGATTGCAGTTAAATTCGTTTCTGTCAAGGAAATGCTTAACTTGAAAAGAAGGGAATTTGCTATGAATGAAAGTTATTTACTGTGAATAAAAATTCTTTTGCTATGTAGGTGGCTGTATCGTCTCTGTCTTTGCAATAATTAATTTAATGGTCATTGACAATAATAGTTTCATGCTACTACTGATTATATCTGAGCTAGCTGCGAGTGTAAATAACGTAATTAAACCATTACAAGTAAAATTGTATCTGTTTTTGCTAACATTTGTGCCTGTGCAGCAACCTTGATTATCGTCGGCGAATATGTAAGCCATATATACTAGCGTGCAGAATACACACGACGCCAGCAGTATAGTAAAAAACCATTATCCTTCTTCCAAAATATTCCAACGACATCTTACATTAGAAAACCAAACCATTCATACCAAAAAGGAAGGGAGACAGTGTGTGAGTGTGTGTGTGTGTGTGTGTGTGTGTGTGAGAGAGAGAGAGAGAGAGAGAGAGACAGAGAGAGAGAGAGAGAGAGAGAAGAGAAACGATAAACAAACCATAAAAAAATAGAGTAGATGATTTTTCTTTGTCTGCCGATTTGTATTCGCTTTCGAGAAAGTCAGTAACATAAGAGACAAAAGAGCATGCCCAGCAAGAGGAAAGTCACTTTCATTTCAGGCGAGATCTCATGAGGAAACAGTACATAGCGAGAATTAGCAGGGTTTGTGCTAAGCAAGTAGGTTAATTTTCCGTGAATAATGTTGCTAATTTCATACTTTTTCTGAGTAGGGTGGTGATTTATATTTGTGATTATTCCAAGTCAAAGATTGCACTTCATATCACGCAGCTCTTACTTTATTAATGTATTTTGCAGTTGAGTTTCAGTTGGATAGTTTTCATGTAGTACACAGTTAGTTTCTTTTGGCAGTTAATTAAATTCACTTTCATTGTTTCGTATTCTGCATTTCATCAATATTAACGTTTTGTTTCATGACACTGTCCACAGGCACAACACAGGGCCAACCATTAGTCAGTATTGCTCAGCAGCTGAATATAATACCTGAAGTACATGTACATGTGTCTGCCCCCGGTAGCTGAGTGGTCAGTATGATGGATTGTCAATCCTCTGAGCCCGGGTTCGATTCTTGGCTGGTGTTTTGCTGTCATCATCATCCTATCATCCTTATCGACTGCAGGTCACTGCAGTGGCGTCAAATTGAAAGAACGGCACCCGGCGAACGGTCTCCTGATGAGGGGTCCTAGCCATACGATTAAATAAATGTTGCATGTGGAGAAAGTTTTGGAAAACAAAATATGCAGTAATCACATGTTCAGAAAGTGTTTTTTATAGAATGCTTACAAGGTAAGAGATTAGGTATAGTATGGTCTCATCTACCTACATTCGAAGTCAGTAAAACATTATAGTGATCCATCACTAGGGTATTAAATTTTCTGATAATGCTAAATTATGTTATTACTCAGTGGAAAGTACATAACAGTTTGATGTAATAGCATATGCAACAGCAATAATACACATTTGTATAGGTAAACAGAGAGCATAGTTAAGCTCGCAAGAATGCACTTTCAAAGTAAGACAAAGATTATAAAAATTATGTGCTAAAGAATTATCTTGGCCTTGCACTACGAAACATTTTCCATTTGTTGATAACTCCAAATCGTTCTGTGTACCTCATGCTAGGGTATTAGTTCAACATATTTGTCATCTACTACTGATAAAATTAATTTATGCTATTACGAAGTGAAAACTGCAATGCTAAGCAGGCAAAGCAGTGATAGTTAAAACAAGCAAATATGCATTCAGAACTGAAATATTATACTAAAACCAGAAGTTGACACAATATGTGACGTAATTGAGCAGTGTATACGCTATAAAATAACAGTAGTTGTGAGCTACTGAATGATAAAACTGTGACACTGGTAGCTGGCAGAGCATATGTCTCAGCAGGTTGTGAAGAGTCTTTGCTACAGGTTCTTACAACTGTATTGTAACAGAGTTAGTTGACAGTACATGTGTGTGCGTGTGTGTGTGTGCGTGTGTGTGTGTGTGTGTGTGTGTGTGTGTGTGTGTGTGTGTGTGTGTGTGTGAGTGAGTGTGATGCGTGGCTGACATTATGGAATAATGAAGTTTATAGGGCATGTCAATGATAGTCTGTTTCTGTTATGACAACCATTTGCTCAGATAAGGATGCATACACATCTTAGCGTGACCTCCATTACATCACTTAACACATTCCAAATTCATAAAAATAGATTCAAGAAGTTCTAGCTACTTCCAACTTGCACCAACAACTCACATTTTCATGTACAGCAAAGCTGTAACAAATTGACCTATGTTGCAGTAAAACTGCAACAAAATATTCTCCAGAGTAACTGACATCACAGGGGTATTCGTCCAAACAGCTGGTAAAGTAATGTGCTGTGATTGGATATTTCATTTTCATGACATATAACAGCGTTGTGACATCATGGATTTCGCCATCTTGGATTGTGACAGCATGTGGTGAATATCAATAACCAGCACATGATGTCATAGAAAGGCCATCCTCGTCGGGCTCCTGACTTCATGAAAAACGTTCTCATCTGCACACATAACATTAAAAATCTGATTAAGCGCTTTGCCTGTTGGAACAATTCTTAATTTGCTATTATCAGTAACAACATTTGGTTTTGATTGCTGGAACAAGTCGCAACTTCATGGAACGAAACTCAGCTTGCTTGGTCCATGTCATAATTAGATATTTTGAAATCGGTATGTGGATAGTGACACAATCTCTAAGCATATCAGAACTGTAGCGGTCACTGAAATGAACACAATCATTACATGAAATGACGCTACCAAGAGTGATAGCAAATATATAAGCAAACATTGTGCTTTGACTGCACGCCTATAACTACATGAACAATTAGCATCACTTTTTATACTTTTCTGTATAGTTATGTACAAAAGTTTATATTTTCATTAACATGAACATGCAGTTCATCTACTTTTTCAGTGTTCTTTCCTGACAATACCAGGAATTTAACACATATCGTCTACACAATAGACATGAATGCTGATCACTCAGCTATAGGTATGACATTCTGATCTGTTCCATTGTTTGATTATCTGTGTGAAGGAAATTCCAATGCATTGCATGTTGTTCTGTTTCTTAGATGGTGTATGGGAATGCAAGCCTTGTGGAACTGTTTCTTTTTTTTTCTTACATTCCAACTTGTTTATTATCTTTAATGGTCTTTGTGGATGAAATTCTTTCTGTTCAATTCCGTTCCTATTTGGAACGAAATTACGATTTCTGATCCGTTCCATTAATGATCATATTGGAGAATGGTTACACTGGAAAATGGCTACACTGGAAAATGGTTACACTCGAAAACAGCTGTACTGGAAAACACACACTGGAAAAAAACAGTAATGGGCACCCCTAGTATTTAACACCCACAGTATGTGACACCTCCAGCTGTTAATGCTCCAGCAACTGACACCCTCTGCACACACACAGTGCCTGGTACTTGTGTTACAAAAGAGTTTCAAGATCCAGTAGCTGACAGACAAAAGTTGTTTACTTTGGCAGACAGGCTGCCAAGTTGTGGCTATAAACTGTCAGTTTCTCATTTTAAAATACTATTTGCTCTCTGAATGCGTATTTGTTGTGTTACCTGTCTCTACGTTGCTGCTTAGCGTTGTGCTTTTCATTGTGTGGCAGTGTAAGTTACCAGTATCAGTGAAAGATGACAAACATTTTCCATTACAAGATGAAGTTATTTGTATTTTTCTAGTGTAGAACCTTCTTCCCCCTAAATATTTGTCTGATAAAATCAACCATTACCGAAAAATTTGTATAGACTTCAGGTGATGAAATTTCGTTCTATGATCCAGCAATAAAATAGCCACAGATCGAACTGCCAATGTGGTTTACAACAATTTAGACTGAAATACCAATAGTGTACGCACTTTGAGAGTACACAGTTGGGTGGGCCTTATTGTATATAATTTTCTGAAAGTTGGAATTTTGCTATACAGATCATCCATCTTTGTCCAAAAGAGAAAAGAAGTCAGTGAAAAATTTCATCTCAATCCAACAAATTCTAGGCATCGCTCAAACACACTGAAGTTGGAACAAAGCATCTTCAGCACATATTTACGTTAAAAAGCATTTTATTTTTCTTTATTCCATTGTATACTTGTCATTTGTAAGAGTAATATATGTATACAAGCAAATCCAGCAATTCTTTTAAAAACATTTTTACTCATATTGCTGAAAAGTTCATTCGGGAAATCCAAAGAACGTCGAAAGTTTAAGAAATATGAAGTTCATTTTTGGGAGGGGACACATTTTCAGTTTAATAAAAATTTTTATTTACAATTATTATTTTACAACGTTTATTTCTGTAGAATCAAAAACCACTGTGAGAGGTGGCAGAAGCCCCCTCTCATATTTCTATCTTACTCTGAGTTATTTGGTTTTCCTCTGTAATTGCATGTGGTGAAAAGTTGCTATTCCTTCACAAGCGCACTTCCCAGGCAGCGTCTCTCGTCACCCGGGTGGTCCGGTGACAGGGGGCTCTGCTGATCTTGACGGGCGTGAGGGAGTCGAGTGAATGCTTTCCAGACGCCGACATTGTCATAATAGCGGCGGAAGCCCGTCCGCAGGGGCCTGAAGGAGCGGCTGGGTCTACAGATTCCGTTACTTAGCAGAAACTTTGCGAAAATACTTTCTGATGGGCTACCAGCGAGGCGTGGGAGTGACTTGTGTTCACAGGGAGTCTTGGCGGGCAAATTCCCGCGTTTTCTGCAAAATCGTGACTCTGATTGTCTTGCTCATGGCACAGCTCCGTGACGTAGCAAAATCGGCGCAGAAATTGGCGCCAAGAATCTCCATTGGTGGAATGGAAGTGCTGTGGCAATAGAGTGGAATTTTCCGCTGGGTTTCGAGTTGCTGATTGGAATGTTTAACCACGGCCACTGTCTTGGGGGTGGGAATGTTCTGTGTTCAGTTTCTACGGGTGCTCTTGTGGTGGTCGTCTCTCGCCTTTTCGGTCGGAGTAGGTTATAAGACTGAGCTCTCGCTGCTCTGGACAGCCTGCCTTCCGTTGGCTGTCTAATATACTTTTATTTAATTGTAACTGTTTGACGAAGTTGCTGAAGTTTCGACTTCAACGTAACTTTCCGAGTACAGTTGGCAATTGAGCGTTCTGCGTACAAGCGGCCTATCTTGTCTGTCTTGAGCAGTTTTGGCTGAAGTTGACTGTATCGGAGTTACTGTGTGACTTCACTTGTTAAAATCAATCACTGTACCATCACTGAGTGTGCGGCGAGCCTTCTTCGTCTCCCTCAGAGGCGCATTTGTACTGCTAGGAAGTCTTTAGTCTGGAACAACCAGACCAGGATAATTTGTTTCGGGCTATACTCGCGACATTATCATCACCACGACGGGACGTCGGAGCAACCAGCCATCGCCTCCGGTACACCAGATCGTGTCCATGCAGTTAAGAAGACAGCATGGTGATGTACTTCCGCAGACCCAGCAAAGCAGGCAATTATGCTAGGTGATAATCAGAGCTCAGCAGAGCGCGCCTGTTTGTCTTTTCTAACTTTGTTCTGTCTTGGGTGTTCATTGTCTGAGTTCTCTCTAATATAGCAGCAATTAATGTTGGGTTGGCCGTGTGTCTCTGTTAATATTTGAGTTGCAAGGAATTGGCTCCACATACCACTTCAAAAAAAATGGTTCAAATGGCTCTGAGCACTATGCGACTTAACTTCTGAGGTCATCAGTCGCCTAGAACTTAGAACTAATTAAACCTAACTAACCTAAGGACATCACACACATCCATGCCCGAGGCAGGATTCGAACCTGCGACCGTAGCGGTCACGCGGTTCCAGACTGAAGCGCCTTTAACCGCATGGCCACACCGGCCGGCCCATACCACTTCGTCATAAATGTCACAATCTCGTTTAGGGACAACTTCACCTTCATAGCATTTATTTGAGTATCCAATTTGTGCCAATTTGATGTATTGTAAATGTTTCATGTGTTTTTGTTTATTATTTTGAGTTTAGTCATAATAAATCATATTGTTATTTTGGACAGAACTTTCATTCTGTTAATCGGTAGAGCAACCCTATCATTTCTCACTACGTTAATGAAACTTTCCTTTATGTAACTTATTTATCAAATTAAATTATTGCAGGTGCCAAACTCTTTTCTACTCCAGTTGCAGGGTCGATTACAGTCAGTTCGCGCTGCTTTTTAATCCATGTGCAACAGCAAAAGTCGGAGATAGAATAGGGGGGGGGGGGGTTAGAGCATCATTTACATAGGTAGATTCTAGAAGAATTTAGTGTTAAATACACTGCTAGCCCCGGCACCTCGCATAAAATGACGACCCTTAGCCTCGGATCTTTCCTGTGAATCACTGATAAGCAAACAGTATTCACAGTAGGAACATTCAAATTATTTTCTCTACTTTTTTTTTAATGGTTAATACCCAAGTTCTTTTTCTTGTAGTTCCATCATTAGTTTTAAGTAGCGGCGCATGATTACTGTTTTTGTTTTCAGCGTATATATTTGTTTGTTTGTTCAGTGTTTTATGTGTTTCTTTAATGTGGTGTCCGCACCACATCACATTTTGTCGGGTTTGTGTGCAGTTTCTGTACCACAACAAATCGTGCATGTAATTACGGCGTTGGAACGGCGTTGTTGAAATTTTATGTCTATGTGGAAAAATATTGGGAGTAGATTATTTTTATTGTGCATTGTAGATAAATTAGTTTTTCATGAATGGGCGCGAGAAGTAAGGCACGACTATTATCCAGCGAAGCTAAAACAAAAGGGGATAGCATAATGGATGAGGGGCAATTTACTGACGGGGATAGGTTCGGAGATGAGATGGGCACATTTTTAGCAGGACAGGACGACAGGGTCATAGATGAGGAAGGTGATTTGGACGCGATGTTAGAGCAACGTCGCCGCCGTGATTATGATAGTGAGGTAGAGGATGAAACAGAGACAGGCACACAGGTCGAGACGGTAGCAGAAGTTTATAGTCAAACGAACGAGAGCAGGCAGGGGCCAGCTCGGTCACGTCAGAGCTCTAGCGCCCAGGTGTCCAGAGTTACATCGCCCATATTTGAAGAGGATGAAAAAGATGGCATAAACCCAATCCTGAGCTTCCTACGATCAATGAAAGAAGAAGCTGAGAAACAGCGTAAGAAGGAGAAGGAAGAAGATGATGAACAGCGAAAGAAGGAGAAGGAAGAAGCTGACGAACAGCGTAAGAAGGGGAAGGAAGAAGCTGACGAACAGCGTAAGAAGGACACTCAGGCAATAATTTCGCATATAGGGGAAATTCGTGGCGAATTACTAACAATAAAGAAAGAATGTGGAGAATCAAAACAAATGTCATTGGTAGCACAAAAAGTAGCAGGCCTAGCGAAAACGGCAGCAACAGGGGCAATGAAAGTCGCAAAAGTAACTTCTCAACTCGCAGGCGCTTGCGATGTACAACACAATCCCACTCAAGATCCCTAGTGTTCTTAAAAACTCAAGGTAATATCGCGGTTGCGAACACCGCGAAACGAATGGAAGAAGTAGAGAATCGGATAGCAAAACTAGAGCAAAACGGGCACACGAGCACTGCACGTTCGGATACCAATGATGGAGTACCCAGAATTGTGTCTCCGAGGAAAAGCCCGCCGTGCTTTGGCCCAATGACCGAGTGCGGAACTAACAATGCATACGCAGAAACAGCGAGTAATAGCTCCAATAATTGCAGCCCACTTAGAAGAGTGAATTCTGAATGCCACTTCCACTGTGATACAGAGGTAGCACATCACAGTTATCAGCAACATAGATCAGGACACTCAGCAGACGTGCAATTATCGGAATCGAGTGGCAACACCAGTGCGAGGATCGGACAGGATTTTGATCACAATCACTTCCTGTCAATACTAAAATTCCAAAAGTTCAGAGATAATGGAGGGTCGATGCATCCCAAGAGCTGGGTGATGCAGTTTACAAATTCATTACCGGCATCATGGCTAACCCAGGCAAAATTAGAATTCATGTGTGGACACATCGAAGGCCAAGGCGCGGAAAAGATGCGGGGTGTGGCAGCGACGTGTCGGACTTATCAGGAATTTGTTGGTGCATTCCTGCTGACCTACTGGTCAAAGGAAACGCAAGACAGGATTAAAGAGGAGATAATATTTTGTCCTGAACTGGAAGCGTCCGGGCATAGGAGCGCAACCAAATTTCTTGATGATTTACTCAAGAAGAATCAATTTTTAGATAGTCCATATAGCAACGGAGAAATCATTAAATTTTGCTTTTCCAAATTGCCACTTAGGTACCAACAGACACTTGTCGGAAAGTGTGGATCTGACATAGAAGCATTCAAGAGTCTATTGCGCGAACTCGAAGTAATCTTTGATAAACAAGACGCAAAGGACAGGAAGAAGGGGCAAAGTAACAAATACCACGGGCCAGGAAGGGAAGACGACTACAGATCGCATAATAGCACCGGTCAGTTAGGAAACCAGGGTTACGGAAGTCAAGGTTACGCTATTCAAGGTTATGGAAACCAAAGACACGGAAACCAGAACGTCAGGGAACAGGGTCAATCTAGACAAGGAATCTGGGATAGGAGGAATAACGAACGGCAAAGCGACCGTAATTGGAGAGAGCGAAACCAAGGACAACAGTGGAGCCAGGAGCTTGAAACTAGACCCGCAAATTCCAACGCACGTCAGAGGAGGGGGAGCTTAACGAGGGATTGACGCCAGACTAGTGCGAACAGAGGCCGCCGGAATTTCGCACGTAATCTCGGACGTGGCCAACTGCAGATGATATATTACGAAGATTTATCGGAAATCCTGCTCGAAGAACATAAGACAACTCCTCGACAGGATCGGCAGCCTCTTATCACAGTAGCAGTAGCTGAAAAGAGTATGAATGCGATAATAGATAGTGGAAGCTACATAACAGCAATATCTGAGGCAGCATACAAGAAGTGCACTCAGGAGGTGGACTGGCCTGTCCTATCGGTTAAGAAAACTAAAATAAAAGGGGCATTAGCGGCTAAATGTACGGAGGTCACCCAACAAACAAGACTGGAATTCTCCTGCCAAGGACACAAAATAGAGTCTAACTTCTGGATCGTGTCAAATCTGGCGATCGACATGATAATAGGAACGAACTTCCTAAATGTGCATGAAGCGGTAGTTGATCTAGGACGAGGTGAAGTGGTTTTTGAGGAAAGAGAATCCCTTCCACATTAAGTTCGACGAGCAGCTGATCCCAGCTCAACTACCGTCTAACTGTGTACGGATAAACTATGCCTGTCTGAAAGACAGAAAGGAAGAACAGGTCGACGTTCCGGGTAGGGGAGAGGACACGGATGAGAATGAAGTCGGAATAATGGGAGAAATAAAGGAGAAAATAGGAGAAAAAGTGGAAGCAATAAAGAATATAAGGTGCGACCACCGCAAAGAACTTCATAAATTACTAGTAGAATATGCGGAGGTTTTCATTCCCAAGACAGGATCAATAAAGAACTTCCAATATGAATTCCGTGTACGTCCGCACAACCAGTTTCGTGTGCCACCCTACCCAATCCTCTTGGCATATCGACAGAAAGTAGCAGCTGAAATTACGCGAATGCTGAGTGAAGGAATAATAGAACCTAGGGCTTCAGCCTATAATAAACCGTTAAGAGTAGTCGAGAAGGCAGATGGTAGTATTCGTTTAGTCTTGGACTCGCGACAAATTAATACCATAATAGAACCCGAAACAGACAGACCGGAACGATTAGAGGAACTCTTACAAACTTCCATGGAATATCAATCTTCTCATCAGTTGATCTAAAATCGAGTTTCTGGCAGATCGAGCTCCATCCAAATTGCAGACAGTACACAGCCTTTTTAGCATTTGGAAGATGTTCCGGTTTCGTCGTCTACCATTTGGTTTGAACATTTCGTCTGCCGCATTCATCCGGGGGCTGGACGGCATACTAAGCGATAATTTGAAACGTCATGTCACCAGCTATGTGGACGATTTGCTGATAGCGGAGGAATCTTGGGGCGAGCACAATGCGTTCCTCGGTGAACTCCTTGCGACATTGAAGGAATACGGAGTGACTATCAATATCGAAAAATCGAATTTTGGGGCGTCCTCTGTCAAATTTCTAATACATATCATCACGGGTGAGGGCACTGCGCCAAATCCCGAAATGATCGAAGCGATTGAAAAGTTTCCCATTCCTACGACAAAGAAGCAGTTAAGGGGATTCTTGGGGATCATAAATTTTTACAACCGCTTTATACGTGTCAAAACTCAGAGCAGTCCTAGGTTGCATCAACTTACAGGAAAGAAGATTCCTTGGGAATGGGATGAGGCGGCCGAATCCGAATGGAAAGCATTAAAGTTCGCATTATTACAAGCACCCATCCTCTCACACCCTAATTTAGCAGAAGAGCTTTTGCATAGTAACGGACAGTTCATACTCAGGTCTGGGTGTCATGGTGTTCCAAGACTACGTACATGAAGGAAACAGGGTGTGGAAGACAATTGCGTTTGGTAGCAGAGTACTAGCCAAGAGTGAGAGGAATTACTCAGTAACCGAGTTAGAGGCGCTAGCTATTGTATGGGCGTTTGAAAAATTCAGATACCTTCTGTTTGGTGGCAAGACGAGGGTCTACACAGACCACAAGGCACTCGAGTTCCTGATGACTGCAAAGCTTAATCACAGGCGGCTCATTAGGTGGGCATCATATCTG